>NC_141254.1:0-600000 GCF_054856555.1 Leptonotus elevatus
GTGCTTTTGCTCATTTTGAAGATTTTGACATTTTCACCTGAAGTGTACAATCAGGCTGAAAATGCATTTAAAGCCATAAAAAGTTCATTTTGGCTCTCACACCTTAACTAAATGTTGTAGACTCAAACTTTTTGCTGTCATTAGTGTATTTTAGCAAAATGAAGATGATTCAAGCATTAATTTCATTGTGCTTTTGCTCATTTTGAAGATTTTGACATTTTCACCTGAAGTGTACAATCAGGCTGAAAATGCATTTAAAGCCATAAAAAGTTCATTTTGGCTCTCACACCTTAACTAAATGTTGTAGACTCAAACTTTTTGCTGTCATTAGTGTATTTTAGCAAAATGAAGATGATTCAAGCATTAATTTCATTGTGCTTTTGCTCATTTTGAAGATTTTGACATTTTCACCTGAAGTGTACAATCGGGCTGAAAATGCATTTAAAGCCATAAAAAGTTCATTTTGGCTCTCACACCTTAACTAAATGTTGTAGACTCAAACTTTTTGCTGTCATTAGTGTATGTTAGCAAAATGAAGATGATTCAAGCATTAATTTCATTGTGCTTTTGCTCATTTTGAAGATTTTGACATTTTCACCTGAAGTGTACAATTAGGGGCTGAAAACGCGTTTAAAGCAATAAAAAGTTCATTTTGGCTCTCACACCTTAACTAAATGTTGTAGACTCAAACTTTTTGCTGTCATTAGTGTATTTTAGCAAAATGAAGATGATTCAAGCATTAATTTCATTGTGCTTTTGCTCATTTTGAAGATTTTGACATTTTTACCTGAAGTGTACAATCGGGCTGAAAATGCATTTAAAGCAATAAAAAGTTCATTTTGGCTCTCACACCTTAACTAAATGTTGTAGACTCAAACTTTTTGCTGTCATTAGTGTATTTTAGCAAAATGAAGATGATTCAAGCATTAATTTCATTGTGCTTTTGCTCATTTTGAAGATTTTGACATTTTCACCTGAAGTGTACAATCAGGCTGAAAATGCATTTAAAGCCATAAAAAGTTCATTTTGGCTCTCACACCTTAACTAAATGTTGTAGACTCAAACTTTTTGCTGTCATTAGTGTATGTTAGCAAAATGAAGATGATTCAAGCATTAATTTCATTGTGCTTTTGCTCATTTTGAAGATTTTGACATTTTCACCTGAAGTGTACAATCAGGCTGAAAATGCATTTAAAGCCATAAAAAGTTCATTTTGGCTCTCACACCTTAACTAAATGTTGTAGACTCAAACTTTTTGCTGTCATTAGTGTATTTTAGCAAAATGAAGATGATTCAAGCATTAATTTCATTGTGCTTTTGCTCATTTTGAAGATTTTGACATTTTTACCTGAAGTGTACAATCGGGCTGAAAATGCATTTAAAGCAATAAAAAGTTCATTTTGGCTCTCACACCTTAACTAAATGTTGTAGATTCAAACTTTTTGCTGTCATTAGTGTATTTTAGCAAAATGAAGATGATTCAAGCATTAATTTCATTGTGCTTTTGCTCATTTTGAAGATTTTGAATTTTTCACCTGAAGTGTACAATTAGGGGCTGAAAACGCGTTTAAAGCAATAAAAAGTTCATTTTGGCTCTCACACCTTAACTAAATGTTGTAGACTCAAACTTTTTGCTGTCATTAGTATATTTTAGCAAAATGAAGATGATTCAAGCATTAATTTTATAGTGCTTTTGCTCATTTTGAAGATTTTGACATTTTCACCTGAAGTGTACAATCGGGCTGAAAATGCATTTAAAGCCATAAAAAGTTCATTTTGGCTCTCACACCTTAACTAAATGTTGTAGACTCAAACTTTTTGCTGTCATTAGTGTATTTTAGCAAAATGAAGATGATTCAAGCATTAATTTCATTGTGCTTTTGCTCATTTTGAAGATTTTGACATTTTCACCTGAAGTGTACAATCAGGCTGAAAATGCATTTAAAGCCATAAAAAGTTCATTTTGGCTCTCACACCTTAACTAAATGTTGTAGACTCAAACTTTTTGCTGTCATTAGTGTATGTTAGCAAAATGAAGATGATTCAAGCATTAATTTCATTGTGCTTTTGCTCATTTTGAAGATTTTGACATTTTCACCTGAAGTGTACAATCAGGCTGAAAATGCATTTAAAGCCATAAAAAGTTCATTTTGGCTCTCACACCTTAACTAAATGTTATAGACTCAAACTTTTTGCTGTCATTAGTGTATTTTAGCAAAATGAAGATGATTCAAGCATTAATTTCATTGTGCTTTTGCTCATTTTGAAGATTTTGACATTTTCACCTGAAGTGTACAATCGGGCTGAAAATGCATTTAAAGCCATAAAAAGTTCATTTTGGCTCTCACACCTTAACTAAATGTTGTAGACTCAAACTTTTTGCTGTCATTAGTGTATGTTAGCAAAATGAAGATGATTCAAGCATTAATTTCATTGTGCTTTTGCTCATTTTGAAGATTTTGACATTTTCACCTGAAGTGTACAATTAGGGGCTGAAAACGCGTTTAAAGCAATAAAAAGTTCATTTTTGCTCTCACACCTTAACTAAATGTTGTAGACTCAAACTTTTTGCTGTCATTAGTGTATGTTAGCAAAATGAAGATGATTCAAGCATTAATTTCATTGTGCTTTTGCTCATTTTGAAGATTTTGACATTTTCACCTGAAGTGTACAATTAGGGGCTGAAAACGCGTTTAAAGCAATAAAAAGTTCATTTTGGCTCTCACACCTTAACTAAATGTTGTAGACTCAAACTTTTTGCTGTCATTAGTATATTTTAGCAAAATGAAGATGATTCAAGCATTAATTTTATTGTGCTTTTGCTCATTTTGAAGATTTTGACATTTTCACCTGAAGTGTACAATCGGGCTGAAAATGCATTTAAAGCCATAAAAAGTTCATTTTGGCTCTCACACCTTAACTAAATGTTGTAGACTCAAACTTTTTGCTGTCATTAGTGTATGTTAGCAAAATGAAGATGATTCAAGCATTAATTTCATTGTGCTTTTGCTCATTTTGAAGATTTTGACATTTTCACCTGAAGTGTACAATCAGGCTGAAAATGCATTTAAAGCCATAAAAAGTTCATTTTGGCTCTCACACCTTAACTAAATGTTGTAGACTCAAACTTTTTGCTGTCATTAGTGTATTTTAGCAAAATGAAGATGATTCAAGCATTAATTTCATTGTGCTTTTGCTCATTTTGAAGATTTTGACATTTTTACCTGAAGTGTACAATCGGGCTGAAAATGCATTTAAAGCAATAAAAAGTTCATTTTGGCTCTCACACCTTAACTAAATGTTGTAGATTCAAACTTTTTGCTGTCATTAGTGTATTTTAGCAAAATGAAGATGATTCAAGCATTAATTTCATTGTGCTTTTGCTCATTTTGAAGATTGTGAATTTTTCACCTGAAGTGTACAATTAGGGGCTGAAAACGCGTTTAAAGCAATAAAAAGTTCATTTTGGCTCTCACACCTTAACTAAATGTTGTAGACTCAAACTTTTTGCTGTCATTAGTATATTTTAGCAAAATGAAGATGATTCAAGCATTAATTTTATAGTGCTTTTGCTCATTTTGAAGATTTTGACATTTTCACCTGAAGTGTACAATCGGGCTGAAAATGCATTTAAAGCCATAAAAAGTTCATTTTGGCTCTCACACCTTAACTAAATGTTGTAGACTCAAACTTTTTGCTGTCATTAGTGTATTTTAGCAAAATGAAGATGATTCAAGCATTAATTTCATTGTGCTTTTGCTCATTTTGAAGATTTTGACATTTTCACCTGAAGTGTACAATCAGGCTGAAAATGCATTTAAAGCCATAAAAAGTTCATTTTGGCTCTCACACCTTAACTAAATGTTGTAGACTCAAACTTTTTGCTGTCATTAGTGTATGTTAGCAAAATGAAGATGATTCAAGCATTAATTTCATTGTGCTTTTGCTCATTTTGAAGATTTTGACATTTTCACCTGAAGTGTACAATCAGGCTGAAAATGCATTTAAAGCCATAAAAAGTTCATTTTGGCTCTCACACCTTAACTAAATGTTATAGACTCAAACTTTTTGCTGTCATTAGTGTATTTTAGCAAAATGAAGATGATTCAAGCATTAATTTCATTGTGCTTTTGCTCATTTTGAAGATTTTGACATTTTCACCTGAAGTGTACAATCGGGCTGAAAATGCATTTAAAGCCATAAAAAGTTCATTTTGGCTCTCACACCTTAACTAAATGTTGTAGACTCAAACTTTTTGCTGTCATTAGTGTATGTTAGCAAAATGAAGATGATTCAAGCATTAATTTCATTGTGCTTTTGCTCATTTTGAAGATTTTGACATTTTCACCTGAAGTGTACAATTAGGGGCTGAAAACGCGTTTAAAGCAATAAAAAGTTCATTTTGGCTCTCACACCTTAACTAAATGTTGAAGACTCAAACTTTTTGCTGTCATTAGTGTATTTTAGCAAAATGAAGATGATTCAAGCATTAATTTCATTGTGCTTTTGCTCATTTTGAAGATTTTGACATTTTTACCTGAAGTGTACAATCGGGCTGAAAATGCATTTAAAGCAATAAAAAGTTCATTTTGGCTCTCACACCTTAACTAAATGTTGTAGACTCAAACTTTTTGCTGTCATTAGTGTATTTTAGCAAAATGAAGATGATTCAAGCATTAATTTCATTGTGCTTTTGCTCATTTTGAAGATTTTGACATTTTCACCTGAAGTGTACAATCAGGCTGAAAATGCATTTAAAGCCATAAAAAGTTCATTTTGGCTCTCACACCTTAACTAAATGTTGTAGACTCAAACTTTTTGCTGTCATTAGTGTATTTTAGCAAAATGAAGATGATTCAAGCATTAATTTCATTGTGCTTTTGCTCATTTTGAAGATTTTGACATTTTCACCTGAAGTGTACAATCAGGCTGAAAATGCATTTAAAGCCATAAAAAGTTCATTTTGGCTCTCACACCTTAACTAAATGTTGTAGACTCAAATTTTTTGCTGTCATTAGTGTATTTTAGCAAAATAAAGATGATTCAAGCATTAATTTTATTGTGCTTTTGCTCATTTTGAAGATTTTGACATTTTCACCTGAAGTGTACAATCGGGCTGAAAATGCATTTAAAGCCATAAAAAGTTCATTTTGGCTCTCACACCTTAACTAAATGTTGTAGACTCAAACTTTTTGCTGTCATTAGTGTATGTTAGCAAAATGAAGATGATTCAAGCATTAATTTCATTGTGCTTTTGCTCATTTTGAAGATTTTGACATTTTCACCTGAAGTGTACAATCAGGCTGAAAATGCATTTAAAGCCATAAAAAGTTCATTTTGGCTCTCACACCTTAACTAAATGTTGTAGACTCAAACTTTTTGCTGTCATTAGTGTATTTTAGCAAAATGAAGATGATTCAAGCATTAATTTCATTGTGCTTTTGCTCATTTTGAAGATTTTGACATTTTCACCTGAAGTGTACAATCAGGCTGAAAATGCATTTAAAGCCATAAAAAGTTCATTTTGGCTCTCACACCTTAACTAAATGTTGTAGACTCAAACTTTTTGCTGTCATTAGTATATTTTAGCAAAATGAAGATGATTCAAGCATTAATTTCATTGTGCTTTTGCTCATTTTGAAGATTTTGACATTTTCACCTGAAGTGTACAATCAGGCTGAAAATGCATTTAAAGCCATAAAAAGTTCATTTTGGCTCTCACACCTTAACTAAATGTTGTAGACTCAAACTTTTTGCTGTCATTAGTGTATTTTAGCAAAATGAAGATGATTCAAGCATTAATTTCATTGTGCTTTTGCTCATTTTGAAGATTTTGACATTTTCACCTGAAGTGTACAATCGGGCTGAAAATGCATTTAAAGCCATAAAAAGTTCATTTTGGCTCTCACACCTTAACTAAATGTTGTAGACTCAAACTTTTTGCTGTCATTAGTGTATGTTAGCAAAATGAAGATGATTCAAGCATTAATTTCATTGTGCTTTTGCTCATTTTGAAGATTTTGACATTTTCACCTGAAGTGTACAATCAGGCTGAAAATGCATTTAAAGCCATAAAAAGTTCATTTTGGCTCTCACACCTTAACTAAATGTTGTAGACTCAAACTTTTTGCTGTCATTAGTGTATTTTAGCAAAATGAAGATGATTCAAGCATTAATTTCATTGTGCTTTTGCTCATTTTGAAGATTTTGACATTTTCACCTGAAGTGTACAATCAGGCTGAAAATGCATTTAAAGCCATAAAAAGTTCATTTTGGCTCTCACACCTTAACTAAATGTTGTAGACTCAAACTTTTTGCTGTCATTAGTGTATTTTAGCAAAATGAAGATGATTCAAGCATTAATTTCATTGTGCTTTTGCTCATTTTGAAGATTTTGACATTTTTACCTGAAGTGTACAATCGGGCTGAAAATGCATTTAAAGCAATAAAAAGTTCATTTTGGCTCTCACACCTTAACTAAATGTTGTAGACTCAAACTTTTTGCTGTCATTAGTGTATGTTAGCAAAATGAAGATGATTCAAGCATTAATTTCATTGTGCTTTTGCTCATTTTGAAGATTTTGACATTTTCACCTGAAGTGTACAATTAGGGGCTGAAAACGCGTTTAAAGCAATAAAAAGTTCATTTTGGCTCTCACACCTTAACTAAATGTTGTAGACTCAAACTTTTTGCTGTCATTAGTGTATTTTAGCAAAATGAAGATGATTCAAGCATTAATTTCATTGTGCTTTTGCTCATTTTGAAGATTTTGACATTTTTACCTGAAGTGTACAATCGGGCTGAAAATGCATTTAAAGCAATAAAAAGTTCATTTTGGCTCTCACACCTTAACTAAATGTTGTAGACTCAAACTTTTTGCTGTCATTAGTGTATTTTAGCAAAATGAAGATGATTCAAGCATTAATTTCATTGTGCTTTTGCTCATTTTGAAGATTTTGACATTTTCACCTGAAGTGTACAATCAGGCTGAAAATGCATTTAAAGCCATAAAAAGTTCATTTTGGCTCTCACACCTTAACTAAATGTTGTAGACTCAAACTTTTTGCTGTCATTAGTGTATGTTAGCAAAATGAAGATGATTCAAGCATTAATTTCATTGTGCTTTTGCTCATTTTGAAGATTTTGACATTTTCACCTGAAGTGTACAATCAGGCTGAAAATGCATTTAAAGCCATAAAAAGTTCATTTTGGCTCTCACACCTTAACTAAATGTTGTAGACTCAAACTTTTTGCTGTCATTAGTGTATTTTAGCAAAATGAAGATGATTCAAGCATTAATTTCATTGTGCTTTTGCTCATTTTGAAGATTTTGACATTTTCACCTGAAGTGTACAATCGGGCTGAAAATGCATTTAAAGCCATAAAAAGTTCATTTTGGCTCTCACACCTTAACTAAATGTTGTAGACTCAAACTTTTTGCTGTCATTAGTGTATGTTAGCAAAATGAAGATGATTCAAGCATTAATTTCATTGTGCTTTTGCTCATTTTGAAGATTTTGACATTTTCACCTGAAGTGTACAATTAGGGGCTGAAAACGCGTTTAAAGCAATAAAAAGTTCATTTTGGCTCTCACACCTTAACTAAATGTTGTAGACTCAAACTTTTTGCTGTCATTAGTGTATTTTAGCAAAATGAAGATGATTCAAGCATTAATTTCATTGTGCTTTTGCTCATTTTGAAGATTTTGACATTTTTACCTGAAGTGTACAATCGGGCTGAAAATGCATTTAAAGCAATAAAAAGTTCATTTTGGCTCTCACACCTTAACTAAATGTTGTAGACTCAAACTTTTTGCTGTCATTAGTGTATTTTAGCAAAATGAAGATGATTCAAGCATTAATTTCATTGTGCTTTTGCTCATTTTGAAGATTTTGACATTTTCACCTGAAGTGTACAATCAGGCTGAAAATGCATTTAAAGCCATAAAAAGTTCATTTTGGCTCTCACACCTTAACTAAATGTTGTAGACTCAAACTTTTTGCTGTCATTAGTGTATTTTAGCAAAATGAAGATGATTCAAGCATTAATTTCATTGTGCTTTTGCTCATTTTGAAGATTTTGACATTTTCACCTGAAGTGTACAATCAGGCTGAAAATGCATTTAAAGCCATAAAAAGTTCATTTTGGCTCTCACACCTTAACTAAATGTTGTAGACTCAAATTTTTTGCTGTCATTAGTGTATTTTAGCAAAATAAAGATGATTCAAGCATTAATTTTATTGTGCTTTTGCTCATTTTGAAGATTTTGACATTTTCACCTGAAGTGTACAATCGGGCTGAAAATGCATTTAAAGCCATAAAAAGTTCATTTTGGCTCTCACACCTTAACTAAATGTTGTAGACTCAAACTTTTTGCTGTCATTAGTGTATGTTAGCAAAATGAAGATGATTCAAGCATTAATTTCATTGTGCTTTTGCTCATTTTGAAGATTTTGACATTTTCACCTGAAGTGTACAATCAGGCTGAAAATGCATTTAAAGCCATAAAAAGTTCATTTTGGCTCTCACACCTTAACTAAATGTTGTAGACTCAAACTTTTTGCTGTCATTAGTGTATTTTAGCAAAATGAAGATGATTCAAGCATTAATTTCATTGTGCTTTTGCTCATTTTGAAGATTTTGACATTTTCACCTGAAGTGTACAATCAGGCTGAAAATGCATTTAAAGCCATAAAAAGTTCATTTTGGCTCTCACACCTTAACTAAATGTTGTAGACTCAAACTTTTTGCTGTCATTAGTATATTTTAGCAAAATGAAGATGATTCAAGCATTAATTTCATTGTGCTTTTGCTCATTTTGAAGATTTTGACATTTTCACCTGAAGTGTACAATCAGGCTGAAAATGCATTTAAAGCCATAAAAAGTTCATTTTGGCTCTCACACCTTAACTAAATGTTGTAGACTCAAACTTTTTGCTGTCATTAGTGTATTTTAGCAAAATGAAGATGATTCAAGCATTAATTTCATTGTGCTTTTGCTCATTTTGAAGATTTTGACATTTTCACCTGAAGTGTACAATCGGGCTGAAAATGCATTTAAAGCCATAAAAAGTTCATTTTGGCTCTCACACCTTAACTAAATGTTGTAGACTCAAACTTTTTGCTGTCATTAGTGTATGTTAGCAAAATGAAGATGATTCAAGCATTAATTTCATTGTGCTTTTGCTCATTTTGAAGATTTTGACATTTTCACCTGAAGTGTACAATCAGGCTGAAAATGCATTTAAAGCCATAAAAAGTTCATTTTGGCTCTCACACCTTAACTAAATGTTGTAGACTCAAACTTTTTGCTGTCATTAGTGTATTTTAGCAAAATGAAGATGATTCAAGCATTAATTTCATTGTGCTTTTGCTCATTTTGAAGATTTTGACATTTTCACCTGAAGTGTACAATCAGGCTGAAAATGCATTTAAAGCCATAAAAAGTTCATTTTGGCTCTCACACCTTAACTAAATGTTGTAGACTCAAACTTTTTGCTGTCATTAGTGTATTTTAGCAAAATGAAGATGATTCAAGCATTAATTTCATTGTGCTTTTGCTCATTTTGAAGATTTTGACATTTTTACCTGAAGTGTACAATCGGGCTGAAAATGCATTTAAAGCAATAAAAAGTTCATTTTGGCTCTCACACCTTAACTAAATGTTGTAGACTCAAACTTTTTGCTGTCATTAGTGTATGTTAGCAAAATGAAGATGATTCAAGCATTAATTTCATTGTGCTTTTGCTCATTTTGAAGATTTTGACATTTTCACCTGAAGTGTACAATTAGGGGCTGAAAACGCGTTTAAAGCAATAAAAAGTTCATTTTGGCTCTCACACCTTAACTAAATGTTGTAGACTCAAACTTTTTGCTGTCATTAGTGTATTTTAGCAAAATGAAGATGATTCAAGCATTAATTTCATTGTGCTTTTGCTCATTTTGAAGATTTTGACATTTTTACCTGAAGTGTACAATCGGGCTGAAAATGCATTTAAAGCAATAAAAAGTTCATTTTGGCTCTCACACCTTAACTAAATGTTGTAGACTCAAACTTTTTGCTGTCATTAGTGTATTTTAGCAAAATGAAGATGATTCAAGCATTAATTTCATTGTGCTTTTGCTCATTTTGAAGATTTTGACATTTTCACCTGAAGTGTACAATCAGGCTGAAAATGCATTTAAAGCCATAAAAAGTTCATTTTGGCTCTCACACCTTAACTAAATGTTGTAGACTCAAACTTTTTGCTGTCATTAGTGTATGTTAGCAAAATGAAGATGATTCAAGCATTAATTTCATTGTGCTTTTGCTCATTTTGAAGATTTTGACATTTTCACCTGAAGTGTACAATCAGGCTGAAAATGCATTTAAAGCCATAAAAAGTTCATTTTGGCTCTCACACCTTAACTAAATGTTGTAGACTCAAACTTTTTGCTGTCATTAGTGTATTTTAGCAAAATGAAGATGATTCAAGCATTAATTTCATTGTGCTTTTGCTCATTTTGAAGATTTTGACATTTTCACCTGAAGTGTACAATCAGGCTGAAAATGCATTTAAAGCCATAAAAAGTTCATTTTGGCTCTCACACCTTAACTAAATGTTGTAGACTCAAATTTTTTGCTGTCATTAGTGTATTTTAGCAAAATAAAGATGATTCAAGCATTAATTTTATTGTGCTTTTGCTCATTTTGAAGATTTTGACATTTTCACCTGAAGTGTACAATCGGGCTGAAAATGCATTTAAAGCCATAAAATGTTCATTTTGGCTCTCACACCTTAACTAAATGTTGTAGACTCAAACTTTTTGCTGTCATTAGTGTATTTTAGCAAAATGAAGATGATTCAAGCATTAATTTCATTGTGCTTTTGCTCATTTTGAAGATTTTGACATTTTCACCTGAAGTGTACAATCAGGCTGAAAATGCATTTAAAGCCATAAAAAGTTCATTTTGGCTCTCACACCTTAACTAAATGTTGTAGACTCAAACTTTTTGCTGTCATTAGTATATTTTAGCAAAATGAAGATGATTCAAGCATTAATTTCATTGTGCTTTTGCTCATTTTGAAGATTTTGACATTTTCACCTGAAGTGTACAATCAGGCTTAAAATGCATTTAAAGCCATAAAAAGTTCATTTTGGCTCTCACACCTTAACTAAATGTTGTAGACTCAAACTTTTTGCTGTCATTAGTGTATTTTAGCAAAATGAAGATGATTCAAGCATTAATTTCATTGTGCTTTTGCTCATTTTGAAGATTTTGACATTTTCACCTGAAGTGTACAATCGGGCTGAAAATGCATTTAAAGCCATAAAAAGTTCATTTTGGCTCTCACACTTAACTAAATGTTGTAGACTCAAACTTTTTGCTGTCATTAGTGTATGTTAGCAAAATGAAGATGATTCAAGCATTAATTTCATTGTGCTTTTGCTCATTTTGAAGATTTTGACATTTTCACCTGAAGTGTACAATCAGGCTGAAAATGCATTTAAAGCCATAAAAAGTTCATTTTGGCTCTCACACCTTAACTAAATGTTGTAGACTCAAACTTTTTGCTGTCATTAGTGTATTTTAGCAAAATGAAGATGATTCAAGCATTAATTTCATTGTGCTTTTGCTCATTTTGAAGATTTTGACATTTTCACCTGAAGTGTACAATCAGGCTGAAAATGCATTTAAAGCCATAAAAAGTTCATTTTGGCTCTCACACCTTAACTAAATGTTGTAGACTCAAACTTTTTGCTGTCATTAGTGTATGTTAGCAAAATGAAGATGATTCAAGCATTAATTTCATTGTGCTTTTGCTCATTTTGAAGATTTTGACATTTTCACCTGAAGTGTACAATCAGGCTGAAAATGCATTTAAAGCCATAAAAAGTTCATTTTGGCTCTCACACCTTAACTAAATGTTGTAGACTCAAACTTTTTGCTGTCATTAGTGTATTTTAGCAAAATGAAGATGATTCAAGCATTAATTTCATTGTGCTTTTGCTCATTTTGAAGATTTTGACATTTTCACCTGAAGTGTACAATCAGGCTGAAAATGCATTTAAAGCCATAAAAAGTTCATTTTGGCTCTCACACCTTAACTAAATGTTGTAGACTCAAATTTTTTGCTGTCATTAGTGTATTTTAGCAAAATAAAGATGATTCAAGCATTAATTTTATTGTGCTTTTGCTCATTTTGAAGATTTTGACATTTTCACCTGAAGTGTACAATCGGGCTGAAAATGCATTTAAAGCCATAAAATGTTCATTTTGGCTCTCACACCTTAACTAAATGTTGTAGACTCAAACTTTTTGCTGTCATTAGTGTATTTTAGCAAAATGAAGATGATTCAAGCATTAATTTCATTGTGCTTTTGCTCATTTTGAAGATTTTGACATTTTCACCTGAAGTGTACAATCAGGCTGAAAATGCATTTAAAGCCATAAAAAGTTCATTTTGGCTCTCACACCTTAACTAAATGTTGTAGACTCAAACTTTTTGCTGTCATTAGTATATTTTAGCAAAATGAAGATGATTCAAGCATTAATTTCATTGTGCTTTTGCTCATTTTGAAGATTTTGACATTTTCACCTGAAGTGTACAATCAGGCTTAAAATGCATTTAAAGCCATAAAAAGTTCATTTTGGCTCTCACACCTTAACTAAATGTTGTAGACTCAAACTTTTTGCTGTCATTAGTGTATTTTAGCAAAATGAAGATGATTCAAGCATTAATTTCATTGTGCTTTTGCTCATTTTGAAGATTTTGACATTTTCACCTGAAGTGTACAATCGGGCTGAAAATGCATTTAAAGCCATAAAAAGTTCATTTTGGCTCTCACACTTAACTAAATGTTGTAGACTCAAACTTTTTGCTGTCATTAGTGTATGTTAGCAAAATGAAGATGATTCAAGCATTAATTTCATTGTGCTTTTGCTCATTTTGAAGATTTTGACATTTTCACCTGAAGTGTACAATCAGGCTGAAAATGCATTTAAAGCCATAAAAAGTTCATTTTGGCTCTCACACCTTAACTAAATGTTGTAGACTCAAACTTTTTGCTGTCATTAGTGTATTTTAGCAAAATGAAGATGATTCAAGCATTAATTTCATTGTGCTTTTGCTCATTTTGAAGATTTTGACATTTTCACCTGAAGTGTACAATCAGGCTGAAAATGCATTTAAAGCCATAAAAAGTTCATTTTGGCTCTCACACCTTAACTAAATGTTGTAGACTCAAACTTTTTGCTGTCATTAGTGTATTTTAGCAAAATGAAGATGATTCAAGCATTAATTTCATTGTGCTTTTGCTCATTTTGAAGATTTTGACATTTTTACCTGAAGTGTACAATCGGGCTGAAAATGCATTTAAAGCAATAAAAAGTTCATTTTGGCTCTCACACCTTAACTAAATGTTGTAGACTCAAACTTTTTGCTGTCATTAGTGTATGTTAGCAAAATGAAGATGATTCAAGCATTAATTTCATTGTGCTTTTGCTCATTTTGAAGATTTTGACATTTTCACCTGAAGTGTACAATTAGGGGCTGAAAACGCGTTTAAAGCAATAAAAAGTTCATTTTGGCTCTCACACCTTAACTAAATGTTGTAGACTCAAACTTTTTGCTGTCATTAGTGTATTTTAGCAAAATGAAGATGATTCAAGCATTAATTTCATTGTGCTTTTGCTCATTTTGAAGATTTTGACATTTTTACCTGAAGTGTACAATCGGGCTGAAAATGCATTTAAAGCAATAAAAAGTTCATTTTGGCTCTCACACCTTAACTAAATGTTGTAGACTCAAACTTTTTGCTGTCATTAGTGTATTTTAGCAAAATGAAGATGATTCAAGCATTAATTTCATTGTGCTTTTGCTCATTTTGAAGATTTTGACATTTTCACCTGAAGTGTACAATCAGGCTGAAAATGCATTTAAAGCCATAAAAAGTTCATTTTGGCTCTCACACCTTAACTAAATGTTGTAGACTCAAACTTTTTGCTGTCATTAGTGTATGTTAGCAAAATGAAGATGATTCAAGCATTAATTTCATTGTGCTTTTGCTCATTTTGAAGATTTTGACATTTTCACCTGAAGTGTACAATCAGGCTGAAAATGCATTTAAAGCCATAAAAAGTTCATTTTGGCTCTCACACCTTAACTAAATGTTGTAGACTCAAACTTTTTGCTGTCATTAGTGTATTTTAGCAAAATGAAGATGATTCAAGCATTAATTTCATTGTGCTTTTGCTCATTTTGAAGATTTTGACATTTTCACCTGAAGTGTACAATCAGGCTGAAAATGCATTTAAAGCCATAAAAAGTTCATTTTGGCTCTCACACCTTAACTAAATGTTGTAGACTCAAATTTTTTGCTGTCATTAGTGTATTTTAGCAAAATAAAGATGATTCAAGCATTAATTTTATTGTGCTTTTGCTCATTTTGAAGATTTTGACATTTTCACCTGAAGTGTACAATCGGGCTGAAAATGCATTTAAAGCCATAAAAAGTTCATTTTGGCTCTCACACCTTAACTAAATGTTGTAGACTCAAACTTTTTGCTGTCATTAGTGTATGTTAGCAAAATGAAGATGATTCAAGCATTAATTTCATTGTGCTTTTGCTCATTTTGAAGATTTTGACATTTTCACCTGAAGTGTACAATCAGGCTGAAAATGCATTTAAAGCCATAAAAAGTTCATTTTGGCTCTCACACCTTAACTAAATGTTGTAGACTCAAACTTTTTGCTGTCATTAGTGTATTTTAGCAAAATGAAGATGATTCAAGCATTAATTTCATTGTGCTTTTGCTCATTTTGAAGATTTTGACATTTTCACCTGAAGTGTACAATCAGGCTGAAAATGCATTTAAAGCCATAAAAAGTTCATTTTGGCTCTCACACCTTAACTAAATGTTGTAGACTCAAACTTTTTGCTGTCATTAGTATATTTTAGCAAAATGAAGATGATTCAAGCATTAATTTCATTGTGCTTTTGCTCATTTTGAAGATTTTGACATTTTCACCTGAAGTGTACAATCAGGCTGAAAATGCATTTAAAGCCATAAAAAGTTCATTTTGGCTCTCACACCTTAACTAAATGTTGTAGACTCAAACTTTTTGCTGTCATTAGTGTATTTTAGCAAAATGAAGATGATTCAAGCATTAATTTCATTGTGCTTTTGCTCATTTTGAAGATTTTGACATTTTCACCTGAAGTGTACAATCGGGCTGAAAATGCATTTAAAGCCATAAAAAGTTCATTTTGGCTCTCACACCTTAACTAAATGTTGTAGACTCAAACTTTTTGCTGTCATTAGTGTATGTTAGCAAAATGAAGATGATTCAAGCATTAATTTCATTGTGCTTTTGCTCATTTTGAAGATTTTGACATTTTCACCTGAAGTGTACAATCAGGCTGAAAATGCATTTAAAGCCATAAAAAGTTCATTTTGGCTCTCACACCTTAACTAAATGTTGTAGACTCAAACTTTTTGCTGTCATTAGTGTATTTTAGCAAAATGAAGATGATTCAAGCATTAATTTCATTGTGCTTTTGCTCATTTTGAAGATTTTGACATTTTCACCTGAAGTGTACAATCAGGCTGAAAATGCATTTAAAGCCATAAAAAGTTCATTTTGGCTCTCACACCTTAACTAAATGTTGTAGACTCAAACTTTTTGCTGTCATTAGTGTATTTTAGCAAAATGAAGATGATTCAAGCATTAATTTCATTGTGCTTTTGCTCATTTTGAAGATTTTGACATTTTTACCTGAAGTGTACAATCGGGCTGAAAATGCATTTAAAGCAATAAAAAGTTCATTTTGGCTCTCACACCTTAACTAAATGTTGTAGATTCAAACTTTTTGCTGTCATTAGTGTATTTTAGCAAAATGAAGATGATTCAAGCATTAATTTCATTGTGCTTTTGCTCATTTTGAAGATTTTGAATTTTTCACCTGAAGTGTACAATTAGGGGCTGAAAACGCGTTTAAAGCAATAAAAAGTTCATTTTGGCTCTCACACCTTAACTAAATGTTGTAGACTCAAACTTTTTGCTGTCATTAGTGTATGTTAGCAAAATGAAGATGATTCAAGCATTAATTTCATTGTGCTTTTGCTCATTTTGAAGATTTTGACATTTTCACCTGAAGTGTACAATCAGGCTGAAAATGCATTTAAAGCCATAAAAAGTTCATTTTGGCTCTCACACCTTAACTAAATGTTGTAGACTCAAACTTTTTGCTGTCATTAGTGTATTTTAGCAAAATGAAGATGATTCAAGCATTAATTTCATTGTGCTTTTGCTCATTTTGAAGATTTTGACATTTTCACCTGAAGTGTACAATCGGGCTGAAAATGCATTTAAAGCCATAAAAAGTTCATTTTGGCTCTCACACCTTAACTAAATGTTGTAGACTCAAACTTTTTGCTGTCATTAGTGTATTTTAGCAAAATGAAGATGATTCAAGCATTAATTTCATTGTGCTTTTGCTCATTTTGAAGATTTTGACATTTTCACCTGAAGTGTACAATTAGGGGCTGAAAACGCGTTTAAAGCAATAAAAAGTTCATTTTGGCTCTCACACCTTAACTAAATGTTGTAGACTCAAACTTTTTGCTGTCATTAGTATATTTTAGCAAAATGAAGATGATTCAAGCATTAATTTTATTGTGCTTTTGCTCATTTTGAAGATTTTGACATTTTCACCTGAAGTGTACAATCGGGCTGAAAATGCATTTAAAGCCATAAAAAGTTCATTTTGGCTCTCACACCTTAACTAAATGTTGTAGACTCAAACTTTTTGCTGTCATTAGTGTATGTTAGCAAAATGAAGATGATTCAAGCATTAATTTCATTGTGCTTTTGCTCATTTTGAAGATTTTGACATTTTCACCTGAAGTGTACAATCAGGCTGAAAATGCATTTAAAGCCATAAAAAGTTCATTTTGGCTCTCACACCTTAACTAAATGTTGTAGACTCAAACTTTTTGCTGTCATTAGTGTATTTTAGCAAAATGAAGATGATTCAAGCATTAATTTCATTGTGCTTTTGCTCATTTTGAAGATTTTGACATTTTTACCTGAAGTGTACAATCGGGCTGAAAATGCATTTAAAGCAATAAAAAGTTCATTTTGGCTCTCACACCTTAACTAAATGTTGTAGATTCAAACTTTTTGCTGTCATTAGTGTATTTTAGCAAAATGAAGATGATTCAAGCATTAATTTCATTGTGCTTTTGCTCATTTTGAAGATTTTGACTTTTTCACCTGAAGTGTACAATTAGGGGCTGAAAACGCGTTTAAAGCAATAAAAAGTTCATTTTGGCTTTCACACCTTAACTAAATGTTGTAGACTCAAACTTTTTGCTGTCATTAGTATATTTTAGCAAAATGAAGATGATTCAAGCATTAATTTTATAGTGCTTTTGCTCATTTTGAAGATTTTGACATTTTCACCTGAAGTGTACAATCGGGCTGAAAATGCATTTAAAGCCATAAAAAGTTCATTTTGGCTCTCACACCTTAACTAAATGTTGTAGACTCAAACTTTTTGCTGTCATTAGTGTATTTTAGCAAAATGAAGATGATTCAAGCATTAATTTCATTGTGCTTTTGCTCATTTTGAAGATTTTGACATTTTCACCTGAAGTGTACAATCAGGCTGAAAATGCATTTAAAGCCATAAAAAGTTCATTTTGGCTCTCACACCTTAACTAAATGTTGTAGACTCAAACTTTTTGCTGTCATTAGTGTATGTTAGCAAAATGAAGATGATTCAAGCATTAATTTCATTGTGCTTTTGCTCATTTTGAAGATTTTGACATTTTCACCTGAAGTGTACAATCAGGCTGAAAATGCATTTAAAGCCATAAAAAGTTCATTTTGGCTCTCACACCTTAACTAAATGTTGTAGACTCAAACTTTTTGCTGTCATTAGTGTATTTTAGCAAAATGAAGATGATTCAAGCATTAATTTCATTGTGCTTTTGCTCATTTTGAAGATTTTGACATTTTCACCTGAAGTGTACAATCGGGCTGAAAATGCATTTAAAGCCATAAAAAGTTCATTTTGGCTCTCACACCTTAACTAAATGTTGTAGACTCAAACTTTTTGCTGTCATTAGTGTATGTTAGCAAAATGAAGATGATTCAAGCATTAATTTCATTGTGCTTTTGCTCATTTTGAAGATTTTGACATTTTCACCTGAAGTGTACAATCAGGCTGAAAATGCATTTAAAGCCATAAAAAGTTCATTTTGGCTCTCACACCTTAACTAAATGTTGTAGACTCAAACTTTTTGCTGTCATTAGTGTATTTTAGCAAAATGAAGATGATTCAAGCATTAATTTCATTGTGCTTTTGCTCATTTTGAAGATTTTGACATTTTCACCTGAAGTGTACAATCAGGCTGAAAATGCATTTAAAGCCATAAAAAGTTCATTTTGGCTCTCACACCTTAACTAAATGTTGTAGACTCAAACTTTTTGCTGTCATTAGTGTATTTTAGCAAAATGAAGATGATTCAAGCATTAATTTCATTGTGCTTTTGCTCATTTTGAAGATTTTGACATTTTCACCTGAAGTGTACAATCAGGCTGAAAATGCATTTAAAGCCATAAAAAGTTCATTTTGGCTCTCACACCTTAACTAAATGTTGTAGACTCAAACTTTTTGCTGTCATTAGTGTATTTTAGCAAAATGAAGATGATTCAAGCATTAATTTCATTGTGCTTTTGCTCATTTTGAAGATTTTGACATTTTCACCTGAAGTGTACAATCAGGCTGAAAATGCATTTAAAGCCATAAAAAGTTCATTTTGGCTCTCACACCTTAACTAAATGTTGTAGACTCAAACTTTTTGCTGTCATTAGTATATTTTAGCAAAATGAAGATGATTCAAGCATTAATTTCATTGTGCTTTTGCTCATTTTGAAGATTTTGACATTTTCACCTGAAGTGTACAATCAGGCTGAAAATGCATTTAAAGCCATAAAAAGTTCATTTTGGCTCTCACACCTTAACTAAATGTTGTAGACTCAAACTTTTTGCTGTCATTAGTGTATTTTAGCAAAATGAAGATGATTCAAGCATTAATTTCATTGTGCTTTTGCTCATTTTGAAGATTTTGACATTTTCACCTGAAGTGTACAATCGGGCTGAAAATGCATTTAAAGCCATAAAAAGTTCATTTTGGCTCTCACACCTTAACTAAATGTTGTAGACTCAAACTTTTTGCTGTCATTAGTGTATGTTAGCAAAATGAAGATGATTCAAGCATTAATTTCATTGTGCTTTTGCTCATTTTGAAGATTTTGACATTTTCACCTGAAGTGTACAATCAGGCTGAAAATGCATTTAAAGCCATAAAAAGTTCATTTTGGCTCTCACACCTTAACTAAATGTTGTAGACTCAAACTTTTTGCTGTCATTAGTGTATTTTAGCAAAATGAAGATGATTCAAGCATTAATTTCATTGTGCTTTTGCTCATTTTGAAGATTTTGACATTTTCACCTGAAGTGTACAATCGGGCTGAAAATGCATTTAAAGCCATAAAAAGTTCATTTTGGCTCTCACACCTTAACTAAATGTTGTAGACTCAAACCTTTTGCTGTCATTAGTGTATTTTAGCAAAATGAAGATGATTCAAGCATTAATTTCATTGTGCTTTTGCTCATTTTGAAGATTTTGACATTTTCACCTGAAGTGTACAATCAGGCTGAAAATGCATTTAAAGCCATAAAAAGTTCATTTTGGCTCTCACACCTTAACTAAATGTTGTAGACTCAAACTTTTTGCTGTCATTAGTGTAATTTAGCAAAATGAAGATGATTCAAGCATTAATTTCATTGTGCTTTTGCTCATTTTGAAGATTTTGACATTTTCACCTGAAGTGTACAATTAGGGGCTGAAAACGCGTTTAAAGCAATAAAAAGTTCATTTTGGCTCTCACACCTTAACTAAATGTTGTAGACTCAAACTTTTTGCTGTCATTAGTATATTTTAGCAAAATGAAGATGATTCAAGCATTAATTTTATTGTGCTTTTGCTCATTTTGAAGATTTTGACATTTTCACCTGAAGTGTACAATCGGGCTGAAAATGCATTTAAAGCCATAAAAAGTTCATTTTGGCTCTCACACCTTAACTAAATGTTGTAGACTCAAACTTTTTGCTGTCATTAGTGTATGTTAGCAAAATGAAGATGATTCAAGCATTAATTTCATTGTGCTTTTGCTCATTTTGAAGATTTTGACATTTTCACCTGAAGTGTACAATCAGGCTGAAAATGCATTTAAAGCCATAAAAAGTTCATTTTGGCTCTCACACCTTAACTAAATGTTGTAGACTCAAACTTTTTGCTGTCATTAGTGTATTTTAGCAAAATGAAGATGATTCAAGCATTAATTTCATTGTGCTTTTGCTCATTTTGAAGATTTTGACATTTTTACCTGAAGTGTACAATCGGGCTGAAAATGCATTTAAAGCAATAAAAAGTTCATTTTGGCTCTCACACCTTAACTAAATGTTGTAGATTCAAACTTTTTGCTGTCATTAGTGTATTTTAGCAAAATGAAGATGATTCAAGCATTAATTTCATTGTGCTTTTGCTCATTTTGAAGATTTTGAATTTTTCACCTGAAGTGTACAATTAGGGGCTGAAAACGCGTTTAAAGCAATAAAAAGTTCATTTTGGCTCTCACACCTTAACTAAATGTTGTAGACTCAAACTTTTTGCTGTCATTAGTATATTTTAGCAAAATGAAGATGATTCAAGCATTAATTTTATAGTGCTTTTGCTCATTTTGAAGATTTTGACATTTTCACCTGAAGTGTACAATCGGGCTGAAAATGCATTTAAAGCCATAAAAAGTTCATTTTGGCTCTCACACCTTAACTAAATGTTGTAGACTCAAACTTTTTGCTGTCATTAGTGTATTTTAGCAAAATGAAGATGATTCAAGCATTAATTTCATTGTGCTTTTGCTCATTTTGAAGATTTTGACATTTTCACCTGAAGTGTACAATCAGGCTGAAAATGCATTTAAAGCCATAAAAAGTTCATTTTGGCTCTCACACCTTAACTAAATGTTGTAGACTCAAACTTTTTGCTGTCATTAGTGTATGTTAGCAAAATGAAGATGATTCAAGCATTAATTTCATTGTGCTTTTGCTCATTTTGAAGATTTTGACATTTTCACCTGAAGTGTACAATCAGGCTGAAAATGCATTTAAAGCCATAAAAAGTTCATTTTGGCTCTCACACCTTAACTAAATGTTATAGACTCAAACTTTTTGCTGTCATTAGTGTATTTTAGCAAAATGAAGATGATTCAAGCATTAATTTCATTGTGCTTTTGCTCATTTTGAAGATTTTGACATTTTCACCTGAAGTGTACAATCGGGCTGAAAATGCATTTAAAGCCATAAAAAGTTCATTTTGGCTCTCACACCTTAACTAAATGTTGTAGACTCAAACTTTTTGCTGTCATTAGTGTATGTTAGCAAAATGAAGATGATTCAAGCATTAATTTCATTGTGCTTTTGCTCATTTTGAAGATTTTGACATTTTCACCTGAAGTGTACAATTAGGGGCTGAAAACGCGTTTAAAGCAATAAAAAGTTCATTTTGGCTCTCACACCTTAACTAAATGTTGTAGACTCAAACTTTTTGCTGTCATTAGTGTATTTTAGCAAAATGAAGATGATTCAAGCATTAATTTCATTGTGCTTTTGCTCATTTTGAAGATTTTGACATTTTTACCTGAAGTGTACAATCGGGCTGAAAATGCATTTAAAGCAATAAAAAGTTCATTTTGGCTCTCACACCTTAACTAAATGTTGTAGACTCAAACTTTTTGCTGTCATTAGTGTATTTTAGCAAAATGAAGATGATTCAAGCATTAATTTCATTGTGCTTTTGCTCATTTTGAAGATTTTGACATTTTCACCTGAAGTGTACAATCAGGCTGAAAATGCATTTAAAGCCATAAAAAGTTCATTTTGGCTCTCACACCTTAACTAAATGTTGTAGACTCAAACTTTTTGCTGTCATTAGTGTATGTTAGCAAAATGAAGATGATTCAAGCATTAATTTCATTGTGCTTTTGCTCATTTTGAAGATTTTGACATTTTCACCTGAAGTGTACAATCAGGCTGAAAATGCATTTAAAGCCATAAAAAGTTCATTTTGGCTCTCACACCTTAACTAAATGTTGTAGACTCAAACTTTTTGCTGTCATTAGTGTATTTTAGCAAAATGAAGATGATTCAAGCATTAATTTCATTGTGCTTTTGCTCATTTTGAAGATTTTGACATTTTCACCTGAAGTGTACAATCAGGCTGAAAATGCATTTAAAGCCATAAAAAGTTCATTTTGGCTCTCACACCTTAACTAAATGTTGTAGACTCAAATTTTTTGCTGTCATTAGTGTATTTTAGCAAAATAAAGATGATTCAAGCATTAATTTTATTGTGCTTTTGCTCATTTTGAAGATTTTGACATTTTCACCTGAAGTGTACAATCGGGCTGAAAATGCATTTAAAGCCATAAAAAGTTCATTTTGGCTCTCACACCTTAACTAAATGTTGTAGACTCAAACTTTTTGCTGTCATTAGTGTATTTTAGCAAAATGAAGATGATTCAAGCATTAATTTCATTGTGCTTTTGCTCATTTTGAAGATTTTGACATTTTCACCTGAAGTGTACAATCAGGCTGAAAATGCATTTAAAGCCATAAAAAGTTCATTTTGGCTCTCACACCTTAACTAAATGTTGTAGACTCAAACTTTTTGCTGTCATTAGTGTATTTTAGCAAAATGAAGATGATTCAAGCATTAATTTCATTGTGCTTTTGCTCATTTTGAAGATTTTGACATTTTCACCTGAAGTGTACAATCAGGCTGAAAATGCATTTAAAGCCATAAAAAGTTCATTTTGGCTCTCACACCTTAACTAAATGTTGTAGACTCAAACTTTTTGCTGTCATTAGTATATTTTAGCAAAATGAAGATGATTCAAGCATTAATTTCATTGTGCTTTTGCTCATTTTGAAGATTTTGACATTTTCACCTGAAGTGTACAATCAGGCTGAAAATGCATTTAAAGCCATAAAAAGTTCATTTTGGCTCTCACACCTTAACTAAATGTTGTAGACTCAAACTTTTTGCTGTCATTAGTGTATTTTAGCAAAATGAAGATGATTCAAGCATTAATTTCATTGTGCTTTTGCTCATTTTGAAGATTTTGACATTTTCACCTGAAGTGTACAATCGGGCTGAAAATGCATTTAAAGCCATAAAAAGTTCATTTTGGCTCTCACACCTTAACTAAATGTTGTAGACTCAAACTTTTTGCTGTCATTAGTGTATGTTAGCAAAATGAAGATGATTCAAGCATTAATTTCATTGTGCTTTTGCTCATTTTGAAGATTTTGACATTTTCACCTGAAGTGTACAATCAGGCTGAAAATGCATTTAAAGCCATAAAAAGTTCATTTTGGCTCTCACACCTTAACTAAATGTTGTAGACTCAAACTTTTTGCTGTCATTAGTGTATTTTAGCAAAATGAAGATGATTCAAGCATTAATTTCATTGTGCTTTTGCTCATTTTGAAGATTTTGACATTTTCACCTGAAGTGTACAATCAGGCTGAAAATGCATTTAAAGCCATAAAAAGTTCATTTTGGCTCTCACACCTTAACTAAATGTTGTAGACTCAAACTTTTTGCTGTCATTAGTGTATTTTAGCAAAATGAAGATGATTCAAGCATTAATTTCATTGTGCTTTTGCTCATTTTGAAGATTTTGACATTTTTACCTGAAGTGTACAATCGGGCTGAAAATGCATTTAAAGCAATAAAAAGTTCATTTTGGCTCTCACACCTTAACTAAATGTTGTAGATTCAAACTTTTTGCTGTCATTAGTGTATTTTAGCAAAATGAAGATGATTCAAGCATTAATTTCATTGTGCTTTTGCTCATTTTGAAGATTTTGAATTTTTCACCTGAAGTGTACAATTAGGGGCTGAAAACGCGTTTAAAGCAATAAAAAGTTCATTTTGGCTCTCACACCTTAACTAAATGTTGTAGACTCAAACTTTTTGCTGTCATTAGTATATTTTAGCAAAATGAAGATGATTCAAGCATTAATTTTATAGTGCTTTTGCTCATTTTGAAGATTTTGACATTTTCACCTGAAGTGTACAATCGGGCTGAAAATGCATTTAAAGCCATGAAAAGTTCATTTTGGCTCTCACACCTTAACTAAATGTTGTAGACTCAAACTTTTTGCTGTCATTAGTGTATTTTAGCAAAATGAAGATGATTCAAGCATTAATTTCATTGTGCTTTTGCTCATTTTGAAGATTTTGACATTTTCACCTGAAGTGTACAATCAGGCTGAAATGCATTTAAAGCCATAAAAAGTTCATTTTGGCTCTCACACCTTAACTAAATGTTGTAGACTCAAACTTTTTGCTGTCATTAGTGTATGTTAGCAAAATGAAGATGATTCAAGCATTAATTTCATTGTGCTTTTGCTCATTTTGAAGATTTTGACATTTTCACCTGAAGTGTACAATCAGGCTGAAAATGCATTTAAAGCCATAAAAAGTTCATTTTGGCTCTCACACCTTAACTAAATGTTGTAGACTCAAACTTTTTGCTGTCATTAGTGTATTTTAGCAAAATGAAGATGATTCAAGCATTAATTTCATTGTGCTTTTGCTCATTTTGAAGATTTTGACATTTTCACCTGAAGTGTACAATCGGGCTGAAAATGCATTTAAAGCCATAAAAAGTTCATTTTGGCTCTCACACCTTAACTAAATGTTGTAGACTCAAACTTTTTGCTGTCATTAGTGTATTTTAGCAAAATGAAGATGATTCAAGCATTAATTTCATTGTGCTTTTGCTCATTTTGAAGATTTTGACATTTTCACCTGAAGTGTACAATCGGGCTGAAAATGCATTTAAAGCCATAAAAAGTTCATTTTGGCTCTCACACCTTAACTAAATGTTGTAGACTCAAACTTTTTGCTGTCATTAGTGTATCTTAGCAAAATGAAGATGATTCAAGCATTAATTTCATTGTGCTTTTGCTCATTTTGAAGATTTTGACATTTTCACCTGAAGTGTACAATCAGGCTGAAAATGCATTTAAAGCCATAAAAAGTTCATTTTGGCTCTCACACCTTAACTAAATGTTGTAGACTCAAACTTTTTGCTGTCATTAGTGTATTTTAGCAAAATGAAGATGATTCAAGCATTAATTTCATTGTGCTTTTGCTCATTTTGAAGATTTTGACATTTTTACCTGAAGTGTACAATCGGGCTGAAAATGCATTTAAAGCAATAAAAAGTTCATTTTGGCTCTCACACCTTAACTAAATGTTGTAGATTCAAACTTTTTGCTGTCATTAGTGTATTTTAGCAAAATGAAGATGATTCAAGCATTAATTTCATTGTGCTTTTGCTCATTTTGAAGATTTTGAATTTTCACCTGAAGTGTACAATTAGGGCTGAAAACGCGTTTAAAGCAATAAAAAGTTCATTTTGGCTCTCACACCTTAACTAAATGTTGTAGACTCAAACTTTTTGCTGTCATTAGTGTATTTTAGCAAAATGAAGATGATTCAAGCATTAATTTCATTGTGCTTTTGCTCATTTTGAAGATTTTGACATTTTCACCTGAAGTGTACAATCAGGCTGAAAATGCATTTAAAGCCATAAAAAGTTCATTTTGGCTCTCACACCTTAACTAAATGTTGTAGACTCAAACTTTTTGCTGTCATTAGTGTATTTTAGCAAAATGAAGATGATTCAAGCATTAATTTCATTGTGCTTTTGCTCATTTTGAAGATTTTGACATTTTCACCTGAAGTGTACAATCAGGCTGAAAATGCATTTAAAGCCATAAAAAGTTCATTTTGGCTCTCACACCTTAACTAAATGTTGTAGACTCAAACTTTTTGCTGTCATTAGTGTATGTTAGCAAAATGAAGATGATTCAAGCATTAATTTCATTGTGCTTTTGCTCATTTTGAAGATTTTGACATTTTCACCTGAAGTGTACAATCAGGCTGAAAATGCATTTAAAGCCATAAAAAGTTCATTTTGGCTCTCACACCTTAACTAAATGTTATAGACTCAAACTTTTTGCTGTCATTAGTGTATTTTAGCAAAATGAAGATGATTCAAGCATTAATTTCATTGTGCTTTTGCTCATTTTGAAGATTTTGACATTTTCACCTGAAGTGTACAATCGGGCTGAAAATGCATTTAAAGCCATAAAAAGTTCATTTTGGCTCTCACACCTTAACTAAATGTTGTAGACTCAAACTTTTTGCTGTCATTAGTGTATGTTAGCAAAATGAAGATGATTCAAGCATTAATTTCATTGTGCTTTTGCTCATTTTGAAGATTTTGACATTTTCACCTGAAGTGTACAATCAGGCTGAAAATGCATTTAAAGCCATAAAAAGTTCATTTTGGCTCTCACACCTTAACTAAATGTTGTAGACTCAAACTTTTTGCTGTCATTAGTGTATTTTAGCAAAATGAAGATGATTCAAGCATTAATTTCATTGTGCTTTTGCTCATTTTGAAGATTTTGACATTTTCACCTGAAGTGTACAATCAGGCTGAAAATGCATTTAAAGCCATAAAAAGTTCATTTTGGCTCTCACACCTTAACTAAATGTTGTAGACTCAAACTTTTTGCTGTCATTAGTGTATTTTAGCAAAATAAAGATGATTCAAGCATTAATTTTATTGTGCTTTTGCTCATTTTGAAGATTTTGACATTTTCACCTGAAGTGTACAATCGGGCTGAAAATGCATTTAAAGCCATAAAAAGTTCATTTTGGCTCTCACACCTTAACTAAATGTTGTAGACTCAAACTTTTTGCTGTCATTAGTGTATTTTAGCAAAATGAAGATGATTCAAGCATTAATTTCATTGTGCTTTTGCTCATTTTGAAGATTTTGACATTTTCACCTGAAGTGTACAATCAGGCTGAAAATGCATTTAAAGCCATAAAAAGTTCATTTTGGCTCTCACACCTTAACTAAATGTTGTAGACTCAAACTTTTTGCTGTCATTAGTGTATTTTAGCAAAATGAAGATGATTCAAGCATTAATTTCATTGTGCTTTTGCTCATTTTGAAGATTTTGACATTTTCACCTGAAGTGTACAATCGGGCTGAAAATGCATTTAAAGCCATAAAAAGTTCATTTTGGCTCTCACACCTTAACTAAATGTTGTAGACTCAAACTTTTTGCTGTCATTAGTGTATTTTAGCAAAATGAAGATGATTCAAGCATTAATTTCATTGTGCTTTTGCTCATTTTGAAGATTTTGACATTTTCACCTGAAGTGTACAATCAGGCTGAAAATGCATTTAAAGCCATAAAAAGTTCATTTTGGCTCTCACACCTTAACTAAATGTTGTAGACTCAAACTTTTTGCTGTCATTAGTGTATGTTAGCAAAATGAAGATGATTCAAGCATTAATTTCATTGTGCTTTTGCTCATTTTGAAGATTTTGACATTTTCACCTGAAGTGTACAATCAGGCTGAAAATGCATTTAAAGCCATAAAAAGTTCATTTTGGCTCTCACACCTTAACTAAATGTTGTAGACTCAAACTTTTTGCTGTCATTAGTGTATTTTAGCAAAATGAAGATGATTCAAGCATTAATTTCATTGTGCTTTTGCTCATTTTGAAGATTTTGACATTTTCACCTGAAGTGTACAATCGGGCTGAAAATGCATTTAAAGCCATAAAAAGTTCATTTTGGCTCTCACACCTTAACTAAATGTTGTAGACTCAAACTTTTTGCTGTCATTAGTGTATGTTAGCAAAATGAAGATGATTCAAGCATTAATTTCATTGTGCTTTTGCTCATTTTGAAGATTTTGACATTTTCACCTGAAGTGTACAATCAGGCTGAAAATGCATTTAAAGCCATAAAAAGTTCATTTTGGCTCTCACACCTTAACTAAATGTTGTAGACTCAAACTTTTTGCTGTCATTAGTGTATTTTAGCAAAATGAAGATGATTCAAGCATTAATTTCATTGTGCTTTTGCTCATTTTGAAGATTTTGACATTTTCACCTGAAGTGTACAATCAGGCTGAAAATGCATTTAAAGCCATAAAAAGTTCATTTTGGCTCTCACACCTTAACTAAATGTTGTAGACTCAAATTTTTTGCTGTCATTAGTGTATTTTAGCAAAATAAAGATGATTCAAGCATTAATTTTATTGTGCTTTTGCTCATTTTGAAGATTTTGACATTTTCACCTGAAGTGTACAATCGGGCTGAAAATGCATTTAAAGCCATAAAAAGTTCATTTTGGCTCTCACACCTTAACTAAATGTTGTAGACTCAAACTTTTTGCTGTCATTAGTGTATTTTAGCAAAATGAAGATGATTCAAGCATTAATTTCATTGTGCTTTTGCTCATTTTGAAGATTTTGACATTTTCACCTGAAGTGTACAATCAGGCTGAAAATGCATTTAAAGCCATAAAAAGTTCATTTTGGCTCTCACACCTTAACTAAATGTTGTAGACTCAAACTTTTTGCTGTCATTAGTGTATTTTAGCAAAATGAAGATGATTCAAGCATTAATTTCATTGTGCTTTTGCTCATTTTGAAGATTTTGACATTTTCACCTGAAGTGTACAATCAGGCTGAAAATGCATTTAAAGCCATAAAAAGTTCATTTTGGCTCTCACACCTTAACTAAATGTTGTAGACTCAAACTTTTTGCTGTCATTAGTATATTTTAGCAAAATGAAGATGATTCAAGCATTAATTTCATTGTGCTTTTGCTCATTTTGAAGATTTTGACATTTTCACCTGAAGTGTACAATCAGGCTGAAAATGCATTTAAAGCCATAAAAAGTTCATTTTGGCTCTCACACCTTAACTAAATGTTGTAGACTCAAACTTTTTGCTGTCATTAGTGTATTTTAGCAAAATGAAGATGATTCAAGCATTAATTTCATTGTGCTTTTGCTCATTTTGAAGATTTTGACATTTTCACCTGAAGTGTACAATCGGGCTGAAAATGCATTTAAAGCCATAAAAAGTTCATTTTGGCTCTCACACCTTAACTAAATGTTGTAGACTCAAACTTTTTGCTGTCATTAGTGTATGTTAGCAAAATGAAGATGATTCAAGCATTAATTTCATTGTGCTTTTGCTCATTTTGAAGATTTTGACATTTTCACCTGAAGTGTACAATCAGGCTGAAAATGCATTTAAAGCCATAAAAAGTTCATTTTGGCTCTCACACCTTAACTAAATGTTGTAGACTCAAACTTTTTGCTGTCATTAGTGTATTTTAGCAAAATGAAGATGATTCAAGCATTAATTTCATTGTGCTTTTGCTCATTTTGAAGATTTTGACATTTTCACCTGAAGTGTACAATCAGGCTGAAAATGCATTTAAAGCCATAAAAAGTTCATTTTGGCTCTCACACCTTAACTAAATGTTGTAGACTCAAACTTTTTGCTGTCATTAGTGTATTTTAGCAAAATGAAGATGATTCAAGCATTAATTTCATTGTGCTTTTGCTCATTTTGAAGATTTTGACATTTTTACCTGAAGTGTACAATCGGGCTGAAAATGCATTTAAAGCAATAAAAAGTTCATTTTGGCTCTCACACCTTAACTAAATGTTGTAGATTCAAACTTTTTGCTGTCATTAGTGTATTTTAGCAAAATGAAGATGATTCAAGCATTAATTTCATTGTGCTTTTGCTCATTTTGAAGATTTTGAATTTTTCACCTGAAGTGTACAATTAGGGGCTGAAAACGCGTTTAAAGCAATAAAAAGTTCATTTTGGCTCTCACACCTTAACTAAATGTTGTAGACTCAAACTTTTTGCTGTCATTAGTATATTTTAGCAAAATGAAGATGATTCAAGCATTAATTTTATAGTGCTTTTGCTCATTTTGAAGATTTTGACATTTTCACCTGAAGTGTACAATCGGGCTGAAAATGCATTTAAAGCCATAAAAAGTTCATTTTGGCTCTCACACCTTAACTAAATGTTGTAGACTCAAACTTTTTGCTGTCATTAGTGTATTTTAGCAAAATGAAGATGATTCAAGCATTAATTTCATTGTGCTTTTGCTCATTTTGAAGATTTTGACATTTTCACCTGAAGTGTACAATCAGGCTGAAAATGCATTTAAAGCCATAAAAAGTTCATTTTGGCTCTCACACCTTAACTAAATGTTGTAGACTCAAACTTTTTGCTGTCATTAGTGTATGTTAGCAAAATGAAGATGATTCAAGCATTAATTTCATTGTGCTTTTGCTCATTTTGAAGATTTTGACATTTTCACCTGAAGTGTACAATCAGGCTGAAAATGCATTTAAAGCCATAAAAAGTTCATTTTGGCTCTCACACCTTAACTAAATGTTATAGACTCAAACTTTTTGCTGTCATTAGTGTATTTTAGCAAAATGAAGATGATTCAAGCATTAATTTCATTGTGCTTTTGCTCATTTTGAAGATTTTGACATTTTCACCTGAAGTGTACAATCGGGCTGAAAATGCATTTAAAGCCATAAAAAGTTCATTTTGGCTCTCACACCTTAACTAAATGTTGTAGACTCAAACTTTTTGCTGTCATTAGTGTATGTTAGCAAAATGAAGATGATTCAAGCATTAATTTCATTGTGCTTTTGCTCATTTTGAAGATTTTGACATTTTCACCTGAAGTGTACAATTAGGGGCTGAAAACGCGTTTAAAGCAATAAAAAGTTCATTTTGGCTCTCACACCTTAACTAAATGTTGTAGACTCAAACTTTTTGCTGTCATTAGTATATTTTAGCAAAATGAAGATGATTCAAGCATTAATTTTATAGTGCTTTTGCTCATTTTGAAGATTTTGACATTTTCACCTGAAGTGTACAATCGGGCTGAAAATGCATTTAAAGCCATAAAAAGTTCATTTTGGCTCTCACACCTTAACTAAATGTTGTAGACTCAAACTTTTTGCTGTCATTAGTGTATTTTAGCAAAATGAAGATGATTCAAGCATTAATTTCATTGTGCTTTTGCTCATTTTGAAGATTTTGACATTTTCACCTGAAGTGTACAATCAGGCTGAAAATGCATTTAAAGCCATAAAAAGTTCATTTTGGCTCTCACACCTTAACTAAATGTTGTAGACTCAAACTTTTTGCTGTCATTAGTGTATGTTAGCAAAATGAAGATGATTCAAGCATTAATTTCATTGTGCTTTTGCTCATTTTGAAGATTTTGACATTTTCACCTGAAGTGTACAATCAGGCTGAAAATGCATTTAAAGCCATAAAAAGTTCATTTTGGCTCTCACACCTTAACTAAATGTTATAGACTCAAACTTTTTGCTGTCATTAGTGTATTTTAGCAAAATGAAGATGATTCAAGCATTAATTTCATTGTGCTTTTGCTCATTTTGAAGATTTTGACATTTTCACCTGAAGTGTACAATCGGGCTGAAAATGCATTTAAAGCCATAAAAAGTTCATTTTGGCTCTCACACCTTAACTAAATGTTGTAGACTCAAACTTTTTGCTGTCATTAGTGTATGTTAGCAAAATGAAGATGATTCAAGCATTAATTTCATTGTGCTTTTGCTCATTTTGAAGATTTTGACATTTTCACCTGAAGTGTACAATTAGGGGCTGAAAACGCGTTTAAAGCAATAAAAAGTTCATTTTGGCTCTCACACCTTAACTAAATGTTGTAGACTCAAACTTTTTGCTGTCATTAGTGTATTTTAGCAAAATGAAGATGATTCAAGCATTAATTTCATTGTGCTTTTGCTCATTTTGAAGATTTTGACATTTTTACCTGAAGTGTACAATCGGGCTGAAAATGCATTTAAAGCAATAAAAAGTTCATTTTGGCTCTCACACCTTAACTAAATGTTGTAGACTCAAACTTTTTGCTGTCATTAGTGTATTTTAGCAAAATGAAGATGATTCAAGCATTAATTTCATTGTGCTTTTGCTCATTTTGAAGATTTTGACATTTTCACCTGAAGTGTACAATCAGGCTGAAAATGCATTTAAAGCCATAAAAAGTTCATTTTGGCTCTCACACCTTAACTAAATGTTGTAGACTCAAACTTTTTGCTGTCATTAGTGTATGTTAGCAAAATGAAGATGATTCAAGCATTAATTTCATTGTGCTTTTGCTCATTTTGAAGATTTTGACATTTTCACCTGAAGTGTACAATCAGGCTGAAAATGCATTTAAAGCCATAAAAAGTTCATTTTGGCTCTCACACCTTAACTAAATGTTGTAGACTCAAACTTTTTGCTGTCATTAGTGTATTTTAGCAAAATGAAGATGATTCAAGCATTAATTTCATTGTGCTTTTGCTCATTTTGAAGATTTTGACATTTTCACCTGAAGTGTACAATCAGGCTGAAAATGCATTTAAAGCCATAAAAAGTTCATTTTGGCTCTCACACCTTAACTAAATGTTGTAGACTCAAACTTTTTGCTGTCATTAGTGTATTTTAGCAAAATGAAGATGATTCAAGCATTAATTTCATTGTGCTTTTGCTCATTTTGAAGATTTTGACATTTTCACCTGAAGTGTACAATCAGGCTGAAAATGCATTTAAAGCCATAAAAAGTTCATTTTGGCTCTCACACCTTAACTAAATGTTGTAGACTCAAACTTTTTGCTGTCATTAGTATATTTTAGCAAAATGAAGATGATTCAAGCATTAATTTCATTGTGCTTTTGCTCATTTTGAAGATTTTGACATTTTCACCTGAAGTGTACAATCAGGCTGAAAATGCATTTAAAGCCATAAAAAGTTCATTTTGGCTCTCACACCTTAACTAAATGTTGTAGACTCAAACTTTTTGCTGTCATTAGTGTATTTTAGCAAAATGAAGATGATTCAAGCATTAATTTCATTGTGCTTTTGCTCATTTTGAAGATTTTGACATTTTCACCTGAAGTGTACAATCGGGCTGAAAATGCATTTAAAGCCATAAAAAGTTCATTTTGGCTCTCACACCTTAACTAAATGTTGTAGACTCAAACTTTTTGCTGTCATTAGTGTATGTTAGCAAAATGAAGATGATTCAAGCATTAATTTCATTGTGCTTTTGCTCATTTTGAAGATTTTGACATTTTCACCTGAAGTGTACAATCAGGCTGAAAATGCATTTAAAGCCATAAAAAGTTCATTTTGGCTCTCACACCTTAACTAAATGTTGTAGACTCAAACTTTTTGCTGTCATTAGTGTATTTTAGCAAAATGAAGATGATTCAAGCATTAATTTCATTGTGCTTTTGCTCATTTTGAAGATTTTGACATTTTCACCTGAAGTGTACAATCAGGCTGAAAATGCATTTAAAGCCATAAAAAGTTCATTTTGGCTCTCACACCTTAACTAAATGTTGTAGACTCAAACTTTTTGCTGTCATTAGTGTATTTTAGCAAAATGAAGATGATTCAAGCATTAATTTCATTGTGCTTTTGCTCATTTTGAAGATTTTGACATTTTCACCTGAAGTGTACAATCGGGCTGAAAATGCATTTAAAGCCATAAAAAGTTCATTTTGGCTCTCACACCTTAACTAAATGTTGTAGACTCAAACTTTTTGCTGTCATTAGTGTATGTTAGCAAAATGAAGATGATTCAAGCATTAATTTCATTGTGCTTTTGCTCATTTTGAAGATTTTGACATTTTCACCTGAAGTGTACAATTAGGGGCTGAAAACGCGTTTAAAGCAATAAAAAGTTCATTTTGGCTCTCACACCTTAACTAAATGTTGTAGACTCAAACTTTTTGCTGTCATTAGTGTATTTTAGCAAAATGAAGATGATTCAAGCATTAATTTCATTGTGCTTTTGCTCATTTTGAAGATTTTGACATTTTTACCTGAAGTGTACAATCGGGCTGAAAATGCATTTAAAGCAATAAAAAGTTCATTTTGGCTCTCACACCTTAACTAAATGTTGTAGACTCAAACTTTTTGCTGTCATTAGTGTATTTTAGCAAAATGAAGATGATTCAAGCATTAATTTCATTGTGCTTTTGCTCATTTTGAAGATTTTGACATTTTCACCTGAAGTGTACAATCAGGCTGAAAATGCATTTAAAGCCATAAAAAGTTCATTTTGGCTCTCACACCTTAACTAAATGTTGTAGACTCAAACTTTTTGCTGTCATTAGTGTATGTTAGCAAAATGAAGATGATTCAAGCATTAATTTCATTGTGCTTTTGCTCATTTTGAAGATTTTGACATTTTCACCTGAAGTGTACAATCAGGCTGAAAATGCATTTAAAGCCATAAAAAGTTCATTTTGGCTCTCACACCTTAACTAAATGTTGTAGACTCAAACTTTTTGCTGTCATTAGTGTATTTTAGCAAAATGAAGATGATTCAAGCATTAATTTCATTGTGCTTTTGCTCATTTTGAAGATTTTGACATTTTTACCTGAAGTGTACAATCGGGCTGAAAATGCATTTAAAGCAATAAAAAGTTCATTTTGGCTCTCACACCTTAACTAAATGTTGTAGATTCAAACTTTTTGCTGTCATTAGTGTATTTTAGCAAAATGAAGATGATTCAAGCATTAATTTCATTGTGCTTTTGCTCATTTTGAAGATTTTGAATTTTTCACCTGAAGTGTACAATTAGGGGCTGAAAACGCGTTTAAAGCAATAAAAAGTTCATTTTGGCTCTCACACCTTAACTAAATGTTGTAGACTCAAACTTTTTGCTGTCATTAGTATATTTTAGCAAAATGAAGATGATTCAAGCATTAATTTTATAGTGCTTTTGCTCATTTTGAAGATTTTGACATTTTCACCTGAAGTGTACAATCGGGCTGAAAATGCATTTAAAGCCATAAAAAGTTCATTTTGGCTCTCACACCTTAACTAAATGTTGTAGACTCAAACTTTTTGCTGTCATTAGTGTATTTTAGCAAAATGAAGATGATTCAAGCATTAATTTCATTGTGCTTTTGCTCATTTTGAAGATTTTGACATTTTCACCTGAAGTGTACAATCAGGCTGAAAATGCATTTAAAGCCATAAAAAGTTCATTTTGGCTCTCACACCTTAACTAAATGTTGTAGACTCAAACTTTTTGCTGTCATTAGTGTATGTTAGCAAAATGAAGATGATTCAAGCATTAATTTCATTGTGCTTTTGCTCATTTTGAAGATTTTGACATTTTCACCTGAAGTGTACAATCAGGCTGAAAATGCATTTAAAGCCATAAAAAGTTCATTTTGGCTCTCACACCTTAACTAAATGTTATAGACTCAAACTTTTTGCTGTCATTAGTGTATTTTAGCAAAATGAAGATGATTCAAGCATTAATTTCATTGTGCTTTTGCTCATTTTGAAGATTTTGACATTTTCACCTGAAGTGTACAATCGGGCTGAAAATGCATTTAAAGCCATAAAAAGTTCATTTTGGCTCTCACACCTTAACTAAATGTTGTAGACTCAAACTTTTTGCTGTCATTAGTGTATGTTAGCAAAATGAAGATGATTCAAGCATTAATTTCATTGTGCTTTTGCTCATTTTGAAGATTTTGACATTTTCACCTGAAGTGTACAATTAGGGGCTGAAAACGCGTTTAAAGCAATAAAAAGTTCATTTTTGCTCTCACACCTTAACTAAATGTTGTAGACTCAAACTTTTTGCTGTCATTAGTGTATGTTAGCAAAATGAAGATGATTCAAGCATTAATTTCATTGTGCTTTTGCTCATTTTGAAGATTTTGACATTTTCACCTGAAGTGTACAATTAGGGGCTGAAAACGCGTTTAAAGCAATAAAAAGTTCATTTTGGCTCTCACACCTTAACTAAATGTTGTAGACTCAAACTTTTTGCTGTCATTAGTATATTTTAGCAAAATGAAGATGATTCAAGCATTAATTTTATTGTGCTTTTGCTCATTTTGAAGATTTTGACATTTTCACCTGAAGTGTACAATCGGGCTGAAAATGCATTTAAAGCCATAAAAAGTTCATTTTGGCTCTCACACCTTAACTAAATGTTGTAGACTCAAACTTTTTGCTGTCATTAGTGTATGTTAGCAAAATGAAGATGATTCAAGCATTAATTTCATTGTGCTTTTGCTCATTTTGAAGATTTTGACATTTTCACCTGAAGTGTACAATCAGGCTGAAAATGCATTTAAAGCCATAAAAAGTTCATTTTGGCTCTCACACCTTAACTAAATGTTGTAGACTCAAACTTTTTGCTGTCATTAGTGTATTTTAGCAAAATGAAGATGATTCAAGCATTAATTTCATTGTGCTTTTGCTCATTTTGAAGATTTTGACATTTTTACCTGAAGTGTACAATCGGGCTGAAAATGCATTTAAAGCAATAAAAAGTTCATTTTGGCTCTCACACCTTAACTAAATGTTGTAGATTCAAACTTTTTGCTGTCATTAGTGTATTTTAGCAAAATGAAGATGATTCAAGCATTAATTTCATTGTGCTTTTGCTCATTTTGAAGATTGTGAATTTTTCACCTGAAGTGTACAATTAGGGGCTGAAAACGCGTTTAAAGCAATAAAAAGTTCATTTTGGCTCTCACACCTTAACTAAATGTTGTAGACTCAAACTTTTTGCTGTCATTAGTATATTTTAGCAAAATGAAGATGATTCAAGCATTAATTTTATAGTGCTTTTGCTCATTTTGAAGATTTTGACATTTTCACCTGAAGTGTACAATCGGGCTGAAAATGCATTTAAAGCCATAAAAAGTTCATTTTGGCTCTCACACCTTAACTAAATGTTGTAGACTCAAACTTTTTGCTGTCATTAGTGTATTTTAGCAAAATGAAGATGATTCAAGCATTAATTTCATTGTGCTTTTGCTCATTTTGAAGATTTTGACATTTTCACCTGAAGTGTACAATCAGGCTGAAAATGCATTTAAAGCCATAAAAAGTTCATTTTGGCTCTCACACCTTAACTAAATGTTGTAGACTCAAACTTTTTGCTGTCATTAGTGTATGTTAGCAAAATGAAGATGATTCAAGCATTAATTTCATTGTGCTTTTGCTCATTTTGAAGATTTTGACATTTTCACCTGAAGTGTACAATCAGGCTGAAAATGCATTTAAAGCCATAAAAAGTTCATTTTGGCTCTCACACCTTAACTAAATGTTATAGACTCAAACTTTTTGCTGTCATTAGTGTATTTTAGCAAAATGAAGATGATTCAAGCATTAATTTCATTGTGCTTTTGCTCATTTTGAAGATTTTGACATTTTCACCTGAAGTGTACAATCGGGCTGAAAATGCATTTAAAGCCATAAAAAGTTCATTTTGGCTCTCACACCTTAACTAAATGTTGTAGACTCAAACTTTTTGCTGTCATTAGTGTATGTTAGCAAAATGAAGATGATTCAAGCATTAATTTCATTGTGCTTTTGCTCATTTTGAAGATTTTGACATTTTCACCTGAAGTGTACAATTAGGGGCTGAAAACGCGTTTAAAGCAATAAAAAGTTCATTTTGGCTCTCACACCTTAACTAAATGTTGTAGACTCAAACTTTTTGCTGTCATTAGTGTATTTTAGCAAAATGAAGATGATTCAAGCATTAATTTCATTGTGCTTTTGCTCATTTTGAAGATTTTGACATTTTTACCTGAAGTGTACAATCGGGCTGAAAATGCATTTAAAGCAATAAAAAGTTCATTTTGGCTCTCACACCTTAACTAAATGTTGTAGACTCAAACTTTTTGCTGTCATTAGTGTATTTTAGCAAAATGAAGATGATTCAAGCATTAATTTCATTGTGCTTTTGCTCATTTTGAAGATTTTGACATTTTCACCTGAAGTGTACAATCAGGCTGAAAATGCATTTAAAGCCATAAAAAGTTCATTTTGGCTCTCACACCTTAACTAAATGTTGTAGACTCAAACTTTTTGCTGTCATTAGTGTATTTTAGCAAAATGAAGATGATTCAAGCATTAATTTCATTGTGCTTTTGCTCATTTTGAAGATTTTGACATTTTCACCTGAAGTGTACAATCAGGCTGAAAATGCATTTAAAGCCATAAAAAGTTCATTTTGGCTCTCACACCTTAACTAAATGTTGTAGACTCAAATTTTTTGCTGTCATTAGTGTATTTTAGCAAAATAAAGATGATTCAAGCATTAATTTTATTGTGCTTTTGCTCATTTTGAAGATTTTGACATTTTCACCTGAAGTGTACAATCGGGCTGAAAATGCATTTAAAGCCATAAAAAGTTCATTTTGGCTCTCACACCTTAACTAAATGTTGTAGACTCAAACTTTTTGCTGTCATTAGTGTATGTTAGCAAAATGAAGATGATTCAAGCATTAATTTCATTGTGCTTTTGCTCATTTTGAAGATTTTGACATTTTCACCTGAAGTGTACAATCAGGCTGAAAATGCATTTAAAGCCATAAAATGTTCATTTTGGCTCTCACACCTTAACTAAATGTTGTAGACTCAAACTTTTTGCTGTCATTAGTGTATTTTAGCAAAATGAAGATGATTCAAGCATTAATTTCATTGTGCTTTTGCTCATTTTGAAGATTTTGACATTTTCACCTGAAGTGTACAATCAGGCTGAAAATGCATTTAAAGCCATAAAAAGTTCATTTTGGCTCTCACACCTTAACTAAATGTTGTAGACTCAAACTTTTTGCTGTCATTAGTATATTTTAGCAAAATGAAGATGATTCAAGCATTAATTTCATTGTGCTTTTGCTCATTTTGAAGATTTTGACATTTTCACCTGAAGTGTACAATCAGGCTGAAAATGCATTTAAAGCCATAAAAAGTTCATTTTGGCTCTCACACCTTAACTAAATGTTGTAGACTCAAACTTTTTGCTGTCATTAGTGTATTTTAGCAAAATGAAGATGATTCAAGCATTAATTTCATTGTGCTTTTGCTCATTTTGAAGATTTTGACATTTTCACCTGAAGTGTACAATCGGGCTGAAAATGCATTTAAAGCCATAAAAAGTTCATTTTGGCTCTCACACCTTAACTAAATGTTGTAGACTCAAACTTTTTGCTGTCATTAGTGTATGTTAGCAAAATGAAGATGATTCAAGCATTAATTTCATTGTGCTTTTGCTCATTTTGAAGATTTTGACATTTTCACCTGAAGTGTACAATCAGGCTGAAAATGCATTTAAAGCCATAAAAAGTTCATTTTGGCTCTCACACCTTAACTAAATGTTGTAGACTCAAACTTTTTGCTGTCATTAGTGTATTTTAGCAAAATGAAGATGATTCAAGCATTAATTTCATTGTGCTTTTGCTCATTTTGAAGATTTTGACATTTTCACCTGAAGTGTACAATCAGGCTGAAAATGCATTTAAAGCCATAAAAAGTTCATTTTGGCTCTCACACCTTAACTAAATGTTGTAGACTCAAACTTTTTGCTGTCATTAGTGTATTTTAGCAAAATGAAGATGATTCAAGCATTAATTTCATTGTGCTTTTGCTCATTTTGAAGATTTTGACATTTTTACCTGAAGTGTACAATCGGGCTGAAAATGCATTTAAAGCAATAAAAAGTTCATTTTGGCTCTCACACCTTAACTAAATGTTGTAGACTCAAACTTTTTGCTGTCATTAGTGTATGTTAGCAAAATGAAGATGATTCAAGCATTAATTTCATTGTGCTTTTGCTCATTTTGAAGATTTTGACATTTTCACCTGAAGTGTACAATTAGGGGCTGAAAACGCGTTTAAAGCAATAAAAAGTTCATTTTGGCTCTCACACCTTAACTAAATGTTGTAGACTCAAACTTTTTGCTGTCATTAGTGTATTTTAGCAAAATGAAGATGATTCAAGCATTAATTTCATTGTGCTTTTGCTCATTTTGAAGATTTTGACATTTTTACCTGAAGTGTACAATCGGGCTGAAAATGCATTTAAAGCAATAAAAAGTTCATTTTGGCTCTCACACCTTAACTAAATGTTGTAGACTCAAACTTTTTGCTGTCATTAGTGTATTTTAGCAAAATGAAGATGATTCAAGCATTAATTTCATTGTGCTTTTGCTCATTTTGAAGATTTTGACATTTTCACCTGAAGTGTACAATCAGGCTGAAAATGCATTTAAAGCCATAAAAAGTTCATTTTGGCTCTCACACCTTAACTAAATGTTGTAGACTCAAACTTTTTGCTGTCATTAGTGTATGTTAGCAAAATGAAGATGATTCAAGCATTAATTTCATTGTGCTTTTGCTCATTTTGAAGATTTTGACATTTTCACCTGAAGTGTACAATCAGGCTGAAAATGCATTTAAAGCCATAAAAAGTTCATTTTGGCTCTCACACCTTAACTAAATGTTGTAGACTCAAACTTTTTGCTGTCATTAGTGTATTTTAGCAAAATGAAGATGATTCAAGCATTAATTTCATTGTGCTTTTGCTCATTTTGAAGATTTTGACATTTTCACCTGAAGTGTACAATCAGGCTGAAAATGCATTTAAAGCCATAAAAAGTTCATTTTGGCTCTCACACCTTAACTAAATGTTGTAGACTCAAATTTTTTGCTGTCATTAGTGTATTTTAGCAAAATAAAGATGATTCAAGCATTAATTTTATTGTGCTTTTGCTCATTTTGAAGATTTTGACATTTTCACCTGAAGTGTACAATCGGGCTGAAAATGCATTTAAAGCCATAAAATGTTCATTTTGGCTCTCACACCTTAACTAAATGTTGTAGACTCAAACTTTTTGCTGTCATTAGTGTATTTTAGCAAAATGAAGATGATTCAAGCATTAATTTCATTGTGCTTTTGCTCATTTTGAAGATTTTGACATTTTCACCTGAAGTGTACAATCAGGCTGAAAATGCATTTAAAGCCATAAAAAGTTCATTTTGGCTCTCACACCTTAACTAAATGTTGTAGACTCAAACTTTTTGCTGTCATTAGTATATTTTAGCAAAATGAAGATGATTCAAGCATTAATTTCATTGTGCTTTTGCTCATTTTGAAGATTTTGACATTTTCACCTGAAGTGTACAATCAGGCTGAAAATGCATTTAAAGCCATAAAAAGTTCATTTTGGCTCTCACACCTTAACTAAATGTTGTAGACTCAAACTTTTTGCTGTCATTAGTGTATTTTAGCAAAATGAAGATGATTCAAGCATTAATTTCATTGTGCTTTTGCTCATTTTGAAGATTTTGACATTTTCACCTGAAGTGTACAATCGGGCTGAAAATGCATTTAAAGCCATAAAAAGTTCATTTTGGCTCTCACACTTAACTAAATGTTGTAGACTCAAACTTTTTGCTGTCATTAGTGTATGTTAGCAAAATGAAGATGATTCAAGCATTAATTTCATTGTGCTTTTGCTCATTTTGAAGATTTTGACATTTTCACCTGAAGTGTACAATCAGGCTGAAAATGCATTTAAAGCCATAAAAAGTTCATTTTGGCTCTCACACCTTAACTAAATGTTGTAGACTCAAACTTTTTGCTGTCATTAGTGTATTTTAGCAAAATGAAGATGATTCAAGCATTAATTTCATTGTGCTTTTGCTCATTTTGAAGATTTTGACATTTTCACCTGAAGTGTACAATCAGGCTGAAAATGCATTTAAAGCCATAAAAAGTTCATTTTGGCTCTCACACCTTAACTAAATGTTGTAGACTCAAACTTTTTGCTGTCATTAGTGTATTTTAGCAAAATGAAGATGATTCAAGCATTAATTTCATTGTGCTTTTGCTCATTTTGAAGATTTTGACATTTTTACCTGAAGTGTACAATCGGGCTGAAAATGCATTTAAAGCAATAAAAAGTTCATTTTGGCTCTCACACCTTAACTAAATGTTGTAGACTCAAACTTTTTGCTGTCATTAGTGTATGTTAGCAAAATGAAGATGATTCAAGCATTAATTTCATTGTGCTTTTGCTCATTTTGAAGATTTTGACATTTTCACCTGAAGTGTACAATTAGGGGCTGAAAACGCGTTTAAAGCAATAAAAAGTTCATTTTGGCTCTCACACCTTAACTAAATGTTGTAGACTCAAACTTTTTGCTGTCATTAGTGTATTTTAGCAAAATGAAGATGATTCAAGCATTAATTTCATTGTGCTTTTGCTCATTTTGAAGATTTTGACATTTTTACCTGAAGTGTACAATCGGGCTGAAAATGCATTTAAAGCAATAAAAAGTTCATTTTGGCTCTCACACCTTAACTAAATGTTGTAGACTCAAACTTTTTGCTGTCATTAGTGTATTTTAGCAAAATGAAGATGATTCAAGCATTAATTTCATTGTGCTTTTGCTCATTTTGAAGATTTTGACATTTTCACCTGAAGTGTACAATCAGGCTGAAAATGCATTTAAAGCCATAAAAAGTTCATTTTGGCTCTCACACCTTAACTAAATGTTGTAGACTCAAACTTTTTGCTGTCATTAGTGTATGTTAACAAAATGAAGATGATTCAAGCATTAATTTCATTGTGCTTTTGCTCATTTTGAAGATTTTGACATTTTCACCTGAAGTGTACAATCAGGCTGAAAATGCATTTAAAGCCATAAAAAGTTCATTTTGGCTCTCACACCTTAACTAAATGTTGTAGACTCAAACTTTTTGCTGTCATTAGTGTATTTTAGCAAAATGAAGATGATTCAAGCATTAATTTCATTGTGCTTTTGCTCATTTTGAAGATTTTGACATTTTCACCTGAAGTGTACAATCAGGCTGAAAATGCATTTAAAGCCATAAAAAGTTCATTTTGGCTCTCACACCTTAACTAAATGTTGTAGACTCAAATTTTTTGCTGTCATTAGTGTATTTTAGCAAAATAAAGATGATTCAAGCATTAATTTTATTGTGCTTTTGCTCATTTTGAAGATTTTGACATTTTCACCTGAAGTGTACAATCGGGCTGAAAATGCATTTAAAGCCATAAAAAGTTCATTTTGGCTCTCACACCTTAACTAAATGTTGTAGACTCAAACTTTTTGCTGTCATTAGTGTATGTTAGCAAAATGAAGATGATTCAAGCATTAATTTCATTGTGCTTTTGCTCATTTTGAAGATTTTGACATTTTCACCTGAAGTGTACAATCAGGCTGAAAATGCATTTAAAGCCATAAAAAGTTCATTTTGGCTCTCACACCTTAACTAAATGTTGTAGACTCAAACTTTTTGCTGTCATTAGTGTATTTTAGCAAAATGAAGATGATTCAAGCATTAATTTCATTGTGCTTTTGCTCATTTTGAAGATTTTGACATTTTCACCTGAAGTGTACAATCAGGCTGAAAATGCATTTAAAGCCATAAAAAGTTCATTTTGGCTCTCACACCTTAACTAAATGTTGTAGACTCAAACTTTTTGCTGTCATTAGTATATTTTAGCAAAATGAAGATGATTCAAGCATTAATTTCATTGTGCTTTTGCTCATTTTGAAGATTTTGACATTTTCACCTGAAGTGTACAATCAGGCTGAAAATGCATTTAAAGCCATAAAAAGTTCATTTTGGCTCTCACACCTTAACTAAATGTTGTAGACTCAAACTTTTTGCTGTCATTAGTGTATTTTAGCAAAATGAAGATGATTCAAGCATTAATTTCATTGTGCTTTTGCTCATTTTGAAGATTTTGACATTTTCACCTGAAGTGTACAATCGGGCTGAAAATGCATTTAAAGCCATAAAAAGTTCATTTTGGCTCTCACACCTTAACTAAATGTTGTAGACTCAAACTTTTTGCTGTCATTAGTGTATGTTAGCAAAATGAAGATGATTCAAGCATTAATTTCATTGTGCTTTTGCTCATTTTGAAGATTTTGACATTTTCACCTGAAGTGTACAATCAGGCTGAAAATGCATTTAAAGCCATAAAAAGTTCATTTTGGCTCTCACACCTTAACTAAATGTTGTAGACTCAAACTTTTTGCTGTCATTAGTGTATTTTAGCAAAATGAAGATGATTCAAGCATTAATTTCATTGTGCTTTTGCTCATTTTGAAGATTTTGACATTTTCACCTGAAGTGTACAATCAGGCTGAAAATGCATTTAAAGCCATAAAAAGTTCATTTTGGCTCTCACACCTTAACTAAATGTTGTAGACTCAAACTTTTTGCTGTCATTAGTGTATTTTAGCAAAATGAAGATGATTCAAGCATTAATTTCATTGTGCTTTTGCTCATTTTGAAGATTTTGACATTTTTACCTGAAGTGTACAATCGGGCTGAAAATGCATTTAAAGCAATAAAAAGTTCATTTTGGCTCTCACACCTTAACTAAATGTTGTAGATTCAAACTTTTTGCTGTCATTAGTGTATTTTAGCAAAATGAAGATGATTCAAGCATTAATTTCATTGTGCTTTTGCTCATTTTGAAGATTTTGAATTTTTCACCTGAAGTGTACAATTAGGGGCTGAAAACGCGTTTAAAGCAATAAAAAGTTCATTTTGGCTCTCACACCTTAACTAAATGTTGTAGACTCAAACTTTTTGCTGTCATTAGTGTATGTTAGCAAAATGAAGATGATTCAAGCATTAATTTCATTGTGCTTTTGCTCATTTTGAAGATTTTGACATTTTCACCTGAAGTGTACAATCAGGCTGAAAATGCATTTAAAGCCATAAAAAGTTCATTTTGGCTCTCACACCTTAACTAAATGTTGTAGACTCAAACTTTTTGCTGTCATTAGTGTATTTTAGCAAAATGAAGATGATTCAAGCATTAATTTCATTGTGCTTTTGCTCATTTTGAAGATTTTGACATTTTCACCTGAAGTGTACAATCGGGCTGAAAATGCATTTAAAGCCATAAAAAGTTCATTTTGGCTCTCACACCTTAACTAAATGTTGTAGACTCAAACTTTTTGCTGTCATTAGTGTATTTTAGCAAAATGAAGATGATTCAAGCATTAATTTCATTGTGCTTTTGCTCATTTTGAAGATTTTGACATTTTCACCTGAAGTGTACAATTAGGGGCTGAAAACGCGTTTAAAGCAATAAAAAGTTCATTTTGGCTCTCACACCTTAACTAAATGTTGTAGACTCAAACTTTTTGCTGTCATTAGTATATTTTAGCAAAATGAAGATGATTCAAGCATTAATTTTATTGTGCTTTTGCTCATTTTGAAGATTTTGACATTTTCACCTGAAGTGTACAATCGGGCTGAAAATGCATTTAAAGCCATAAAAAGTTCATTTTGGCTCTCACACCTTAACTAAATGTTGTAGACTCAAACTTTTTGCTGTCATTAGTGTATGTTAGCAAAATGAAGATGATTCAAGCATTAATTTCATTGTGCTTTTGCTCATTTTGAAGATTTTGACATTTTCACCTGAAGTGTACAATCAGGCTGAAAATGCATTTAAAGCCATAAAAAGTTCATTTTGGCTCTCACACCTTAACTAAATGTTGTAGACTCAAACTTTTTGCTGTCATTAGTGTATTTTAGCAAAATGAAGATGATTCAAGCATTAATTTCATTGTGCTTTTGCTCATTTTGAAGATTTTGACATTTTTACCTGAAGTGTACAATCGGGCTGAAAATGCATTTAAAGCAATAAAAAGTTCATTTTGGCTCTCACACCTTAACTAAATGTTGTAGATTCAAACTTTTTGCTGTCATTAGTGTATTTTAGCAAAATGAAGATGATTCAAGCATTAATTTCATTGTGCTTTTGCTCATTTTGAAGATTTTGACTTTTTCACCTGAAGTGTACAATTAGGGGCTGAAAACGCGTTTAAAGCAATAAAAAGTTCATTTTGGCTTTCACACCTTAACTAAATGTTGTAGACTCAAACTTTTTGCTGTCATTAGTATATTTTAGCAAAATGAAGATGATTCAAGCATTAATTTTATAGTGCTTTTGCTCATTTTGAAGATTTTGACATTTTCACCTGAAGTGTACAATCGGGCTGAAAATGCATTTAAAGCCATAAAAAGTTCATTTTGGCTCTCACACCTTAACTAAATGTTGTAGACTCAAACTTTTTGCTGTCATTAGTGTATTTTAGCAAAATGAAGATGATTCAAGCATTAATTTCATTGTGCTTTTGCTCATTTTGAAGATTTTGACATTTTCACCTGAAGTGTACAATCAGGCTGAAAATGCATTTAAAGCCATAAAAAGTTCATTTTGGCTCTCACACCTTAACTAAATGTTGTAGACTCAAACTTTTTGCTGTCATTAGTGTATGTTAGCAAAATGAAGATGATTCAAGCATTAATTTCATTGTGCTTTTGCTCATTTTGAAGATTTTGACATTTTCACCCATTTTCACCTGAAGTGTACAATCAGGCTGAAAATGCATTTAAAGCCATAAAAAGTTCATTTTGGCTCTCACACCTTAACTAAATGTTGTAGACTCAAACTTTTTGCTGTCATTAGTGTATTTTAGCAAAATGAAGATGATTCAAGCATTAATTTCATTGTGCTTTTGCTCATTTTGAAGATTTTGACATTTTCACCTGAAGTGTACAATCGGGCTGAAAATGCATTTAAAGCCATAAAAAGTTCATTTTGGCTCTCACACCTTAACTAAATGTTGTAGACTCAAACTTTTTGCTGTCATTAGTGTATGTTAGCAAAATGAAGATGATTCAAGCATTAATTTCATTGTGCTTTTGCTCATTTTGAAGATTTTGACATTTTCACCTGAAGTGTACAATCAGGCTGAAAATGCATTTAAAGCCATAAAAAGTTCATTTTGGCTCTCACACCTTAACTAAATGTTGTAGACTCAAACTTTTTGCTGTCATTAGTGTATTTTAGCAAAATGAAGATGATTCAAGCATTAATTTCATTGTGCTTTTGCTCATTTTGAAGATTTTGACATTTTCACCTGAAGTGTACAATTAGGGGCTGAAAACGCGTTTAAAGCAATAAAAAGTTCATTTTGGCTCTCACACCTTAACTAAATGTTGTAGACTCAAACTTTTTGCTGTCATTAGTATATTTTAGCAAAATGAAGATGATTCAAGCATTAATTTTATTGTGCTTTTGCTCATTTTGAAGATTTTGACATTTTCACCTGAAGTGTACAATTAGGGGCTGAAAACGCGTTTAAAGCAATAAAAAGTTCATTTTGGCTCTCACACCTTAACTAAATGTTGTAGACTCAAACTTTTTGCTGTCATTAGTATATTTTAGCAAAATGAAGATGATTCAAGCATTAATTTCATTGTGCTTTTGCTCATTTTGAAGATTTTGACATTTTCACCTGAAGTGTACAATCAGGCTGAAAATGCATTTAAAGCCATAAAAAGTTCATTTTGGCTCTCACACCTTAACTAAATGTTGTAGACTCAAACTTTTTGCTGTCATTAGTATATTTTAGCAAAATGAAGATGATTCAAGCATTAATTTTATTGTGCTTTTGCTCATTTTGAAGATTTTGACATTTTCACCTGAAGTGTACAATCGGGCTGAAAATGCATTTAAAGCCATAAAAAGTTCATTTTGGCTCTCACACCTTAACTAAATGTTGTAGACTCAAACTTTTTGCTGTCATTAGTGTATTTTAGCAAAATGAAGATGATTCAAGCATTAATTTCATTGTGCTTTTGCTCATTTTGAAGATTTTGACATTTTCACCTGAAGTGTACAATCAGGCTGAAAATGCATTTAAAGCCATAAAAAGTTCATTTTGGCTCTCACACCTTAACTAAATGTTGTAGACTCAAACTTTTTGCTGTCATTAGTGTATTTTAGCAAAATAAAGATGATTCAAGCATTAATTTCATTGTGCTTTTGCTTATTTTGAAAATTTTGACATTTTCACCTGAAGTGTACAATCGGGCTGAAAATGCATTTAAAGCCATAAAAAGTTCATTTTGGCTCTCACACCTTAACTAAATGTTGTAGACTCAAACTTTTTGCTGTCATTAGTGTATGTTAGCAAAATGAAGATGATTCAAGCATTAATTTCATTGTGCTTTTGCTCATTTTGAAGATTTTGACATTTTCACCTGAAGTGTACAATCAGGCTGAAAATGCATTTAAAGCCATAAAAAGTTCATTTTGGCTCTCACACCTTAACTAAATGTTGTAGACTCAAACTTTTTGCTGTCATTAGTGTATTTTAGCAACTTGAAGATGATTCAAGCATTAATTTCATTGTGCTTTTGCTCATTTTGAAGATTTTGACATTTTCACCTGAAGTGTACAATCGGGCTGAAAATGCATTTAAAGCCATAAAAAGTTCATTTTGGCTCTCACACCTTAACTAAATGTTGTAGACTCAAACTTTTTGCTGTCATTAGTGTATTTTAGCAACTTGAAGATGATTCCAGCATTAATTTCATTGTGCTTTTGCTCATTTTGAAGATTTTGACAGTTTCACCTGAAGTGTACAATCGGGCTGAAAATGCATTTAAAGCAATACAAAGTTCATTTTGGCTCTCACACCTTAACTAAATGTTGTAGACTCAAACTTTTTACTGTCATTAGTGTATTTTAGCAACTTGAAGATGATTCCAGCATTAATTTCATTGTGCTTTTGCTCATTTTGAAGATTTTGACAGTTTCACCTGAAGTGTACAATCAGGGGCTGAAAACGCGTTTAAAGCAATAAAAAGTTCATTTAGGCTTTCACACCTTAACTAAATGTTGTAGACTCAAACTTTTTGCTGTCATTAGTGTATTTTAGCAACTTGAAGATGATTCCAGCATTAATTTCATTGTGCTTTTGCTCATTTTGAAGATTTTGACAGTTTCACCTGAAGTGTACAGTCAGGTGCTGAAAATGCATTTAAAGCAATAAAAAGTTAATTTTGGCTCTCACACCTTAACTAAATGTTGTAGACTCAAACGTTTTGCTGTCATTAGTGTATTTTAGCAACTTGAAGATGATTACAGCATTAATTTCATTGTGCTTTTGCTCATTTTGAAGATTTTGACAGTTTCACCTGAAGTGTACAATCAGGTGCTGAAAATGCATTTAAAGCAATACAAAGTTCATTTTGGCTCTCACACCTTAACTAAATGTTGTAGACTCAAACTTTTTACTGTCATTAGTGTATTTTAGCAACTTGAAGATGATTCCAGCATTATTTTCATTGTGCTTTTGCTCATTTTGAAGATTTCGACAGTTTCACCTGAAGTGTACAATCAGGGGCTGAAAACGCGTTTAAAGCAATAAAAAGTTCATTTAGGCTTTCACACCTTAACTAAATGTTGTAGACTCAAACTTTTTGCTGTCATTAGTGTATTTTAGCAACTTGAAGATGATTCCAGCATTAATTTCATTGTGCTTTTGCTCATTTTGAAGATTTTGACAGTTTCACCTGAAGTGTACAGTCAGGTGCTGAAAATGCATTTAAAGCAATAAAAAGTTAATTTTGGCTCTCACACCTTAACTAAATGTTGTAGACTCAAACGTTTTGTTGTCATTAGTGTATTTTAGCAACTTGAAGATGATTCCAGCATTAATTGCATTGTGCTTTTGCTGATTTTGAAGATTTTGACAGTTTCACCTGAAGTGTACAATCTGGCTAAAATTGCATTTAAAGCAATAAAAAGTTCATTTTGGCTCTCACACCTTAACTAAATGTTGTAGACTCAAACTTTTTGCTGTCATTAGTGTATTTTAGCAACTTGAAGATGATTCCAGCATTAATTTCATTGTGCTTTTGCTCATTTTGAAGATGATTCCAGCATTAATTTCATTGTGCTTTTGCTCATTTTGAAGATGATTCCAGCATTAATTTCATTGTGCTTTTGCTCATTTTGAAGATTTTGACAGTTTCACCTGAAGTGTACAATAAGGGGCTGAAACGCGTTTAAAGCAATAAAAAGTTCATTTTGGCTCTCACACCTTAACTAAATGTTGTAGACTCAAACTTTTTGCTGTCATTAGATTATTTTAGCAACTTGAAGATGATTCCAGCATTAATTTCATTGTGCTTTTGCTCATTTTGAAGATTTTGACAGTTTCACCTGAAGTGTACAATCGGGCTGAAAATGCATTTAAAGCAATAAAAAGATAATTTTGGCTCTCACACCTTAACTAAATGTTGTAGACTCAAATTTTTTGCTGTCATTAGTGTATTTTAGCAACTTGAAGATGATTCCAGCATTAATTTCATTGTGCTTTTGCTCATTTTGAAGATTTTGACAGTTTCACCTGAAGTGTACAATCTGGCAAAAATTGCATTTAAAGCAATAAAAAGTTCATTTTGGCTCTCACACCTTAACTAAATGTTGTAGACTCAAACTTTTTGCTGTCATTAGTGTATTTTAGCAACTTGAAGATGATTCCAGCATTAATTTCATTGTGCTTTTGCTCATTTTGAAGATTTTGACAGTTTCACCTGAAGTGTACAGTCAGGTGCTGAAAATGCATTTAAAGCAATAAAAAGTTAATTTTGGCTCTCACACCTTAACTAAATGTTGTAGACTCAAACGTTTTGCTGTCATTAGTGTATTTTAGCAACTTTGAAGATGATTCCAGCATTAATTTCATTGTGCTTTTTGTCATTTTGAAGATTTTGACAGTTTCACCTGAAGTGTACAATCAGGGGCTTAAAATGCATTTAAAGCAATACAAAGTTCATTTTGGCTCTCACACCTTAACTAAATGTTGTAGACTCAAACTTTTTACTGTCATTAGTGTATTTTAGCAACTTGAAGATGATTCCAGCATTATTTTCATTGTGATTTTGCTCATTTTGAAGATTTCGACAGTTTCACCTGTAGTGTACAATCAGGGGCTGAAAACGCGTTTAAAGCAATAAAAAGTTCATTTAGGCTTTCACACCTTAACTAAATGTTGTAGACTCAAACTTTTTGCTGTCATTAGTGTATTTTAGCAACTTGAAGATGAATCCAGCATTAATTTTATTGTGCTTTTGCTCATTTTGAAGATTTTGACAGTTTCACCTGAAGTGTACAATCGGGCTGATAATGCATTTAAAGCAATACAAAGTTCATTTTGGCTCTCACACCTTAACTAATTGTTATAGACTCAAACGTTTTGCTGTCATTAGTGTATTTTAGCAACTTGAAGATGATTCCAGCATTAATTTCATTGTGCTTTTGCTCATTTTGAAGATTTTGACAGTTTCACCTGAAGTGTACAGTCAGGTGCTGAAAATGCATTTAAAGCAATAAAAAGTTAATTTTGGCTCTCACACCTTAACTAAATGTTGTAGACTCAAACGTTTTGCTGTCATTAGTGTATTTTAGCAACTTGAAGATGATTCCAGCATTAATTTCATTGTGCTTTTGCTCATTTTGAAGATTTCGACAGTTTCACCTGAAGTGTACAATCAGGGGCTGAAAAAACGTTTAAAGCAATAAAAAGTTAATTTAGGCTTTCACACCTTAACTAAAGTTTGTAGACTCAAACGTTTTGCTGTCATTAGTGTATTTTAGCAACTTGAAGATGATTCCAGCATTAATTTCATTGTGCTTTTGCTCATTTTGAAGATTTTGACAGTTTCACCTGAAGTGTACAGTCAGGTGGTGAAAATGCATTTAAAGCAATAAAAAGTTCATTTTGGCTCTCACACCTTAACTAAATGTTGTAGACTCAAACTTTTTGCTGTCATTAGTGTATTTTAGCAACTTGAAGATGATTCCAGCATTAATTTCATTGTGCTTTTGCTCATTTTGAAGATTTTGACAGTTTCACCTGAAGTGTACAATCTGGCTAAAATTGCATTTAAAGCAATAAAAAGTTCATTTTGGCTTTCACACCTTAACTAAATGTTGTAGACTCAAACTTTTTGCTGTCATTTGTGTATTTTAGCAACTTGAAGATGATTCCAGCATTAATTTCATTGTGCTTTTGCTCATTTTGAATATTTTGACAGTTTCACCTGAAGTGTACAATCTGGCAAAAATTGCATTTAAAGCAATAAAAAGTTAATTTTGGCTCTCACACCTTAACTAAATGTTGTAGACTCAAACGTTTTGCTGTCATTAGTGTATTTTAGCAACTTGAAGATGATTACAGCATTAATTTCATTGTGCTTTTGCTCATTTTGAAGATTTTGACAGTTTCACCTGAAGTGTACAATCAGGTGCTGAAAATGCATTTAAAGCAATACAAAGTTCATTTTGGCTCTCACACCTTAACTAAATGTTGTAGACTCAAACTTTTTACTGTCATTAGTGTATTTTAGCAACTTGAAGATGATTCCAGCATTATTTTCATTGTGCTTTTGCTCATTTTGAAGATTTCGACAGTTTCACCTGAAGTGTACAATCAGGGGCTGAAAACGCGCTTAAAGCAATAAAAAGTTCATTTAGGCTTTCACACCTTAACTAAATGTTGTAGACTCAAACTTTTTGCTGTCATTAGTGTATTTTAGCAACTTGAAGATGATTCCAGCATTAATTTCATTGTGCTTTTGCTCATTTTGAAGATTTTGACAGTTTCACCTGAAGTGTACAGTCAGGTGGTGAAAATGCATTTAAAGCAATAAAAAGTTAATTTTGGCTCTCACACCTTAACTAAATGTTGTAGACTCAAACGTTTTGCTGTCATTAGTGTATTTTAGCAACTTGAAGATGATTCCAGCATTAATTTCATTGTGCTTTTGCTGATTTTGAAGATTTTGACAGTTTCACTTGAAGTGTACAATCTGGCTAAAATTGCATTTAAAGCAATTAAAAGTTCATTTTGGCTCTCACACCTTAACTAAATGTTGTAGACTCAAACTTTTTGCTGTCATTTGTGTATTTTAGCAACTTGAAGATGAATGCAGCATTAATTTCATTGTGCTTTTGCTCATTTTGAAGATTTTGACAGTTTCACCTGAAGTGTACAATCGGGCTGAAAATGCATTTAAAGCAATAAAAAGATAATTTTGGCTCTCACACCTTAACTAAATGTTGTAGACTCAAACTTTTTGCTGTCATTAGTGTATTTTAGCAACTTGAAGATGATTCCAGCATTAATTTCATTGTGCTTTTGCTCATTTTGAAGATTTTTGACAGTTTCACCTGAAGTGTACAGTCAGGTGCTGAAAATGCATTTAAAGCAATAAAAAGTTAATTTTGGCTCTCACACCTTAACTAAATGTTGTAGACTCAAACGTGTTGCTGTCATTAGTGTATTTTAGCAACTTGAAGATGATTCCAGCATTAATTTCATTGTGCTTTTGCTCATTTTGAAGATTTCGACAGTTTCACCTGAAGTGTACAATCAGGGGCTGAAAACGCGTTTAAAGCAATAAAAAGTTCATTTAGGCTTTCACACCTTAACTAAATGTTGTAGACACAAACTTTTTGCTGTCATTAGTGTATTTTAGCAACTTGAAGATGATTCCAGCATTAATTTCATTGTGCTTTTGCTCATTTTGAAGATTTTGACAGTTTCACCTGAAGTGTACAATCTGGCTAAAATTGCATTTAAAGCAATAAAAAGTTCATTTTGGCTTTCACACCTTAACTAAATGTTGTAGACTCAAACTTTTTGCTGTCATTTGTGTATTTTAGCAACTTGAAGATGATTCCAGCATTAATTTCATTGTGCTTTTGCTGTTTTTGAATATTTTGACAGTTTCACCTGAAGTGTACAATCTGGCAAAAATTGCATTTAAATCAATAAAAAGTTAATTTTGGCTCTCACACCTTAACTAAATGTTGTAGACTCAAACTTTTTGCTGTCATTAGTGTATTTTAGCAACTTGAAGATGATTCCAGCATTAATTTCATTGTGCTTTTGCTCATTTTGAAGATTTTGACAGTTTCACCTGAAGTGTACAATCGGGCTGATAATGCCTTTAAAGCAATAAAAAGTTAATTTTGGCTCTCACACCTTAACTAAATGTTGTAGACTCAAACGTTTTGCTGTCATTAGTGTATTTTAGCAACTTGAAGATGATTCCAGCATTAATTTCATTGTGCTTTTGCTCATTTTGAAGTTTTTGACAGTTTCACCTGAAGTGTACAATCAGGGGCTGAAAACGCGTTTAAAGCAATAAAAAGTTCATTTTGGCTTTCACACCTTAACTAAATGTTGTAGACTCAAACTTTTTGCTGTCATTAGTGTATTTTAGCAACTTGAAGATGATTCCAGCATTAATTTCATTGTGCTTTTGCTCATTTTGAAGATTTTGACAGTTTCACCTGAAGTGTACAGTCAGGTGCTGAAAATGCATTTAAAGCAATAAAAAGTTAACTTTGGCTCTCACACCTTAACTAAATGTTGTAGACTCAAACTTTTTGCTGTCATTAGTGTATTTTAGCAACTTGAAGATGATTCCAGCATTAATTTCATTGTGCTTTTGCTGATTTTGAAGATTTTGACAGTTTCACCTGAAGTATACAATCTGGCTAAAATTGCATTTAAAGCAATAAAAAGTTCATTTTGGCTCTCACACCTTAACTAAATGTTGTAGACTCAAACTTTTTGCTGTCATTTGTGTATTTTAGCAACTTGAAGATGAATCCAGCATTAATTTCATTGTGCTTTTGCTCATTTTGAAGATTTTGACAGTTTCACCTGAAGTGTACAATCGGGCTGATAATGCATTTAAAGCAATACAAAGTTCATTTTGGCTCTCACACCTTAACTAATTGTTATAGACTCAAATGTTTTGCTGTCATTAGTGTATTTTAGCAACTTGAAGATGATTCCAGCATTAATTTCATTGTGCTTTTGCTCATTTTGAAGATTTTGACAGTTTCACCTGAAGTGTACAGTCAGGTGCTGAAAATGCATTTAAAGCAATAAAAAGTTAATTTTGGCTCTCACACCTTAACTAAATGTTGTAGACTCAAACGTTTTGCTGTCATTAGTGTATTTTAGCAACTTGAAGATGATTCCAGCATTAATTTCATTGTGCTTTTGCTCATTTTGAAGATTTTGACAGTTTCACATGAAGTGTAAAATCATCGGCTGAAAACGCGTTTAAAGCAATAAAAAGTTCATTTAGGCTTTCACACCTTAACTAAATGTTGTAGACTCAAACTTTTTGCTGTCATTAGTGTATTTTAGCAACTTGAAGATGATTCCAGCATTAATTTCATTGTGCTTTTGCTCATTTTGAAGATTTTGACAGTTTCACCTGAAGTGTACAGTCAGGTGCTGAAAATGCATTTAAAGCAATAAAAAGTTAATTTTGGCTCTCACACCTTAACTAAATGTTGTAGACTCAAACGTTTTGCTGTCATTAGTGTATTTTAGCAACTTGAAGATGATTACAGCATTAATTTCATTGTGCTTTTGCTCATTTTGAAGATTTTGACAGTTTCACCTGAAGTGTACAATCAGGTGCTGAAAATGCATTTAAAGCAATACAAAGTTCATTTTGGCTCTCACACCTTAACTAAATGTTGTAGACTCAAACTTTTTACTGTCATTAGTGTATTTTAGCAACTTGAAGATGATTCCAGCATTATTTTCATTGTGCTTTTGCTCATTTTGAAGATTTCGACAGTTTCACCTGAAGTGTACAATCAGGGGCTGAAAACGCGTTTAAAGCAATAAAAAGTTCATTTAGGCTTTCACACCTTAACTAAATGTTGTAGACTCAAACTTTTTGCTGTCATTAGTGTATTTTAGCAACTTGAAGATGATTCCAGCATTATTTTCATTGTGCTTTTGCTCATTTTGAAGATTTTGACAGTTTCACCTGAAGTGTACAGTCAGGTGCTGAAAATGCATTTAAAGCAATAAAAAGTTAATTTTGGCTCTCACACCTTAACTAAATGTTGTAGACTCAAACGTTTTGCTGTCGTTAGTGTATTTTAGCAACTTGAAGATGATTCCAGCATTAATTTCATTGTGCTTTTGCTGATTTTGAAGATTTTGACAGTTTCACCTGAAGTGTACAATCTGGCTAAAATTGCATTTAAAGCAATAAAAAGTTCATTTTGGCTCTCACACCTTAACTAAATGTTGTAGACTCAAACTTTTTGCTGTCATTTGTGTATTTTAGCAACTTAAAGATGAATCCAGCATTAATTTCATTGTGCTTTTGCTCATTTTGAAGATTTTGACAGTTTCACCTGAAGTGTACAATCGGGCTGAAAATGCATTTAAAGCAATAAAAAGATAATTTTGGCTCTCACACCTTAACTAAATGTTGTAGACTCAAACTTTTTGCTGTCATTAGTGTATTTTAGCAACTTGAAGATGATTCCAGCATTAATTTCATTGTGCTTTTGCTCATTTTGAAGATTTTGACAGTTTCACCTGAAGTGTACAATCGGGCTGATAATGCATTTAAAGCAATACAAAGTTCATTTTGGCTCTCACACCTTAACTAATTGTTATAGACTCAAACGTTTTGCTGTCATTAGTGTATTTTAGCAACTTGAAGATGATTCCAGCATTAATTTCATTGTGCTTTTGCTCATTTTGAAGATTTTGACAGTTTCACCTGAAGTGTACAGTCAGGTGCTGAAAATGCATTTAAAGCAATAAAAAGTTAATTTTGGCTCTCACACCTTAACTAAATGTTGTAGACTCAAACGTTTTGCTGTCATTAGTGTATTTTAGCAACTTGAAGATGATTCCAGCATTAATTTCATTGTGCTTTTGCTCATTTTGAAGATTTCGACAGTTTCACCTGAAGTGTACAATCAGGGGCTGAAAACGCGTTTAAAGCAATAAAAAGTTCATTTAGGCTTTCACACCTTAACTAAATGTTGTAGACTCAAACTTTTTGCTGTCATTAGTGTATTTTAGCAACTTGAAGATGATTCCAGCATTAATTTCATTGTGCTTTTGCTCATTTTGAAGATTTTGACAGTTTCACCTGAAGTGTACAATCTGGCTAAAATTGCATTTAAAGCAATAAAAAGTTCATTTTGGCTTTCACACCTTAACTAAATGTTGTAGACTCAAACTTTTTGCTGTCATTTGTGTATTTTAGCAACTTGAAGATGATTCCAGCATTAATTTCATTGTGCTTTTGCTCTTTTTGAATATTTTGACAGTTTCACCTGAAGTGTACAATCTGGCAAAAATTGCATTTAAATCAATAAAAAGTTCATTTTGGCTCTCACACCTTAACTAAATGTTGTAGACTCAAACTTTTTGCTGTCATTAGTGTATTTTAGCAACTTGAAGATGATTCCAGCATTAATTTCATTGTGCTTTTGCTCATTTTGAAGATTTTGACAGTTTCACCTGAAGTGTACAATCGGGCTGATAATGCCTTTAAAGCAATAAAAAGTTAATTTTGGCTCTCACACCTTAACTAAATGTTGTAGACTCAAACGTTTTGCTGTCATTAGTGTATTTTAGCAACTTGAAGATGATTCCAGCATTAATTTCATTGTGCTTTTGCTCATTTTGAAGTTTTTGACAGTTTCACCTGAAGTGTACAATCAGGGGCTGAAAACGCGTTTAAAGCAATAAAAAGATCATTTTGGCTTTCACACCTTAACTAAATGTTGTAGACTCAAACTTTTTGCTGTCATTAGTGTATTTTAGCAACTTGAAGATGATTCTAGCATTAATTTAATTGTGCTTTTGCTCATTTTGAAGATTTTGACAGTTTCACCTGAAGTGTACAGTCAGGTGCTGAAAATGCATTTAAAGCAATAAAAAGTTAATTTTGGCTCTCACACCTTAACTAAATGTTGTAGACTCAAACTTTTTGCTGTCATTAGTGTATTTTAGCAACTTGAAGATGATTCCAGCATTAATTTCATTGTGCTTTTGCTGATTTTGAAGATTTTGACAGTTTCACCTGAAGTGTACAATCTGGCTAAAATTGCATTTAAAGCAATAAAAAGTTCATTTTGGCTCTCACACCTTAACTAAATGTTGTAGACTCAAACTTTTTGCTGTCATTTGTGTATTTTAGCAACTTGAAGATGAATCCAGCATTAATTTCATTGTGCTTTTGCTCATTTTGAAGATTTTGACAGTTTCACCTGAAGTGTACAATCGGGCTGATAATGCATTTAAAGCAATACAAAGTTCATTTTGGCTCTCACACCTTAACTAATTGTTATAGACTCAAACGTTTTGCTGTCATTAGTGTATTTTAGCAACTTGAAGATGATTCCAGCATTAATTTCATTGTGCTTTTGCTCATTTTGAAGATTTTGACAGTTTCACCTGAAGTGTACAGTCAGGTGCTGAAAATGCATTTAAAGCAATAAAAAGTTAATTTTGGCTCTCACACCTTAACTAAATGTTGTAGACTCAAACGTTTTGCTGTCATTAGTGTATTTTAGCAACTTGAAGATGATTCCAGCATTAATTTCATTGTGCTTTTGCTCATTTTGAAGATTTTGACATTTTCATCTGAAGTGTACAATCAGGCTGAAAATGCATTTAAAGCCATAAAAAGTTCATTTTGGCTCTCACACCTTAACTAAATGTTGTAGACTCAAACTTTTTGCTGTCATTAGATTATTTTAGCAACTTGAAGATGATTCCAGCATTAATTTCATTGTGCTTTTGCTCATTTTGAAGATTTTGACAGTTTCACCTGAAGTGTACAATCGGGCTGAAAATGCATTTAAAGCAATAAAAAGATAATTTTGGCTCTCACACCTTAACTAAATGTTGTAGACTCAAACTTTTTGCTGTCATTAGTGTATTTTAGCAACTTGAAGATGATTCCAGCATTAATTTCATTGTGCTTTTGCTCATTTTGAAGATTTTGACAGTTTTACCTGAAGTGTACAATCAGGGGCTGAAAACGAGTTTAAAGCAATAAAAAGTTCATTTAGGCTTTCACACCTTAACTAAATGTTGTAGACTCAAACTTTTTGCTGTCATTAGTGTATTTTAGCAACTTGAAGATGAATCCAGCATTAATTGCATTGTGCTTTTGCTCATTTTGAAGATTTTGACAGTTTCACCTGAAGTGTACAATCGGGATGAACATGCATTTAAAGCAATAAAAAGATAATTTTGGCTCTCACACCTTAACTAAATGTTGTAGACTCAAACTTTTTGTTGTCATTAGTGTATTTTAGCAACTTGAAGATGATTCCAGCATTAATTTCATTGTGCTTTTGCTGATTTTGAAGATTTTGACAGTTTCACCTGAAGTGTACAATCTGGCTAAAATTGCATTTAAAGCAATAAAAAGTTCATTTTGGCTCTCACACCTTAACTAAATGTTGTAGACTCAAACTTTTTGCTGTCATTTGTGTATTTTAGCAACTTGAAGATGAATCCAGCATTGATTTCATTGTGCTTTTGCTCATTTTGAAGATTTTGACAGTTTCACCTGAAGTATACAGTCAGGTGCTGAAAATGCATTTAAAGCAATAAAAAGTTAATTTTGGCTCTCACACCTTAACTAAATGTTGTAGACTCAAACGTTTTGCTGTCATTAGTGTATTTTAGCAACTTGAAGATGATTCCAGCATTAATTTTATTGTGCTTTTGCTCATTTTGAAGATTTCGACAGTTTCACCTGAAGTGTACAATCGGGCTGAAAATGCATTTAAAGCAATACAAAGTTCATTTTGGCTCTCACACCTTAACTAAATGTTGTAGACTCAAACGTTTTACTGTCATTAGTGTATTTTAGCAACTTGAAGATGATTCCAGCATTAATTTCATTGTGCTTTTGCTCATTTTGAAGATTTTGACAGTTTCACCTGAAGTGTACAATCAGGGGCTGAAAACGCGTTTAAAGCAATAAAAAGTTCATTTAGGCTTTCACACCTTAACTAAATGTTGTAGACTCAAACTTTTTGCTGTCATTAGTGTATTTTAGCAACTTGAAGATGATTCCAGCATTAATTTCATTGTGCTTTTGCTCATTTTGAAGATTTTGACAGTTTCACCTGAAGTGTACAGTCAGGTGCTGAAAATGCATTTAAAGCCATAAAAAGTTAATTTTGGCTCTCACACCTTAACTAAATGTTGTAGACTCAAACGTTGTGCTGTCATTAGTGTATTTTAGCAACTTGAAGATGATTCCAGCATTAATTTCATTGTGCTTTTGCTCATTTTGAAGATTTTGACAGTTTCACCTGAAGTGTACAATCAGGTGCTGAAAATGCATTTAAAGCAATACAAAGTTTATTTTGGCTCTCACACCTTAACTAAATGTTGTAGACTCAAACTTTTTGCTGTCATTTGTGTACTTTAGCAACTTGAAGATGATTCCAGCATTAATTTCATTGTGCTTTTGCTCATTTTGAAGATTTTGACAGTTTCACCTGAAGTGTACAGTCAGGTGCTGAAAATGCATTTAAAGCAATAAAAAGTTAATTTTGGCTCTCACACCTTAACTAAATGTTGTAGACTCAAACTTTTTGCTGTCATTAGTGTATTTTAGCAACTTGAAGATGATTCCAGCATTAATTTCATTGTGCTTTTGCTGATTTTGAAGATTTTGACAGTTTCACCTGAAGTGTACAATCTGGCTAAAATTGCATTTAAAGCAATAAAAAGTTCATTTTGGCTCTCACACCTTAACTAAATGTTGTAGACTCAAACTTTTTGCTGTCATTTGTGTATTTTAGCAACTTGAAGATGAATCCAGCATTAATTTCATTGTGCTTTTGCTCATTTTGAAGATTTTGACAGTTTCACCTGAAGTGTACAGTCAGGTGCTGAAAATGCATTTAAAGCCATAAAAAGTTAATTTTGGCTCTCACACCTTAACTAAATGTTGTAGACTCAAACGTTGTGCTGTCATTAGTGTATTTTAGCAACTTGAAGATGATTCCAGCATTAATTTCATTGTGCTTTTGCTCATTTTGAAGATTTTGACAGTTTCACCTGAAGTGTACAATCAGGTGCTGAAAATGCATTTAAAGCAATACAAAGTTTATTTTGGCTCTCACACCTTAACTAAATGTTGTAGACTCAAACTTTTTACTGTCATTAGTGTATTTTAGCAACTTGAAGATGATTCCAGCATTATTTTCATAGTGATTTTGCTCATTTTGAAGATTTCGACAGTTTCACCTGTAGTGTACAATCAGGGGCTGAAAACGCGTTTAAAGCAATAAAAAGTTCATTTAGGCTTTCACACCTTAACTAAATGTTGTAGACTCAAACTTTTTGCTGTCATTTGTGTACTTTAGCAACTTGAAGATGATTCCAGCATTAATTTCATTGTGCTTTTGCTCATTTTGAAGATTTTGACAGTTTCACCTGAAGTGTACAGTCAGGTGCTGAAAATGCATTTAAAGCAATAAAAAGTTAATTTTGGCTCTCACACCTTAACTAAATGTTGTAGACTCAAACTTTTTGCTGTCATTAGTGTATTTTAGCAACTTGAAGATGATTCCAGCATTAATTTCATTGTGCTTTTGCTGATTTTGAAGATTTTGACAGTTTCACCTGAAGTGTACAATCTGGCTAAAATTGCATTTAAAGCAATAAAAAGTTCATTTTGGCTCTCACACCTTAACTAAATGTTGTAGACTCAAACTTTTTACTGTCATTAGTGTATTTTAGCAACTTGAAGATGATTCCAGCATTATTTTCATTGTGCTTTTGCTCATTTTGAAGATTTCGACACTTTCACCTGAAGTGTACAATCAGGGGCTGAAAACGCGTTTAAAGCAATAAAAAGTTCATTTAGGCTTTCACACCTTAACTAAATGTTGTAGACTCAAACTTTTTGCTGTCATTAGTGTATTTTAGCAACTTGAAGATGATTCCAGCATTAATTTCATTGTGCTTTTGCTCATTTTGAAGATTTTGACAGTTTCACCTGAAGTGTACAATCGGGCTGAAAATGCATTTAAAGCCATAAAAAGTTCATTTTGGCTCTCACACCTTAACTAAATGTTGTAGACTCAAACTTTTTGCTGTCATTTGTGTATTTTAGCAACTTGAAGATGAATCCAGCATTAATTTCATTGTGCTTTTGCTCATTTTGAAGATTTTGACAGTTTCACCTGAAGTGTACAATCGGGCTGATAATGCATTTAAAGCAATACAAAGTTCATTTTGGCTCTCACACCTTAACTAATTGTTATAGACTCAAACGTTTTGCTGTCATTAGTGTATTTTAGCAACTTGAAGATGATTCCAGCATTAATTTCATTGTGCTTTTGCTCATTTTGAAGATTTTGACAGTTTCACCTGAAGTGTACAGTCAGGTAATGAAAATGCATTTAAAGCAATAAAAAGTTAATTTTGGCTCTCACACCTTAACTAAATGTTGTAGACTCAAACGTTTTGCTGTCATTAGTGTATTTTAGCAACTTGAAGATGATTCCAGCATTAATTTCATTGTGCTTTTGCTCATTTTGAAGATTTTGACAGTTTCACATGAAGTGTAAAATCAGGGGCTGAAAACGCGTTTAAAGCAATAAAAAGTTCATTTAGGCTTTCACACCTTAACTAAATGTTGTAGACTCAAACTTTTTGCTGTCATTAGTGTATTTTAGCAACTTGAAGATGATTCCAGCATTAATTTCATTGTGCTTTCGCTCATTTTGAAGATTTTGACAGTTTCACCTGAAGTGTACAATCGGGCTGAAAATGCATTTAAAGCCATAAAAAGTTCATTTTGGCTCTCACACCTTAACTAAATGTTGTAGACTCAAACTTTTTGCTGTCATTTGTGTATTTTAGCAACTTGAAGATGAATCCAGCATTAATTTCATTGTGCTTTTGCTCATTTTGAAGATTTTGACAGTTTCACCTGAAGTGTACAATCGGGCTGATAATGCATTTAAAGCAATACAAAGTTCATTTTGGCTCTCACACCTTAACTAATTGTTATAGACTCAAACGTTTTGCTGTCATTAGTGTATTTTAGCAACTTGAAGATGATTCCAGCATTAATTTCATTGTGCTTTTGCTCATTTTGAAGATTTTGACAGTTTCACCTGAAGTGTACAGTCAGGTAATGAAAATGCATTTAAAGCAATAAAAAGTTAATTTTGGCTCTCACACCTTAACTAAATGTTGTAGACTCAAACGTTTTGCTGTCATTAGTGTATTTTAGCAACTTGAAGATGATTCCAGCATTAATTTCATTGTGCTTTTGCTCATTTTGAAGATTTTGACAGTTTCACATGAAGTGTAAAATCAGGGGCTGAAAACGCGTTTAAAGCAATAAAAAGTTCATTTAGGCTTTCACACCTTAACTAAATGTTGTAGACTCAAACTTTTTGCTGTCATTAGTGTATTTTAGCAACTTGAAGATGATTCCAGCATTAATTTCATTGTGCTTTTGCTCATTTTGAAGATTTTGACAGTTTCACCTGAAGTGTACAGTCAGGTGCTGAAAATGCATTTAAAGCAATAAAAAGTTAATTTTGGCTCTCACACCTTAACTAAATGTTGTAGACTCAAACGTTTTGCTGTCATTAGTGTATTTTAGCAACTTGAAGATGATTACAGCATTAATTTCATTGTGCTTTTGCTCATTTTGAAGATTTTGACAGTTTCACCTGAAGTGTACAATCAGGTGCTGAAAATGCATTTAAAGCAATACAAAGTTCATTTTGGCTCTCACACCTTAACTAAATGTTGTAGACTCAAACTTTTTACTGTCATTAGTGTAGTTTAGCAACTTGAAGATGATTCCAGCATTATTTTCATTGTGCTTTTGCTCATTTTGAAGATTTCGACAGTTTCACCTGAAGTGTACAATCAGGGGCTGAAAACGCGTTTAAAGCAATAAAAAGTTAATTTAGGCTTTCACACCTTAACTAAATGTTGTAGACTCAAACTTTTTGCTGTCATTAGTGTATTTTAGCAACTTGAAGATGATTCCAGCATTAATTTCATTGTGCTTTTGCTCATTTTGAAGATTTTGACAGTTTCACCTGAAGTGTACAGTCAGGTGCTGAAAATGCATTTAAAGCAATAAAAAGTTAATTTTGGCTCTCACACCTTAACTAAATGTTGTAGACTCAAACGTTTTGCTGTCATTAGTGTATTTTAGCAACTTGAAGATGATTCCAGCATTAATTTCATTGTGCTTTTGCTCATTTTGAAGATTTCGACAGTTTCACCTGTAGTGTACAATCAGGGGCTGAAAACGCGTTTAAAGCAATAAAAAGTTCATTTAGGCTTTCACACCTTAACTAAATGTTGTAGACTCAAACGTTTTGCTGTCATTAGTGTATTTTAGCAACTTGAAGATGATTCCAGCATTAATTTCATTGTGCTTTTGCTCATTTTGAAGATTTCGACAGTTTCACCTGTAGTGTACAATCAGGGGCTGAAAACGCGTTTAAAGCAATAAAAAGTTCATTTAGGCTTTCACACCTTAACTAAATGTTGTAGACTCAAACTTTTTGCTGTCATTTGTGTACTTTAGCAACTTGAAGATGATTCCAGCATTAATTTCATTGTGCTTTTGCTCATTTTGAAGATTTTGACAGTTTCACCTGAAGTGTACAGTCAGGTGCTGAAAATGCATTTAAAGCAATAAAAAGTTAATTTTGGCTCTCACACCTTAACTAAATGTTGTAGACTCAAACTTTTTGCTGTCATTAGTGTATTTTAGCAACTTGAAGATGATTCCAGCATTAATTTCATTGTGCTTTTGCTGATTTTGAAGATTTTGACAGTTTCACCTGAAGTGTACAATCTGGCTAAAATTGCATTTAAAGCAATAAAAAGTTCATTTTGGCTCTCACACCTTAACTAAATGTTGTAGACTCAAACTTTTTGCTGTCATTTGTGTATTTTAGCAACTTGAAGATGAATCCAGCATTAATTTCATTGTGCTTTTGCTCATTTTGAAGATTTTGACAGTTTCACCTGAAGTGTACAGTCAGGTGCTGAAAATGCATTTAAAGCCATAAAAAGTTAATTTTGGCTCTCACACCTTAACTAAATGTTGTAGACTCAAACGTTGTGCTGTCATTAGTGTATTTTAGCAACTTGAAGATGATTCCAGCATTAATTTCATTGTGCTTTTGCTCATTTTGAAGATTTTGACAGTTTCACCTGAAGTGTACAATCAGGTGCTGAAAATGCATTTAAAGCAATACAAAGTTTATTTTGGCTCTCACACCTTAACTAAATGTTGTAGACTCAAACTTTTTACTGTCATTAGTGTATTTTAGCAACTTGAAGATGATTCCAGCATTATTTTCATAGTGATTTTGCTCATTTTGAAGATTTCGACAGTTTCACCTGTAGTGTACAATCAGGGGCTGAAAACGCGTTTAAAGCAATAAAAAGTTCATTTAGGCTTTCACACCTTAACTAAATGTTGTAGACTCAAACTTTTTGCTGTCATTTGTGTACTTTAGCAACTTGAAGATGATTCCAGCATTAATTTCATTGTGCTTTTGCTCATTTTGAAGATTTTGACAGTTTCACCTGAAGTGTACAGTCAGGTGCTGAAAATGCATTTAAAGCAATAAAAAGTTAATTTTGGCTCTCACACCTTAACTAAATGTTGTAGACTCAAACTTTTTGCTGTCATTAGTGTATTTTAGCAACTTGAAGATGATTCCAGCATTAATTTCATTGTGCTTTTGCTGATTTTGAAGATTTTGACAGTTTCACCTGAAGTGTACAATCTGGCTAAAATTGCATTTAAAGCAATAAAAAGTTCATTTTGGCTCTCACACCTTAACTAAATGTTGTAGACTCAAACTTTTTACTGTCATTAGTGTATTTTAGCAACTTGAAGATGATTCCAGCATTATTTTCATTGTGCTTTTGCTCATTTTGAAGATTTCGACAGTTTCACCTGAAGTGTACAATCAGGGGCTGAAAACGCGTTTAAAGCAATAAAAAGTTCATTTAGGCTTTCACACCTTAACTAAATGTTGTAGACTCAAACTTTTTGCTGTCATTAGTGTATTTTAGCAACTTGAAGATGATTCCAGCATTAATTTCATTGTGCTTTTGCTCATTTTGAAGATTTTGACAGTTTCACCTGAAGTGTACAATCGGGCTGAAAATGCATTTAAAGCCATAAAAAGTTCATTTTGGCTCTCACACCTTAACTAAATGTTGTAGACTCAAACTTTTTGCTGTCATTTGTGTATTTTAGCAACTTGAAGATGAATCCAGCATTAATTTCATTGTGCTTTTGCTCATTTTGAAGATTTTGACAGTTTCACCTGAAGTGTACAATCGGGCTGATAATGCATTTAAAGCAATACAAAGTTCATTTTGGCTCTCACACCTTAACTAATTGTTATAGACTCAAACGTTTTGCTGTCATTAGTGTATTTTAGCAACTTGAAGATGATTCCAGCATTAATTTCATTGTGCTTTTGCTCATTTTGAAGATTTTGACAGTTTCACCTGAAGTGTACAGTCAGGTAATGAAAATGCATTTAAAGCAATAAAAAGTTAATTTTGGCTCTCACACCTTAACTAAATGTTGTAGACTCAAACGTTTTGCTGTCATTAGTGTATTTTAGCAACTTGAAGATGATTCCAGCATTAATTTCATTGTGCTTTTGCTCATTTTGAAGATTTTGACAGTTTCACATGAAGTGTAAAATCAGGGGCTGAAAACGCGTTTAAAGCAATAAAAAGTTCATTTAGGCTTTCACACCTTAACTAAATGTTGTAGACTCAAACTTTTTGCTGTCATTAGTGTATTTTAGCAACTTGAAGATGATTCCAGCATTAATTTCATTGTGCTTTTGCTCATTTTGAAGATTTTGACAGTTTCACCTGAAGTGTACAGTCAGGTGCTGAAAATGCATTTAAAGCAATAAAAAGTTAATTTTGGCTCTCACACCTTAACTAAATGTTGTAGACTCAAACGTTTTGCTGTCATTAGTGTATTTTAGCAACTTGAAGATGATTACAGCATTAATTTCATTGTGCTTTTGCTCATTTTGAAGATTTTGACAGTTTCACCTGAAGTGTACAATCAGGTGCTGAAAATGCATTTAAAGCAATACAAAGTTCATTTTGGCTCTCACACCTTAACTAAATGTTGTAGACTCAAACTTTTTACTGTCATTAGTGTATTTTAGCAACTTGAAGATGATTCCAGCATTATTTTCATTGTGCTTTTGCTCATTTTGAAGATTTTGACAGTTTCACCTGAAGTGTACAATCAGGGGCTGAAAACGCGTTTAAAGCAATAAAAAGTTCATTTAGGCTTTCACACCTTAACTAAATGTTGTAGACTCAAACTTTTTGCTGTCATTAGTGTATTTTAGCAACTTGAAGATGATTCCATTATTAATTTCATTGTGCTTTTGCTCATTTTGAAGATTTTGACAGTTTCACCTGAAGTGTACAGTCAGGTGCTGAAAATGCATTTAAAGCAATAAAAAGTTAATTTTGGCTCTCACACCTTAACTAAATGTTGTAGACTCAAACGTTTTGCTGTCATTAGTGTATTTTAGCAACTTGAAGATGATTCCAGCATTAATTGCATTGTGCTTTTGCTCATTTTGAAGATTTCGACAGTTTCACCTGTAGTGTACAATCAGGGGCTGAAAACGCGTTTAAAGCAATAAAAAGTTCATTTAGGCTTTCACACCTTAACTAAATGTTGTAGACTCAAACGTTTTGCTGTCATTAGTGTATTTTAGCAACTTGAAGATGATTCCAGCATTAATTTCATTGTGCTTTTGCTCATTTTGAAGATTTCGACAGTTTCACCTGTAGTGTACAATCAGGGGCTGAAAACGCGTTTAAAGCAATAAAAAGTTCATTTAGGCTTTCACACCTTAACTAAATGTTGTAGACTCAAACTTTTTGCTGTCATTTGTGTACTTTAGCAACTTGAAGATGATTCCAGCATTAATTTCATTGTGCTTTTGCTCATTTTGAAGATTTTGACAGTTTCACCTGAAGTGTACAGTCAGGTGCTGAAAATGCATTTAAAGCAATAAAAAGTTAATTTTGGCTCTCACACCTTAACTAAATGTTGTAGACTCAAACTTTTTGCTGTCATTAGTGTATTTTAGCAACTTGAAGATGATTCCAGCATTAATTTCATTGTGCTTTTGCTGATTTTGAAGATTTTGACAGTTTCACCTGAAGTGTACAATCTGGCTAAAATTGCATTTAAAGCAATACAAAGTTCATTTTGGCTCTCACACCTTAACTAATTGTTATAGACTCAAACGTTTTGCTGTCATTAGTGTATTTTAGCAACTTGAAGATGATTCCAGCATTAATTTTATTGTGCTTTTGCTCATTTTGAAGATTTCGACAGTTTCACCTGAAGTGTACAATCGGGCTGAAAATGCATTTAAAGCAATACAAAGTTCATTTTGGCTCTCACACCTTAACTAAATGTTGTAAACTCAAACGTTTTGCTGTCATTAGTGTATTTTAGCAACTTGAAAATGATTCCAGCATTAATTTCATTGTGCTTTTTGCTCATTTTGAAGATTTTGACAGTTTCACCTGAAGTGTACAATCTGGCTAAAATTGCATTTAAAGCAATAAAAAGTTCATTTTGGCTCTCACACCTTAACTAAATGTTGTAGACTCAAACTTTTTGCTGTCATTAGTGTATTTTAGCAACTTGAAGATGATTCCAGCATTAATTTCATTGTGCTTTTGCTCATTTTGAAGATGATTCCAGCATTAATTTCATTGTGCTTTTGCTCATTTTGAAGATGATTCCAGCATTAATTTCATTGTGCTTTTGCTCATTTTGAAGATTTTGACAGTTTCACCTGAAGTGTACAATAAGGGGCTGAAACGCGTTTAAAGCAATAAAAAGTTCATTTTGGCTCTCACACCTTAACTAAATGTTGTAGACTCAAACTTTTTGCTGTCATTAGATTATTTTAGCAACTTGAAGATGATTCCAGCATTAATTTCATTGTGCTTTTGCTCATTTTGAAGATTTTGACAGTTTCACCTGAAGTGTACAATCGGGCTGAAAATGCATTTAAAGCAATAAAAAGATAATTTTGGCTCTCACACCTTAACTAAATGTTGTAGACTCAAACTTTTTGCTGTCATTAGTGTATTTTAGCAACTTGAAGATGATTCCAGCATTAATTTCATTGTGCTTTTGCTCATTTTGAAGATTTTGACAGTTTCACCTGAAGTGTACAGTCAGGTGCTGAAAATGCATTTAAAGCAATAAAAAGTTAATTTTGGCTCTCACACCTTAACTAAATGTTGTAGACTCAAACTTTTTACTGTCATTAGTGTATTTTAGCAACTTGAAGATGATTCCAGCATTAATTTCATTGTGCTTTTGCTCATTTTGAAGATTTTGACAGTTTCACCTGAAGTGTACAATCGGGCTGATAATGCATTTAAAGCAATACAAAGTTCATTTTGGCTCTCACACCTTAACTAATTGTTATAGACTCAAACGTTTTGCTGTCATTAGTGTATTTTAGCAACTTGAAGATGATTCCAGCATTAATTTCATTGTGCTTTTGCTCATTTTGAAGATTTTGACAGTTTCACCTGAAGTGTACAGTCAGGTGCTGAAAATGCATTTAAAGCAATAAAAAGTTAATTTTGGCTCTCACACCTTAACTAAATGTTGTAGACTCAAACGTTTTGCTGTCATTAGTGTATTTTAGCAACTTGAAGATGATTCCAGCATTAATTTCATTGTGCTTTTGCTCATTTTGAAGATTTTGACAGTTTCACCTGAAGTGTACAATCAGGTGCTGAAAATGCATTTAAAGCAATACAAAGTTTATTTTGGCTCTCACACCTTAACTAAATGTTGTAGACTCAAACTTTTTACTGTCATTAGTGTATTTTAGCAACTTGAAGATGATTCCAGCATTATTTTCATTGTGATTTTGCTCATTTTGAAGATTTCGACAGTTTCACCTGTAGTGTACAATCAGGGGCTGAAAACGCGTTTAAAGCAATAAAAAGTTCATTTAGGCTTTCACACCTTAACTAAATGTTGTAGACTCAAACTTTTTGCTGTCATTTGTGTACTTTAGCAACTTGAAGATGATTCCAGCATTAATTTCATTGTGCTTTTGCTCATTTTGAAGATTTTGACAGTTTCACCTGAAGTGTACAGTCAGGTGCTGAAAATGCATTTAAAGCAATAAAAAGTTAATTTTGGCTCTCACACCTTAACTAAATGTTGTAGACTCAAACTTTTTGCTGTCATTAGTGTATTTTAGCAACTTGAAGATGATTCCAGCATTAATTTCATTGTGCTTTTGCTGATTTTGAAGATTTTGACAGTTTCACCTGAAGTGTACAATCTGGCTAAAATTGCATTTAAAGCAATACAAAGTTCATTTTGGCTCTCACACCTTAACTAATTGTTATAGACTCAAACGTTTTGCTGTCATTAGTGTATTTTAGCAACTTGAAGATGATTCCAGCATTAATTTTATTGTGCTTTTGCTCATTTTGAAGATTTCGACAGTTTCACCTGAAGTGTACAATCGGGCTGAAAATGCATTTAAAGCAATACAAAGTTCATTTTGGCTCTCACACCTTAACTAAATGTTGTAAACTCAAACGTTTTGCTGTCATTAGTGTATTTTAGCAACTTGAAAATGATTCCAGCATTAATTTCATTGTGCTTTTTGCTCATTTTGAAGATTTTGACAGTTTCACCTGAAGTGTACAATCTGGCTAAAATTGCATTTAAAGCAATAAAAAGTTCATTTTGGCTCTCACACCTTAACTAAATGTTGTAGACTCAAACTTTTTGCTGTCATTAGTGTATTTTAGCAACTTGAAGATGATTCCAGCATTAATTTCATTGTGCTTTTGCTCATTTTGAAGATGATTCCAGCATTAATTTCATTGTGCTTTTGCTCATTTTGAAGATGATTCCAGCATTAATTTCATTGTGCTTTTGCTCATTTTGAAGATTTTGACAGTTTCACCTGAAGTGTACAATAAGGGGCTGAAACGCGTTTAAAGCAATAAAAAGTTCATTTTGGCTCTCACACCTTAACTAAATGTTGTAGACTCAAACTTTTTGCTGTCATTAGATTATTTTAGCAACTTGAAGATGATTCCAGCATTAATTTCATTGTGCTTTTGCTCATTTTGAAGATTTTGACAGTTTCACCTGAAGTGTACAATCGGGCTGAAAATGCATTTAAAGCAATAAAAAGATAATTTTGGCTCTCACACCTTAACTAAATGTTGTAGACTCAAACTTTTTGCTGTCATTAGTGTATTTTAGCAACTTGAAGATGATTCCAGCATTAATTTCATTGTGCTTTTGCTCATTTTGAAGATTTTGACAGTTTCACCTGAAGTGTACAGTCAGGTGCTGAAAATGCATTTAAAGCAATAAAAAGTTAATTTTGGCTCTCACACCTTAACTAAATGTTGTAGACTCAAACTTTTTGCTGTAGTTAGTGTATTTTAGCAACTTGAAGATGAATCCAGCATTAATTTCATTGTGCTTTTGCTCATTTTGAAGATTTTGACAGTTTCACCTGAAGTGTACAATCGGGCTGATAATGCATTTAAAGCAATACAAAGTTCATTTTGGCTCTCACACCTTAACTAATTGTTATAGACTCAAACGTTTTGCTGTCATTAGTGTATTTTAGCAACTTGAAGATGATTCCAGCATTAATTTCATTGTGCTTTTGCTCATTTTGAAGATTTTGACAGTTTCACCTGAAGTGTACAATCGGGCTGATAATGCATTTAAAGCAATACAAAGTTCATTTTGGCTCTCACACCTTAACTAATTGTTATAGACTCAAACGTTTTGCTGTCATTAGTGTATTTTAGCAACTTGAAGATGATTCCAGCATTAATTTCATTGTGCTTTTGCTCATTTTGAAGATTTTGACAGTTTCACCTGAAGTGTACAGTCAGGTGCTGAAAATGCATTTAAAGCAATAAAAAGTTAATTTTGGCTCTCACACCTTAACTAAATGTTGTAGACTCAAACGTTTTGCTGTCATTAGTGTATTTTAGCAACTTGAAGATGATTCCAGCATTAATTTCATTGTGCTTTTGCTCATTTTGAAGATTTTGACAGTTTCACCTGAAGTGTACAATCAGGTGCTGAAAATGCATTTAAAGCAATACAAAGTTTATTTTGGCTCTCACACCTTAACTAAATGTTGTAGACTCAAACTTTTTACTGTCATTAGTGTATTTTAGCAACTTGAAGATGATTCCAGCATTATTTTCATTGTGATTTTGCTCATTTTGAAGATTTCGACAGTTTCACCTGTAGTGTACAATCAGGGGCTGAAAACGCGTTTAAAGCAATAAAAAGTTAATTTTGGCTCTCACACCTTAACTAAATGTTGTAGACTCAAACTTTTTGCTGTCATTAGTGTATTTTAGCAACTTGAAGATGATTCCAGCATTAATTTCATTGTGCTTTTGCTCCTTTTGAAGATTTTGACAGTTTCACCTGAAGTGTACAATCAGGTGCTGAAAATGCATTTAAAGCAATACAAAGTTTATTTTGGCTCTCACACCTTAACTAAATGTTGTAGACTCAAACTTTTTACTGTCATTAGTGTATTTTAGCAACTTGAAGATGATTCCAGCATTATTTTCATTGTGATTTTGCTCATTTTGAAGATTTCGACAGTTTCACCTGTAGTGTACAATCAGGGGCTGAAAACGCGTTTAAAGCAATAAAAAGTTCATTTAGGCTTTCACACCTTAACTAAATGTTGTAGACTCAAACTTTTTGCTGTCATTTGTGTACTTTAGCAACTTGAAGATGATTCCAGCATTAATTTCATTGTGCTTTTGCTCATTTTGAAGATTTTGACAGTTTCACCTGAAGTGTACAGTCAGGTGCTGAAAATGCATTTAAAGCAATAAAAAGTTAATTTTGGCTCTCACACCTTAACTAAATGTTGTAGACTCAAACTTTTTGCTGTCATTAGTGTATTTTAGCAACTTGAAGATGATTCCAGCATTAATTTCATTGTGCTTTTGCTGATTTTGAAGATTTTGACAGTTTCACCTGAAGTGTACAATCTGGCTAAAATTGCATTTAAAGCAATAAAAAGTTCATTTTGGCTCTCACACCTTAACTAAATGTTGTAGACTCAAACTTTTTGCTGTCATTTGTGTATTTTAGCAACTTGAAGATGAATCCAGCATTAATTTCATTGTGCTTTTGCTCATTTTGAAGATTTTGACAGTTTCACCTGAAGTGTACAGTCAGGTGCTGAAAATGCATTTAAAGCAATAAAAAGTTAATTTTGGCTCTCACACCTTAACTAAATGTTGTAGACTCAAACTTTTTACTGTCATTAGTGTATTTTAGCAACTTGAAGATGATTCCAGCATTATTTTCATTGTGCTTTTGCTCATTTTGAAGATTTCGACAGTTTCACCTGAAGTGTACAATCAGGGGCTGAAAACGCGCTTAAAGCAATAAAAAGTTCATTTAGGCTTTCACACCTTAACTAAATGTTGTAGACTCAAACTTTTTGCTGTCATTAGTGTATTTTAGCAACTTGAAGATGATTCCAGCATTAATTTCATTGTGCTTTTGCTCATTTTGAAGATTTTGACAGTTTCACCTGAAGTGTACAGTCAGGTGCTGAAAATGCATTTAAAGCAATAAAAAGTTAATTTTGGCTCTCACACCTTAACTAAATGTTGTAGACTCAAACGTTTTGCTGTCATTAGTGTATTTTAGCAACTTGAAGATGATTCCAGCATTAATTTCATTGTGCTTTTGCTGATTTTGAAGATTTTGACAGTTTCACCTGAAGTGTACAATCTGGCTAAAATTGCATTTAAAGCAATAAAAAGTTCATTTTGGCTCTCACACCTTAACTAAATGTTGTAGACTCAAACTTTTTGCTGTCATTTGTGTATTTTAGCAACTTGAAGATGAATCCAGCATTAATTTCATTGTGCTTTTGCTCATTTTGAAGATTTTGACAGTTTCACCTGAAGTGTACAATCGGGCTGAAAATGCATTTAAAGCAATAAAAAGATAATTTTGGCTCTCACACCTTAACTAAATGTTGTAGACTCAAACTTTTTGCTGTCATTAGTGTATTTTAGCAACTTGAAGATGATTCCAGCATTAATTTCATTGTGCTTTTGCTCATTTTGAAGATTTTGACAGTTTCACCTGAAGTGTACAATCGGGCTGATAATGCATTTAAAGCAATACAAAGTTCATTTTGGCTCTCACACCTTAACTAATTGTTATAGACTCAAACGTTTTGCTGTCATTAGTGTATTTTAGCAACTTGAAGATGATTCCAGCATTAATTTCATTGTGCTTTTGCTCATTTTGAAGATTTTTGACAGTTTCACCTGAAGTGTACAGTCAGGTGCTGAAAATGCATTTAAAGCAATAAAAAGTTAATTTTGGCTCTCACACCTTAACTAAATGTTGTAGACTCAAACGTTTTGCTGTCATTAGTGTATTTTAGCAACTTGAAGATGATTCCAGCATTAATTTCATTGTGCTTTTGCTCATTTTGAAGATTTCGACAGTTTCACCTGAAGTGTACAATCAGGGGCTGAAAACGCGTTTAAAGCAATAAAAAGTTCATTTAGGCTTTCACACCTTAACTAAATGTTGTAGACTCAAACTTTTTGCTGTCATTAGTGTATTTTAGCAACTTGAAGATGATTCCAGCATTAATTTCATTGTGCTTTTGCTCATTTTGAAGATTTTGACAGTTTCACCTGAAGTGTACAATCTGGCTAAAATTGCATTTAAAGCAATAAAAAGTTCATTTTGGCTTTCACACCTTAACTAAATGTTGTAGACTCAAACTTTTTGCTGTCATTTGTGTATTTTAGCAACTTGAAGATGATTCCAGCATTAATTTCATTGTGCTTTTGCTCTTTTTGAATATTTTGACAGTTTCACCTGAAGTGTACAATCTGGCAAAAATTGCATTTAAATCAATAAAAAGTTCATTTTGGCTCTCACACCTTAACTAAATGTTGTAGACTCAAACTTTTTGCTGTCATTAGTGTATTTTAGCAACTTGAAGATGATTCCAGCATTAATTTCATTGTGCTTTTGCTCATTTTGAAGATTTTGACAGTTTCACCTGAAGTGTACAATCGGGCTGATAATGCCTTTAAAGCAATAAAAAGTTAATTTTGGCTCTCACACCTTAACTAAATGTTGTAGACTCAAACGTTTTGCTGTCATTAGTGTATTTTAGCAACTTGAAGATGATTCCAGCATTAATTTCATTGTGCTTTTGCTCATTTTGAAGTTTTTGACAGTTTCACCTGAAGTGTACAATCAGGGGCTGAAAACGCGTTTAAAGCAATAAAAAGATCATTTTGGCTTTCACACCTTAACTAAATGTTGTAGACTCAAACTTTTTGCTGTCATTAGTGTATTTTAGCAACTTGAAGATGATTCCAGCATTAATTTTATTGTGCTTTTGCTCATTTTGAAGATTTTGACAGTTTCACCTGAAGTGTACAGTCAGGTGCTGAAAATGCATTTAAAGCAATAAAAACTTAATTTTGGCTCTCACACCTTAACTAAATGTTGTAGACTCAAACTTTTTGCTGTCATTAGTGTATTTTAGCAACTTGAAGATGATTCCAGCATTAATTTCATTGTGCTTTTGCTGATTTTGAAGATTTTGACAGTTTCACCTGAAGTGTACAATCTGGCTAAAATTGCATTTAAAGCAATAAAAAGTTCATTTTGGCTCTCACACCTTAACTAAATGTTGTAGACTCAAACTTTTTGCTGTCATTTGTGTATTTTAGCAACTTGAAGATGAATCCAGCATTAATTTCATTGTGCTTTTGCTCATTTTGAAGATTTTGACAGTTTCACCTGAAGTGTACAATCGGGCTGATAATGCATTTAAAGCAATACAAAGTTCATTTTGGCTCTCACACCTTAACTAATTGTTATAGACTCAAACGTTTTGCTGTCATTAGTGTATTTTAGCAACTTGAAGATGATTCCAGCATTAATTTCATTGTGCTTTTGCTCATTTTGAAGATTTTGACAGTTTCACCTGAAGTGTACAGTCAGGTGCTGAAAATGCATTTAAAGCAATAAAAAGTTAATTTTGGCTCTCACACCTTAACTAAATGTTGTAGACTCAAACGTTTTGCTGTCATTAGTGTATTTTAGCAACTTGAAGATGATTCCAGCATTAATTTCATTGTGCTTTTGCTCATTTTGAAGATTTTGACAGTTTCACATGAAGTGTAAAATCAGGGGCTGAAAACGCGTTTAAAGCAATAAAAAGTTCATTTAGGCTTTCACACCTTAACTAAATGTTGTAGACTCAAACTTTTTGCTGTCATTAGTGTATTTTAGCAACTTGAAGATGATTCCAGCATTAATTTCATTGTGCTTTTGCTCATTTTGAAGATTTTGACAGTTTCACCTGAAGTGTACAGTCAGGTGCTGAAAATGCATTTAAAGCAATAAAAAGTTAATTTTGGCTCTCACACCTTAACTAAATGTTGTAGACTCAAACGTTTTGCTGTCATTAGTGTATTTTAGCAACTTGAAGATGATTACAGCATTAATTTCATTGTGCTTTTGCTCATTTTGAAGATTTTGACAGTTTCACCTGAAGTGTACAATCAGGTGCTGAAAATGCATTTAAAGCAATACAAAGTTCATTTTGGCTCTCACACCTTAACTAAATGTTGTAGACTCAAACTTTTTACTGTCATTAGTGTATTTTAGCAACTTGAAGATGATTCCAGCATTATTTTCATTGTGCTTTTGCTCATTTTGAAGATTTCGACAGTTTCACCTGAAGTGTACAATCAGGGGCTGAAAACGCGTTTAAAGCAATAAAAAGTTCATTTAGGCTTTCACACCTTAACTAAATGTTGTAGACTCAAACTTTTTGCTGTCATTAGTGTATTTTAGCAACTTGAAGATGATTCCAGCATTAATTTCATTGTGCTTTTGCTCATTTTGAAGATTTTGACAGTTTCACCTGAAGTGTACAGTCAGGTGCTGAAAATGCATTTAAAGCAATAAAAAGTTAATTTTGGCTCTCACACCTTAACTAAATGTTGTAGACTCAAACGTTTTGCTGTCATTAGTGTATTTTAGCAACTTGAAGATGATTCCAGCATTAATTTCATTGTGCTTTTGCTCATTTTGAAGATTTCGACAGTTTCACCTGTAGTGTACAATCAGGGGCTGAAAACGCGTTTAAAGCAATAAAAAGTTCATTTAGGCTTTCACACCTTAACTAAATGTTGTAGACTCAAACGTTTTGCTGTCATTAGTGTATTTTAGCAACTTGAAGATGATTCCAGCATTAATTTCATTGTGCTTTTGCTCATTTTGAAGATTTCGACAGTTTCACCTGTAGTGTACAATCAGGGGCTGAAAACGCGTTTAAAGCAATAAAAAGTTCATTTAGGCTTTCACACCTTAACTAAATGTTGTAGACTCAAACTTTTTGCTGTCATTTGTGTACTTTAGCAACTTGAAGATGATTCCAGCATTAATTTCATTGTGCTTTTGCTCATTTTGAAGATTTTGACAGTTTCACCTGAAGTGTACAGTCAGGTGCTGAAAATGCATTTAAAGCAATAAAAAGTTAATTTTGGCTCTCACACCTTAACTAAATGTTGTAGACTCAAACTTTTTGCTGTCATTAGTGTATTTTAGCAACTTGAAGATGATTCCAGCATTAATTTCATTGTGCTTTTGCTGATTTTGAAGATTTTGACAGTTTCACCTGAAGTGTACAATCTGGCTAAAATTGCATTTAAAGCAATACAAAGTTCATTTTGGCTCTCACACCTTAACTAATTGTTATAGACTCAAACGTTTTGCTGTCATTAGTGTATTTTAGCAACTTGAAGATGATTCCAGCATTAATTTTATTGTGCTTTTGCTCATTTTGAAGATTTCGACAGTTTCACCTGAAGTGTACAATCGGGCTGAAAATGCATTTAAAGCAATACAAAGTTCATTTTGGCTCTCACACCTTAACTAAATGTTGTAAACTCAAACTTTTTGCTGTCATTAGTGTATTTTAGCAACTTGAAAATGATTCCAGCATTAATTTCATTGTGCTTTTTGCTCATTTTGAAGATTTTGACAGTTTCACCTGAAGTGTACAATCTGGCTAAAATTGCATTTAAAGCAATAAAAAGTTCATTTTGGCTCTCACACCTTAACTAAATGTTGTAGACTCAAACTTTTTGCTGTCATTAGTGTATTTTAGCAACTTGAAGATGATTCCAGCATTAATTTCATTGTGCTTTTGCTCATTTTGAAGATGATTCCAGCATTAATTTCATTGTGCTTTTGCTCATTTTGAAGATGATTCCAGCATTAATTTCATTGTGCTTTTGCTCATTTTGAAGATTTTGACAGTTTCACCTGAAGTGTACAATAAGGGGCTGAAACGCGTTTAAAGCAATAAAAAGTTCATTTTGGCTCTCACACCTTAACTAAATGTTGTAGACTCAAACTTTTTGCTGTCATTAGATTATTTTAGCAACTTGAAGATGATTCCAGCATTAATTTCATTGTGCTTTTGCTCATTTTGAAGATTTTGACAGTTTCACCTGAAGTGTACAATCGGGCTGAAAATGCATTTAAAGCAATAAAAAGATAATTTTGGCTCTCACACCTTAACTAAATGTTGTAGACTCAAACTTTTTGCTGTCATTAGTGTATTTTAGCAACTTGAAGATGATTCCAGCATTAATTTCATTGTGCTTTTGCTCATTTTGAAGATTTTGACAGTTTTACCTGAAGTGTACAATCAGGGGCTGAAAACGAGTTTAAAGCAATAAAAAGTTCATTTAGGCTTTCACACCTTAACTAAATGTTGTAGACTCAAACTTTTTGCTGTCATTAGTGTATTTTAGCAACTTGAAGATGAATCCAGCATTAATTGCATTGTGCTTTTGCTCATTTTGAAGATTTTGACAGTTTCACCTGAAGGGTACAATCGGGATGAACATGCATTTAAAGCAATAAAAAGATAATTTTGGCTCTCACACCTTAACTAAATGTTGTAGACTCAAACTTTTTGTTGTCATTAGTGTATTTTAGCAACTTGAAGATGATTCCAGCATTAATTTCATTGTGCTTTTGCTGATTTTGAAGATTTTGACAGTTTCACCTGAAGTGTACAATCTGGCTAAAATTGCATTTAAAGCAATAAAAAGTTCATTTTGGCTCTCACACCTTAACTAAATGTTGTAGACTCAAACTTTTTGCTGTCATTTGTGTATTTTAGCAACTTGAAGATGAATCCAGCATTGATTTCATTGTGCTTTTGCTCATTTTGAAGATTTTGACAGTTTCACCTGAAGTGTACAGTCAGGTGCTGAAAATGCATTTAAAGCAATAAAAAGTTAATTTTGGCTCTCACACCTTAACTAAATGTTGTAGACTCAAACGTTTTGCTGTCATTAGTGTATTTTAGCAACTTGAAGATGATTCCAGCATTAATTTTATTGTGCTTTTGCTCATTTTGAAGATTTCGACAGTTTCACCTGAAGTGTACAATCGGGCTGAAAATGCATTTAAAGCAATACAAAGTTCATTTTGGCTCTCACACCTTAACTAAATGTTGTAAACTCAAACGTTTTGCTGTCATTAGTGTATTTTAGCAACTTGAAGATGATTCCAGCATTAATTTCATTGTGCTTTTGCTCATTTTGAAGATTTTGACAGTTTCACCTGAAGTGTACAATCTGGCTAAAATTGCATTTAAAGCAATAAAAAGTTCATTTTGGCTCTCACACCTTAACTAAATGTTGTAGACTCAAACTTTTTGCTGTCATTTGTGTATTTTAGCAACTTGAAGATGAATCCAGCATTAATTTCATTGTGCTTTTGCTCATTTTGAAGATTTTGACAGTTTCACCTGAAGTGTACAATCGGGCTGAAAATGCATTTAAAGCAATACAAAGTTCATTTTGGCTCTCACACCTTAACTAAATGTTGTAGACTCAAACTTTTTACTGTCATTAGTGTATTTTAGCAACTTGAAGATGATTCCAGCATTAATTTCATTGTGCTTTTGCTCATTTTGAAGATTTTGACAGTTTCACCTGAAGTGTACAATCAGGGGCTGAAAACGCGTTTAAAGCAATAAAAAGTTCATTTAGGCTTTCACACCTTAACTAAATGTTGTAGACTCAAACTTTTTGCTGTCATTAGTGTATTTTAGCAACTTGAAGATGATTCCAGCATTAATTTCATTGTGCTTTTGCTCATTTTGAAGATTTTGACAGTTTCACCTGAAGTGTACAGTCAGGTGCTTAAAATGCATTTAAAGCCATAAAAAGTTAATTTTGGCTCTCACACCTTAACTAAATGTTGTAGACTCAAACGTTGTGCTGTCATTAGTGTATTTTAGCAACTTGAAGATGATTCCAGCATTAATTTCATTGTGCTTTTGCTCATTTTGAAGATTTTGACAGTTTCACCTGAAGTGTACAATCAGGTGCTGAAAATGCATTTAAAGCAATACAAAGTTTATTTTGGCTCTCACACCTTAACTAAATGTTGTAGACTCAAACTTTTTACTGTCATTAGTGTATTTTAGCAACTTGAAGATGATTCCAGCATTATTTTCATTGTGATTTTGCTCATTTTGAAGATTTCGACAGTTTCACCTGTAGTGTACAATCAGGGGCTGAAAACGCGTTTAAAGCAATAAAAAGTTCATTTAGGCTTTCACACCTTAACTAAATGTTGTAGACTCAAACTTTTTGCTGTCATTTGTGTACTTTAGCAACTTGAAGATGATTCCAGCATTAATTTCATTGTGCTTTTGCTCATTTTGAAGATTTTGACAGTTTCACCTGAAGTGTACAGTCAGGTGCTGAAAATTCATTTAAAGCAATAAAAAGTTAATTTTGGCTCTCACACCTTAACTAAATGTTGTAGACTCAAACTTTTTGCTGTCATTAGTGTATTTTAGCAACTTGAAGATGATTCCAGCATTAATTTCATTGTGCTTTTGCTGATTTTGAAGATTTTGACAGTTTCACCTGAAGTGTACAATCTGGCTAAAATTGCATTTAAAGCAATAAAAAGTTCATTTTGGCTCTCACACCTTAACTAAATGTTGTAGACTCAAACTTTTTGCTGTCATTTGTGTATTTTAGCAACTTGAAGATGAATCCAGCATTAATTTCATTGTGCTTTTGCTCATTTTGAAGATTTTGACAGTTTCACCTGAAGTGTACAGTCAGGTGCTGAAAATGCATTTAAAGCAATAAAAAGTTAATTTTGGCTCTCACACCTTAACTAAATGTTGTAGACTCAAACTTTTTACTGTCATTAGTGTATTTTAGCAACTTGAAGATGATTCCAGCATTATTTTCATTGTGCTTTTGCTCATTTTGAAGATTTCGACAGTTTCACCTGAAGTGTACAATCAGGGGCTGAAAACGCGCTTAAAGCAATAAAAAGTTCATTTAGGCTTTCACACCTTAACTAAATGTTGTAGACTCAAACTTTTTGCTGTCATTAGTGTATTTTAGCAACTTGAAGATGATTCCAGCATTAATTTCATTGTGCTTTTGCTCATTTTGAAGATTTTGACAGTTTCACCTGAAGTGTACAGTCAGGTGCTGAAAATGCATTTAAAGCAATAAAAAGTTAATTTTGGCTCTCACACCTTAACTAAATGTTGTAGACTCAAACGTTTTGCTGTCATTAGTGTATTTTAGCAACTTGAAGATGATTCCAGCATTAATTTCATTGTGCTTTTGCTGATTTTGAAGATTTTGACAGTTTCACCTGAAGTGTACAATCTGGCTAAAATTGCATTTAAAGCAATAAAAAGTTCATTTTGGCTCTCACACCTTAACTAAATGTTGTAGACTCAAACTTTTTGCTGTCATTTGTGTATTTTAGCAACTTGAAGATGAATCCAGCATTAATTTCATTGTGCTTTTGCTCATTTTGAAGATTTTGACAGTTTCACCTGAAGTGTACAATCGGGCTGAAAATGCATTTAAAGCAATAAAAAGATAATTTTGGCTCTCACACCTTAACTAAATGTTGTAGACTCAAACTTTTTGCTGTCATTAGTGTATTTTAGCAACTTGAAGATGATTCCAGCATTAATTTCATTGTGCTTTTGCTCATTTTGAAGATTTTGACAGTTTCACCTGAAGTGTACAATCGGGCTGATAATGCATTTAAAGCAATACAAAGTTCATTTTGGCTCTCACACCTTAACTAATTGTTATAGACTCAAACGTTTTGCTGTCATTAGTGTATTTTAGCAACTTGAAGATGATTCCAGCATTAATTTCATTGTGCTTTTGCTCATTTTGAAGATTTTTGACAGTTTCACCTGAAGTGTACAGTCAGGTGCTGAAAATGCATTTAAAGCAATAAAAAGTTAATTTTGGCTCTCACACCTTAACTAAATGTTGTAGACTCAAACGTTTTGCTGTCATTAGTGTATTTTAGCAACTTGAAGATGATTCCAGCATTAATTTCATTGTGCTTTTGCTCATTTTGAAGATTTCGACAGTTTCACCTGAAGTGTACAATCAGGGGCTGAAAACGCGTTTAAAGCAATAAAAAGTTCATTTAGGCTTTCACACCTTAACTAAATGTTGTAGACTCAAACTTTTTGCTGTCATTAGTGTATTTTAGCAACTTGAAGATGATTCCAGCATTAATTTCATTGTGCTTTTGCTCATTTTGAAGATTTTGACAGTTTCACCTGAAGTGTACAATCTGGCTAAAATTGCATTTAAAGCAATAAAAAGTTAATTTTGGCTTTCACACCTTAACTAAATGTTGTAGACTCAAACTTTTTGCTGTCATTTGTGTATTTTAGCAACTTGAAGATGATTCCAGCATTAATTTCATTGTGCTTTTGCTCTTTTTGAATATTTTGACAGTTTCACCTGAAGTGTACAATCTGGCAAAAATTGCATTTAAATCAATAAAAAGTTCATTTTGGCTCTCACACCTTAACTAAATGTTGTAGACTCAAACTTTTTGCTGTCATTAGTGTATTTTAGCAACTTGAAGATGATTCCAGCATTAATTTCATTGTGCTTTTGCTCATTTTGAAGATTTTGACAGTTTCACCTGAAGTGTACAGTCAGGTGCTGAAAATGCATTTAAAGCAATAAAAAGTTAATTTTGGCTCTCACACCTTAACTAAATGTTGTAGACTCAAACTTTTTGCTGTCATTAGTGTATTTTAGCAACTTGAAGATGATTCCAGCATTAATTTCATTGTGCTTTTGCTGATTTTGAAGATTTTGACAGTTTCACCTGAAGTGTACAATCTGGCTAAAATTTTATTTAAAGCAATAAAAAGTTCATTTTGGCTCTCACACCTTAACTAAATGTTGTAGACTCAAACTTTTTGCTGTCATTTGTGTATTTTAGCAACTTGAAGATGAATCCAGCATTAATTTCATTGTGCTTTTGCTCATTTTGAAGATTTTGACAGTTTCACCTGAAGTGTACAATCGGGCTGATAATGCATTTAAAGCAATACAAAGTTCATTTTGGCTCTCACACCTTAACTAATTGTTATAGACTCAAACGTTTTGCTGTCATTAGTGTATTTTAGCAACTTGAAGATGATTCCAGCATTAATTTCATTGTGCTTTTGCTCATTTTGAAGATTTTGACAGTTTCACCTGAAGTGTACAGTCAGGTGCTGAAAATGCATTTAAAGCAATAAAAAGTTAATTTTGGCTCTCACACCTTAACTAAATGTTGTAGACTCAAACGTTTTGCTGTCATTAGTGTATTTTAGCAACTTGAAGATGATTCCAGCATTAATTTCATTGTGCTTTTGCTCATTTTGAAGATTTTGACAGTTTCACCTGAAGTGTACAGTCAGGTGCTGAAAATGCATTTAAAGCAATAAAAAGTTAATTTTGGCTCTCACACCTTAACTAAATGTTGTAGACTCAAACGTTTTGCTGTCATTAGTGTATTTTAGCAACTTGAAGATGATTACAGCATTAATTTCATTGTGCTTTTGCTCATTTTGAAGATTTTGACAGTTTCACCTGAAGTGTACAGTCAGGTGCTGAAAATGCATTTAAAGCAATAAAAAGTTAATTTTGGCTCTCACACCTTAACTAAATGTTGTAGACTCAAACGTTTTGCTGTCATTAGTGTATTTTAGCAACTTGAAGATGATTACAGCATTAATTTCATTGTGCTTTTGCTCATTTTGAAGATTTTGACAGTTTCACCTGAAGTGTACAATCAGGTGCTGAAAATGCATTTAAAGCAATACAAAGTTCATTTTGGCTCTCACACCTTAACTAAATGTTGTAGACTCAAACTTTTTACTGTCATTAGTGTATTTTAGCAACTTGAAGATGATTCCAGCATTATTTTCATTGTGCTTTTGCTCATTTTGAAGATTTCGACAGTTTCACCTGAAGTGTACAATCAGGGGCTGAAAACGCGTTTAAAGCAATAAAAAGTTCATTTAGGCTTTCACACCTTAACTAAATGTTGTAGACTCAAACTTTTTGCTGTCATTAGTGTATTTTAGCAACTTGAAGATGATTCCAGCATTAATTTCATTGTGCTTTTGCTGATTTTGAAGATTTTGACAGTTTCACCTGAAGTGTACAATCTGGCTAAAATTGCATTTAAAGCAATAAAAAGTTCATTTTGGCTCTCACACCTTAACTAAATGTTGTAGACTCAAACTTTTTGCTGTCATTTGTGTATTTTAGCAACTTGAAGATGAATCCAGCATTAATTTCATTGTGCTTTTGCTCATTTTGAAGATTTTGACAGTTTCACCTGAAGTGTACAATCGGGCTGATAATGCATTTAAAGCAATACAAAGTTCATTTTGGCTCTCACACCTTAACTAATTGTTATAGACTCAAACGTTTTGCTGTCATTAGTGTATTTTAGCAACTTGAAGATGATTCCAGCATTAATTTCATTGTGCTTTTGCTCATTTTGAAGATTTTGACAGTTTCACCTGAAGTGTACAGTCAGGTGCTGAAAATGCATTTAAAGCAATAAAAAGTTAATTTTGGCTCTCACACCTTAACTAAATGTTGTAGACTCAAACGTTTTGCTGTCATTAGTGTATTTTAGCAACTTGAAGATGATTCCAGCATTAATTTCATTGTGCTTTTGCTCATTTTGAAGATTTTGACAGTTTCACATGAAGTGTAAAATCAGGGGCTGAAAACGCGTTTAAAGCAATAAAAAGTTCATTTAGGCTTTCACACCTTAACTAAATGTTGTAGACTCAAACTTTTTGCTGTCATTAGTGTATTTTAGCAACTTGAAGATGATTCCAGCATTAATTTCATTGTGCTTTTGCTCATTTTGAAGATTTTGACAGTTTCACCTGAAGTGTACAGTCAGGTGCTGAAAATGCATTTAAAGCAATAAAAAGTTAATTTTGGCTCCCACACCTTAACTAAATGTTGTAGACTCAAACGTTTTGCTGTCATTAGTGTATTTTAGCAACTTGAAGATGATTACAGCATTAATTTCATTGTGCTTTTGCTCATTTTGAAGATTTTGACAGTTTCACCTGAAGTGTACAATCAGGTGCTGAAAATGCATTTAAAGCAATACAAAGTTCATTTTGGCTCTCACACCTTAACTAAATGTTGTAGACTCAAACTTTTTACTGTCATTAGTGTATTTTAGCAACTTGAAGATGATTCCAGCATTATTTTCATTGTGCTTTTGCTCATTTTGAAGATTTCGACAGTTTCACCTGAAGTGTACAATCAGGGGCTGAAAACGCGTTTAAAGCAATAAAAAGTTCATTTAGGCTTTCACACCTTAACTAAATGTTGTAGACTCAAACTTTTTGCTGTCATTAGTGTATTTTAGCAACTTGAAGATGATTCCAGCATTAATTTCATTGTGCTTTTGCTCATTTTGAAGATTTTGACAGTTTCACCTGAAGTGTACAGTCAGGTGCTGAAAATGCATTTAAAGCAATAAAAAGTTAATTTTGGCTCTCACACCTTAACTAAATGTTGTAGACTCAAACGTTTTGCTGTCATTAGTGTATTTTAGCAACTTGAAGATGATTCCAGCATTAATTTCATTGTGCTTTTGCTCATTTTGAAGATTTCGACAGTTTCACCTGTAGTGTACAATCAGGGGCTGAAAACGCGTTTAAAGCAATAAAAAGTTCATTTAGGCTTTCACACCTTAACTAAATGTTGTAGACTCAAACGTTTTGCTGTCATTAGTGTATTTTAGCAACTTGAAGATGATTCCAGCATTAATTTCATTGTGCTTTTGCTCATTTTGAAGATTTCGACAGTTTCACCTGTAGTGTACAATCAGGGGCTGAAAACGCGTTTAAAGCAATAAAAAGTTCATTTAGGCTTTCACACCTTAACTAAATGTTGTAGACTCAAACTTTTTGCTGTCATTTGTGTACTTTAGCAACTTGAAGATGATTCCAGCATTAATTTCATTGTGCTTTTGCTCATTTTGAAGATTTTGACAGTTTCACCTGAAGTGTACAGTCAGGTGCTGAAAATGCATTTAAAGCAATAAAAAGTTAATTTTGGCTCTCACACCTTAACTAAATGTTGTAGACTCAAACTTTTTGCTGTCATTAGTGTATTTTAGCAACTTGAAGATGATTCCAGCATTAATTTCATTGTGCTTTTGCTGATTTTGAAGATTTTGACAGTTTCACCTGAAGTGTACAATCTGGCTAAAATTGCATTTAAAGCAATACAAAGTTCATTTTGGCTCTCACACCTTAACTAATTGTTATAGACTCAAACGTTTTGCTGTCATTAGTGTATTTTAGCAACTTGAAGATGATTCCAGCATTAATTTTATTGTGCTTTTGCTCATTTTGAAGATTTCGACAGTTTCACCTGAAGTGTACAATCGGGCTGAAAATGCATTTAAAGCAATACAAAGTTCATTTTGGCTCTCACACCTTAACTAAATGTTGTAAACTCAAACTTTTTGCTGTCATTAGTGTATTTTAGCAACTTGAAAATGATTCCAGCATTAATTTCATTGTGCTTTTTGCTCATTTTGAAGATTTTGACAGTTTCACCTGAAGTGTACAATCTGGCTAAAATTGCATTTAAAGCAATAAAAAGTTCATTTTGGCTCTCACACCTTAACTAAATGTTGTAGACTCAAACTTTTTGCTGTCATTAGTGTATTTTAGCAACTTGAAGATGATTCCAGCATTAATTTCATTGTGCTTTTGCTCATTTTGAAGATGATTCCAGCATTAATTTCATTGTGCTTTTGCTCATTTTGAAGATGATTCCAGCATTAATTTCATTGTGCTTTTGCTCATTTTGAAGATTTTGACAGTTTCACCTGAAGTGTACAATAAGGGGCTGAAACGCGTTTAAAGCAATAAAAAGTTCATTTTGGCTCTCACACCTTAACTAAATGTTGTAGACTCAAACTTTTTGCTGTCATTAGATTATTTTAGCAACTTGAAGATGATTCCAGCATTAATTTCATTGTGCTTTTGCTCATTTTGAAGATTTTGACAGTTTCACCTGAAGTGTACAATCGGGCTGAAAATGCATTTAAAGCAATAAAAAGATAATTTTGGCTCTCACACCTTAACTAAATGTTGTAGACTCAAACTTTTTGCTGTCATTAGTGTATTTTAGCAACTTGAAGATGATTCCAGCATTAATTTCATTGTGCTTTTGCTCATTTTGAAGATTTTGACAGTTTTACCTGAAGTGTACAATCAGGGGCTGAAAACGAGTTTAAAGCAATAAAAAGTTCATTTAGGCTTTCACACCTTAACTAAATGTTGTAGACTCAAACTTTTTGCTGTCATTAGTGTATTTTAGCAACTTGAAGATGAATCCAGCATTAATTGCATTGTGCTTTTGCTCATTTTGAAGATTTTGACAGTTTCACCTGAAGTGTACAATCGGGATGAACATGCATTTAAAGCAATAAAAAGATAATTTTGGCTCTCACACCTTAACTAAATGTTGTAGACTCAAACTTTTTGTTGTCATTAGTGTATTTTAGCAACTTGAAGATGATTCCAGCATTAATTTCATTGTGCTTTTGCTGATTTTGAAGATTTTGACAGTTTCACCTGAAGTGTACAATCTGGCTAAAATTGCATTTAAAGCAATAAAAAGTTCATTTTGGCTCTCACACCTTAACTAAATGTTGTAGACTCAAACTTTTTGCTGTCATTTGTGTATTTTAGCAACTTGAAGATGAATCCAGCATTGATTTCATTGTGCTTTTGCTCATTTTGAAGATTTTGACAGTTTCACCTGAAGTGTACAGTCAGGTGCTGAAAATGCATTTAAAGCAATAAAAAGTTAATTTTGGCTCTCACACCTTAACTAAATGTTGTAGACTCAAACGTTTTGCTGTCATTAGTGTATTTTAGCAACTTGAAGATGATTCCAGCATTAATTTTATTGTGCTTTTGCTCATTTTGAAGATTTCGACAGTTTCACCTGAAGTGTACAATCGGGCTGAAAATGCATTTAAAGCAATACAAAGTTCATTTTGGCTCTCACACCTTAACTAAATGTTGTAAACTCAAACGTTTTGCTGTCATTAGTGTATTTTAGCAACTTGAAGATGATTCCAGCATTAATTTCATTGTGCTTTTGCTCATTTTGAAGATTTTGACAGTTTCACCTGAAGTGTACAATCTGGCTAAAATTGCATTTAAAGCAATAAAAAGTTCATTTTGGCTCTCACACCTTAACTAAATGTTGTAGACTCAAACTTTTTGCTGTCATTTGTGTATTTTAGCAACTTGAAGATGAATCCAGCATTAATTTCATTGTGCTTTTGCTCATTTTGAAGATTTTGACAGTTTCACCTGAAGTGTACAATCGGGCTGAAAATGCATTTAAAGCAATACAAAGTTCATTTTGGCTCTCACACCTTAACTAAATGTTGTAGACTCAAACTTTTTACTGTCATTAGTGTATTTTAGCAACTTGAAGATGATTCCAGCATTAATTTCATTGTGCTTTTGCTCATTTTGAAGATTTTGACAGTTTCACCTGAAGTGTACAATCAGGGGCTGAAAACGCGTTTAAAGCAATAAAAAGTTCATTTAGGCTTTCACACCTTAACTAAATGTTGTAGACTCAAACTTTTTGCTGTCATTAGTGTATTTTAGCAACTTGAAGATGATTCCAGCATTAATTTCATTGTGCTTTTGCTCATTTTGAAGATTTTGACAGTTTCACCTGAAGTGTACAGTCAGGTGCTGAAAATGCATTTAAAGCCATAAAAAGTTAATTTTGGCTCTCACACCTTAACTAAATGTTGTAGACTCAAACGTTGTGCTGTCATTAGTGTATTTTAGCAACTTGAAGATGATTCCAGCATTAATTTCATTGTGCTTTTGCTCATTTTGAAGATTTTGACAGTTTCACCTGAAGTGTACAATCAGGTGCTGAAAATGCATTTAAAGCAATACAAAGTTTATTTTGGCTCTCACACCTTAACTAAATGTTGTAGACTCAAACTTTTTACTGTCATTAGTGTATTTTAGCAACTTGAAGATGATTCCAGCATTATTTTCATTGTGATTTTGCTCATTTTGAAGATTTCGACAGTTTCACCTGTAGTGTACAATCAGGGGCTGAAAACGCGTTTAAAGCAATAAAAAGTTAATTTAGGCTTTCACACCTTAACTAAATGTTGTAGACTCAAACTTTTTGCTGTCATTTGTGTACTTTAGCAACTTGAAGATGATTCCAGCATTAATTTCATTGTGCTTTTGCTCATTTTGAAGATTTTGACAGTTTCACCTGAAGTGTACAGTCAGGTGCTGAAAATGCATTTAAAGCAATAAAAAGTTAATTTTGGCTCTCACACCTTAACTAAATGTTGTAGACTCAAACTTTTTGCTGTCATTAGTGTATTTTAGCAACTTGAAGATGATTCCAGCATTAATTTCATTGTGCTTTTGCTGATTTTGAAGATTTTGACAGTTTCACCTGAAGTGTACAATCTGGCTAAAATTGCATTTAAAGCAATAAAAAGTTCATTTTGGCTCTCACACCTTAACTAAATGTTGTAGACTCAAACTTTTTGCTGTCATTTGTGTATTTTAGCAACTTGAAGATGAATCCAGCATTAATTTCATTGTGCTTTTGCTCATTTTGAAGATTTTGACAGTTTCACCTGAAGTGTACAGTCAGGTGCTGAAAATGCATTTAAAGCAATAAAAAGTTAATTTTGGCTCTCACACCTTAACTAAATGTTGTAGACTCAAACTTTTTACTGTCATTAGTGTATTTTAGCAACTTGAAGATGATTCCAGCATTATTTTCATTGTGCTTTTGCTCATTTTGAAGATTTCGACAGTTTCACCTGAAGTGTACAATCAGGGGCTGAAAACGCGCTTAAAGCAATAAAAAGTTCATTTAGGCTTTCACACCTTAACTAAATGTTGTAGACTCAAACTTTTTGCTGTCATTAGTGTATTTTAGCAACTTGAAGATGATTCCAGCATTAATTTCATTGTGCTTTTGCTCATTTTGAAGATTTTGACAGTTTCACCTGAAGTGTACAGTCAGGTGCTGAAAATGCATTTAAAGCAATAAAAAGTTAATTTTGGCTCTCACACCTTAACTAAATGTTGTAGACTCAAACGTTTTGCTGTCATTAGTGTATTTTAGCAACTTGAAGATGATTCCAGCATTAATTTCATTGTGCTTTTGCTGATTTTGAAGATTTTGACAGTTTCACCTGAAGTGTACAATCTGGCTAAAATTGCATTTAAAGCAATAAAAAGTTCATTTTGGCTCTCACACCTTAACTAAATGTTGTAGACTCAAACTTTTTGCTGTCATTTGTGTATTTTAGCAACTTGAAGATGAATCCAGCATTAATTTCATTGTGCTTTTGCTCATTTTGAAGATTTTGACAGTTTCACCTGAAGTGTACAATCGGGCTGAAAATGCATTTAAAGCAATAAAAAGATAATTTTGGCTCTCACACCTTAACTAAATGTTGTAGACTCAAACTTTTTGCTGTCATTAGTGTATTTTAGCAACTTGAAGATGATTCCAGCATTAATTTCATTGTGCTTTTGCTCATTTTGAAGATTTTGACAGTTTCACCTGAAGTGTACAATCGGGCTGATAATGCATTTAAAGCAATACAAAGTTCATTTTGGCTCTCACACCTTAACTAATTGTTATAGACTCAAACGTTTTGCTGTCATTAGTGTATTTTAGCAACTTGAAGATGATTCCAGCATTAATTTCATTGTGCTTTTGCTCATTTTGAAGATTTTTGACAGTTTCACCTGAAGTGTACAGTCAGGTGCTGAAAATGCATTTAAAGCAATAAAAAGTTAATTTTGGCTCTCACACCTTAACTAAATGTTGTAGACTCAAACGTTTTGCTGTCATTAGTGTATTTTAGCAACTTGAAGATGATTCCAGCATTAATTTCATTGTGCTTTTGCTCATTTTGAAGATTTCGACAGTTTCACCTGAAGTGTACAATCAGGGGCTGAAAACGCGTTTAAAGCAATAAAAAGTTCATTTAGGCTTTCACACCTTAACTAAATTTTGTAGACTCAAACTTTTTGCTGTCATTAGTGTATTTTAGCAACTTGAAGATGATTCCAGCATTAATTTCATTGTGCTTTTGCTCATTTTGAAGATTTTGACAGTTTCACCTGAAGTGTACAATCTGGCTAAAATTGCATTTAAAGCAATAAAAAGTTCATTTTGGCTTTCACACCTTAACTAAATGTTGTAGACTCAAACTTTTTGCTGTCATTTGTGTATTTTAGCAACTTGAAGATGATTCCAGCATTAATTTCATTGTGCTTTTGCTCTTTTTGAATATTTTGACAGTTTCACCTGAAGTGTACAATCTGGCAAAAATTGCATTTAAATCAATAAAAAGTTCATTTTGGCTCTCACACCTTAACTAAATGTTGTAGACTCAAACTTTTTGCTGTCATTAGTGTATTTTAGCAACTTGAAGATGATTCCAGCATTAATTTCATTGTGCTTTTGCTCATTTTGAAGATTTTGACAGTTTCACCTGAAGTGTACAATCGGGCTGATAATGCCTTTAAAGCAATAAAAAGTTAATTTTGGCTCTCACACCTTAACTAAATGTTGTAGACTCAAACGTTTTGCTGTCATTAGTGTATTTTAGCAACTTGAAGATGATTCCAGCATTAATTTCATTGTGCTTTTGCTCATTTTGAAGTTTTTGACAGTTTCACCTGAAGTGTACAATCAGGGGCTGAAAACGCGTTTAAAGCAATAAAAAGTTAATTTTGGCTTTCACACCTTAACTAAATGTTGTAGACTCAAACTTTTTGCTGTCATTAGTGTATTTTAGCAACTTGAAGATGATTCCAGCATTAATTTAATTGTGCTTTTGCTCATTTTGAAGATTTTGACAGTTTCACCTGAAGTGTACAGTCAGGTGCTGAAAATGCATTTAAAGCAATAAAAAGTTAATTTTGGCTCTCACACCTTAACTAAATGTTGTAGACTCAAACTTTTTGCTGTCATTAGTGTATTTTAGCAACTTGAAGATGATTCCAGCATTAATTTCATTGTGCTTTTGCTGATTTTGAAGATTTTGACAGTTTCACCTGAAGTGTACAATCTGGCTAAAATTGCATTTAAAGCAATAAAAAGTTCATTTTGGCTCTCACACCTTAACTAAATGTTGTAGACTCAAACTTTTTGCTGTCATTTGTGTATTTTAGCAACTTGAAGATGAATCCAGCATTAATTTCATTGTGCTTTTGCTCATTTTGAAGATTTTGACAGTTTCACCTGAAGTGTACAATCGGGCTGATAATGCATTTAAAGCAATACAAAGTTCATTTTGGCTCTCACACCTTAACTAATTGTTATAGACTCAAACGTTTTGCTGTCATTAGTGTATTTTAGCAACTTGAAGATGATTCCAGCATTAATTTCATTGTGCTTTTGCTCATTTTGAAGATTTTGACAGTTTCACCTGAAGTGTACAGTCAGGTGCTGAAAATGCATTTAAAGCAATAAAAAGTTAATTTTGGCTCTCACACCTTAACTAAATGTTGTAGACTCAAACGTTTTGCTGTCATTAGTGTATTTTAGCAACTTGAAGATGATTCCAGCATTAATTTCATTGTGCTTTTGCTCATTTTGAAGATTTTGACAGTTTCACCTGAAGTGTACAGTCAGGTGCTGAAAATGCATTTAAAGCAATAAAAAGTTAATTTTGGCTCTCACACCTTAACTAAATGTTGTAGACTCAAACGTTTTGCTGTCATTAGTGTATTTTAGCAACTTGAAGATGATTACAGCATTAATTTCATTGTGCTTTTGCTCATTTTGAAGATTTTGACAGTTTCACCTGAAGTGTACAGTCAGGTGCTGAAAATGCATTTAAAGCAATAAAAAGTTAATTTTGGCTCTCACACCTTAACTAAATGTTGTAGACTCAAACGTTTTGCTGTCATTAGTGTATTTTAGCAACTTGAAGATGATTCCAGCATTAATTTCATTGTGCTTTTGCTCATTTTGAAGATTTTGACAGTTTCACCTGAAGTGTACAGTCAGGTGCTGAAAATGCATTTAAAGCAATAAAAAGTTAATTTTGGCTCTCACACCTTAACTAAATGTTGTAGACTCAAACTTTTTGCTGTCATTAGTGTATTTTAGCAACTTGAAGATGATTCCAGCATTAATTTCATTGTGCTTTTGCTGATTTTGAAGATTTTGACAGTTTCACCTGAAGTGTACAATCTGGCTAAAATTGCATTTAAAGCAATAAAAAGTTCATTTTGGCTCTCACACCTTAACTAAATGTTGTAGACTCAAACTTTTTGCTGTCATTTGTGTATTTTAGCAACTTGAAGATGAATCCAGCATTAATTTCATTGTGCTTTTGCTCATTTTGAAGATTTTGACAGTTTCACCTGAAGTGTACAGTCAGGTGCTGAAAATGCATTTAAAGCAATAAAAAGTTAATTTTGGCTCTCACACCTTAACTAAATGTTGTAGACTCAAACTTTTTACTGTCATTAGTGTATTTTAGCAACTTGAAGATGATTCCAGCATTATTTTCATTGTGCTTTTGCTCATTTTGAAGATTTCGACAGTTTCACCTGAAGTGTACAATCAGGGGCTGAAAACGCGCTTAAAGCAATAAAAAGTTCATTTAGGCTTTCACACCTTAACTAAATGTTGTAGACTCAAACTTTTTGCTGTCATTAGTGTATTTTAGCAACTTGAAGATGATTCCAGCATTAATTTCATTGTGCTTTTGCTCATTTTGAAGATTTTGACAGTTTCACCTGAAGTGTACAGTCAGGTGCTGAAAATGCATTTAAAGCAATAAAAAGTTAATTTTGGCTCTCACACCTTAACTAAATGTTGTAGACTCAAACGTTTTGCTGTCATTAGTGTATTTTAGCAACTTGAAGATGATTCCAGCATTAATTTCATTGTGCTTTTGCTGATTTTGAAGATTTTGACAGTTTCACCTGAAGTGTACAATCTGGCTAAAATTGCATTTAAAGCAATAAAAAGTTCATTTTGGCTCTCACACCTTAACTAAATGTTGTAGACTCAAACTTTTTGCTGTCATTTGTGTATTTTAGCAACTTGAAGATGAATCCAGCATTAATTTCATTGTGCTTTTGCTCATTTTGAAGATTTTGACAGTTTCACCTGAAGTGTACAATCGGGCTGAAAATGCATTTAAAGCAATAAAAAGATAATTTTGGCTCTCACACCTTAACTAAATGTTGTAGACTCAAACTTTTTGCTGTCATTAGTGTATTTTAGCAACTTGAAGATGATTCCAGCATTAATTTCATTGTGCTTTTGCTCATTTTGAAGATTTTGACAGTTTCACCTGAAGTGTACAATCGGGCTGATAATGCATTTAAAGCAATACAAAGTTCATTTTGGCTCTCACACCTTAACTAATTGTTATAGACTCAAACGTTTTGCTGTCATTAGTGTATTTTAGCAACTTGAAGATGATTCCAGCATTAATTTCATTGTGCTTTTGCTCATTTTGAAGATTTTTGACAGTTTCACCTGAAGTGTACAGTCAGGTGCTGAAAATGCATTTAAAGCAATAAAAAGTTAATTTTGGCTCTCACACCTTAACTAAATGTTGTAGACTCAAACGTTTTGCTGTCATTAGTGTATTTTAGCAACTTGAAGATGATTCCAGCATTAATTTCATTGTGCTTTTGCTCATTTTGAAGATTTCGACAGTTTCACCTGAAGTGTACAATCAGGGGCTGAAAACGCGTTTAAAGCAATAAAAAGTTCATTTAGGCTTTCACACCTTAACTAAATGTTGTAGACTCAAACTTTTTGCTGTCATTAGTGTATTTTAGCAACTTGAAGATGATTCCAGCATTAATTTCATTGTGCTTTTGCTCATTTTGAAGATTTTGACAGTTTCACCTGAAGTGTACAATCTGGCTAAAATTGCATTTAAAGCAATAAAAAGTTCATTTTGGCTTTCACACCTTAACTAAATGTTGTAGACTCAAACTTTTTGCTGTCATTTGTGTATTTTAGCAACTTGAAGATGATTCCAGCATTAATTTCATTGTGCTTTTGCTCTTTTTGAATATTTTGACAGTTTCACCTGAAGTGTACAATCTGGCAAAAATTGCATTTAAATCAATAAAAAGTTCATTTTGGCTCTCACACCTTAACTAAATGTTGTAGACTCAAACTTTTTGCTGTCATTAGTGTATTTTAGCAACTTGAAGATGATTCCAGCATTAATTTCATTGTGCTTTTGCTCATTTTGAAGATTTTGACAGTTTCACCTGAAGTGTACAGTCAGGTGCTGAAAATGCATTTAAAGCAATAAAAAGTTAATTTTGGCTCTCACACCTTAACTAAATGTTGTAGACTCAAACTTTTTGCTGTCATTAGTGTATTTTAGCAACTTGAAGATGATTCCAGCATTAATTTCATTGTGCTTTTGCTGATTTTGAAGATTTTGACAGTTTCACCTGAAGTGTACAATCTGGCTAAAATTTTATTTAAAGCAATAAAAAGTTCATTTTGGCTCTCACACCTTAACTAAATGTTGTAGACTCAAACTTTTTGCTGTCATTTGTGTATTTTAGCAACTTGAAGATGAATCCAGCATTAATTTCATTGTGCTTTTGCTCATTTTGAAGATTTTGACAGTTTCACCTGAAGTGTACAATCGGGCTGATAATGCATTTAAAGCAATACAAAGTTCATTTTGGCTCTCACACCTTAACTAATTGTTATAGACTCAAACGTTTTGCTGTCATTAGTGTATTTTAGCAACTTGAAGATGATTCCAGCATTAATTTCATTGTGCTTTTGCTCATTTTGAAGATTTTGACAGTTTCACCTGAAGTGTACAGTCAGGTGCTGAAAATGCATTTAAAGCAATAAAAAGTTAATTTTGGCTCTCACACCTTAACTAAATGTTGTAGACTCAAACGTTTTGCTGTCATTAGTGTATTTTAGCAACTTGAAGATGATTCCAGCATTAATTTCATTGTGCTTTTGCTCATTTTGAAGATTTTGACAGTTTCACCTGAAGTGTACAGTCAGGTGCTGAAAATGCATTTAAAGCAATAAAAAGTTAATTTTGGCTCTCACACCTTAACTAAATGTTGTAGACTCAAACGTTTTGCTGTCATTAGTGTATTTTAGCAACTTGAAGATGATTACAGCATTAATTTCATTGTGCTTTTGCTCATTTTGAAGATTTTGACAGTTTCACCTGAAGTGTACAGTCAGGTGCTGAAAATGCATTTAAAGCAATAAAAAGTTAATTTTGGCTCTCACACCTTAACTAAATGTTGTAGACTCAAACGTTTTGCTGTCATTAGTGTATTTTAGCAACTTGAAGATGATTACAGCATTAATTTCATTGTGCTTTTGCTCATTTTGAAGATTTTGACAGTTTCACCTGAAGTGTACAATCAGGTGCTGAAAATGCATTTAAAGCAATACAAAGTTCATTTTGGCTCTCACACCTTAACTAAATGTTGTAGACTCAAACTTTTTACTGTCATTAGTGTATTTTAGCAACTTGAAGATGATTCCAGCATTATTTTCATTGTGCTTTTGCTCATTTTGAAGATTTCGACAGTTTCACCTGAAGTGTACAATCAGGGGCTGAAAACGCGTTTAAAGCAATAAAAAGTTCATTTAGGCTTTCACACCTTAACTAAATGTTGTAGACTCAAACTTTTTGCTGTCATTAGTGTATTTTAGCAACTTGAAGATGATTCCAGCATTAATTTCATTGTGCTTTTGCTGATTTTGAAGATTTTGACAGTTTCACCTGAAGTGTACAATCTGGCTAAAATTGCATTTAAAGCAATAAAAAGTTCATTTTGGCTCTCACACCTTAACTAAATGTTGTAGACTCAAACTTTTTGCTGTCATTTGTGTATTTTAGCAACTTGAAGATGAATCCAGCATTAATTTCATTGTGCTTTTGCTCATTTTGAAGATTTTGACAGTTTCACCTGAAGTGTACAATCGGGCTGATAATGCATTTAAAGCAATACAAAGTTCATTTTGGCTCTCACACCTTAACTAATTGTTATAGACTCAAACGTTTTGCTGTCATTAGTGTATTTTAGCAACTTGAAGATGATTCCAGCATTAATTTCATTGTGCTTTTGCTCATTTTGAAGATTTTGACAGTTTCACCTGAAGTGTACAGTCAGGTGCTGAAAATGCATTTAAAGCAATAAAAAGTTAATTTTGGCTCTCACACCTTAACTAAATGTTGTAGACTCAAACGTTTTGCTGTCATTAGTGTATTTTAGCAACTTGAAGATGATTCCAGCATTAATTTCATTGTGCTTTTGCTCATTTTGAAGATTTTGACAGTTTCACATGAAGTGTAAAATCAGGGGCTGAAAACGCGTTTAAAGCAATAAAAAGTTCATTTAGGCTTTCACACCTTAACTAAATGTTGTAGACTCAAACTTTTTGCTGTCATTAGTGTATTTTAGCAACTTGAAGATGATTCCAGCATTAATTTCATTGTGCTTTTGCTCATTTTGAAGATTTTGACAGTTTCACCTGAAGTGTACAGTCAGGTGCTGAAAATGCATTTAAAGCAATAAAAAGTTAATTTTGGCTCCCACACCTTAACTAAATGTTGTAGACTCAAACGTTTTGCTGTCATTAGTGTATTTTAGCAACTTGAAGATGATTACAGCATTAATTTCATTGTGCTTTTGCTCATTTTGAAGATTTTGACAGTTTCACCTGAAGTGTACAATCAGGTGCTGAAAATGCATTTAAAGCAATACAAAGTTCATTTTGGCTCTCACACCTTAACTAAATGTTGTAGACTCAAACTTTTTACTGTCATTAGTGTATTTTAGCAACTTGAAGATGATTCCAGCATTATTTTCATTGTGCTTTTGCTCATTTTGAAGATTTCGACAGTTTCACCTGAAGTGTACAATCAGGGGCTGAAAACGCGTTTAAAGCAATAAAAAGTTCATTTAGGCTTTCACACCTTAACTAAATGTTGTAGACTCAAACTTTTTGCTGTCATTAGTGTATTTTAGCAACTTGAAGATGATTCCAGCATTAATTTCATTGTGCTTTTGCTCATTTTGAAGATTTTGACAGTTTCACCTGAAGTGTACAGTCAGGTGCTGAAAATGCATTTAAAGCAATAAAAAGTTAATTTTGGCTCTCACACCTTAACTAAATGTTGTAGACTCAAACGTTTTGCTGTCATTAGTGTATTTTAGCAACTTGAAGATGATTCCAGCATTAATTTCATTGTGCTTTTGCTCATTTTGAAGATTTCGACAGTTTCACCTGTAGTGTACAATCAGGGGCTGAAAACGCGTTTAAAGCAATAAAAAGTTCATTTAGGCTTTCACACCTTAACTAAATGTTGTAGACTCAAACGTTTTGCTGTCATTAGTGTATTTTAGCAACTTGAAGATGATTCCAGCATTAATTTCATTGTGCTTTTGCTCATTTTGAAGATTTCGACAGTTTCACCTGTAGTGTACAATCAGGGGCTGAAAACGCGTTTAAAGCAATAAAAAGTTCATTTAGGCTTTCACACCTTAACTAAATGTTGTAGACTCAAACTTTTTGCTGTCATTTGTGTACTTTAGCAACTTGAAGATGATTCCAGCATTAATTTCATTGTGCTTTTGCTCATTTTGAAGATTTTGACAGTTTCACCTGAAGTGTACAGTCAGGTGCTGAAAATGCATTTAAAGCAATAAAAAGTTAATTTTGGCTCTCACACCTTAACTAAATGTTGTAGACTCAAACTTTTTGCTGTCATTAGTGTATTTTAGCAACTTGAAGATGATTCCAGCATTAATTTCATTGTGCTTTTGCTGATTTTGAAGATTTTGACAGTTTCACCTGAAGTGTACAATCTGGCTAAAATTGCATTTAAAGCAATACAAAGTTCATTTTGGCTCTCACACCTTAACTAATTGTTATAGACTCAAACGTTTTGCTGTCATTAGTGTATTTTAGCAACTTGAAGATGATTCCAGCATTAATTTTATTGTGCTTTTGCTCATTTTGAAGATTTCGACAGTTTCACCTGAAGTGTACAATCGGGCTGAAAATGCATTTAAAGCAATACAAAGTTCATTTTGGCTCTCACACCTTAACTAAATGTTGTAAACTCAAACTTTTTGCTGTCATTAGTGTATTTTAGCAACTTGAAAATGATTCCAGCATTAATTTCATTGTGCTTTTTGCTCATTTTGAAGATTTTGACAGTTTCACCTGAAGTGTACAATCTGGCTAAAATTGCATTTAAAGCAATAAAAAGTTCATTTTGGCTCTCACACCTTAACTAAATGTTGTAGACTCAAACTTTTTGCTGTCATTAGTGTATTTTAGCAACTTGAAGATGATTCCAGCATTAATTTCATTGTGCTTTTGCTCATTTTGAAGATGATTCCAGCATTAATTTCATTGTGCTTTTGCTCATTTTGAAGATGATTCCAGCATTAATTTCATTGTGCTTTTGCTCATTTTGAAGATTTTGACAGTTTCACCTGAAGTGTACAATAAGGGGCTGAAACGCGTTTAAAGCAATAAAAAGTTCATTTTGGCTCTCACACCTTAACTAAATGTTGTAGACTCAAACTTTTTGCTGTCATTAGATTATTTTAGCAACTTGAAGATGATTCCAGCATTAATTTCATTGTGCTTTTGCTCATTTTGAAGATTTTGACAGTTTCACCTGAAGTGTACAATCGGGCTGAAAATGCATTTAAAGCAATAAAAAGATAATTTTGGCTCTCACACCTTAACTAAATGTTGTAGACTCAAACTTTTTGCTGTCATTAGTGTATTTTAGCAACTTGAAGATGATTCCAGCATTAATTTCATTGTGCTTTTGCTCATTTTGAAGATTTTGACAGTTTTACCTGAAGTGTACAATCAGGGGCTGAAAACGAGTTTAAAGCAATAAAAAGTTCATTTAGGCTTTCACACCTTAACTAAATGTTGTAGACTCAAACTTTTTGCTGTCATTAGTGTATTTTAGCAACTTGAAGATGAATCCAGCATTAATTGCATTGTGCTTTTGCTCATTTTGAAGATTTTGACAGTTTCACCTGAAGTGTACAATCGGGATGAACATGCATTTAAAGCAATAAAAAGATAATTTTGGCTCTCACACCTTAACTAAATGTTGTAGACTCAAACTTTTTGTTGTCATTAGTGTATTTTAGCAACTTGAAGATGATTCCAGCATTAATTTCATTGTGCTTTTGCTGATTTTGAAGATTTTGACAGTTTCACCTGAAGTGTACAATCTGGCTAAAATTGCATTTAAAGCAATAAAAAGTTCATTTTGGCTCTCACACCTTAACTAAATGTTGTAGACTCAAACTTTTTGCTGTCATTTGTGTATTTTAGCAACTTGAAGATGAATCCAGCATTGATTTCATTGTGCTTTTGCTCATTTTGAAGATTTTGACAGTTTCACCTGAAGTGTACAGTCAGGTGCTGAAAATGCATTTAAAGCAATAAAAAGTTAATTTTGGCTCTCACACCTTAACTAAATGTTGTAGACTCAAACGTTTTGCTGTCATTAGTGTATTTTAGCAACTTGAAGATGATTCCAGCATTAATTTTATTGTGCTTTTGCTCATTTTGAAGATTTCGACAGTTTCACCTGAAGTGTACAATCGGGCTGAAAATGCATTTAAAGCAATACAAAGTTCATTTTGGCTCTCACACCTTAACTAAATGTTGTAAACTCAAACGTTTTGCTGTCATTAGTGTATTTTAGCAACTTGAAGATGATTCCAGCATTAATTTCATTGTGCTTTTGCTCATTTTGAAGATTTTGACAGTTTCACCTGAAGTGTACAATCTGGCTAAAATTGCATTTAAAGCAATAAAAAGTTCATTTTGGCTCTCACACCTTAACTAAATGTTGTAGACTCAAACTTTTTGCTGTCATTTGTGTATTTTAGCAACTTGAAGATGAATCCAGCATTAATTTCATTGTGCTTTTGCTCATTTTGAAGATTTTGACAGTTTCACCTGAAGTGTACAATCGGGCTGAAAATGCATTTAAAGCAATACAAAGTTCATTTTGGCTCTCACACCTTAACTAAATGTTGTAGACTCAAACTTTTTACTGTCATTAGTGTATTTTAGCAACTTGAAGATGATTCCAGCATTAATTTCATTGTGCTTTTGCTCATTTTGAAGATTTTGACAGTTTCACCTGAAGTGTACAATCAGGGGCTGAAAACGCGTTTAAAGCAATAAAAAGTTCATTTAGGCTTTCACACCTTAACTAAATGTTGTAGACTCAAACTTTTTGCTGTCATTAGTGTATTTTAGCAACTTGAAGATGATTCCAGCATTAATTTCATTGTGCTTTTGCTCATTTTGAAGATTTTGACAGTTTCACCTGAAGTGTACAGTCAGGTGCTGAAAATGCATTTAAAGCCATAAAAAGTTAATTTTGGCTCTCACACCTTAACTAAATGTTGTAGACTCAAACGTTGTGCTGTCATTAGTGTATTTTAGCAACTTGAAGATGATTCCAGCATTAATTTCATTGTGCTTTTGCTCATTTTGAAGATTTTGACAGTTTCACCTGAAGTGTACAATCGGGCTGAAAATGCATTTAAAGCCATAAAAAGTTCATTTTGGCTCTCACACCTTAACTAAATGTTGTAGACTCAAACTTTTTGCTGTCATTTGTGTATTTTAGCAACTTGAAGATGAATCCAGCATTAATTTCATTGTGCTTTTGCTCATTTTGAAGATTTTGACAGTTTCACCTGAAGTGTACAATCGGGCTGATAATGCATTTAAAGCAATACAAAGTTCATTTTGGCTCTCACACCTTAACTAATTGTTATAGACTCAAACGTTTTGCTGTCATTAGTGTATTTTAGCAACTTGAAGATGATTCCAGCATTAATTTCATTGTGCTTTTGCTCATTTTGAAGATTTTGACAGTTTCACCTGAAGTGTACAGTCAGGTAATGAAAATGCATTTAAAGCAATAAAAAGTTAATTTTGGCTCTCACACCTTAACTAAATGTTGTAGACTCAAACGTTTTGCTGTCATTAGTGTATTTTAGCAACTTGAAGATGATTCCAGCATTAATTTCATTGTGCTTTTGCTCATTTTGAAGATTTTGACAGTTTCACATGAAGTGTAAAATCAGGGGCTGAAAACGCGTTTAAAGCAATAAAAAGTTCATTTAGGCTTTCACACCTTAACTAAATGTTGTAGACTCAAACTTTTTGCTGTCATTAGTGTATTTTAGCAACTTGAAGATGATTCCAGCATTAATTTCATTGTGCTTTTGCTCATTTTGAAGATTTTGACAGTTTCACCTGAAGTGTACAGTCAGGTGCTGAAAATGCATTTAAAGCAATAAAAAGTTAATTTTGGCTCTCACACCTTAACTAAATGTTGTAGACTCAAACGTTTTGCTGTCATTAGTGTATTTTAGCAACTTGAAGATGATTACAGCATTAATTTCATTGTGCTTTTGCTCATTTTGAAGATTTTGACAGTTTCACCTGAAGTGTACAATCAGGTGCTGAAAATGCATTTAAAGCAATACAAAGTTCATTTTGGCTCTCACACCTTAACTAAATGTTGTAGACTCAAACTTTTTACTGTCATTAGTGTATTTTAGCAACTTGAAGATGATTCCAGCATTATTTTCATTGTGCTTTTGCTCATTTTGAAGATTTTGACAGTTTCACCTGAAGTGTACAATCAGGGGCTGAAAACGCGTTTAAAGCAATAAAAAGTTCATTTAGGCTTTCACACCTTAACTAAATGTTGTAGACTCAAACTTTTTGCTGTCATTAGTGTATTTTAGCAACTTGAAGATGATTCCATTATTAATTTCATTGTGCTTTTGCTCATTTTGAAGATTTTGACAGTTTCACCTGAAGTGTACAGTCAGGTGCTGAAAATGCATTTAAAGCAATAAAAAGTTAATTTTGGCTCTCACACCTTAACTAAATGTTGTAGACTCAAACGTTTTGCTGTCATTAGTGTATTTTAGCAACTTGAAGATGATTCCAGCATTAATTGCATTGTGCTTTTGCTCATTTTGAAGATTTCGACAGTTTCACCTGTAGTGTACAATCAGGGGCTGAAAACGCGTTTAAAGCAATAAAAAGTTCATTTAGGCTTTCACACCTTAACTAAATGTTGTAGACTCAAACGTTTTGCTGTCATTAGTGTATTTTAGCAACTTGAAGATGATTCCAGCATTAATTTCATTGTGCTTTTGCTCATTTTGAAGATTTCGACAGTTTCACCTGTAGTGTACAATCAGGGGCTGAAAACGCGTTTAAAGCAATAAAAAGTTCATTTAGGCTTTCACACCTTAACTAAATGTTGTAGACTCAAACTTTTTGCTGTCATTTGTGTACTTTAGCAACTTGAAGATGATTCCAGCATTAATTTCATTGTGCTTTTGCTCATTTTGAAGATTTTGACAGTTTCACCTGAAGTGTACAGTCAGGTGCTGAAAATGCATTTAAAGCAATAAAAAGTTAATTTTGGCTCTCACACCTTAACTAAATGTTGTAGACTCAAACTTTTTGCTGTCATTAGTGTATTTTAGCAACTTGAAGATGATTCCAGCATTAATTTCATTGTGCTTTTGCTGATTTTGAAGATTTTGACAGTTTCACCTGAAGTGTACAATCTGGCTAAAATTGCATTTAAAGCAATACAAAGTTCATTTTGGCTCTCACACCTTAACTAATTGTTATAGACTCAAACGTTTTGCTGTCATTAGTGTATTTTAGCAACTTGAAGATGATTCCAGCATTAATTTTATTGTGCTTTTGCTCATTTTGAAGATTTCGACAGTTTCACCTGAAGTGTACAATCGGGCTGAAAATGCATTTAAAGCAATACAAAGTTCATTTTGGCTCTCACACCTTAACTAAATGTTGTAAACTCAAACGTTTTGCTGTCATTAGTGTATTTTAGCAACTTGAAAATGATTCCAGCATTAATTTCATTGTGCTTTTTGCTCATTTTGAAGATTTTGACAGTTTCACCTGAAGTGTACAATCTGGCTAAAATTGCATTTAAAGCAATAAAAAGTTCATTTTGGCTCTCACACCTTAACTAAATGTTGTAGACTCAAACTTTTTGCTGTCATTAGTGTATTTTAGCAACTTGAAGATGATTCCAGCATTAATTTCATTGTGCTTTTGCTCATTTTGAAGATGATTCCAGCATTAATTTCATTGTGCTTTTGCTCATTTTGAAGATGATTCCAGCATTAATTTCATTGTGCTTTTGCTCATTTTGAAGATTTTGACAGTTTCACCTGAAGTGTACAATAAGGGGCTGAAACGCGTTTAAAGCAATAAAAAGTTCATTTTGGCTCTCACACCTTAACTAAATGTTGTAGACTCAAACTTTTTGCTGTCATTAGATTATTTTAGCAACTTGAAGATGATTCCAGCATTAATTTCATTGTGCTTTTGCTCATTTTGAAGATTTTGACAGTTTCACCTGAAGTGTACAATCGGGCTGAAAATGCATTTAAAGCAATAAAAAGATAATTTTGGCTCTCACACCTTAACTAAATGTTGTAGACTCAAACTTTTTGCTGTCATTAGTGTATTTTAGCAACTTGAAGATGATTCCAGCATTAATTTCATTGTGCTTTTGCTCATTTTGAAGATTTTGACAGTTTCACCTGAAGTGTACAGTCAGGTGCTGAAAATGCATTTAAAGCAATAAAAAGTTAATTTTGGCTCTCACACCTTAACTAAATGTTGTAGACTCAAACTTTTTACTGTCATTAGTGTATTTTAGCAACTTGAAGATGATTCCAGCATTAATTTCATTGTGCTTTTGCTCATTTTGAAGATTTTGACAGTTTCACCTGAAGTGTACAATCGGGCTGATAATGCATTTAAAGCAATACAAAGTTCATTTTGGCTCTCACACCTTAACTAATTGTTATAGACTCAAACGTTTTGCTGTCATTAGTGTATTTTAGCAACTTGAAGATGATTCCAGCATTAATTTCATTGTGCTTTTGCTCATTTTGAAGATTTTGACAGTTTCACCTGAAGTGTACAGTCAGGTGCTGAAAATGCATTTAAAGCAATAAAAAGTTAATTTTGGCTCTCACACCTTAACTAAATGTTGTAGACTCAAACGTTTTGCTGTCATTAGTGTATTTTAGCAACTTGAAGATGATTCCAGCATTAATTTCATTGTGCTTTTGCTCATTTTGAAGATTTTGACAGTTTCACCTGAAGTGTACAATCAGGTGCTGAAAATGCATTTAAAGCAATACAAAGTTTATTTTGGCTCTCACACCTTAACTAAATGTTGTAGACTCAAACTTTTTACTGTCATTAGTGTATTTTAGCAACTTGAAGATGATTCCAGCATTATTTTCATTGTGATTTTGCTCATTTTGAAGATTTCGACAGTTTCACCTGTAGTGTACAATCAGGGGCTGAAAACGCGTTTAAAGCAATAAAAAGTTCATTTAGGCTTTCACACCTTAACTAAATGTTGTAGACTCAAACTTTTTGCTGTCATTTGTGTACTTTAGCAACTTGAAGATGATTCCAGCATTAATTTCATTGTGCTTTTGCTCATTTTGAAGATTTTGACAGTTTCACCTGAAGTGTACAGTCAGGTGCTGAAAATGCATTTAAAGCAATAAAAAGTTAATTTTGGCTCTCACACCTTAACTAAATGTTGTAGACTCAAACTTTTTGCTGTCATTAGTGTATTTTAGCAACTTGAAGATGATTCCAGCATTAATTTCATTGTGCTTTTGCTGATTTTGAAGATTTTGACAGTTTCACCTGAAGTGTACAATCTGGCTAAAATTGCATTTAAAGCAATACAAAGTTCATTTTGGCTCTCACACCTTAACTAATTGTTATAGACTCAAACGTTTTGCTGTCATTAGTGTATTTTAGCAACTTGAAGATGATTCCAGCATTAATTTTATTGTGCTTTTGCTCATTTTGAAGATTTCGACAGTTTCACCTGAAGTGTACAATCGGGCTGAAAATGCATTTAAAGCAATACAAAGTTCATTTTGGCTCTCACACCTTAACTAAATGTTGTAAACTCAAACGTTTTGCTGTCATTAGTGTATTTTAGCAACTTGAAAATGATTCCAGCATTAATTTCATTGTGCTTTTTGCTCATTTTGAAGATTTTGACAGTTTCACCTGAAGTGTACAATCTGGCTAAAATTGCATTTAAAGCAATAAAAAGTTCATTTTGGCTCTCACACCTTAACTAAATGTTGTAGACTCAAACTTTTTGCTGTCATTAGTGTATTTTAGCAACTTGAAGATGATTCCAGCATTAATTTCATTGTGCTTTTGCTCATTTTGAAGATGATTCCAGCATTAATTTCATTGTGCTTTTGCTCATTTTGAAGATGATTCCAGCATTAATTTCATTGTGCTTTTGCTCATTTTGAAGATTTTGACAGTTTCACCTGAAGTGTACAATAAGGGGCTGAAACGCGTTTAAAGCAATAAAAAGTTCATTTTGGCTCTCACACCTTAACTAAATGTTGTAGACTCAAACTTTTTGCTGTCATTAGATTATTTTAGCAACTTGAAGATGATTCCAGCATTAATTTCATTGTGCTTTTGCTCATTTTGAAGATTTTGACAGTTTCACCTGAAGTGTACAATCGGGCTGAAAATGCATTTAAAGCAATAAAAAGATAATTTTGGCTCTCACACCTTAACTAAATGTTGTAGACTCAAACTTTTTGCTGTCATTAGTGTATTTTAGCAACTTGAAGATGATTCCAGCATTAATTTCATTGTGCTTTTGCTCATTTTGAAGATTTTGACAGTTTCACCTGAAGTGTACAGTCAGGTGCTGAAAATGCATTTAAAGCAATAAAAAGTTAATTTTGGCTCTCACACCTTAACTAAATGTTGTAGACTCAAACTTTTTGCTGTAGTTAGTGTATTTTAGCAACTTGAAGATGAATCCAGCATTAATTTCATTGTGCTTTTGCTCATTTTGAAGATTTTGACAGTTTCACCTGAAGTGTACAATCGGGCTGATAATGCATTTAAAGCAATACAAAGTTCATTTTGGCTCTCACACCTTAACTAATTGTTATAGACTCAAACGTTTTGCTGTCATTAGTGTATTTTAGCAACTTGAAGATGATTCCAGCATTAATTTCATTGTGCTTTTGCTCATTTTGAAGATTTTGACAGTTTCACCTGAAGTGTACAATCGGGCTGATAATGCATTTAAAGCAATACAAAGTTCATTTTGGCTCTCACACCTTAACTAATTGTTATAGACTCAAACGTTTTGCTGTCATTAGTGTATTTTAGCAACTTGAAGATGATTCCAGCATTAATTTCATTGTGCTTTTGCTCATTTTGAAGATTTTGACAGTTTCACCTGAAGTGTACAGTCAGGTGCTGAAAATGCATTTAAAGCAATAAAAAGTTAATTTTGGCTCTCACACCTTAACTAAATGTTGTAGACTCAAACGTTTTGCTGTCATTAGTGTATTTTAGCAACTTGAAGATGATTCCAGCATTAATTTCATTGTGCTTTTGCTCATTTTGAAGATTTTGACAGTTTCACCTGAAGTGTACAATCAGGTGCTGAAAATGCATTTAAAGCAATACAAAGTTTATTTTGGCTCTCACACCTTAACTAAATGTTGTAGACTCAAACTTTTTACTGTCATTAGTGTATTTTAGCAACTTGAAGATGATTCCAGCATTATTTTCATTGTGATTTTGCTCATTTTGAAGATTTCGACAGTTTCACCTGTAGTGTACAATCAGGGGCTGAAAACGCGTTTAAAGCAATAAAAAGTTAATTTTGGCTCTCACACCTTAACTAAATGTTGTAGACTCAAACTTTTTGCTGTCATTAGTGTATTTTAGCAACTTGAAGATGATTCCAGCATTAATTTCATTGTGCTTTTGCTCCTTTTGAAGATTTTGACAGTTTCACCTGAAGTGTACAATCAGGTGCTGAAAATGCATTTAAAGCAATACAAAGTTTATTTTGGCTCTCACACCTTAACTAAATGTTGTAGACTCAAACTTTTTACTGTCATTAGTGTATTTTAGCAACTTGAAGATGATTCCAGCATTATTTTCATTGTGATTTTGCTCATTTTGAAGATTTCGACAGTTTCACCTGTAGTGTACAATCAGGGGCTGAAAACGCGTTTAAAGCAATAAAAAGTTCATTTAGGCTTTCACACCTTAACTAAATGTTGTAGACTCAAACTTTTTGCTGTCATTTGTGTACTTTAGCAACTTGAAGATGATTCCAGCATTAATTTCATTGTGCTTTTGCTCATTTTGAAGATTTTGACAGTTTCACCTGAAGTGTACAGTCAGGTGCTGAAAATGCATTTAAAGCAATAAAAAGTTAATTTTGGCTCTCACACCTTAACTAAATGTTGTAGACTCAAACTTTTTGCTGTCATTAGTGTATTTTAGCAACTTGAAGATGATTCCAGCATTAATTTCATTGTGCTTTTGCTGATTTTGAAGATTTTGACAGTTTCACCTGAAGTGTACAATCTGGCTAAAATTGCATTTAAAGCAATAAAAAGTTCATTTTGGCTCTCACACCTTAACTAAATGTTGTAGACTCAAACTTTTTGCTGTCATTTGTGTATTTTAGCAACTTGAAGATGAATCCAGCATTAATTTCATTGTGCTTTTGCTCATTTTGAAGATTTTGACAGTTTCACCTGAAGTGTACAGTCAGGTGCTGAAAATGCATTTAAAGCAATAAAAAGTTAATTTTGGCTCTCACACCTTAACTAAATGTTGTAGACTCAAACTTTTTACTGTCATTAGTGTATTTTAGCAACTTGAAGATGATTCCAGCATTATTTTCATTGTGCTTTTGCTCATTTTGAAGATTTCGACAGTTTCACCTGAAGTGTACAATCAGGGGCTGAAAACGCGCTTAAAGCAATAAAAAGTTCATTTAGGCTTTCACACCTTAACTAAATGTTGTAGACTCAAACTTTTTGCTGTCATTAGTGTATTTTAGCAACTTGAAGATGATTCCAGCATTAATTTCATTGTGCTTTTGCTCATTTTGAAGATTTTGACAGTTTCACCTGAAGTGTACAGTCAGGTGCTGAAAATGCATTTAAAGCAATAAAAAGTTAATTTTGGCTCTCACACCTTAACTAAATGTTGTAGACTCAAACGTTTTGCTGTCATTAGTGTATTTTAGCAACTTGAAGATGATTCCAGCATTAATTTCATTGTGCTTTTGCTGATTTTGAAGATTTTGACAGTTTCACCTGAAGTGTACAATCTGGCTAAAATTGCATTTAAAGCAATAAAAAGTTCATTTTGGCTCTCACACCTTAACTAAATGTTGTAGACTCAAACTTTTTGCTGTCATTTGTGTATTTTAGCAACTTGAAGATGAATCCAGCATTAATTTCATTGTGCTTTTGCTCATTTTGAAGATTTTGACAGTTTCACCTGAAGTGTACAATCGGGCTGAAAATGCATTTAAAGCAATAAAAAGATAATTTTGGCTCTCACACCTTAACTAAATGTTGTAGACTCAAACTTTTTGCTGTCATTAGTGTATTTTAGCAACTTGAAGATGATTCCAGCATTAATTTCATTGTGCTTTTGCTCATTTTGAAGATTTTGACAGTTTCACCTGAAGTGTACAATCGGGCTGATAATGCATTTAAAGCAATACAAAGTTCATTTTGGCTCTCACACCTTAACTAATTGTTATAGACTCAAACGTTTTGCTGTCATTAGTGTATTTTAGCAACTTGAAGATGATTCCAGCATTAATTTCATTGTGCTTTTGCTCATTTTGAAGATTTTTGACAGTTTCACCTGAAGTGTACAGTCAGGTGCTGAAAATGCATTTAAAGCAATAAAAAGTTAATTTTGGCTCTCACACCTTAACTAAATGTTGTAGACTCAAACGTTTTGCTGTCATTAGTGTATTTTAGCAACTTGAAGATGATTCCAGCATTAATTTCATTGTGCTTTTGCTCATTTTGAAGATTTCGACAGTTTCACCTGAAGTGTACAATCAGGGGCTGAAAACGCGTTTAAAGCAATAAAAAGTTCATTTAGGCTTTCACACCTTAACTAAATGTTGTAGACTCAAACTTTTTGCTGTCATTAGTGTATTTTAGCAACTTGAAGATGATTCCAGCATTAATTTCATTGTGCTTTTGCTCATTTTGAAGATTTTGACAGTTTCACCTGAAGTGTACAATCTGGCTAAAATTGCATTTAAAGCAATAAAAAGTTCATTTTGGCTTTCACACCTTAACTAAATGTTGTAGACTCAAACTTTTTGCTGTCATTTGTGTATTTTAGCAACTTGAAGATGATTCCAGCATTAATTTCATTGTGCTTTTGCTCTTTTTGAATATTTTGACAGTTTCACCTGAAGTGTACAATCTGGCAAAAATTGCATTTAAATCAATAAAAAGTTCATTTTGGCTCTCACACCTTAACTAAATGTTGTAGACTCAAACTTTTTGCTGTCATTAGTGTATTTTAGCAACTTGAAGATGATTCCAGCATTAATTTCATTGTGCTTTTGCTCATTTTGAAGATTTTGACAGTTTCACCTGAAGTGTACAATCGGGCTGATAATGCCTTTAAAGCAATAAAAAGTTAATTTTGGCTCTCACACCTTAACTAAATGTTGTAGACTCAAACGTTTTGCTGTCATTAGTGTATTTTAGCAACTTGAAGATGATTCCAGCATTAATTTCATTGTGCTTTTGCTCATTTTGAAGTTTTTGACAGTTTCACCTGAAGTGTACAATCAGGGGCTGAAAACGCGTTTAAAGCAATAAAAAGATCATTTTGGCTTTCACACCTTAACTAAATGTTGTAGACTCAAACTTTTTGCTGTCATTAGTGTATTTTAGCAACTTGAAGATGATTCCAGCATTAATTTTATTGTGCTTTTGCTCATTTTGAAGATTTTGACAGTTTCACCTGAAGTGTACAGTCAGGTGCTGAAAATGCATTTAAAGCAATAAAAACTTAATTTTGGCTCTCACACCTTAACTAAATGTTGTAGACTCAAACTTTTTGCTGTCATTAGTGTATTTTAGCAACTTGAAGATGATTCCAGCATTAATTTCATTGTGCTTTTGCTGATTTTGAAGATTTTGACAGTTTCACCTGAAGTGTACAATCTGGCTAAAATTGCATTTAAAGCAATAAAAAGTTCATTTTGGCTCTCACACCTTAACTAAATGTTGTAGACTCAAACTTTTTGCTGTCATTTGTGTATTTTAGCAACTTGAAGATGAATCCAGCATTAATTTCATTGTGCTTTTGCTCATTTTGAAGATTTTGACAGTTTCACCTGAAGTGTACAATCGGGCTGATAATGCATTTAAAGCAATACAAAGTTCATTTTGGCTCTCACACCTTAACTAATTGTTATAGACTCAAACGTTTTGCTGTCATTAGTGTATTTTAGCAACTTGAAGATGATTCCAGCATTAATTTCATTGTGCTTTTGCTCATTTTGAAGATTTTGACAGTTTCACCTGAAGTGTACAGTCAGGTGCTGAAAATGCATTTAAAGCAATAAAAAGTTAATTTTGGCTCTCACACCTTAACTAAATGTTGTAGACTCAAACGTTTTGCTGTCATTAGTGTATTTTAGCAACTTGAAGATGATTCCAGCATTAATTTCATTGTGCTTTTGCTCATTTTGAAGATTTTGACAGTTTCACATGAAGTGTAAAATCAGGGGCTGAAAACGCGTTTAAAGCAATAAAAAGTTCATTTAGGCTTTCACACCTTAACTAAATGTTGTAGACTCAAACTTTTTGCTGTCATTAGTGTATTTTAGCAACTTGAAGATGATTCCAGCATTAATTTCATTGTGCTTTTGCTCATTTTGAAGATTTTGACAGTTTCACCTGAAGTGTACAGTCAGGTGCTGAAAATGCATTTAAAGCAATAAAAAGTTAATTTTGGCTCTCACACCTTAACTAAATGTTGTAGACTCAAACGTTTTGCTGTCATTAGTGTATTTTAGCAACTTGAAGATGATTACAGCATTAATTTCATTGTGCTTTTGCTCATTTTGAAGATTTTGACAGTTTCACCTGAAGTGTACAATCAGGTGCTGAAAATGCATTTAAAGCAATACAAAGTTCATTTTGGCTCTCACACCTTAACTAAATGTTGTAGACTCAAACTTTTTACTGTCATTAGTGTATTTTAGCAACTTGAAGATGATTCCAGCATTATTTTCATTGTGCTTTTGCTCATTTTGAAGATTTCGACAGTTTCACCTGAAGTGTACAATCAGGGGCTGAAAACGCGTTTAAAGCAATAAAAAGTTCATTTAGGCTTTCACACCTTAACTAAATGTTGTAGACTCAAACTTTTTGCTGTCATTAGTGTATTTTAGCAACTTGAAGATGATTCCAGCATTAATTTCATTGTGCTTTTGCTCATTTTGAAGATTTTGACAGTTTCACCTGAAGTGTACAGTCAGGTGCTGAAAATGCATTTAAAGCAATAAAAAGTTAATTTTGGCTCTCACACCTTAACTAAATGTTGTAGACTCAAACGTTTTGCTGTCATTAGTGTATTTTAGCAACTTGAAGATGATTCCAGCATTAATTTCATTGTGCTTTTGCTCATTTTGAAGATTTCGACAGTTTCACCTGTAGTGTACAATCAGGGGCTGAAAACGCGTTTAAAGCAATAAAAAGTTCATTTAGGCTTTCACACCTTAACTAAATGTTGTAGACTCAAACGTTTTGCTGTCATTAGTGTATTTTAGCAACTTGAAGATGATTCCAGCATTAATTTCATTGTGCTTTTGCTCATTTTGAAGATTTCGACAGTTTCACCTGTAGTGTACAATCAGGGGCTGAAAACGCGTTTAAAGCAATAAAAAGTTCATTTAGGCTTTCACACCTTAACTAAATGTTGTAGACTCAAACTTTTTGCTGTCATTTGTGTACTTTAGCAACTTGAAGATGATTCCAGCATTAATTTCATTGTGCTTTTGCTCATTTTGAAGATTTTGACAGTTTCACCTGAAGTGTACAGTCAGGTGCTGAAAATGCATTTAAAGCAATAAAAAGTTAATTTTGGCTCTCACACCTTAACTAAATGTTGTAGACTCAAACTTTTTGCTGTCATTAGTGTATTTTAGCAACTTGAAGATGATTCCAGCATTAATTTCATTGTGCTTTTGCTGATTTTGAAGATTTTGACAGTTTCACCTGAAGTGTACAATCTGGCTAAAATTGCATTTAAAGCAATACAAAGTTCATTTTGGCTCTCACACCTTAACTAATTGTTATAGACTCAAACGTTTTGCTGTCATTAGTGTATTTTAGCAACTTGAAGATGATTCCAGCATTAATTTTATTGTGCTTTTGCTCATTTTGAAGATTTCGACAGTTTCACCTGAAGTGTACAATCGGGCTGAAAATGCATTTAAAGCAATACAAAGTTCATTTTGGCTCTCACACCTTAACTAAATGTTGTAAACTCAAACTTTTTGCTGTCATTAGTGTATTTTAGCAACTTGAAAATGATTCCAGCATTAATTTCATTGTGCTTTTTGCTCATTTTGAAGATTTTGACAGTTTCACCTGAAGTGTACAATCTGGCTAAAATTGCATTTAAAGCAATAAAAAGTTCATTTTGGCTCTCACACCTTAACTAAATGTTGTAGACTCAAACTTTTTGCTGTCATTAGTGTATTTTAGCAACTTGAAGATGATTCCAGCATTAATTTCATTGTGCTTTTGCTCATTTTGAAGATGATTCCAGCATTAATTTCATTGTGCTTTTGCTCATTTTGAAGATGATTCCAGCATTAATTTCATTGTGCTTTTGCTCATTTTGAAGATTTTGACAGTTTCACCTGAAGTGTACAATAAGGGGCTGAAACGCGTTTAAAGCAATAAAAAGTTCATTTTGGCTCTCACACCTTAACTAAATGTTGTAGACTCAAACTTTTTGCTGTCATTAGATTATTTTAGCAACTTGAAGATGATTCCAGCATTAATTTCATTGTGCTTTTGCTCATTTTGAAGATTTTGACAGTTTCACCTGAAGTGTACAATCGGGCTGAAAATGCATTTAAAGCAATAAAAAGATAATTTTGGCTCTCACACCTTAACTAAATGTTGTAGACTCAAACTTTTTGCTGTCATTAGTGTATTTTAGCAACTTGAAGATGATTCCAGCATTAATTTCATTGTGCTTTTGCTCATTTTGAAGATTTTGACAGTTTTACCTGAAGTGTACAATCAGGGGCTGAAAACGAGTTTAAAGCAATAAAAAGTTCATTTAGGCTTTCACACCTTAACTAAATGTTGTAGACTCAAACTTTTTGCTGTCATTAGTGTATTTTAGCAACTTGAAGATGAATCCAGCATTAATTGCATTGTGCTTTTGCTCATTTTGAAGATTTTGACAGTTTCACCTGAAGGGTACAATCGGGATGAACATGCATTTAAAGCAATAAAAAGATAATTTTGGCTCTCACACCTTAACTAAATGTTGTAGACTCAAACTTTTTGTTGTCATTAGTGTATTTTAGCAACTTGAAGATGATTCCAGCATTAATTTCATTGTGCTTTTGCTGATTTTGAAGATTTTGACAGTTTCACCTGAAGTGTACAATCTGGCTAAAATTGCATTTAAAGCAATAAAAAGTTCATTTTGGCTCTCACACCTTAACTAAATGTTGTAGACTCAAACTTTTTGCTGTCATTTGTGTATTTTAGCAACTTGAAGATGAATCCAGCATTGATTTCATTGTGCTTTTGCTCATTTTGAAGATTTTGACAGTTTCACCTGAAGTGTACAGTCAGGTGCTGAAAATGCATTTAAAGCAATAAAAAGTTAATTTTGGCTCTCACACCTTAACTAAATGTTGTAGACTCAAACGTTTTGCTGTCATTAGTGTATTTTAGCAACTTGAAGATGATTCCAGCATTAATTTTATTGTGCTTTTGCTCATTTTGAAGATTTCGACAGTTTCACCTGAAGTGTACAATCGGGCTGAAAATGCATTTAAAGCAATACAAAGTTCATTTTGGCTCTCACACCTTAACTAAATGTTGTAAACTCAAACGTTTTGCTGTCATTAGTGTATTTTAGCAACTTGAAGATGATTCCAGCATTAATTTCATTGTGCTTTTGCTCATTTTGAAGATTTTGACAGTTTCACCTGAAGTGTACAATCTGGCTAAAATTGCATTTAAAGCAATAAAAAGTTCATTTTGGCTCTCACACCTTAACTAAATGTTGTAGACTCAAACTTTTTGCTGTCATTTGTGTATTTTAGCAACTTGAAGATGAATCCAGCATTAATTTCATTGTGCTTTTGCTCATTTTGAAGATTTTGACAGTTTCACCTGAAGTGTACAATCGGGCTGAAAATGCATTTAAAGCAATACAAAGTTCATTTTGGCTCTCACACCTTAACTAAATGTTGTAGACTCAAACTTTTTACTGTCATTAGTGTATTTTAGCAACTTGAAGATGATTCCAGCATTAATTTCATTGTGCTTTTGCTCATTTTGAAGATTTTGACAGTTTCACCTGAAGTGTACAATCAGGGGCTGAAAACGCGTTTAAAGCAATAAAAAGTTCATTTAGGCTTTCACACCTTAACTAAATGTTGTAGACTCAAACTTTTTGCTGTCATTAGTGTATTTTAGCAACTTGAAGATGATTCCAGCATTAATTTCATTGTGCTTTTGCTCATTTTGAAGATTTTGACAGTTTCACCTGAAGTGTACAGTCAGGTGCTTAAAATGCATTTAAAGCCATAAAAAGTTAATTTTGGCTCTCACACCTTAACTAAATGTTGTAGACTCAAACGTTGTGCTGTCATTAGTGTATTTTAGCAACTTGAAGATGATTCCAGCATTAATTTCATTGTGCTTTTGCTCATTTTGAAGATTTTGACAGTTTCACCTGAAGTGTACAATCAGGTGCTGAAAATGCATTTAAAGCAATACAAAGTTTATTTTGGCTCTCACACCTTAACTAAATGTTGTAGACTCAAACTTTTTACTGTCATTAGTGTATTTTAGCAACTTGAAGATGATTCCAGCATTATTTTCATTGTGATTTTGCTCATTTTGAAGATTTCGACAGTTTCACCTGTAGTGTACAATCAGGGGCTGAAAACGCGTTTAAAGCAATAAAAAGTTCATTTAGGCTTTCACACCTTAACTAAATGTTGTAGACTCAAACTTTTTGCTGTCATTTGTGTACTTTAGCAACTTGAAGATGATTCCAGCATTAATTTCATTGTGCTTTTGCTCATTTTGAAGATTTTGACAGTTTCACCTGAAGTGTACAGTCAGGTGCTGAAAATTCATTTAAAGCAATAAAAAGTTAATTTTGGCTCTCACACCTTAACTAAATGTTGTAGACTCAAACTTTTTGCTGTCATTAGTGTATTTTAGCAACTTGAAGATGATTCCAGCATTAATTTCATTGTGCTTTTGCTGATTTTGAAGATTTTGACAGTTTCACCTGAAGTGTACAATCTGGCTAAAATTGCATTTAAAGCAATAAAAAGTTCATTTTGGCTCTCACACCTTAACTAAATGTTGTAGACTCAAACTTTTTGCTGTCATTTGTGTATTTTAGCAACTTGAAGATGAATCCAGCATTAATTTCATTGTGCTTTTGCTCATTTTGAAGATTTTGACAGTTTCACCTGAAGTGTACAGTCAGGTGCTGAAAATGCATTTAAAGCAATAAAAAGTTAATTTTGGCTCTCACACCTTAACTAAATGTTGTAGACTCAAACTTTTTACTGTCATTAGTGTATTTTAGCAACTTGAAGATGATTCCAGCATTATTTTCATTGTGCTTTTGCTCATTTTGAAGATTTCGACAGTTTCACCTGAAGTGTACAATCAGGGGCTGAAAACGCGCTTAAAGCAATAAAAAGTTCATTTAGGCTTTCACACCTTAACTAAATGTTGTAGACTCAAACTTTTTGCTGTCATTAGTGTATTTTAGCAACTTGAAGATGATTCCAGCATTAATTTCATTGTGCTTTTGCTCATTTTGAAGATTTTGACAGTTTCACCTGAAGTGTACAGTCAGGTGCTGAAAATGCATTTAAAGCAATAAAAAGTTAATTTTGGCTCTCACACCTTAACTAAATGTTGTAGACTCAAACGTTTTGCTGTCATTAGTGTATTTTAGCAACTTGAAGATGATTCCAGCATTAATTTCATTGTGCTTTTGCTGATTTTGAAGATTTTGACAGTTTCACCTGAAGTGTACAATCTGGCTAAAATTGCATTTAAAGCAATAAAAAGTTCATTTTGGCTCTCACACCTTAACTAAATGTTGTAGACTCAAACTTTTTGCTGTCATTTGTGTATTTTAGCAACTTGAAGATGAATCCAGCATTAATTTCATTGTGCTTTTGCTCATTTTGAAGATTTTGACAGTTTCACCTGAAGTGTACAATCGGGCTGAAAATGCATTTAAAGCAATAAAAAGATAATTTTGGCTCTCACACCTTAACTAAATGTTGTAGACTCAAACTTTTTGCTGTCATTAGTGTATTTTAGCAACTTGAAGATGATTCCAGCATTAATTTCATTGTGCTTTTGCTCATTTTGAAGATTTTGACAGTTTCACCTGAAGTGTACAATCGGGCTGATAATGCATTTAAAGCAATACAAAGTTCATTTTGGCTCTCACACCTTAACTAATTGTTATAGACTCAAACGTTTTGCTGTCATTAGTGTATTTTAGCAACTTGAAGATGATTCCAGCATTAATTTCATTGTGCTTTTGCTCATTTTGAAGATTTTTGACAGTTTCACCTGAAGTGTACAGTCAGGTGCTGAAAATGCATTTAAAGCAATAAAAAGTTAATTTTGGCTCTCACACCTTAACTAAATGTTGTAGACTCAAACGTTTTGCTGTCATTAGTGTATTTTAGCAACTTGAAGATGATTCCAGCATTAATTTCATTGTGCTTTTGCTCATTTTGAAGATTTCGACAGTTTCACCTGAAGTGTACAATCAGGGGCTGAAAACGCGTTTAAAGCAATAAAAAGTTCATTTAGGCTTTCACACCTTAACTAAATGTTGTAGACTCAAACTTTTTGCTGTCATTAGTGTATTTTAGCAACTTGAAGATGATTCCAGCATTAATTTCATTGTGCTTTTGCTCATTTTGAAGATTTTGACAGTTTCACCTGAAGTGTACAATCTGGCTAAAATTGCATTTAAAGCAATAAAAAGTTAATTTTGGCTTTCACACCTTAACTAAATGTTGTAGACTCAAACTTTTTGCTGTCATTTGTGTATTTTAGCAACTTGAAGATGATTCCAGCATTAATTTCATTGTGCTTTTGCTCTTTTTGAATATTTTGACAGTTTCACCTGAAGTGTACAATCTGGCAAAAATTGCATTTAAATCAATAAAAAGTTCATTTTGGCTCTCACACCTTAACTAAATGTTGTAGACTCAAACTTTTTGCTGTCATTAGTGTATTTTAGCAACTTGAAGATGATTCCAGCATTAATTTCATTGTGCTTTTGCTCATTTTGAAGATTTTGACAGTTTCACCTGAAGTGTACAGTCAGGTGCTGAAAATGCATTTAAAGCAATAAAAAGTTAATTTTGGCTCTCACACCTTAACTAAATGTTGTAGACTCAAACTTTTTGCTGTCATTAGTGTATTTTAGCAACTTGAAGATGATTCCAGCATTAATTTCATTGTGCTTTTGCTGATTTTGAAGATTTTGACAGTTTCACCTGAAGTGTACAATCTGGCTAAAATTTTATTTAAAGCAATAAAAAGTTCATTTTGGCTCTCACACCTTAACTAAATGTTGTAGACTCAAACTTTTTGCTGTCATTTGTGTATTTTAGCAACTTGAAGATGAATCCAGCATTAATTTCATTGTGCTTTTGCTCATTTTGAAGATTTTGACAGTTTCACCTGAAGTGTACAATCGGGCTGATAATGCATTTAAAGCAATACAAAGTTCATTTTGGCTCTCACACCTTAACTAATTGTTATAGACTCAAACGTTTTGCTGTCATTAGTGTATTTTAGCAACTTGAAGATGATTCCAGCATTAATTTCATTGTGCTTTTGCTCATTTTGAAGATTTTGACAGTTTCACCTGAAGTGTACAGTCAGGTGCTGAAAATGCATTTAAAGCAATAAAAAGTTAATTTTGGCTCTCACACCTTAACTAAATGTTGTAGACTCAAACGTTTTGCTGTCATTAGTGTATTTTAGCAACTTGAAGATGATTCCAGCATTAATTTCATTGTGCTTTTGCTCATTTTGAAGATTTTGACAGTTTCACCTGAAGTGTACAGTCAGGTGCTGAAAATGCATTTAAAGCAATAAAAAGTTAATTTTGGCTCTCACACCTTAACTAAATGTTGTAGACTCAAACGTTTTGCTGTCATTAGTGTATTTTAGCAACTTGAAGATGATTACAGCATTAATTTCATTGTGCTTTTGCTCATTTTGAAGATTTTGACAGTTTCACCTGAAGTGTACAGTCAGGTGCTGAAAATGCATTTAAAGCAATAAAAAGTTAATTTTGGCTCTCACACCTTAACTAAATGTTGTAGACTCAAACGTTTTGCTGTCATTAGTGTATTTTAGCAACTTGAAGATGATTACAGCATTAATTTCATTGTGCTTTTGCTCATTTTGAAGATTTTGACAGTTTCACCTGAAGTGTACAATCAGGTGCTGAAAATGCATTTAAAGCAATACAAAGTTCATTTTGGCTCTCACACCTTAACTAAATGTTGTAGACTCAAACTTTTTACTGTCATTAGTGTATTTTAGCAACTTGAAGATGATTCCAGCATTATTTTCATTGTGCTTTTGCTCATTTTGAAGATTTCGACAGTTTCACCTGAAGTGTACAATCAGGGGCTGAAAACGCGTTTAAAGCAATAAAAAGTTCATTTAGGCTTTCACACCTTAACTAAATGTTGTAGACTCAAACTTTTTGCTGTCATTAGTGTATTTTAGCAACTTGAAGATGATTCCAGCATTAATTTCATTGTGCTTTTGCTGATTTTGAAGATTTTGACAGTTTCACCTGAAGTGTACAATCTGGCTAAAATTGCATTTAAAGCAATAAAAAGTTCATTTTGGCTCTCACACCTTAACTAAATGTTGTAGACTCAAACTTTTTGCTGTCATTTGTGTATTTTAGCAACTTGAAGATGAATCCAGCATTAATTTCATTGTGCTTTTGCTCATTTTGAAGATTTTGACAGTTTCACCTGAAGTGTACAATCGGGCTGATAATGCATTTAAAGCAATACAAAGTTCATTTTGGCTCTCACACCTTAACTAATTGTTATAGACTCAAACGTTTTGCTGTCATTAGTGTATTTTAGCAACTTGAAGATGATTCCAGCATTAATTTCATTGTGCTTTTGCTCATTTTGAAGATTTTGACAGTTTCACCTGAAGTGTACAGTCAGGTGCTGAAAATGCATTTAAAGCAATAAAAAGTTAATTTTGGCTCTCACACCTTAACTAAATGTTGTAGACTCAAACGTTTTGCTGTCATTAGTGTATTTTAGCAACTTGAAGATGATTCCAGCATTAATTTCATTGTGCTTTTGCTCATTTTGAAGATTTTGACAGTTTCACATGAAGTGTAAAATCAGGGGCTGAAAACGCGTTTAAAGCAATAAAAAGTTCATTTAGGCTTTCACACCTTAACTAAATGTTGTAGACTCAAACTTTTTGCTGTCATTAGTGTATTTTAGCAACTTGAAGATGATTCCAGCATTAATTTCATTGTGCTTTTGCTCATTTTGAAGATTTTGACAGTTTCACCTGAAGTGTACAGTCAGGTGCTGAAAATGCATTTAAAGCAATAAAAAGTTAATTTTGGCTCCCACACCTTAACTAAATGTTGTAGACTCAAACGTTTTGCTGTCATTAGTGTATTTTAGCAACTTGAAGATGATTACAGCATTAATTTCATTGTGCTTTTGCTCATTTTGAAGATTTTGACAGTTTCACCTGAAGTGTACAATCAGGTGCTGAAAATGCATTTAAAGCAATACAAAGTTCATTTTGGCTCTCACACCTTAACTAAATGTTGTAGACTCAAACTTTTTACTGTCATTAGTGTATTTTAGCAACTTGAAGATGATTCCAGCATTATTTTCATTGTGCTTTTGCTCATTTTGAAGATTTCGACAGTTTCACCTGAAGTGTACAATCAGGGGCTGAAAACGCGTTTAAAGCAATAAAAAGTTCATTTAGGCTTTCACACCTTAACTAAATGTTGTAGACTCAAACTTTTTGCTGTCATTAGTGTATTTTAGCAACTTGAAGATGATTCCAGCATTAATTTCATTGTGCTTTTGCTCATTTTGAAGATTTTGACAGTTTCACCTGAAGTGTACAGTCAGGTGCTGAAAATGCATTTAAAGCAATAAAAAGTTAATTTTGGCTCTCACACCTTAACTAAATGTTGTAGACTCAAACGTTTTGCTGTCATTAGTGTATTTTAGCAACTTGAAGATGATTCCAGCATTAATTTCATTGTGCTTTTGCTCATTTTGAAGATTTCGACAGTTTCACCTGTAGTGTACAATCAGGGGCTGAAAACGCGTTTAAAGCAATAAAAAGTTCATTTAGGCTTTCACACCTTAACTAAATGTTGTAGACTCAAACGTTTTGCTGTCATTAGTGTATTTTAGCAACTTGAAGATGATTCCAGCATTAATTTCATTGTGCTTTTGCTCATTTTGAAGATTTCGACAGTTTCACCTGTAGTGTACAATCAGGGGCTGAAAACGCGTTTAAAGCAATAAAAAGTTCATTTAGGCTTTCACACCTTAACTAAATGTTGTAGACTCAAACTTTTTGCTGTCATTTGTGTACTTTAGCAACTTGAAGATGATTCCAGCATTAATTTCATTGTGCTTTTGCTCATTTTGAAGATTTTGACAGTTTCACCTGAAGTGTACAGTCAGGTGCTGAAAATGCATTTAAAGCAATAAAAAGTTAATTTTGGCTCTCACACCTTAACTAAATGTTGTAGACTCAAACTTTTTGCTGTCATTAGTGTATTTTAGCAACTTGAAGATGATTCCAGCATTAATTTCATTGTGCTTTTGCTGATTTTGAAGATTTTGACAGTTTCACCTGAAGTGTACAATCTGGCTAAAATTGCATTTAAAGCAATACAAAGTTCATTTTGGCTCTCACACCTTAACTAATTGTTATAGACTCAAACGTTTTGCTGTCATTAGTGTATTTTAGCAACTTGAAGATGATTCCAGCATTAATTTTATTGTGCTTTTGCTCATTTTGAAGATTTCGACAGTTTCACCTGAAGTGTACAATCGGGCTGAAAATGCATTTAAAGCAATACAAAGTTCATTTTGGCTCTCACACCTTAACTAAATGTTGTAAACTCAAACTTTTTGCTGTCATTAGTGTATTTTAGCAACTTGAAAATGATTCCAGCATTAATTTCATTGTGCTTTTTGCTCATTTTGAAGATTTTGACAGTTTCACCTGAAGTGTACAATCTGGCTAAAATTGCATTTAAAGCAATAAAAAGTTCATTTTGGCTCTCACACCTTAACTAAATGTTGTAGACTCAAACTTTTTGCTGTCATTAGTGTATTTTAGCAACTTGAAGATGATTCCAGCATTAATTTCATTGTGCTTTTGCTCATTTTGAAGATGATTCCAGCATTAATTTCATTGTGCTTTTGCTCATTTTGAAGATGATTCCAGCATTAATTTCATTGTGCTTTTGCTCATTTTGAAGATTTTGACAGTTTCACCTGAAGTGTACAATAAGGGGCTGAAACGCGTTTAAAGCAATAAAAAGTTCATTTTGGCTCTCACACCTTAACTAAATGTTGTAGACTCAAACTTTTTGCTGTCATTAGATTATTTTAGCAACTTGAAGATGATTCCAGCATTAATTTCATTGTGCTTTTGCTCATTTTGAAGATTTTGACAGTTTCACCTGAAGTGTACAATCGGGCTGAAAATGCATTTAAAGCAATAAAAAGATAATTTTGGCTCTCACACCTTAACTAAATGTTGTAGACTCAAACTTTTTGCTGTCATTAGTGTATTTTAGCAACTTGAAGATGATTCCAGCATTAATTTCATTGTGCTTTTGCTCATTTTGAAGATTTTGACAGTTTTACCTGAAGTGTACAATCAGGGGCTGAAAACGAGTTTAAAGCAATAAAAAGTTCATTTAGGCTTTCACACCTTAACTAAATGTTGTAGACTCAAACTTTTTGCTGTCATTAGTGTATTTTAGCAACTTGAAGATGAATCCAGCATTAATTGCATTGTGCTTTTGCTCATTTTGAAGATTTTGACAGTTTCACCTGAAGTGTACAATCGGGATGAACATGCATTTAAAGCAATAAAAAGATAATTTTGGCTCTCACACCTTAACTAAATGTTGTAGACTCAAACTTTTTGTTGTCATTAGTGTATTTTAGCAACTTGAAGATGATTCCAGCATTAATTTCATTGTGCTTTTGCTGATTTTGAAGATTTTGACAGTTTCACCTGAAGTGTACAATCTGGCTAAAATTGCATTTAAAGCAATAAAAAGTTCATTTTGGCTCTCACACCTTAACTAAATGTTGTAGACTCAAACTTTTTGCTGTCATTTGTGTATTTTAGCAACTTGAAGATGAATCCAGCATTGATTTCATTGTGCTTTTGCTCATTTTGAAGATTTTGACAGTTTCACCTGAAGTGTACAGTCAGGTGCTGAAAATGCATTTAAAGCAATAAAAAGTTAATTTTGGCTCTCACACCTTAACTAAATGTTGTAGACTCAAACGTTTTGCTGTCATTAGTGTATTTTAGCAACTTGAAGATGATTCCAGCATTAATTTTATTGTGCTTTTGCTCATTTTGAAGATTTCGACAGTTTCACCTGAAGTGTACAATCGGGCTGAAAATGCATTTAAAGCAATACAAAGTTCATTTTGGCTCTCACACCTTAACTAAATGTTGTAAACTCAAACGTTTTGCTGTCATTAGTGTATTTTAGCAACTTGAAGATGATTCCAGCATTAATTTCATTGTGCTTTTGCTCATTTTGAAGATTTTGACAGTTTCACCTGAAGTGTACAATCTGGCTAAAATTGCATTTAAAGCAATAAAAAGTTCATTTTGGCTCTCACACCTTAACTAAATGTTGTAGACTCAAACTTTTTGCTGTCATTTGTGTATTTTAGCAACTTGAAGATGAATCCAGCATTAATTTCATTGTGCTTTTGCTCATTTTGAAGATTTTGACAGTTTCACCTGAAGTGTACAATCGGGCTGAAAATGCATTTAAAGCAATACAAAGTTCATTTTGGCTCTCACACCTTAACTAAATGTTGTAGACTCAAACTTTTTACTGTCATTAGTGTATTTTAGCAACTTGAAGATGATTCCAGCATTAATTTCATTGTGCTTTTGCTCATTTTGAAGATTTTGACAGTTTCACCTGAAGTGTACAATCAGGGGCTGAAAACGCGTTTAAAGCAATAAAAAGTTCATTTAGGCTTTCACACCTTAACTAAATGTTGTAGACTCAAACTTTTTGCTGTCATTAGTGTATTTTAGCAACTTGAAGATGATTCCAGCATTAATTTCATTGTGCTTTTGCTCATTTTGAAGATTTTGACAGTTTCACCTGAAGTGTACAGTCAGGTGCTGAAAATGCATTTAAAGCCATAAAAAGTTAATTTTGGCTCTCACACCTTAACTAAATGTTGTAGACTCAAACGTTGTGCTGTCATTAGTGTATTTTAGCAACTTGAAGATGATTCCAGCATTAATTTCATTGTGCTTTTGCTCATTTTGAAGATTTTGACAGTTTCACCTGAAGTGTACAATCAGGTGCTGAAAATGCATTTAAAGCAATACAAAGTTTATTTTGGCTCTCACACCTTAACTAAATGTTGTAGACTCAAACTTTTTACTGTCATTAGTGTATTTTAGCAACTTGAAGATGATTCCAGCATTATTTTCATTGTGATTTTGCTCATTTTGAAGATTTCGACAGTTTCACCTGTAGTGTACAATCAGGGGCTGAAAACGCGTTTAAAGCAATAAAAAGTTAATTTAGGCTTTCACACCTTAACTAAATGTTGTAGACTCAAACTTTTTGCTGTCATTTGTGTACTTTAGCAACTTGAAGATGATTCCAGCATTAATTTCATTGTGCTTTTGCTCATTTTGAAGATTTTGACAGTTTCACCTGAAGTGTACAGTCAGGTGCTGAAAATGCATTTAAAGCAATAAAAAGTTAATTTTGGCTCTCACACCTTAACTAAATGTTGTAGACTCAAACTTTTTGCTGTCATTAGTGTATTTTAGCAACTTGAAGATGATTCCAGCATTAATTTCATTGTGCTTTTGCTGATTTTGAAGATTTTGACAGTTTCACCTGAAGTGTACAATCTGGCTAAAATTGCATTTAAAGCAATAAAAAGTTCATTTTGGCTCTCACACCTTAACTAAATGTTGTAGACTCAAACTTTTTGCTGTCATTTGTGTATTTTAGCAACTTGAAGATGAATCCAGCATTAATTTCATTGTGCTTTTGCTCATTTTGAAGATTTTGACAGTTTCACCTGAAGTGTACAGTCAGGTGCTGAAAATGCATTTAAAGCAATAAAAAGTTAATTTTGGCTCTCACACCTTAACTAAATGTTGTAGACTCAAACTTTTTACTGTCATTAGTGTATTTTAGCAACTTGAAGATGATTCCAGCATTATTTTCATTGTGCTTTTGCTCATTTTGAAGATTTCGACAGTTTCACCTGAAGTGTACAATCAGGGGCTGAAAACGCGCTTAAAGCAATAAAAAGTTCATTTAGGCTTTCACACCTTAACTAAATGTTGTAGACTCAAACTTTTTGCTGTCATTAGTGTATTTTAGCAACTTGAAGATGATTCCAGCATTAATTTCATTGTGCTTTTGCTCATTTTGAAGATTTTGACAGTTTCACCTGAAGTGTACAGTCAGGTGCTGAAAATGCATTTAAAGCAATAAAAAGTTAATTTTGGCTCTCACACCTTAACTAAATGTTGTAGACTCAAACGTTTTGCTGTCATTAGTGTATTTTAGCAACTTGAAGATGATTCCAGCATTAATTTCATTGTGCTTTTGCTGATTTTGAAGATTTTGACAGTTTCACCTGAAGTGTACAATCTGGCTAAAATTGCATTTAAAGCAATAAAAAGTTCATTTTGGCTCTCACACCTTAACTAAATGTTGTAGACTCAAACTTTTTGCTGTCATTTGTGTATTTTAGCAACTTGAAGATGAATCCAGCATTAATTTCATTGTGCTTTTGCTCATTTTGAAGATTTTGACAGTTTCACCTGAAGTGTACAATCGGGCTGAAAATGCATTTAAAGCAATAAAAAGATAATTTTGGCTCTCACACCTTAACTAAATGTTGTAGACTCAAACTTTTTGCTGTCATTAGTGTATTTTAGCAACTTGAAGATGATTCCAGCATTAATTTCATTGTGCTTTTGCTCATTTTGAAGATTTTGACAGTTTCACCTGAAGTGTACAATCGGGCTGATAATGCATTTAAAGCAATACAAAGTTCATTTTGGCTCTCACACCTTAACTAATTGTTATAGACTCAAACGTTTTGCTGTCATTAGTGTATTTTAGCAACTTGAAGATGATTCCAGCATTAATTTCATTGTGCTTTTGCTCATTTTGAAGATTTTTGACAGTTTCACCTGAAGTGTACAGTCAGGTGCTGAAAATGCATTTAAAGCAATAAAAAGTTAATTTTGGCTCTCACACCTTAACTAAATGTTGTAGACTCAAACGTTTTGCTGTCATTAGTGTATTTTAGCAACTTGAAGATGATTCCAGCATTAATTTCATTGTGCTTTTGCTCATTTTGAAGATTTCGACAGTTTCACCTGAAGTGTACAATCAGGGGCTGAAAACGCGTTTAAAGCAATAAAAAGTTCATTTAGGCTTTCACACCTTAACTAAATTTTGTAGACTCAAACTTTTTGCTGTCATTAGTGTATTTTAGCAACTTGAAGATGATTCCAGCATTAATTTCATTGTGCTTTTGCTCATTTTGAAGATTTTGACAGTTTCACCTGAAGTGTACAATCTGGCTAAAATTGCATTTAAAGCAATAAAAAGTTCATTTTGGCTTTCACACCTTAACTAAATGTTGTAGACTCAAACTTTTTGCTGTCATTTGTGTATTTTAGCAACTTGAAGATGATTCCAGCATTAATTTCATTGTGCTTTTGCTCTTTTTGAATATTTTGACAGTTTCACCTGAAGTGTACAATCTGGCAAAAATTGCATTTAAATCAATAAAAAGTTCATTTTGGCTCTCACACCTTAACTAAATGTTGTAGACTCAAACTTTTTGCTGTCATTAGTGTATTTTAGCAACTTGAAGATGATTCCAGCATTAATTTCATTGTGCTTTTGCTCATTTTGAAGATTTTGACAGTTTCACCTGAAGTGTACAATCGGGCTGATAATGCCTTTAAAGCAATAAAAAGTTAATTTTGGCTCTCACACCTTAACTAAATGTTGTAGACTCAAACGTTTTGCTGTCATTAGTGTATTTTAGCAACTTGAAGATGATTCCAGCATTAATTTCATTGTGCTTTTGCTCATTTTGAAGTTTTTGACAGTTTCACCTGAAGTGTACAATCAGGGGCTGAAAACGCGTTTAAAGCAATAAAAAGTTAATTTTGGCTTTCACACCTTAACTAAATGTTGTAGACTCAAACTTTTTGCTGTCATTAGTGTATTTTAGCAACTTGAAGATGATTCCAGCATTAATTTAATTGTGCTTTTGCTCATTTTGAAGATTTTGACAGTTTCACCTGAAGTGTACAGTCAGGTGCTGAAAATGCATTTAAAGCAATAAAAAGTTAATTTTGGCTCTCACACCTTAACTAAATGTTGTAGACTCAAACTTTTTGCTGTCATTAGTGTATTTTAGCAACTTGAAGATGATTCCAGCATTAATTTCATTGTGCTTTTGCTGATTTTGAAGATTTTGACAGTTTCACCTGAAGTGTACAATCTGGCTAAAATTGCATTTAAAGCAATAAAAAGTTCATTTTGGCTCTCACACCTTAACTAAATGTTGTAGACTCAAACTTTTTGCTGTCATTTGTGTATTTTAGCAACTTGAAGATGAATCCAGCATTAATTTCATTGTGCTTTTGCTCATTTTGAAGATTTTGACAGTTTCACCTGAAGTGTACAATCGGGCTGATAATGCATTTAAAGCAATACAAAGTTCATTTTGGCTCTCACACCTTAACTAATTGTTATAGACTCAAACGTTTTGCTGTCATTAGTGTATTTTAGCAACTTGAAGATGATTCCAGCATTAATTTCATTGTGCTTTTGCTCATTTTGAAGATTTTGACAGTTTCACCTGAAGTGTACAGTCAGGTGCTGAAAATGCATTTAAAGCAATAAAAAGTTAATTTTGGCTCTCACACCTTAACTAAATGTTGTAGACTCAAACGTTTTGCTGTCATTAGTGTATTTTAGCAACTTGAAGATGATTCCAGCATTAATTTCATTGTGCTTTTGCTCATTTTGAAGATTTTGACAGTTTCACCTGAAGTGTACAGTCAGGTGCTGAAAATGCATTTAAAGCAATAAAAAGTTAATTTTGGCTCTCACACCTTAACTAAATGTTGTAGACTCAAACGTTTTGCTGTCATTAGTGTATTTTAGCAACTTGAAGATGATTACAGCATTAATTTCATTGTGCTTTTGCTCATTTTGAAGATTTTGACAGTTTCACCTGAAGTGTACAGTCAGGTGCTGAAAATGCATTTAAAGCAATAAAAAGTTAATTTTGGCTCTCACACCTTAACTAAATGTTGTAGACTCAAACGTTTTGCTGTCATTAGTGTATTTTAGCAACTTGAAGATGATTCCAGCATTAATTTCATTGTGCTTTTGCTCATTTTGAAGATTTTGACAGTTTCACCTGAAGTGTACAGTCAGGTGCTGAAAATGCATTTAAAGCAATAAAAAGTTAATTTTGGCTCTCACACCTTAACTAAATGTTGTAGACTCAAACTTTTTGCTGTCATTAGTGTATTTTAGCAACTTGAAGATGATTCCAGCATTAATTTCATTGTGCTTTTGCTGATTTTGAAGATTTTGACAGTTTCACCTGAAGTGTACAATCTGGCTAAAATTGCATTTAAAGCAATAAAAAGTTCATTTTGGCTCTCACACCTTAACTAAATGTTGTAGACTCAAACTTTTTGCTGTCATTTGTGTATTTTAGCAACTTGAAGATGAATCCAGCATTAATTTCATTGTGCTTTTGCTCATTTTGAAGATTTTGACAGTTTCACCTGAAGTGTACAGTCAGGTGCTGAAAATGCATTTAAAGCAATAAAAAGTTAATTTTGGCTCTCACACCTTAACTAAATGTTGTAGACTCAAACTTTTTACTGTCATTAGTGTATTTTAGCAACTTGAAGATGATTCCAGCATTATTTTCATTGTGCTTTTGCTCATTTTGAAGATTTCGACAGTTTCACCTGAAGTGTACAATCAGGGGCTGAAAACGCGCTTAAAGCAATAAAAAGTTCATTTAGGCTTTCACACCTTAACTAAATGTTGTAGACTCAAACTTTTTGCTGTCATTAGTGTATTTTAGCAACTTGAAGATGATTCCAGCATTAATTTCATTGTGCTTTTGCTCATTTTGAAGATTTTGACAGTTTCACCTGAAGTGTACAGTCAGGTGCTGAAAATGCATTTAAAGCAATAAAAAGTTAATTTTGGCTCTCACACCTTAACTAAATGTTGTAGACTCAAACGTTTTGCTGTCATTAGTGTATTTTAGCAACTTGAAGATGATTCCAGCATTAATTTCATTGTGCTTTTGCTGATTTTGAAGATTTTGACAGTTTCACCTGAAGTGTACAATCTGGCTAAAATTGCATTTAAAGCAATAAAAAGTTCATTTTGGCTCTCACACCTTAACTAAATGTTGTAGACTCAAACTTTTTGCTGTCATTTGTGTATTTTAGCAACTTGAAGATGAATCCAGCATTAATTTCATTGTGCTTTTGCTCATTTTGAAGATTTTGACAGTTTCACCTGAAGTGTACAATCGGGCTGAAAATGCATTTAAAGCAATAAAAAGATAATTTTGGCTCTCACACCTTAACTAAATGTTGTAGACTCAAACTTTTTGCTGTCATTAGTGTATTTTAGCAACTTGAAGATGATTCCAGCATTAATTTCATTGTGCTTTTGCTCATTTTGAAGATTTTGACAGTTTCACCTGAAGTGTACAATCGGGCTGATAATGCATTTAAAGCAATACAAAGTTCATTTTGGCTCTCACACCTTAACTAATTGTTATAGACTCAAACGTTTTGCTGTCATTAGTGTATTTTAGCAACTTGAAGATGATTCCAGCATTAATTTCATTGTGCTTTTGCTCATTTTGAAGATTTTTGACAGTTTCACCTGAAGTGTACAGTCAGGTGCTGAAAATGCATTTAAAGCAATAAAAAGTTAATTTTGGCTCTCACACCTTAACTAAATGTTGTAGACTCAAACGTTTTGCTGTCATTAGTGTATTTTAGCAACTTGAAGATGATTCCAGCATTAATTTCATTGTGCTTTTGCTCATTTTGAAGATTTCGACAGTTTCACCTGAAGTGTACAATCAGGGGCTGAAAACGCGTTTAAAGCAATAAAAAGTTCATTTAGGCTTTCACACCTTAACTAAATGTTGTAGACTCAAACTTTTTGCTGTCATTAGTGTATTTTAGCAACTTGAAGATGATTCCAGCATTAATTTCATTGTGCTTTTGCTCATTTTGAAGATTTTGACAGTTTCACCTGAAGTGTACAATCTGGCTAAAATTGCATTTAAAGCAATAAAAAGTTCATTTTGGCTTTCACACCTTAACTAAATGTTGTAGACTCAAACTTTTTGCTGTCATTTGTGTATTTTAGCAACTTGAAGATGATTCCAGCATTAATTTCATTGTGCTTTTGCTCTTTTTGAATATTTTGACAGTTTCACCTGAAGTGTACAATCTGGCAAAAATTGCATTTAAATCAATAAAAAGTTCATTTTGGCTCTCACACCTTAACTAAATGTTGTAGACTCAAACTTTTTGCTGTCATTAGTGTATTTTAGCAACTTGAAGATGATTCCAGCATTAATTTCATTGTGCTTTTGCTCATTTTGAAGATTTTGACAGTTTCACCTGAAGTGTACAGTCAGGTGCTGAAAATGCATTTAAAGCAATAAAAAGTTAATTTTGGCTCTCACACCTTAACTAAATGTTGTAGACTCAAACTTTTTGCTGTCATTAGTGTATTTTAGCAACTTGAAGATGATTCCAGCATTAATTTCATTGTGCTTTTGCTGATTTTGAAGATTTTGACAGTTTCACCTGAAGTGTACAATCTGGCTAAAATTTTATTTAAAGCAATAAAAAGTTCATTTTGGCTCTCACACCTTAACTAAATGTTGTAGACTCAAACTTTTTGCTGTCATTTGTGTATTTTAGCAACTTGAAGATGAATCCAGCATTAATTTCATTGTGCTTTTGCTCATTTTGAAGATTTTGACAGTTTCACCTGAAGTGTACAATCGGGCTGATAATGCATTTAAAGCAATACAAAGTTCATTTTGGCTCTCACACCTTAACTAATTGTTATAGACTCAAACGTTTTGCTGTCATTAGTGTATTTTAGCAACTTGAAGATGATTCCAGCATTAATTTCATTGTGCTTTTGCTCATTTTGAAGATTTTGACAGTTTCACCTGAAGTGTACAGTCAGGTGCTGAAAATGCATTTAAAGCAATAAAAAGTTAATTTTGGCTCTCACACCTTAACTAAATGTTGTAGACTCAAACGTTTTGCTGTCATTAGTGTATTTTAGCAACTTGAAGATGATTCCAGCATTAATTTCATTGTGCTTTTGCTCATTTTGAAGATTTTGACAGTTTCACCTGAAGTGTACAGTCAGGTGCTGAAAATGCATTTAAAGCAATAAAAAGTTAATTTTGGCTCTCACACCTTAACTAAATGTTGTAGACTCAAACGTTTTGCTGTCATTAGTGTATTTTAGCAACTTGAAGATGATTACAGCATTAATTTCATTGTGCTTTTGCTCATTTTGAAGATTTTGACAGTTTCACCTGAAGTGTACAGTCAGGTGCTGAAAATGCATTTAAAGCAATAAAAAGTTAATTTTGGCTCTCACACCTTAACTAAATGTTGTAGACTCAAACGTTTTGCTGTCATTAGTGTATTTTAGCAACTTGAAGATGATTACAGCATTAATTTCATTGTGCTTTTGCTCATTTTGAAGATTTTGACAGTTTCACCTGAAGTGTACAATCAGGTGCTGAAAATGCATTTAAAGCAATACAAAGTTCATTTTGGCTCTCACACCTTAACTAAATGTTGTAGACTCAAACTTTTTACTGTCATTAGTGTATTTTAGCAACTTGAAGATGATTCCAGCATTATTTTCATTGTGCTTTTGCTCATTTTGAAGATTTCGACAGTTTCACCTGAAGTGTACAATCAGGGGCTGAAAACGCGTTTAAAGCAATAAAAAGTTCATTTAGGCTTTCACACCTTAACTAAATGTTGTAGACTCAAACTTTTTGCTGTCATTAGTGTATTTTAGCAACTTGAAGATGATTCCAGCATTAATTTCATTGTGCTTTTGCTGATTTTGAAGATTTTGACAGTTTCACCTGAAGTGTACAATCTGGCTAAAATTGCATTTAAAGCAATAAAAAGTTCATTTTGGCTCTCACACCTTAACTAAATGTTGTAGACTCAAACTTTTTGCTGTCATTTGTGTATTTTAGCAACTTGAAGATGAATCCAGCATTAATTTCATTGTGCTTTTGCTCATTTTGAAGATTTTGACAGTTTCACCTGAAGTGTACAATCGGGCTGATAATGCATTTAAAGCAATACAAAGTTCATTTTGGCTCTCACACCTTAACTAATTGTTATAGACTCAAACGTTTTGCTGTCATTAGTGTATTTTAGCAACTTGAAGATGATTCCAGCATTAATTTCATTGTGCTTTTGCTCATTTTGAAGATTTTGACAGTTTCACCTGAAGTGTACAGTCAGGTGCTGAAAATGCATTTAAAGCAATAAAAAGTTAATTTTGGCTCTCACACCTTAACTAAATGTTGTAGACTCAAACGTTTTGCTGTCATTAGTGTATTTTAGCAACTTGAAGATGATTCCAGCATTAATTTCATTGTGCTTTTGCTCATTTTGAAGATTTTGACAGTTTCACATGAAGTGTAAAATCAGGGGCTGAAAACGCGTTTAAAGCAATAAAAAGTTCATTTAGGCTTTCACACCTTAACTAAATGTTGTAGACTCAAACTTTTTGCTGTCATTAGTGTATTTTAGCAACTTGAAGATGATTCCAGCATTAATTTCATTGTGCTTTTGCTCATTTTGAAGATTTTGACAGTTTCACCTGAAGTGTACAGTCAGGTGCTGAAAATGCATTTAAAGCAATAAAAAGTTAATTTTGGCTCCCACACCTTAACTAAATGTTGTAGACTCAAACGTTTTGCTGTCATTAGTGTATTTTAGCAACTTGAAGATGATTACAGCATTAATTTCATTGTGCTTTTGCTCATTTTGAAGATTTTGACAGTTTCACCTGAAGTGTACAATCAGGTGCTGAAAATGCATTTAAAGCAATACAAAGTTCATTTTGGCTCTCACACCTTAACTAAATGTTGTAGACTCAAACTTTTTACTGTCATTAGTGTATTTTAGCAACTTGAAGATGATTCCAGCATTATTTTCATTGTGCTTTTGCTCATTTTGAAGATTTCGACAGTTTCACCTGAAGTGTACAATCAGGGGCTGAAAACGCGTTTAAAGCAATAAAAAGTTCATTTAGGCTTTCACACCTTAACTAAATGTTGTAGACTCAAACTTTTTGCTGTCATTAGTGTATTTTAGCAACTTGAAGATGATTCCAGCATTAATTTCATTGTGCTTTTGCTCATTTTGAAGATTTTGACAGTTTCACCTGAAGTGTACAGTCAGGTGCTGAAAATGCATTTAAAGCAATAAAAAGTTAATTTTGGCTCTCACACCTTAACTAAATGTTGTAGACTCAAACGTTTTGCTGTCATTAGTGTATTTTAGCAACTTGAAGATGATTCCAGCATTAATTTCATTGTGCTTTTGCTCATTTTGAAGATTTCGACAGTTTCACCTGTAGTGTACAATCAGGGGCTGAAAACGCGTTTAAAGCAATAAAAAGTTCATTTAGGCTTTCACACCTTAACTAAATGTTGTAGACTCAAACGTTTTGCTGTCATTAGTGTATTTTAGCAACTTGAAGATGATTCCAGCATTAATTTCATTGTGCTTTTGCTCATTTTGAAGATTTCGACAGTTTCACCTGTAGTGTACAATCAGGGGCTGAAAACGCGTTTAAAGCAATAAAAAGTTCATTTAGGCTTTCACACCTTAACTAAATGTTGTAGACTCAAACTTTTTGCTGTCATTTGTGTACTTTAGCAACTTGAAGATGATTCCAGCATTAATTTCATTGTGCTTTTGCTCATTTTGAAGATTTTGACAGTTTCACCTGAAGTGTACAGTCAGGTGCTGAAAATGCATTTAAAGCAATAAAAAGTTAATTTTGGCTCTCACACCTTAACTAAATGTTGTAGACTCAAACTTTTTGCTGTCATTAGTGTATTTTAGCAACTTGAAGATGATTCCAGCATTAATTTCATTGTGCTTTTGCTGATTTTGAAGATTTTGACAGTTTCACCTGAAGTGTACAATCTGGCTAAAATTGCATTTAAAGCAATACAAAGTTCATTTTGGCTCTCACACCTTAACTAATTGTTATAGACTCAAACGTTTTGCTGTCATTAGTGTATTTTAGCAACTTGAAGATGATTCCAGCATTAATTTTATTGTGCTTTTGCTCATTTTGAAGATTTCGACAGTTTCACCTGAAGTGTACAATCGGGCTGAAAATGCATTTAAAGCAATACAAAGTTCATTTTGGCTCTCACACCTTAACTAAATGTTGTAAACTCAAACTTTTTGCTGTCATTAGTGTATTTTAGCAACTTGAAAATGATTCCAGCATTAATTTCATTGTGCTTTTTGCTCATTTTGAAGATTTTGACAGTTTCACCTGAAGTGTACAATCTGGCTAAAATTGCATTTAAAGCAATAAAAAGTTCATTTTGGCTCTCACACCTTAACTAAATGTTGTAGACTCAAACTTTTTGCTGTCATTAGTGTATTTTAGCAACTTGAAGATGATTCCAGCATTAATTTCATTGTGCTTTTGCTCATTTTGAAGATGATTCCAGCATTAATTTCATTGTGCTTTTGCTCATTTTGAAGATGATTCCAGCATTAATTTCATTGTGCTTTTGCTCATTTTGAAGATTTTGACAGTTTCACCTGAAGTGTACAATAAGGGGCTGAAACGCGTTTAAAGCAATAAAAAGTTCATTTTGGCTCTCACACCTTAACTAAATGTTGTAGACTCAAACTTTTTGCTGTCATTAGATTATTTTAGCAACTTGAAGATGATTCCAGCATTAATTTCATTGTGCTTTTGCTCATTTTGAAGATTTTGACAGTTTCACCTGAAGTGTACAATCGGGCTGAAAATGCATTTAAAGCAATAAAAAGATAATTTTGGCTCTCACACCTTAACTAAATGTTGTAGACTCAAACTTTTTGCTGTCATTAGTGTATTTTAGCAACTTGAAGATGATTCCAGCATTAATTTCATTGTGCTTTTGCTCATTTTGAAGATTTTGACAGTTTTACCTGAAGTGTACAATCAGGGGCTGAAAACGAGTTTAAAGCAATAAAAAGTTCATTTAGGCTTTCACACCTTAACTAAATGTTGTAGACTCAAACTTTTTGCTGTCATTAGTGTATTTTAGCAACTTGAAGATGAATCCAGCATTAATTGCATTGTGCTTTTGCTCATTTTGAAGATTTTGACAGTTTCACCTGAAGTGTACAATCGGGATGAACATGCATTTAAAGCAATAAAAAGATAATTTTGGCTCTCACACCTTAACTAAATGTTGTAGACTCAAACTTTTTGTTGTCATTAGTGTATTTTAGCAACTTGAAGATGATTCCAGCATTAATTTCATTGTGCTTTTGCTGATTTTGAAGATTTTGACAGTTTCACCTGAAGTGTACAATCTGGCTAAAATTGCATTTAAAGCAATAAAAAGTTCATTTTGGCTCTCACACCTTAACTAAATGTTGTAGACTCAAACTTTTTGCTGTCATTTGTGTATTTTAGCAACTTGAAGATGAATCCAGCATTGATTTCATTGTGCTTTTGCTCATTTTGAAGATTTTGACAGTTTCACCTGAAGTGTACAGTCAGGTGCTGAAAATGCATTTAAAGCAATAAAAAGTTAATTTTGGCTCTCACACCTTAACTAAATGTTGTAGACTCAAACGTTTTGCTGTCATTAGTGTATTTTAGCAACTTGAAGATGATTCCAGCATTAATTTTATTGTGCTTTTGCTCATTTTGAAGATTTCGACAGTTTCACCTGAAGTGTACAATCGGGCTGAAAATGCATTTAAAGCAATACAAAGTTCATTTTGGCTCTCACACCTTAACTAAATGTTGTAAACTCAAACGTTTTGCTGTCATTAGTGTATTTTAGCAACTTGAAGATGATTCCAGCATTAATTTCATTGTGCTTTTGCTCATTTTGAAGATTTTGACAGTTTCACCTGAAGTGTACAATCTGGCTAAAATTGCATTTAAAGCAATAAAAAGTTCATTTTGGCTCTCACACCTTAACTAAATGTTGTAGACTCAAACTTTTTGCTGTCATTTGTGTATTTTAGCAACTTGAAGATGAATCCAGCATTAATTTCATTGTGCTTTTGCTCATTTTGAAGATTTTGACAGTTTCACCTGAAGTGTACAATCGGGCTGAAAATGCATTTAAAGCAATACAAAGTTCATTTTGGCTCTCACACCTTAACTAAATGTTGTAGACTCAAACTTTTTACTGTCATTAGTGTATTTTAGCAACTTGAAGATGATTCCAGCATTAATTTCATTGTGCTTTTGCTCATTTTGAAGATTTTGACAGTTTCACCTGAAGTGTACAATCAGGGGCTGAAAACGCGTTTAAAGCAATAAAAAGTTCATTTAGGCTTTCACACCTTAACTAAATGTTGTAGACTCAAACTTTTTGCTGTCATTAGTGTATTTTAGCAACTTGAAGATGATTCCAGCATTAATTTCATTGTGCTTTTGCTCATTTTGAAGATTTTGACAGTTTCACCTGAAGTGTACAGTCAGGTGCTGAAAATGCATTTAAAGCCATAAAAAGTTAATTTTGGCTCTCACACCTTAACTAAATGTTGTAGACTCAAACGTTGTGCTGTCATTAGTGTATTTTAGCAACTTGAAGATGATTCCAGCATTAATTTCATTGTGCTTTTGCTCATTTTGAAGATTTTGACAGTTTCACCTGAAGTGTACAATCAGGTGCTGAAAATGCATTTAAAGCAATACAAAGTTTATTTTGGCTCTCACACCTTAACTAAATGTTGTAGACTCAAACTTTTTACTGTCATTAGTGTATTTTAGCAACTTGAAGATGATTCCAGCATTATTTTCATTGTGATTTTGCTCATTTTGAAGATTTCGACAGTTTCACCTGTAGTGTACAATCAGGGGCTGAAAACGCGTTTAAAGCAATAAAAAGTTCATTTAGGCTTTCACACCTTAACTAAATGTTGTAGACTCAAACTTTTTGCTGTCATTTGTGTACTTTAGCAACTTGAAGATGATTCCAGCATTAATTTCATTGTGCTTTTGCTCATTTTGAAGATTTTGACAGTTTCACCTGAAGTGTACAGTCAGGTGCTGAAAATGCATTTAAAGCAATAAAAAGTTAATTTTGGCTCTCACACCTTAACTAAATGTTGTAGACTCAAACTTTTTGCTGTCATTAGTGTATTTTAGCAACTTGAAGATGATTCCAGCATTAATTTCATTGTGCTTTTGCTGATTTTGAAGATTTTGACAGTTTCACCTGAAGTGTACAATCTGGCTAAAATTGCATTTAAAGCAATAAAAAGTTCATTTTGGCTCTCACACCTTAACTAAATGTTGTAGACTCAAACTTTTTGCTGTCATTTGTGTATTTTAGCAACTTGAAGATGAATCCAGCATTAATTTCATTGTGCTTTTGCTCATTTTGAAGATTTTGACAGTTTCACCTGAAGTGTACAGTCAGGTGCTGAAAATGCATTTAAAGCAATAAAAAGTTAATTTTGGCTCTCACACCTTAACTAAATGTTGTAGACTCAAACTTTTTACTGTCATTAGTGTATTTTAGCAACTTGAAGATGATTCCAGCATTATTTTCATTGTGCTTTTGCTCATTTTGAAGATTTCGACAGTTTCACCTGAAGTGTACAATCAGGGGCTGAAAACGCGCTTAAAGCAATAAAAAGTTCATTTAGGCTTTCACACCTTAACTAAATGTTGTAGACTCAAACTTTTTGCTGTCATTAGTGTATTTTAGCAACTTGAAGATGATTCCAGCATTAATTTCATTGTGCTTTTGCTCATTTTGAAGATTTTGACAGTTTCACCTGAAGTGTACAGTCAGGTGCTGAAAATGCATTTAAAGCAATAAAAAGTTAATTTTGGCTCTCACACCTTAACTAAATGTTGTAGACTCAAACGTTTTGCTGTCATTAGTGTATTTTAGCAACTTGAAGATGATTCCAGCATTAATTTCATTGTGCTTTTGCTGATTTTGAAGATTTTGACAGTTTCACCTGAAGTGTACAATCTGGCTAAAATTGCATTTAAAGCAATAAAAAGTTCATTTTGGCTCTCACACCTTAACTAAATGTTGTAGACTCAAACTTTTTGCTGTCATTTGTGTATTTTAGCAACTTGAAGATGAATCCAGCATTAATTTCATTGTGCTTTTGCTCATTTTGAAGATTTTGACAGTTTCACCTGAAGTGTACAATCGGGCTGAAAATGCATTTAAAGCAATAAAAAGATAATTTTGGCTCTCACACCTTAACTAAATGTTGTAGACTCAAACTTTTTGCTGTCATTAGTGTATTTTAGCAACTTGAAGATGATTCCAGCATTAATTTCATTGTGCTTTTGCTGATTTTGAAGATTTTTGACAGTTTCACCTGAAGTGTACAGTCAGGTGCTGAAAATGCATTTAAAGCAATAAAAAGTTAATTTTGGCTCTCACACCTTAACTAAATGTTGTAGACTCAAACGTTTTGCTGTCATTAGTGTATTTTAGCAACTTGAAGATGATTCCAGCATTAATTTCATTGTGCTTTTGCTCATTTTGAAGATTTCGACAGTTTCACCTGAAGTGTACAATCAGGGGCTGAAAACGCGTTTAAAGCAATAAAAAGTTCATTTAGGCTTTCACACCTTAACTAAATTTTGTAGACTCAAACTTTTTGCTGTCATTAGTGTATTTTAGCAACTTGAAGATGATTCCAGCATTAATTTCATTGTGCTTTTGCTCATTTTGAAGATTTTGACAGTTTCACCTGAAGTGTACAATCTGGCTAAAATTGCATTTAAAGCAATAAAAAGTTCATTTTGGCTTTCACACCTTAACTAAATGTTGTAGACTCAAACTTTTTGCTGTCATTTGTGTATTTTAGCAACTTGAAGATGATTCCAGCATTCATTTCATTGTGCTTTTGCTCTTTTTGAATATTTTGACAGTTTCACCTGAAGTGTACAATCTGGCAAAAATTGCATTTAAATCAATAAAAAGTTCATTTTGGCTCTCACACCTTAACTAAATGTTGTAGACTCAAACTTTTTGCTGTCATTAGTGTATTTTAGCAACTTGAAGATGATTCCAGCATTAATTTCATTGTGCTTTTGCTCATTTTGAAGATTTTGACAGTTTCACCTGAAGTGTACAATCGGGCTGATAATGCCTTTAAAGCAATAAAAAGTTAATTTTGGCTCTCACACCTTAACTAAATGTTGTAGACTCAAACGTTTTGCTGTCATTAGTGTATTTTAGCAACTTGAAGATGATTCCAGCATTAATTTCATTGTGCTTTTGCTCATTTTGAAGTTTTTGACAGTTTCACCTGAAGTGTACAATCAGGGGCTGAAAACGCGTTTAAAGCAATAAAAAGTTAATTTTGGCTTTCACACCTTAACTAAATGTTGTAGACTCAAACTTTTTGCTGTCATTAGTGTATTTTAGCAACTTGAAGATGATTCCAGCATTAATTTAATTGTGCTTTTGCTCATTTTGAAGATTTTGACAGTTTCACCTGAAGTGTACAGTCAGGTGCTGAAAATGCATTTAAAGCAATAAAAAGTTAATTTTGGCTCTCACACCTTAACTAAATGTTGTAGACTCAAACTTTTTGCTGTCATTAGTGTATTTTAGCAACTTGAAGATGATTCCAGCATTAATTTCATTGTGCTTTTGCTGATTTTGAAGATTTTGACAGTTTCACCTGAAGTGTACAATCTGGCTAAAATTGCATTTAAAGCAATAAAAAGTTCATTTTGGCTCTCACACCTTAACTAAATGTTGTAGACTCAAACTTTTTGCTGTCATTTGTGTATTTTAGCAACTTGAAGATGAATCCAGCATTAATTTCATTGTGCTTTTGCTCATTTTGAAGATTTTGACAGTTTCACCTGAAGTGTACAATCGGGCTGATAATGCATTTAAAGCAATACAAAGTTCATTTTGGCTCTCACACCTTAACTAATTGTTATAGACTCAAACGTTTTGCTGTCATTAGTGTATTTTAGCAACTTGAAGATGATTCCAGCATTAATTTCATTGTGCTTTTGCTCATTTTGAAGATTTTGACAGTTTCACCTGAAGTGTACAGTCAGGTGCTGAAAATGCATTTAAAGCAATAAAAAGTTAATTTTGGCTCTCACACCTTAACTAAATGTTGTAGACTCAAACGTTTTGCTGTCATTAGTGTATTTTAGCAACTTGAAGATGATTCCAGCATTAATTTCATTGTGCTTTTGCTCATTTTGAAGATTTTGACAGTTTCACCTGAAGTGTACAGTCAGGTGCTGAAAATGCATTTAAAGCAATAAAAAGTTAATTTTGGCTCTCACACCTTAACTAAATGTTGTAGACTCAAACGTTTTGCTGTCATTAGTGTATTTTAGCAACTTGAAGATGATTACAGCATTAATTTCATTGTGCTTTTGCTCATTTTGAAGATTTTGACAGTTTCACCTGAAGTGTACAGTCAGGTGCTGAAAATGCATTTAAAGCAATAAAAAGTTAATTTTGGCTCTCACACCTTAACTAAATGTTGTAGACTCAAACGTTTTGCTGTCATTAGTGTATTTTAGCAACTTGAAGATGATTACAGCATTAATTTCATTGTGCTTTTGCTCATTTTGAAGATTTTGACAGTTTCACCTGAAGTGTACAATCAGGTGCTGAAAATGCATTTAAAGCAATACAAAGTTCATTTTGGCTCTCACACCTTAACTAAATGTTGTAGACTCAAACTTTTTACTGTCATTAGTGTATTTTAGCAACTTGAAGATGATTCCAGCATTATTTTCATTGTGCTTTTGCTCATTTTGAAGATTTCGACAGTTTCACCTGAAGTGTACAATCAGGGGCTGAAAACGCGTTTAAAGCAATAAAAAGTTCATTTAGGCTTTCACACCTTAACTAAATGTTGTAGACTCAAACTTTTTGCTGTCATTAGTGTATTTTAGCAACTTGAAGATGAATCCAGCATTAATTGCATTGTGCTTTTGCTCATTTTGAAGATTTTGACAGTTTCACCTGAAGTGTACAATCGGGATGAACATGCATTTAAAGCAATAAAAAGATAATTTTGGCTCTCACACCTTAACTAAATGTTGTAGACTCAAACTTTTTGTTGTCATTAGTGTATTTTAGCAACTTGAAGATGATTCCAGCATTAATTTCATTGTGCTTTTGCTGATTTTGAAGATTTTGACAGTTTCACCTGAAGTGTACAATCTGGCTAAAATTGCATTTAAAGCAATAAAAAGTTCATTTTGGCTCTCACACCTTAACTAAATGTTGTAGACTCAAACTTTTTGCTGTCATTTGTGTATTTTAGCAACTTGAAGATGAATCCAGCATTGATTTCATTGTGCTTTTGCTCATTTTGAAGATTTTGACAGTTTCACCTGAAGTGTACAGTCAGGTGCTGAAAATGCATTTAAAGCAATAAAAAGTTAATTTTGGCTCTCACACCTTAACTAAATGTTGTAGACTCAAACGTTTTGCTGTCATTAGTGTATTTTAGCAACTTGAAGATGATTCCAGCATTAATTTTATTGTGCTTTTGCTCATTTTGAAGATTTCGACAGTTTCACCTGAAGTGTACAATCGGGCTGAAAATGCATTTAAAGCAATACAAAGTTCATTTTGGCTCTCACACCTTAACTAAATGTTGTAAACTCAAACGTTTTGCTGTCATTAGTGTATTTTAGCAACTTGAAGATGATTCCAGCATTAATTTCATTGTGCTTTTGCTCATTTTGAAGATTTTGACAGTTTCACCTGAAGTGTACAATCTGGCTAAAATTGCATTTAAAGCAATAAAAAGTTCATTTTGGCTCTCACACCTTAACTAAATGTTGTAGACTCAAACTTTTTGCTGTCATTTGTGTATTTTAGCAACTTGAAGATGAATCCAGCATTAATTTCATTGTGCTTTTGCTCATTTTGAAGATTTTGACAGTTTCACCTGAAGTGTACAATCGGGCTGAAAATGCATTTAAAGCAATACAAAGTTCATTTTGGCTCTCACACCTTAACTAAATGTTGTAGACTCAAACTTTTTACTGTCATTAGTGTATTTTAGCAACTTGAAGATGATTCCAGCATTAATTTCATTGTGCTTTTGCTCATTTTGAAGATTTTGACAGTTTCACCTGAAGTGTACAATCAGGGGCTGAAAACGCGTTTAAAGCAATAAAAAGTTCATTTAGGCTTTCACACCTTAACTAAATGTTGTAGACTCAAACTTTTTGCTGTCATTAGTGTATTTTAGCAACTTGAAGATGATTCCAGCATTAATTTCATTGTGCTTTTGCTCATTTTGAAGATTTTGACAGTTTCACCTGAAGTGTACAGTCAGGTGCTGAAAATGCATTTAAAGCCATAAAAAGTTAATTTTGGCTCTCACACCTTAACTAAATGTTGTAGACTCAAACGTTGTGCTGTCATTAGTGTATTTTAGCAACTTGAAGATGATTCCAGCATTAATTTCATTGTGCTTTTGCTCATTTTGAAGATTTTGACAGTTTCACCTGAAGTGTACAATCAGGTGCTGAAAATGCATTTAAAGCAATACAAAGTTTATTTTGGCTCTCACACCTTAACTAAATGTTGTAGACTCAAACTTTTTACTGTCATTAGTGTATTTTAGCAACTTGAAGATGATTCCAGCATTATTTTCATTGTGATTTTGCTCATTTTGAAGATTTCGACAGTTTCACCTGTAGTGTACAATCAGGGGCTGAAAACGCGTTTAAAGCAATAAAAAGTTCATTTAGGCTTTCACACCTTAACTAAATGTTGTAGACTCAAACTTTTTGCTGTCATTTGTGTACTTTAGCAACTTGAAGATGATTCCAGCATTAATTTCATTGTGCTTTTGCTCATTTTGAAGATTTTGACAGTTTCACCTGAAGTGTACAGTCAGGTGCTGAAAATGCATTTAAAGCAATAAAAAGTTAATTTTGGCTCTCACACCTTAACTAAATGTTGTAGACTCAAACTTTTTGCTGTCATTAGTGTATTTTAGCAACTTGAAGATGATTCCAGCATTAATTTCATTGTGCTTTTGCTGATTTTGAAGATTTTGACAGTTTCACCTGAAGTGTACAATCTGGCTAAAATTGCATTTAAAGCAATAAAAAGTTCATTTTGGCTCTCACACCTTAACTAAATGTTGTAGACTCAAACTTTTTGCTGTCATTTGTGTATTTTAGCAACTTGAAGATGAATCCAGCATTAATTTCATTGTGCTTTTGCTCATTTTGAAGATTTTGACAGTTTCACCTGAAGTGTACAGTCAGGTGCTGAAAATGCATTTAAAGCAATAAAAAGTTAATTTTGGCTCTCACACCTTAACTAAATGTTGTAGACTCAAACTTTTTACTGTCATTAGTGTATTTTAGCAACTTGAAGATGATTCCAGCATTATTTTCATTGTGCTTTTGCTCATTTTGAAGATTTCGACAGTTTCACCTGAAGTGTACAATCAGGGGCTGAAAACGCGCTTAAAGCAATAAAAAGTTCATTTAGGCTTTCACACCTTAACTAAATGTTGTAGACTCAAACTTTTTGCTGTCATTAGTGTATTTTAGCAACTTGAAGATGATTCCAGCATTAATTTCATTGTGCTTTTGCTCATTTTGAAGATTTTGACAGTTTCACCTGAAGTGTACAGTCAGGTGCTGAAAATGCATTTAAAGCAATAAAAAGTTAATTTTGGCTCTCACACCTTAACTAAATGTTGTAGACTCAAACGTTTTGCTGTCATTAGTGTATTTTAGCAACTTGAAGATGATTCCAGCATTAATTTCATTGTGCTTTTGCTGATTTTGAAGATTTTGACAGTTTCACCTGAAGTGTACAATCTGGCTAAAATTGCATTTAAAGCAATAAAAAGTTCATTTTGGCTCTCACACCTTAACTAAATGTTGTAGACTCAAACTTTTTGCTGTCATTTGTGTATTTTAGCAACTTGAAGATGAATCCAGCATTAATTTCATTGTGCTTTTGCTCATTTTGAAGATTTTGACAGTTTCACCTGAAGTGTACAATCGGGCTGAAAATGCATTTAAAGCAATAAAAAGATAATTTTGGCTCTCACACCTTAACTAAATGTTGTAGACTCAAACTTTTTGCTGTCATTAGTGTATTTTAGCAACTTGAAGATGATTCCAGCATTAATTTCATTGTGCTTTTGCTCATTTTGAAGATTTTGACAGTTTCACCTGAAGTGTACAATCGGGCTGATAATGCATTTAAAGCAATACAAAGTTCATTTTGGCTCTCACACCTTAACTAATTGTTATAGACTCAAACGTTTTGCTGTCATTAGTGTATTTTAGCAACTTGAAGATGATTCCAGCATTAATTTCATTGTGCTTTTGCTCATTTTGAAGATTTTTGACAGTTTCACCTGAAGTGTACAGTCAGGTGCTGAAAATGCATTTAAAGCAATAAAAAGTTAATTTTGGCTCTCACACCTTAACTAAATGTTGTAGACTCAAACGTTTTGCTGTCATTAGTGTATTTTAGCAACTTGAAGATGATTCCAGCATTAATTTCATTGTGCTTTTGCTCATTTTGAAGATTTCGACAGTTTCACCTGAAGTGTACAATCAGGGGCTGAAAACGCGTTTAAAGCAATAAAAAGTTCATTTAGGCTTTCACACCTTAACTAAATTTTGTAGACTCAAACTTTTTGCTGTCATTAGTGTATTTTAGCAACTTGAAGATGATTCCAGCATTAATTTCATTGTGCTTTTGCTCATTTTGAAGATTTTGACAGTTTCACCTGAAGTGTACAATCTGGCTAAAATTGCATTTAAAGCAATAAAAAGTTCATTTTGGCTTTCACACCTTAACTAAATGTTGTAGACTCAAACTTTTTGCTGTCATTTGTGTATTTTAGCAACTTGAAGATGATTCCAGCATTAATTTCATTGTGCTTTTGCTCTTTTTGAATATTTTGACAGTTTCACCTGAAGTGTACAATCTGGCAAAAATTGCATTTAAATCAATAAAAAGTTCATTTTGGCTCTCACACCTTAACTAAATGTTGTAGACTCAAACTTTTTGCTGTCATTAGTGTATTTTAGCAACTTGAAGATGATTCCAGCATTAATTTCATTGTGCTTTTGCTCATTTTGAAGATTTTGACAGTTTCACCTGAAGTGTACAATCGGGCTGATAATGCCTTTAAAGCAATAAAAAGTTAATTTTGGCTCTCACACCTTAACTAAATGTTGTAGACTCAAACGTTTTGCTGTCATTAGTGTATTTTAGCAACTTGAAGATGATTCCAGCATTAATTTCATTGTGCTTTTGCTCATTTTGAAGTTTTTGACAGTTTCACCTGAAGTGTACAATCAGGGGCTGAAAACGCGTTTAAAGCAATAAAAAGTTAATTTTGGCTTTCACACCTTAACTAAATGTTGTAGACTCAAACTTTTTGCTGTCATTAGTGTATTTTAGCAACTTGAAGATGATTCCAGCATTAATTTAATTGTGCTTTTGCTCATTTTGAAGATTTTGACAGTTTCACCTGAAGTGTACAGTCAGGTGCTGAAAATGCATTTAAAGCAATAAAAAGTTAATTTTGGCTCTCACACCTTAACTAAATGTTGTAGACTCAAACTTTTTGCTGTCATTAGTGTATTTTAGCAACTTGAAGATGATTCCAGCATTAATTTCATTGTGCTTTTGCTGATTTTGAAGATTTTGACAGTTTCACCTGAAGTGTACAATCTGGCTAAAATTGCATTTAAAGCAATAAAAAGTTCATTTTGGCTCTCACACCTTAACTAAATGTTGTAGACTCAAACTTTTTGCTGTCATTTGTGTATTTTAGCAACTTGAAGATGAATCCAGCATTAATTTCATTGTGCTTTTGCTCATTTTGAAGATTTTGACAGTTTCACCTGAAGTGTACAATCGGGCTGATAATGCATTTAAAGCAATACAAAGTTCATTTTGGCTCTCACACCTTAACTAATTGTTATAGACTCAAACGTTTTGCTGTCATTAGTGTATTTTAGCAACTTGAAGATGATTCCAGCATTAATTTCATTGTGCTTTTGCTCATTTTGAAGATTTTGACAGTTTCACCTGAAGTGTACAGTCAGGTGCTGAAAATGCATTTAAAGCAATAAAAAGTTAATTTTGGCTCTCACACCTTAACTAAATGTTGTAGACTCAAACGTTTTGCTGTCATTAGTGTATTTTAGCAACTTGAAGATGATTCCAGCATTAATTTCATTGTGCTTTTGCTCATTTTGAAGATTTTGACAGTTTCACCTGAAGTGTACAGTCAGGTGCTGAAAATGCATTTAAAGCAATAAAAAGTTAATTTTGGCTCTCACACCTTAACTAAATGTTGTAGACTCAAACGTTTTGCTGTCATTAGTGTATTTTAGCAACTTGAAGATGATTACAGCATTAATTTCATTGTGCTTTTGCTCATTTTGAAGATTTTGACAGTTTCACCTGAAGTGTACAGTCAGGTGCTGAAAATGCATTTAAAGCAATAAAAAGTTAATTTTGGCTCTCACACCTTAACTAAATGTTGTAGACTCAAACGTTTTGCTGTCATTAGTGTATTTTAGCAACTTGAAGATGATTACAGCATTAATTTCATTGTGCTTTTGCTCATTTTGAAGATTTTGACAGTTTCACCTGAAGTGTACAATCAGGTGCTGAAAATGCATTTAAAGCAATACAAAGTTCATTTTGGCTCTCACACCTTAACTAAATGTTGTAGACTCAAACTTTTTACTGTCATTAGTGTATTTTAGCAACTTGAAGATGATTCCAGCATTATTTTCATTGTGCTTTTGCTCATTTTGAAGATTTCGACAGTTTCACCTGAAGTGTACAATCAGGGGCTGAAAACGCGTTTAAAGCAATAAAAAGTTCATTTAGGCTTTCACACCTTAACTAAATGTTGTAGACTCAAACTTTTTGCTGTCATTAGTGTATTTTAGCAACTTGAAGATGATTCCAGCATTAATTTCATTGTGCTTTTGCTCATTTTGAAGATTTTGACAGTTTCACCTGAAGTGTACAGTCAGGTGCTGAAAATGCATTTAAAGCAATAAAAAGTTAATTTTGGCTCTCACACCTTAACTAAATGTTGTAGACTCAAACTTTTTGCTGTCATTTGTGTATTTTAGCAACTTAAAGATGAATCCAGCATTAATTTCATTGTGCTTTTGCTCATTTTGAAGATTTTGACAGTTTCACCTGAAGTGTACAATCGGGCTGAAAATGCATTTAAAGCAATAAAAAGATAATTTTGGCTCTCACACCTTAACTAAATGTTGTAGACTCAAACTTTTTGCTGTCATTAGTGTATTTTAGCAACTTGAAGATGATTCCAGCATTAATTTCATTGTGCTTTTGCTCATTTTGAAGATTTTGACAGTTTCACCTGAAGTGTACAATCGGGCTGATAATGCATTTAAAGCAATACAAAGTTCATTTTGGCTCTCACACCTTAACTAATTGTTATAGACTCAAACGTTTTGCTGTCATTAGTGTATTTTAGCAACTTGAAGATGATTCCAGCATTAATTTCATTGTGCTTTTGCTCATTTTGAAGATTTTGACAGTTTCACCTGAAGTGTACAGTCAGGTGCTGAAAATGCATTTAAAGCAATAAAAAGTTAATTTTGGCTCTCACACCTTAACTAAATGTTGTAGACTCAAACGTTTTGCTGTCATTAGTGTATTTTAGCAACTTGAAGATGATTCCAGCATTAATTTCATTGTGCTTTTGCTCATTTTGAAGATTTCGACAGTTTCACCTGAAGTGTACAATCAGGGGCTGAAAACGCGTTTAAAGCAATAAAAAGTTCATTTAGGCTTTCACACCTTAACTAAATGTTGTAGACTCAAACTTTTTGCTGTCATTAGTGTATTTTAGCAACTTGAAGATGATTCCAGCATTAATTTCATTGTGCTTTTGCTCATTTTGAAGATTTTGACAGTTTCACCTGAAGTGTACAATCTGGCTAAAATTGCATTTAAAGCAATAAAAAGTTCATTTTGGCTTTCACACCTTAACTAAATGTTGTAGACTCAAACTTTTTGCTGTCATTTGTGTATTTTAGCAACTTGAAGATGATTCCAGCATTAATTTCATTGTGCTTTTGCTCATTTTGAATATCTGGCAGGTTCACCTGAAGTGTACAATCTGGCAAAAATTGCATTTAAAGCAATAAAAAGTTCATTTTGGCTCTCACACCTTAACTAAATGTTGTAGACTCAAACTTTTTGCTGTCATTAGTGTATTTTAGCAACTTGAAGATGATTCCAGCATTAATTTCATTGTGCTTTTGCTCATTTTGAAGATTTTGACAGTTTCACCTGAAGTGTACAATCGGGCTGATAATGCCTTTAAAGCAATAAAAAGTTCATTTTGGCTCTCACACCTTAACTACTTGTTATAGACTCAAACGTTTTGCTGTCAATAGTGTATTTTAGCAACTTGAAGATGATTCCAGCATTAATTTCATTGTGCTTTTGCTCATTTTGAAGATTTTGACAGTTTCACCTGAAGTGTACAATCGGGGGCTGAAAACGCGTTTAAAGCAATAAAAAGGTAATTTAGGCTCTCACACCTTAACTAAATGTTGTAGACTCAAACTTTTTGCTGTCATTTGTGTACTTTAGCAACTTGAAGATGATTCCAGCATTAATTTCATTGTGCTTTTGCTCATTTTGAAGATTTTGACAGTTTCACCTGAAGTGTACAATCGGGCTGATAATGCATTTAAAGCAATACAAAGTTCATTTTGGCTCTCACACCTTAACTAATTGTTATAGACTCAAACGTTTTGCTGTCATTAGTGTATTTTAGCAACTTGAAGATGATTCCAGCATTAATTTCATTGTGCTTTTGCTCATTTTGAAGATTTTGACAGTTTCACCTGAAGTGTACAATCTGGCTAAAATTGCATTTAAAGCAATAAAAAGTTCATTTTGGCTCTCACACCTTAACTAAATGTTGTAGACTCAACATTTTTGCTGTCATTAGTGTATTTTAGCAACTTGAAGATGATTCCAGCATTAATTTCATTGTGCTTTTGCTGATTTTGAAGATTTTGACAGTTTCACCTGAAGTGTACAATCTGGCTAAAATTGCATTTAAAGCAATAAAAAGTTCATTTTGGCTCTCACACCTTAACTAAATGTTGTAGACTCAAACTTTTTGCTGTCATTAGTGTATTTTAGCAACTTGAAGATGATTCCAGCATTAATTTCATTGTGCTTTTGCTCCTTTTGAAGATTTTGACAGTTTCACCTGAAGTGTACAATCAGGTGCTGAAAATGCATTTAAAGCAATAAAAAGTTACTTTTTGGCTCTCACACCTTAACTAAATGTTGTAGACTCAAACTTTTTGCTGTCATTAGTGTATTTTAGCAACTTGAAGATGATTCCAGCATTAATTTCATTGTGCTTTTGCTCATTTTGAAGATGATTCCAGCATTAATTTCATTGTGCTTTTGCTCATTTTGAAGATTTTGACAGTTTCACCTGAAGTGTACAATCGGGCTGAAAATGCATTTAAAGCAATAAAAAGATAATTTTGGCTCTCACACCTTAACTAAATGTTGTAGACTCAAACTTTTTTGCTGTCATTAGTGTATTTTAGCAACTTGAAGATGATTCCAGCATTAATTTAATTGTGCTTTTGCTCATTTTGAAGATTTTGACAGTTTTACCTGAAGTGTACAATCAGGGGCTGAAAACGAGTTTAAAGCAATAAAAAGTTCATTTAGGCTTCCACACCTTAACTAAATGTTGTAGACTCAAACTTTTTGCTGTCATTAGTGTATTTTAGCAACTTGAAGATGATTCCAGCATTAATTTCATTGTGCTTTTGCTGATTTTGAAGATTTTGACAGTTTCACCTGAAGTGTACAATCTGGCTAAAATTGCATTTAAAGCAATAAAAAGTTCATTTTGGCTCTCACACCTTAACTAAATGTTGTAGACTCAAACTTTTTGCTGTCATTTGTGTATTTTAGCAACTTGAAGATGAATCCAGCATTAATTTCATTGTGCTTTTGCTCATTTTGAAGATTTTGACAGTTTCACCTGAAGTGTACAATCGAGCTGAAAATGCATTTAAAGCAATACAAAGTTCATTTTGGCTCTCACACCTTAACTAAATGTTGTAGACTCAAACTTTTTACTGTCATTAGTGTATTTTAGCAACTTGAAGATGATTCCAGCATTAATTTCATTGTGCTTTTGCTCATTTTGAAGATTTTGACAGTTTCACCTGAAGTGTACAATCAGGGGCTGAAAACGCGTTTAAAGCAATAAAAAGTTCATTTAGGCTTTCACACCTTAACTAAATGTTGTAGACTCAAACTTTTTGCTGTCATTAGTGTATTTTAGCAACTTGAAGATGATTCCAGCATTAATTTCATTGTGCTTTTGCTCATTTTGAAGATTTTGACAGTTTCACCTGAAGTGTACAATCGGGCTGAAAATGCATTTAAAGCAATACAAAGTTCATTTTGGCTCTCACACCTTAACTAAATGTTGTAGACTCAAACGTTTTGCTGTCATTAGTGTATTTTAGCAACTTGAAGATGATTCCAGCATTAATTTCATTGTGCTTTTGCTCATTTTGAAGATTTTGACAGTTTCACCTGAAGTGTACAATCTGGCTAAAATTGCATTTAAAGCAATAAAAAGTTCATTTTGGCTCTCACACCTTAACTAAATGTTGTAGACTCAAACTTTTTGCTGTCATTAGTGTATTTTAGCAACTTGAAGATGATTCCAGCATTAATTTCATTGTGCTTTTGCTCATTTTGAAGATTTTGACAGTTTCACCTGAAGTGTACAATCGGGCTGAAAATGCATTTAAAGCAATAAAAAGATAATTTTGGCTCTCACACCTTAACTAAATGTTGTAGACTCAAACTTTTTTGCTGTCATTAGTGTATTTTAGCAACTTGAAGATGATTCCAGCATTGATTTCATTGTGCTTTTGCTCATTTTGAAGATTTTGACAGTTTTACCTGAAGTGTACAATCAGGGGCTGAAAACGAGTTTAAAGCAATAAAAAGTTCATTTAGGCTTCCACACCTTAACTAAATGTTGTAGACTCAAACTTTTTGCTGTCATTAGTGTATTTTAGCAACTTGAAGATGATTCCAGCATTAATTTCATTGTGCTTTTGCTGATTTTGAAGATTTTGACAGTTTCACCTGAAGTGTACAATCTGGCTAAAATTGCATTTAAAGCAATAAAAAGTTCATTTTGGCTCTCACACCTTAACTAAATGTTGTAGACTCAAACTTTTTACTGTCATTAGTGTATTTTAGCAACTTGAAGATGATTCCAGCATTAATTTCATTGTGCTTTTGCTCATTTTGAAGATTTTGACAGTTTCACCTGAAGTGTACAATCAGGGGCTGAAAACGCGTTTAAAGCAATAAAAAGTTCATTTAGGCTTTCACATCTTAACTAAATGTTGTAGACTCAAACTTTTTGCTGTCATTAGTGTATTTTAGCAACTTGAAGATGATTCCAGCATTAATTTCATTGTGCTTTTGCTCATTTTGAAGATTTTGACAGTTTCACCTGAAGTGTACAGTCAGGTGCTGAAAATGCATTTAAAGCAATAAAAAGTTAATTTTGGCTCTCACACCTTAACTAAATGTTGTAGACTCAAACGTTTTACTGTCATTAGTGTATTTTAGCAACTTGAAGATGATTCCAGCATTATTTTCATTGTGATTTTGCTCATTTTGAAGATTTCGACAGTTTCACCTGTAGTGTACAATCAGGGGCTGAAAACGCGTTTAAAGCAATAAAAAGTTCATTTAGGCTTTCACACCTTAACTAAATGTTGTAGACTCAAACTTTTTGCTGTCATTTGTGTACTTTAGCAACTTGAAGATGATTCCAGCATTAATTTCATTGTGCTTTTGCTCATTTTGAAGATTTTGACAGTTTCACCTGAAGTGTACAGTCAGGTGCTGAAAATGCATTTAAAGCAATAAAAAGTTAATTTTGTCTCTCACACCTTAACTAAATGTTGTAGACTCAAACTTTTTGCTGTCATTAGTGTATTTTAGCAACTTGAAGATGATTCCAGCATTAATTTCATTGTGCTTTTGCTGATTTTGAAGATTTTGACAGTTTCACCTGAAGTGTACAATCTGGCTAAAATTGCATTTAAAGCAATACAAAGTTCATTTTGGCTCTCACACCTTAACTAATTGTTATAGACTCAAACGTTTTGCTGTCATTAGTGTATTTTAGCAACTTGAAGATGATTCCAGCATTAATTTTATTGTGCTTTTGCTCATTTTGAAGATTTCGACAGTTTCACCTGAAGTGTACAATCGGGCTGAAAATGCATTTAAAGCAATACAAAGTTCATTTTGGCTCTCACACCTTAACTAAATGTTGTAAACTCAAACGTTTTGCTGTCATTAGTGTATTTTAGCAACTTGAAAATGATTCCAGCATTAATTTCATTGTGCTTTTGCTCATTTTGAAGATTTTGACAGTTTCACCTGAAGTGTACAATCTGGCTAAAATTGCATTTAAAGCAATAAAAAGTTCATTTTGGCTCTCACACCTTAACTAAATGTTGTAGACTCAAACTTTTTGCTGTCATTAGTGTATTTTAGCAACTTGAAGATGATTCCAGCATTAATTTCATTGTGCTTTTGCTCATTTTGAAGATGATTCCAGCATTAATTTCATTGTGCTTTTGCTCATTTTGAAGATGATTCCAGCATTAATTTCATTGTGCTTTTGCTCATTTTGAAGATTTTGACAGTTTTACCTGAAGTGTACAATCAGGGGCTGAAAACGAGTTTAAAGCAATAAAAAGTTCATTTAGGCTTTCACACCTTAACTAAATGTTGTAGACTCAAACTTTTTGCTGTCATTAGTGTATTTTAGCAACTTGAAGATGAATCCAGCATTAATTGCATTGTGCTTTTGCTCATTTTGAAGATTTTGACAGTTTCACCTGAAGTGTACAATCGGGATGAACATGCATTTAAAGCAATAAAAAGATAATTTTGGCTCTCACACCTTAACTAAATGTTGTAGACTCAAACTTTTTGTTGTCATTAGTGTATTTTAGCAACTTGAAGATGATTCCAGCATTAATTTCATTGTGCTTTTGCTGATTTTGAAGATTTTGACAGTTTCACCTGAAGTGTACAATCTGGCTAAAATTGCATTTAAAGCAATAAAAAGTTCATTTTGGCTCTCACACCTTAACTAAATGTTGTAGACTCAAACTTTTTGCTGTCATTTGTGTATTTTAGCAACTTGAAGATGAATCCAGCATTGATTTCATTGTGCTTTTGCTCATTTTGAAGATTTTGACAGTTTCACCTGAAGTGTACAGTCAGGTGCTGAAAATGCATTTAAAGCAATAAAAAGTTAATTTTGGCTCTCACACCTTAACTAAATGTTGTAGACTCAAACGTTTTGCTGTCATTAGTGTATTTTAGCAACTTGAAGATGATTCCAGCATTAATTTTATTGTGCTTTTGCTCATTTTGAAGATTTCGACAGTTTCACCTGAAGTGTACAATCGGGCTGAAAATGCATTTAAAGCAATACAAAGTTCATTTTGGCTCTCACACCTTAACTAAATGTTGTAAACTCAAACGTTTTGCTGTCATTAGTGTATTTTAGCAACTTGAAGATGATTCTAGCATTAATTTCATTGTGCTTTTGCTGATTTGGAAGATTTTGACAGTTTCACCTGAAGTGTACAATCTGGCTAAAATTGCATTTAAAGCAATAAAAAGTTCATTTTGGCTCTCACACCTTAACTAAATCTTGTAGACTCAAACTTTTTGCTGTCATTAGTGTATTTTAGCAACTTGAAGATGAATCCAGCATTAATTGCATTGTGCTTTTGCTCATTTTGAAGATTTTGACAGTTTCACCTGAAGTGTACAATCGGGATGAACATGCATTTAAAGCAATAAAAAGATAATTTTGGCTCTCACACCTTAACTAAATGTTGTAGACTCAAACTTTTTGTTGTCATTAGTGTATTTTAGCAACTTGAAGATGATTCCAGCATTAATTTCATTGTGCTTTTGCTGATTTTGAAGATTTTGACAGTTTCACCTGAAGTGTACAATCTGGCTAAAATTGCATTTAAAGCAATAAAAAGTTCATTTTGGCTCTCACACCTTAACTAAATGTTGTAGACTCAAACTTTTTGCTGTCATTTGTGTATTTTAGCAACTTGAAGATGATTCCAGCATTAATTTTATTGTGCTTTTGCTCATTTTGAAGATTTCGACAGTTTCACCTGAAGTGTACAATCGGGCTGAAAATGCATTTAAAGCAATACAAAGTTCATTTTGGCTCTCACACCTTAACTAAATGTTGTAAACTCAAACGTTTTGCTGTCATTAGTGTATTTTAGCAACTTGAAGATGATTCCAGCATTAATTTCATTGTGCTTTTGCTGATTTGGAAGATTTTGACAGTTTCACCTGAAGTGTACAATCTGGCTAAAATTGCATTTAAAGCAATAAAAGTTCATTTTGGCTCTCACACCTTAACTAAATGTTGTAGACTCAAACTTTTTGCTGTCATTTGTGTATTTTAGCAACTTGAAGATGAATCCAGCATTAATTGCATTGTGCTTTTGCTCATTTTGAAGATTTTGACAGTTTCACCTGAAGTGTACAATCGGGATGAACATGCATTTAAAGCAATAAAAAGATAATTTTGGCTCTCACACCTTAACTAAATGTTGTAGACTCAAACTTTTTGCTGTCATTAGTGTATTTTAGCAACTTGAAGATGATTCCAGCATTAATTTCATTGTGCTTTTGCTGATTTTGAAGATTTTGACAGTTTCACCTGAAGTGTACAATCTGGCTAAAATTGCATTTAAAGCAATAAAAAGTTCATTTTGGCTCTCACACCTTAACTAAATGTTGTAGACTCAAACGTTGTGCTGTCATTAGTGTATTTTAGCAACTTGAAGATGATTCCAGCATTAATTTCATTGTGCTTTTGCTCATTTTGAAGATTTTGACAGTTTCACCTGAAGTGTACAATCAGGTGCTGAAAATGCATTTAAAGCAATACAAAGTTTATTTTGGCTCTCACATCACACCTTAACTAAATGTTGTAGACTCAAACTTTTTACTGTCATTAGTGTATTTTAGCAACTTGAAGATGATTCCAGCATTATTTTCATTGTGATTTTGCTCATTTTGAAGATTTCGACAGTTTCACCTGTAGTGTACAATCAGGGGCTGAAAACGCGTTTAAAGCAATAAAAAGTTCATTTAGGCTTTCACACCTTAACTAAATGTTGTAGACTCAAACTTTTTGCTGTCATTTGTGTACTTTAGCAACTTGAAGATGATTCCAGCATTAATTTCATTGTGCTTTTGCTCATTTTGAAGATTTTGACAGTTTCACCTGAAGTGTACAGTCAGGTGCTGAAAATGCATTTAAAGCAATAAAAAGTTAATTTTGGCTCTCACACCTTAACTAAATGTTGTAGACTCAAACTTTTTGCTGTCATTAGTGTATTTTAGTAACTTGAAGATGATTCCAGCATTAATTTCATTGTGCTTTTGCTGATTTTGAAGATTTTGACAGTTTCACCTGAAGTGTACAATCTGGCTAAAATTGCATTTAAAGCAATAAAAAGTTCATTTTGGCTCTCACACCTTAACTAAATGTTGTAGACTCAAACGTTGTGCTGTCATTAGTGTATTTTAGCAACTTGAAGATGATTCCAGCATTAATTTCATTGTGCTTTTGCTCATTTTGAAGATTTTGACAGTTTCACCTGAAGTGTACAATCAGGTGCTGAAAATGCATTTAAAGCAATACAAAGTTTATTTTGGCTCTCACATCACACCTTAACTAAATGTTGTAGACTCAAACTTTTTACTGTCATTAGTGTATTTTAGCAACTTGAAGATGATTCCAGCATTATTTTCATTGTGATTTTGCTCATTTTGAAGATTTCGACAGTTTCACCTGTAGTGTACAATCAGGGGCTGAAAACGCGTTTAAAGCAATAAAAAGTTCATTTAGGCTTTCACACCTTAACTAAATGTTGTAGACTCAAACTTTTTGCTGTCATTTGTGTACTTTAGCAACTTGAAGATGATTCCAGCATTAATTTCATTGTGCTTTTGCTCATTTTGAAGATTTTGACAGTTTCACCTGAAGTGTACAGTCAGGTGCTGAAAATGCATTTAAAGCAATAAAAAGTTAATTTTGGCTCTCACACCTTAACTAAATGTTGTAGACTCAAACTTTTTGCTGTCATTAGTGTATTTTAGTAACTTGAAGATGATTCCAGCATTAATTTCATTGTGCTTTTGCTGATTTTGAAGATTTTGACAGTTTCACCTGAAGTGTACAATCTGGCTAAAATTGCATTTAAAGCAATAAAAAGTTCATTTTGGCTCTCACACCTTAACTAAATGTTGTAGACTCAAACTTTTTGCTGTCATTAGTGTATTTTAGCAACTTGAAGATGATTCCAGCATTAATTTCATTGTGCTTTTGCTCATTTTGAAGATTTTGACAGTTTCACCTGAAGTGTACAGTCAGGTGCTGAAAATGCATTTAAAGCAATAAAAAGTTAATTTTGGCTCTCACACCTTAACTAAATGTTGTAGACTCAAACGTTTTGCTGTCATTAGTGTATTTTAGCAACTTGAAGATGATTACAGCATTAATTTCATTGTGCTTTTGCTCATTTTGAAGATTTTGACAGTTTCACCTGAAGTGTACAATCAGGTGCTGAAAATGCATTTAAAGCAATACAAAGTTCATTTTGGCTCTCACACCTTAACTAAATGTTGTAGACTCAAACTTTTTACTGTCATTAGTGTATTTTAGCAACTTGAAGATGATTCCAGCATTATTTTCATTGTGCTTTTGCTCATTTTGAAGATTTCGACAGTTTCACCTGAAGTGTACAATCAGGGGCTGAAAACGCGTTTAAAGCAATAAAAAGTTCATTTAGGCTTTCACACCTTAACTAAATGTTGTAGACTCAAACTTTTTGCTGTCATTAGTGTATTTTAGCAACTTGAAGATGATTCCAGCATTAATTTCATTGTGCTTTTGCTGATTTTGAAGATTTTGACAGTTTCACCTGAAGTGTACAATCGGGCTGATAATGCATTTAAAGCAATACAAAGTTCATTTTGGCTCTCACACCTTAACTAATTGTTATAGACTCAAACGTTTTGCTGTCATTAGTGTATTTTAGCAACTTGAAGATGATTCCAGCATTAATTTCATTGTGCTTTTGCTCATTTTGAAGATTTTTGACAGTTTCACCTGAAGTGTACAGTCAGGTGCTGAAAATGCATTTAAAGCAATAAAAAGTTAATTTTGGCTCTCACACCTTAACTAAATGTTGTAGACTCAAACGTTTTGCTGTCATTAGTGTATTTTAGCAACTTGAAGATGATTCCAGCATTAATTTCATTGTGCTTTTGCTCATTTTGAAGATTTCGACAGTTTCACCTGAAGTGTACAATCAGGGGCTGAAAACGCGTTTAAAGCAATAAAAAGTTCATTTAGGCTTTCACACCTTAACTAAATGTTGTAGACTCAAACTTTTTGCTGTCATTAGTGTATTTTAGCAACTTGAAGATGATTCCAGCATTAATTTCATTGTGCTTTTGCTCATTTTGAAGATTTTGACAGTTTCACCTGAAGTGTACAATCTGGCTAAAATTGCATTTAAAGCAATAAAAAGTTCATTTTGGCTTTCACACCTTAACTAAATGTTGTAGACTCAAACTTTTTGCTGTCATTTGTGTATTTTAGCAACTTGAAGATGATTCCAGCATTAATTTCATTGTGCTTTTGCTCTTTTTGAATATTTTGACAGTTTCACCTGAAGTGTACAATCTGGCAAAAATTGCATTTAAATCAATAAAAAGTTCATTTTGGCTCTCACACCTTAACTAAATGTTGTAGACTCAAACTTTTTGCTGTCATTAGTGTATTTTAGCAACTTGAAGATGATTCCAGCATTAATTTCATTGTGCTTTTGCTCATTTTGAAGATTTTGACAGTTTCACCTGAAGTGTACAGTCAGGTGCTGAAAATGCATTTAAAGCAATAAAAAGTTAATTTTGGCTCTCACACCTTAACTAAATGTTGTAGACTCAAACTTTTTGCTGTCATTAGTGTATTTTAGCAACTTGAAGATGATTCCAGCATTAATTTCATTGTGCTTTTGCTGATTTTGAAGATTTTGACAGTTTCACCTGAAGTGTACAATCAGGTGCTGAAAATGCATTTAAAGCAATACAAAGTTCATTTTTGCTCTCACACCTTAACTAAATGTTGTAGACTCAAACTTTTTACTGTCATTAGTGTATTTTAGCAACTTGAAGATGATTCCAGCATTATTTTCATTGTGCTTTTGCTCATTTTGAAGATTTCGACAGTTTCACCTGAAGTGTACAATCAGGGGCTGAAAACGCGTTTAAAGCAATAAAAAGTTCATTTAGGCTTTCACACCTTAACTAAATGTTGTAGACTCAAACTTTTTGCTGTCATTAGTGTATTTTAGCAACTTGAAGATGATTCCAGCATTAATTTCATTGTGCTTTTGCTGATTTTGAAGATTTTGACAGTTTCACCTGAAGTGTACAATCTGGCTAAAATTGCATTTAAAGCAATAAAAAGTTCATTTTGGCTCTCACACCTTAACTAAATGTTGTAGACTCAAACTTTTTGCTGTCATTTGTGTATTTTAGCAACTTGAAGATGAATCCAGCATTAATTTCATTGTGCTTTTGCTCATTTTGAAGATTTTGACAGTTTCACCTGAAGTGTACAATCGGGCTGATAATGCATTTAAAGCAATACAAAGTTCATTTTGGCTCTCACACCTTAACTAATTGTTATAGACTCAAACGTTTTGCTGTCATTAGTGTATTTTAGCAACTTGAAGATGATTCCAGCATTAATTTCATTGTGCTTTTGCTCATTTTGAAGATTTTGACAGTTTCACCTGAAGTGTACAGTCAGGTGCTGAAAATGCATTTAAAGCAATAAAAAGTTAATTTTGGCTCTCACACCTTAACTAAATGTTGTAGACTCAAACGTTTTGCTGTCATTAGTGTATTTTAGCAACTTGAAGATGATTCCAGCATTAATTTCATTGTGCTTTTGCTCATTTTGAAGATTTTGACAGTTTCACATGAAGTGTAAAATCAGGGGCTGAAAACGCGTTTAAAGCAATAAAAAGTTCATTTAGGCTTTCACACCTTAACTAAATGTTGTAGACTCAAACTTTTTGCTGTCATTAGTGTATTTTAGCAACTTGAAGATGATTCCAGCATTAATTTCATTGTGCTTTTGCTCATTTTGAAGATTTTGACAGTTTCACCTGAAGTGTACAGTCAGGTGCTGAAAATGCATTTAAAGCAATAAAAAGTTAATTTTGGCTCTCACACCTTAACTAAATGTTGTAGACTCAAACGTTTTGCTGTCATTAGTGTATTTTAGCAACTTGAAGATGATTACAGCATTAATTTCATTGTGCTTTTGCTCATTTTGAAGATTTTGACAGTTTCACCTGAAGTGTACAATCAGGTGCTGAAAATGCATTTAAAGCAATACAAAGTTCATTTTGGCTCTCACACCTTAACTAAATGTTGTAGACTCAAACTTTTTACTGTCATTAGTGTATTTTAGCAACTTGAAGATGATTCCAGCATTATTTTCATTGTGCTTTTGCTCATTTTGAAGATTTCGACAGTTTCACCTGAAGTGTACAATCAGGGGCTGAAAACGCGTTTAAAGCAATAAAAAGTTCATTTAGGCTTTCACACCTTAACTAAATGTTGTAGACTCAAACTTTTTGCTGTCATTAGTGTATTTTAGCAACTTGAAGATGATTCCAGCATTAATTTCATTGTGCTTTTGCTCATTTTGAAGATTTTGACAGTTTCACCTGAAGTGTACAGTCAGGTGCTGAAAATGCATTTAAAGCAATAAAAAGTTAATTTTGGCTCTCACACCTTAACTAAATGTTGTAGACTCAAACGTTTTGCTGTCATTAGTGTATTTTAGCAACTTGAAGATGATTCCAGCATTAATTTCATTGTGCTTTTGCTCATTTTGAAGATTTCGACAGTTTCACCTGTAGTGTACAATCAGGGGCTGAAAACGCGTTTAAAGCAATAAAAAGTTCATTTAGGCTTTCACACCTTAACTAAATGTTGTAGACTCAAACGTTTTGCTGTCATTAGTGTATTTTAGCAACTTGAAGATGATTCCAGCATTAATTTCATTGTGCTTTTGCTCATTTTGAAGATTTCGACAGTTTCACCTGTAGTGTACAATCAGGGGCTGAAAACGCGTTTAAAGCAATAAAAAGTTCATTTAGGCTTTCACACCTTAACTAAATGTTGTAGACTCAAACTTTTTGCTGTCATTTGTGTACTTTAGCAACTTGAAGATGATTCCAGCATTAATTTCATTGTGCTTTTGCTCATTTTGAAGATTTTGACAGTTTCACCTGAAGTGTACAGTCAGGTGCTGAAAATGCATTTAAAGCAATAAAAAGTTAATTTTGGCTCTCACACCTTAACTAAATGTTGTAGACTCAAACTTTTTGCTGTCATTAGTGTATTTTAGCAACTTGAAGATGATTCCAGCATTAATTTCATTGTGCTTTTGCTGATTTTGAAGATTTTGACAGTTTCACCTGAAGTGTACAATCTGGCTAAAATTGCATTTAAAGCAATACAAAGTTCATTTTGGCTCTCACACCTTAACTAATTGTTATAGACTCAAACGTTTTGCTGTCATTAGTGTATTTTAGCAACTTGAAGATGATTCCAGCATTAATTTTATTGTGCTTTTGCTCATTTTGAAGATTTCGACAGTTTCACCTGAAGTGTACAATCGGGCTGAAAATGCATTTAAAGCAATACAAAGTTCATTTTGGCTCTCACACCTTAACTAAATGTTGTAAACTCAAACTTTTTGCTGTCATTAGTGTATTTTAGCAACTTGAAAATGATTCCAGCATTAATTTCATTGTGCTTTTTGCTCATTTTGAAGATTTTGACAGTTTCACCTGAAGTGTACAATCTGGCTAAAATTGCATTTAAAGCAATAAAAAGTTCATTTTGGCTCTCACACCTTAACTAAATGTTGTAGACTCAAACTTTTTGCTGTCATTAGTGTATTTTAGCAACTTGAAGATGATTCCAGCATTAATTTCATTGTGCTTTTGCTCATTTTGAAGATGATTCCAGCATTAATTTCATTGTGCTTTTGCTCATTTTGAAGATGATTCCAGCATTAATTTCATTGTGCTTTTGCTCATTTTGAAGATTTTGACAGTTTCACCTGAAGTGTACAATAAGGGGCTGAAACGCGTTTAAAGCAATAAAAAGTTCATTTTGGCTCTCACACCTTAACTAAATGTTGTAGACTCAAACTTTTTGCTGTCATTAGATTATTTTAGCAACTTGAAGATGATTCCAGCATTAATTTCATTGTGCTTTTGCTCATTTTGAAGATTTTGACAGTTTCACCTGAAGTGTACAATCGGGCTGAAAATGCATTTAAAGCAATAAAAAGATAATTTTGGCTCTCACACCTTAACTAAATGTTGTAGACTCAAACTTTTTGCTGTCATTAGTGTATTTTAGCAACTTGAAGATGATTCCAGCATTAATTTCATTGTGCTTTTGCTCATTTTGAAGATTTTGACAGTTTTACCTGAAGTGTACAATCAGGGGCTGAAAACGAGTTTAAAGCAATAAAAAGTTCATTTAGGCTTTCACACCTTAACTAAATGTTGTAGACTCAAACTTTTTGCTGTCATTAGTGTATTTTAGCAACTTGAAGATGAATCCAGCATTAATTGCATTGTGCTTTTGCTCATTTTGAAGATTTTGACAGTTTCACCTGAAGTGTACAATCGGGATGAACATGCATTTAAAGCAATAAAAAGATAATTTTGGCTCTCACACCTTAACTAAATGTTGTAGACTCAAACTTTTTGTTGTCATTAGTGTATTTTAGCAACTTGAAGATGATTCCAGCATTAATTTCATTGTGCTTTTGCTGATTTTGAAGATTTTGACAGTTTCACCTGAAGTGTACAATCTGGCTAAAATTGCATTTAAAGCAATAAAAAGTTCATTTTGGCTCTCACACCTTAACTAAATGTTGTAGACTCAAACTTTTTGCTGTCATTTGTGTATTTTAGCAACTTGAAGATGAATCCAGCATTGATTTCATTGTGCTTTTGCTCATTTTGAAGATTTTGACAGTTTCACCTGAAGTGTACAGTCAGGTGCTGAAAATGCATTTAAAGCAATAAAAAGTTAATTTTGGCTCTCACACCTTAACTAAATGTTGTAGACTCAAACGTTTTGCTGTCATTAGTGTATTTTAGCAACTTGAAGATGATTCCAGCATTAATTTTATTGTGCTTTTGCTCATTTTGAAGATTTCGACAGTTTCACCTGAAGTGTACAATCGGGCTGAAAATGCATTTAAAGCAATACAAAGTTCATTTTGGCTCTCACACCTTAACTAAATGTTGTAAACTCAAACGTTTTGCTGTCATTAGTGTATTTTAGCAACTTGAAGATGATTCCAGCATTAATTTCATTGTGCTTTTGCTCATTTTGAAGATTTTGACAGTTTCACCTGAAGTGTACAATCTGGCTAAAATTGCATTTAAAGCAATAAAAAGTTCATTTTGGCTCTCACACCTTAACTAAATGTTGTAGACTCAAACTTTTTGCTGTCATTTGTGTATTTTAGCAACTTGAAGATGAATCCAGCATTAATTTCATTGTGCTTTTGCTCATTTTGAAGATTTTGACAGTTTCACCTGAAGTGTACAATCGGGCTGAAAATGCATTTAAAGCAATACAAAGTTCATTTTGGCTCTCACACCTTAACTAAATGTTGTAGACTCAAACTTTTTACTGTCATTAGTGTATTTTAGCAACTTGAAGATGATTCCAGCATTAATTTCATTGTGCTTTTGCTCATTTTGAAGATTTTGACAGTTTCACCTGAAGTGTACAATCAGGGGCTGAAAACGCGTTTAAAGCAATAAAAAGTTCATTTAGGCTTTCACACCTTAACTAAATGTTGTAGACTCAAACTTTTTGCTGTCATTAGTGTATTTTAGCAACTTGAAGATGATTCCAGCATTAATTTCATTGTGCTTTTGCTCATTTTGAAGATTTTGACAGTTTCACCTGAAGTGTACAGTCAGGTGCTGAAAATGCATTTAAAGCCATAAAAAGTTAATTTTGGCTCTCACACCTTAACTAAATGTTGTAGACTCAAACGTTGTGCTGTCATTAGTGTATTTTAGCAACTTGAAGATGATTCCAGCATTAATTTCATTGTGCTTTTGCTCATTTTGAAGATTTTGACAGTTTCACCTGAAGTGTACAATCAGGTGCTGAAAATGCATTTAAAGCAATACAAAGTTTATTTTGGCTCTCACACCTTAACTAAATGTTGTAGACTCAAACTTTTTACTGTCATTAGTGTATTTTAGCAACTTGAAGATGATTCCAGCATTATTTTCATTGTGATTTTGCTCACTTTGAAGATTTCGACAGTTTCACCTGTAGTGTACAATCAGGGGCTGAAAACGCGTTTAAAGCAATAAAAGGTTCATTTAGGCTTTCACACCTTAACTAAATGTTGTAGACTCAAACTTTTTGCTGTCATTTGTGTACTTTAGCAACTTGAAGATGATTCCAGCATTAATTTCATTGTGCTTTTGCTCATTTTGAAGATTTTGACAGTTTCACCTGAAGTGTACAGTCAGGTGCTGAAAATGCATTTAAAGCAATAAAAAGTTAATTTTGGCTCTCACACCTTAACTAAATGTTGTAGACTCAAACTTTTTGCTGTCATTAGTGTATTTTAGCAACTTGAAGATGATTCCAGCATTAATTTCATTGTGCTTTTGCTGATTTTGAAGATTTTGACAGTTTCACCTGAAGTGTACAATCTGGCTAAAATTGCATTTAAAGCAATAAAAAGTTCATTTTGGCTCTCACACCTTAACTAAATGTTGTAGACTCAAACTTTTTGCTGTCATTTGTGTATTTTAGCAACTTGAAGATGAATCCAGCATTAATTTCATTGTGCTTTTGCTCATTTTGAAGATTTTGACAGTTTCACCTGAAGTGTACAGTCAGGTGCTGAAAATGCATTTAAAGCAATAAAAAGTTAATTTTGGCTCTCACACCTTAACTAAATGTTGTAGACTCAAACTTTTTACTGTCATTAGTGTATTTTAGCAACTTGAAGATGATTCCAGCATTATTTTCATTGTGCTTTTGCTCATTTTGAAGATTTCGACAGTTTCACCTGAAGTGTACAATCAGGGGCTGAAAACGCGCTTAAAGCAATAAAAAGTTCATTTAGGCTTTCACACCTTAACTAAATGTTGTAGACTCAAACTTTTTGCTGTCATTAGTGTATTTTAGCAACTTGAAGATGATTCCAGCATTAATTTCATTGTGCTTTTGCTCATTTTGAAGATTTTGACAGTTTCACCTGAAGTGTACAGTCAGGTGCTGAAAATGCATTTAAAGCAATAAAAAGTTAATTTTGGCTCTCACACCTTAACTAAATGTTGTAGACTCAAACGTTTTGCTGTCATTAGTGTATTTTAGCAACTTGAAGATGATTCCAGCATTAATTTCATTGTGCTTTTGCTGATTTTGAAGATTTTGACAGTTTCACCTGAAGTGTACAATCTGGCTAAAATTGCATTTAAAGCAATAAAAAGTTCATTTTGGCTCTCACACCTTAACTAAATGTTGTAGACTCAAACTTTTTGCTGTCATTTGTGTATTTTAGCAACTTGAAGATGAATCCAGCATTAATTTCATTGTGCTTTTGCTCATTTTGAAGATTTTGACAGTTTCACCTGAAGTGTACAATCGGGCTGAAAATGCATTTAAAGCAATAAAAAGATAATTTTGGCTCTCACACCTTAACTAAATGTTGTAGACTCAAACGTTTTGCTGTCATTAGTGTATTTTAGCAACTTGAAGATGATTCCAGCATTAATTTCATTGTGCTTTTGCTCATTTTGAAGTTTTTGACAGTTTCACCTGAAGTGTACAATCAGGGGCTGAAAACGCGTTTAAAGCAATAAAAAGTTAATTTTGGCTTTCACACCTTAACTAAATGTTGTAGACTCAAACTTTTTGCTGTCATTAGTGTATTTTAGCAACTTGAAGATGATTCCAGCATTAATTTAATTGTGCTTTTGCTCATTTTGAAGATTTTGACAGTTTCACCTGAAGTGTACAGTCAGGTGCTGAAAATGCATTTAAAGCAATAAAAAGTTAATTTTGGCTCTCACACCTTAACTAAATGTTGTAGACTCAAACTTTTTGCTGTCATTAGTGTATTTTAGCAACTTGAAGATGATTCCAGCATTAATTTCATTGTGCTTTTGCTGATTTTGAAGATTTTGACAGTTTCACCTGAAGTGTACAATCTGGGTAAAATTGCATTTAAAGCAATAAAAAGTTCATTTTGGCTCTCACACCTTAACTAAATGTTGTAGACTCAAACTTTTTGCTGTCATTTGTGTATTTTAGCAACTTGAAGATGAATCCAGCATTAATTTCATTGTGCTTTTGCTCATTTTGAAGATTTTGACAGTTTCACCTGAAGTGTACAATCGGGCTGATAATGCATTTAAAGCAATACAAAGTTCATTTTGGCTCTCACACCTTAACTAATTGTTATAGACTCAAACGTTTTGCTGTCATTAGTGTATTTTAGCAACTTGAAGATGATTCCAGCATTAATTTCATTGTGCTTTTGCTCATTTTGAAGATTTTGACAGTTTCACCTGAAGTGTACAGTCAGGTGCTGAAAATGCATTTAAAGCAATAAAAAGTTAATTTTGGCTCTCACACCTTAACTAAATGTTGTAGACTCAAACGTTTTGCTGTCATTAGTGTATTTTAGCAACTTGAAGATGATTCCAGCATTAATTTCATTGTGCTTTTGCTCATTTTGAAGATTTTGACAGTTTCACCTGAAGTGTACAGTCAGGTGCTGAAAATGCATTTAAAGCAATAAAAAGTTAATTTTGGCTCTCACACCTTAACTAAATGTTGTAGACTCAAACGTTTTGCTGTCATTAGTGTATTTTAGCAACTTGAAGATGATTACAGCATTAATTTCATTGTGCTTTTGCTCATTTTGAAGATTTTGACAGTTTCACCTGAAGTGTACAGTCAGGTGCTGAAAATGCATTTAAAGCAATAAAAAGTTAATTTTGGCTCTCACACCTTAACTAAATGTTGTAGACTCAAACGTTTTGCTGTCATTAGTGTATTTTAGCAACTTGAAGATGATTACAGCATTAATTTCATTGTGCTTTTGCTCATTTTGAAGATTTTGACAGTTTCACCTGAAGTGTACAATCAGGTGCTGAAAATGCATTTAAAGCAATACAAAGTTCATTTTGGCTCTCACACCTTAACTAAATGTTGTAGACTCAAACTTTTTACTGTCATTAGTGTATTTTAGCAACTTGAAGATGATTCCAGCATTATTTTCATTGTGCTTTTGCTCATTTTGAAGATTTCGACAGTTTCACCTGAAGTGTACAATCAGGGGCTGAAAACGCGTTTAAAGCAATAAAAAGTTCATTTAGGCTTTCACACCTTAACTAAATGTTGTAGACTCAAACTTTTTGCTGTCATTAGTGTATTTTAGCAACTTGAAGATGATTCCAGCATTAATTTCATTGTGCTTTTGCTCATTTTGAAGATTTTGACAGTTTCACCTGAAGTGTACAGTCAGGTGCTGAAAATGCATTTAAAGCAATAAAAAGTTAATTTTGGCTCTCACACCTTAACTAAATGTTGTAGACTCAAACTTTTTGCTGTCATTTGTGTATTTTAGCAACTTAAAGATGAATCCAGCATTAATTTCATTGTGCTTTTGCTCATTTTGAAGATTTTGACAGTTTCACCTGAAGTGTACAATCGGGCTGAAAATGCATTTAAAGCAATAAAAAGATAATTTTGGCTCTCACACCTTAACTAAATGTTGTAGACTCAAACTTTTTGCTGTCATTAGTGTATTTTAGCAACTTGAAGATGATTCCAGCATTAATTTCATTGTGCTTTTGCTCATTTTGAAGATTTTGACAGTTTCACCTGAAGTGTACAATCGGGCTGATAATGCATTTAAAGCAATACAAAGTTCATTTTGGCTCTCACACCTTAACTAATTGTTATAGACTCAAACGTTTTGCTGTCATTAGTGTATTTTAGCAACTTGAAGATGATTCCAGCATTAATTTCATTGTGCTTTTGCTCATTTTGAAGATTTTGACAGTTTCACCTGAAGTGTACAGTCAGGTGCTGAAAATGCATTTAAAGCAATAAAAAGTTAATTTTGGCTCTCACACCTTAACTAAATGTTGTAGACTCAAACGTTTTGCTGTCATTAGTGTATTTTAGCAACTTGAAGATGATTCCAGCATTAATTTCATTGTGCTTTTGCTCATTTTGAAGATTTCGACAGTTTCACCTGAAGTGTACAATCAGGGGCTGAAAACGCGTTTAAAGCAATAAAAAGTTCATTTAGGCTTTCACACCTTAACTAAATGTTGTAGACTCAAACTTTTTGCTGTCATTAGTGTATTTTAGCAACTTGAAGATGATTCCAGCATTAATTTCATTGTGCTTTTGCTCATTTTGAAGATTTTGACAGTTTCACCTGAAGTGTACAATCTGGCTAAAATTGCATTTAAAGCAATAAAAAGTTCATTTTGGCTTTCACACCTTAACTAAATGTTGTAGACTCAAACTTTTTGCTGTCATTTGTGTATTTTAGCAACTTGAAGATGATTCCAGCATTAATTTCATTGTGCTTTTGCTCATTTTGAATATCTGGCAGGTTCACCTGAAGTGTACAATCTGGCAAAAATTGCATTTAAAGCAATAAAAAGTTCATTTTGGCTCTCACACCTTAACTAAATGTTGTAGACTCAAACTTTTTGCTGTCATTAGTGTATTTTAGCAACTTGAAGATGATTCCAGCATTAATTTCATTGTGCTTTTGCTCATTTTGAAGATTTTGACAGTTTCACCTGAAGTGTACAATCGGGCTGATAATGCCTTTAAAGCAATAAAAAGTTCATTTTGGCTCTCACACCTTAACTACTTGTTATAGACTCAAACGTTTTGCTGTCAATAGTGTATTTTAGCAACTTGAAGATGATTCCAGCATTAATTTCATTGTGCTTTTGCTCATTTTGAAGATTTTGACAGTTTCACCTGAAGTGTACAATCGGGGGCTGAAAACGCGTTTAAAGCAATAAAAAGGTAATTTAGGCTCTCACACCTTAACTAAATGTTGTAGACTCAAACTTTTTGCTGTCATTTGTGTACTTTAGCAACTTGAAGATGATTCCAGCATTAATTTCATTGTGCTTTTGCTCATTTTGAAGATTTTGACAGTTTCACCTGAAGTGTACAATCGGGCTGATAATGCATTTAAAGCAATACAAAGTTCATTTTGGCTCTCACACCTTAACTAATTGTTATAGACTCAAACGTTTTGCTGTCATTAGTGTATTTTAGCAACTTGAAGATGATTCCAGCATTAATTTCATTGTGCTTTTGCTCATTTTGAAGATTTCGACAGTTTCACCTGAAGTGTACAATCGGACTGAAAATGCATTTAAAGCAATACAAAGTTCATTTTGGCTCTCACACCTTAACTAAATGTTGTAGACTCAAACGTTTTGCTGTCATTAGTGTATTTTAGCAACTTGAAGATGATTCCAGCATTAATTTCATTGTGCTTTTGCTCATTTTGAAGATTTTGACAGTTTCACCAGAAGTGTACAATCTGGCTAAAATTGCATTTAAAGCAATAAAAAGTTCATTTTGGCTCTCACACCTTAACTAAATGTTGTAGACTCAACATTTTTGCTGTCATTAGTGTATTTTAGCAACTTGAAGATGATTCCAGCATTAATTTCATTGTGCTTTTGCTGATTTTGAAGATTTTGACAGTTTCACCTGAAGTGTACAATCTGGCTAAAATTGCATTTAAAGCAATAAAAAGTTCATTTTGGCTCTCACACCTTAACTAAATGTTGTAGACTCAAACTTTTTGCTGTCATTAGTGTATTTTAGCAACTTGAAGATGATTCCAGCATTAATTTCATTGTGCTTTTGCTCCTTTTGAAGATTTTGACAGTTTCACCTGAAGTGTACAATCAGGTGCTGAAAATGCATTTAAAGCAATAAAAAGTTACTTTTTGGCTCTCACACCTTAACTAAATGTTGTAGACTCAAACTTTTTGCTGTCATTAGTGTATTTTAGCAACTTGAAGATGATTCCAGCATTAATTTCATTGTGCTTTTGCTCATTTTGAAGATGATTCCAGCATTAATTTCATTGTGCTTTTGCTCATTTTGAAGATTTTGACAGTTTCACCTGAAGTGTACAATCGGGCTGAAAATGCATTTAAAGCAATAAAAAGATAATTTTGGCTCTCACACCTTAACTAAATGTTGTAGACTCAAACTTTTTTGCTGTCATTAGTGTATTTTAGCAACTTGAAGATGATTCCAGCATTAATTTCATTGTGCTTTTGCTCATTTTGAAGATTTTGACAGTTTTACCTGAAGTGTACAATCAGGGGCTGAAAACGAGTTTAAAGCAATAAAAAGTTCATTTAGGCTTCCACACCTTAACTAAATGTTGTAGACTCAAACTTTTTGCTGTCATTAGTGTATTTTAGCAACTTGAAGATGATTCCAGCATTAATTTCATTGTGCTTTTGCTGATTTTGAAGATTTTGACAGTTTCACCTGAAGTGTACAATCTGGCTAAAATTGCATTTAAAGCAATAAAAAGTTCATTTTGGCTCTCACACCTTAACTAAATGTTGTAGACTCAAACTTTTTGCTGTCATTTGTGTATTTTAGCAACTTGAAGATGAATACAGCATTAATTTCATTGTGCTTTTGCTCATTTTGAAGATTTTGACAGTTTCACCTGAAGTGTACAATCGGGCTGAAAATGCATTTAAAGCAATACAAAGTTCATTTTGGCTCTCACACCTTAACTAAATGTTGTAGACTCAAACTTTTTACTGTCATTAGTGTATTTTAGCAACTTGAAGATGATTCCAGCATTAATTTCATTGTGCTTTTGCTCATTTTGAAGATTTTGACAGTTTCACCTGAAGTGTACAATCAGGGGCTGAAAACGCGTTTAAAGCAATAAAAAGTTCATTTAGGCTTTCACACCTTAACTAAATGTTGTAGACTCAAACTTTTTGCTGTCATTAGTGTATTTTAGCAACTTGAAGATGATTCCAGCATTAATTTCATTGTGCTTTTGCTCATTTTGAAGATTTTGACAGTTTCACCTGAAGTGTACAATCGGGCTGAAAATGCATTTAAAGCAATACAAAGTTCATTTTGGCTCTCACACCTTAACTAAATGTTGTAGACTCAAACGTTTTGCTGTCATTAGTGTATTTTAGCAACTTGAAGATGATTCCAGCATTAATTTCATTGTGCTTTTGCTCATTTTGAAGATTTTGACAGTTTCACCTGAAGTGTACAATCTGGCTAAAATTGCATTTAAAGCAATAAAAAGTTCATTTTGGCTCTCACACCTTAACTAAATGTTGTAGACTCAAACTTTTTGCTGTCATTAGTGTATTTTAGCAACTTGAAGATGATTCCAGCATTAATTTCATTGTGCTTTTGCTCCTTTTGAAGATTTTGACAGTTTCACCTGAAGTGTACAATCAGGTGCTGAAAATGCATTTAAAGCAATAAAAAGTTACTTTTTGGCTCTCACACCTTAACTAAATGTTGTAGACTCAAACTTTTTGCTGTCATTAGTGTATTTTAGCAACTTGAAGATGATTCCAGCATTAATTTCATTGTGCTTTTGCTCATTTTGAAGATTTTGACAGTTTCACCTGAAGTGTACAATCGGGCTGAAAATGCATTTAAAGCAATAAAAAGATAATTTTGGCTCTCACACCTTAACTAAATGTTGTAGACTCAAACTTTTTTGCTGTCATTAGTGTATTTTAGCAACTTGAAGATGATTCCAGCATTGATTTCATTGTGCTTTTGCTCATTTTGAAGATTTTGACAGTTTTACCTGAAGTGTACAATCAGGGGCTGAAAACGAGTTTAAAGCAATAAAAAGTTCATTTAGGCTTCCACACCTTAACTAAATGTTGTAGACTCAAACTTTTTGCTGTCATTAGTGTATTTTAGCAACTTGAAGATGATTCCAGCATTAATTTCATTGTGCTTTTGCTGATTTTGAAGATTTTGACAGTTTCACCTGAAGTGTACAATCTGGCTAAAATTGCATTTAAAGCAATAAAAAGTTCATTTTGGCTCTCACACCTTAACTAAATGTTGTAGACTCAAACTTTTTACTGTCATTAGTGTATTTTAGCAACTTGAAGATGATTCCAGCATTAATTTCATTGTGCTTTTGCTCATTTTGAAGATTTTGACAGTTTCACCTGAAGTGTACAATCAGGGGCTGAAAACGCGTTTAAAGCAATAAAAAGTTCATTTAGGCTTTCACATCTTAACTAAATGTTGTAGACTCAAACTTTTTGCTGTCATTAGTGTATTTTAGCAACTTGAAGATGATTCCAGCATTAATTTCATTGTGCTTTTGCTCATTTTGAAGATTTTGACAGTTTCACCTGAAGTGTACAGTCAGGTGCTGAAAATGCATTTAAAGCAATAAAAAGTTAATTTTGGCTCTCACACCTTAACTAAATGTTGTAGACTCAAACGTTTTGCTGTCATTAGTGTATTTTAGCAACTTGAAGATGATTCCAGCATTAATTTCATTGTGCTTTTGCTCATTTTGAAGATTTTGACAGTTTCACCTGAAGTGTACAATCAGGTGCTGAAAATGCATTTAAAGCAATACAAAGTTTATTTTGGCTCTCACACCTTAACTAAATGTTGTAGACTCAAACTTTTTACTGTCATTAGTGTATTTTAGCAACTTGAAGATGATTCCAGCATTATTTTCATTGTGATTTTGCTCATTTTGAAGATTTCGACAGTTTCACCTGTAGTGTACAATCAGGGGCTGAAAACGCGTTTAAAGCAATAAAAAGTTCATTTAGGCTTTCACACCTTAACTAAATGTTGTAGACTCAAACTTTTTGCTGTCATTTGTGTACTTTAGCAACTTGAAGATGATTCCAGCATTAATTTCATTGTGCTTTTGCTCATTTTGAAGATTTTGACAGTTTCACCTGAAGTGTACAGTCAGGTGCTGAAAATGCATTTAAAGCAATAAAAAGTTAATTTTGTCTCTCACACCTTAACTAAATGTTGTAGACTCAAACTTTTTGCTGTCATTAGTGTATTTTAGCAACTTGAAGATGATTCCAGCATTAATTTCATTGTGCTTTTGCTGATTTTGAAGATTTTGACAGTTTCACCTGAAGTGTACAATCTGGCTAAAATTGCATTTAAAGCAATACAAAGTTCATTTTGGCTCTCACACCTTAACTAATTGTTATAGACTCAAACGTTTTGCTGTCATTAGTGTATTTTAGCAACTTGAAGATGATTCCAGCATTAATTTTATTGTGCTTTTGCTCATTTTGAAGATTTCGACAGTTTCACCTGAAGTGTACAATCGGGCTGAAAATGCATTTAAAGCAATACAAAGTTCATTTTGGCTCTCACACCTTAACTAAATGTTGTAAACTCAAACGTTTTGCTGTCATTAGTGTATTTTAGCAACTTGAAAATGATTCCAGCATTAATTTCATTGTGCTTTTGCTCATTTTGAAGATTTTGACAGTTTCACCTGAAGTGTACAATCTGGCTAAAATTGCATTTAAAGCAATAAAAAGTTCATTTTGGCTCTCACACCTTAACTAAATGTTGTAGACTCAAACTTTTTGCTGTCATTAGTGTATTTTAGCAACTTGAAGATGATTCCAGCATTAATTTCATTGTGCTTTTGCTCATTTTGAAGATGATTCCAGCATTAATTTCATTGTGCTTTTGCTCATTTTGAAGATGATTCCAGCATTAATTTCATTGTGCTTTTGCTCATTTTGAAGATTTTGACAGTTTTACCTGAAGTGTACAATCAGGGGCTGAAAACGAGTTTAAAGCAATAAAAAGTTCATTTAGGCTTTCACACCTTAACTAAATGTTGTAGACTCAAACTTTTTGCTGTCATTAGTGTATTTTAGCAACTTGAAGATGAATCCAGCATTAATTGCATTGTGCTTTTGCTCATTTTGAAGATTTTGACAGTTTCACCTGAAGTGTACAATCGGGATGAACATGCATTTAAAGCAATAAAAAGATAATTTTGGCTCTCACACCTTAACTAAATGTTGTAGACTCAAACTTTTTGTTGTCATTAGTGTATTTTAGCAACTTGAAGATGATTCCAGCATTAATTTCATTGTGCTTTTGCTGATTTTGAAGATTTTGACAGTTTCACCTGAAGTGTACAATCTGGCTAAAATTGCATTTAAAGCAATAAAAAGTTCATTTTGGCTCTCACACCTTAACTAAATGTTGTAGACTCAAACTTTTTGCTGTCATTTGTGTATTTTAGCAACTTGAAGATGAATCCAGCATTGATTTCATTGTGCTTTTGCTCATTTTGAAGATTTTGACAGTTTCACCTGAAGTGTACAGTCAGGTGCTGAAAATGCATTTAAAGCAATAAAAAGTTAATTTTGGCTCTCACACCTTAACTAAATGTTGTAGACTCAAACGTTTTGCTGTCATTAGTGTATTTTAGCAACTTGAAGATGATTCCAGCATTAATTTTATTGTGCTTTTTCTCATTTTGAAGATTTCGACAGTTTCACCTGAAGTGTACAATCGGGCTGAAAATGCATTTAAAGCAATACAAAGTTCATTTTGGCTCTCACACCTTAACTAAATGTTGTAAACTCAAACGTTTTGCTGTCATTAGTGTATTTTAGCAACTTGAAGATGATTCTAGCATTAATTTCATTGTGCTTTTGCTGATTTGGAAGATTTTGACAGTTTCACCTGAAGTGTACAATCTGGCTAAAATTGCATTTAAAGCAATAAAAAGTTCATTTTGGCTCTCACACCTTAACTAAATGTTGTAGACTCAAACTTTTTGCTGTCATTAGTGTATTTTAGCAACTTGAAGATGAATCCAGCATTAATTGCATTGTGCTTTTGCTCATTTTGAAGATTTTGACAGTTTCACCTGAAGTGTACAATCGGGATGAACATGCATTTAAAGCAATAAAAAGATAATTTTGGCTCTCACACCTTAACTAAATGTTGTAGACTCAAACTTTTTGTTGTCATTAGTGTATTTTAGCAACTTGAAGATGATTCCAGCATTAATTTCATTGTGCTTTTGCTGATTTTGAAGATTTTGACAGTTTCACCTGAAGTGTACAATCTGGCTAAAATTGCATTTAAAGCAATAAAAAGTTCATTTTGGCTCTCACACCTTAACTAAATGTTGTAGACTCAAACTTTTTGCTGTCATTTGTGTATTTTAGCAACTTGAAGATGATTCCAGCATTAATTTCATTGTGCTTTTGCTCATTTTGAAGATTTCGACAGTTTCACCTGAAGTGTACAATCGGGCTGAAAATGCATTTAAAGCAATACAAAGTTCATTTTGGCTCTCACACCTTAACTAAATGTTGTAAACTCAAACGTTTTGCTGTCATTAGTGTATTTTAGCAACTTGAAGATGATTCCAGCATTAATTTCATTGTGCTTTTGCTGATTTGGAAGATTTTGACAGTTTCACCTGAAGTGTACAATCTGGCTAAAATTGCATTTAAAGCAATAAAAAGTTCATTTTGGCTCTCACACCTTAACTAAATGTTGTAGACTCAAACTTTTTGCTGTCATTTGTGTATTTTAGCAACTTGAAGATGAATCCAGCATTAATTGCATTGTGCTTTTGCTCATTTTGAAGATTTTGACAGTTTCACCTGAAGTGTACAATCGGGATGAACATGCATTTAAAGCAATAAAAAGATAATTTTGGCTCTCACACCTTAACTAAATGTTGTAGACTCAAACTTTTTGCTGTCATTAGTGTATTTTAGCAACTTGAAGATGATTCCAGCATTAATTTCATTGTGCTTTTGCTGATTTTGAAGATTTTGACAGTTTCACCTGAAGTGTACAATCTGGCTAAAATTGCATTTAAAGCAATAAAAAGTTCATTTTGGCTCTCACACCTTAACTAAATGTTGTAGACTCAAACGTTGTGCTGTCATTAGTGTATTTTAGCAACTTGAAGATGATTCCAGCATTAATTTCATTGTGCTTTTGCTCATTTTGAAGATTTTGACAGTTTCACCTGAAGTGTACAATCAGGTGCTGAAAATGCATTTAAAGCAATACAAAGTTTATTTTGGCTCTCACATCACACCTTAACTAAATGTTGTAGACTCAAACTTTTTACTGTCATTAGTGTATTTTAGCAACTTGAAGATGATTCCAGCATTATTTTCATTGTGATTTTGCTCATTTTGAAGATTTCGACAGTTTCACCTGTAGTGTACAATCAGGGGCTGAAAACGCGTTTAAAGCAATAAAAAGTTCATTTAGGCTTTCACACCTTAACTAAATGTTGTAGACTCAAACTTTTTGCTGTCATTTGTGTACTTTAGCAACTTGAAGATGATTCCAGCATTAATTTCATTGTGCTTTTGCTCATTTTGAAGATTTTGACAGTTTCACCTGAAGTGTACAGTCAGGTGCTGAAAATGCATTTAAAGCAATAAAAAGTTAATTTTGGCTCTCACACCTTAACTAAATGTTGTAGACTCAAACTTTTTGCTGTCATTAGTGTATTTTAGTAACTTGAAGATGATTCCAGCATTAATTTCATTGTGCTTTTGCTGATTTTGAAGATTTTGACAGTTTCACCTGAAGTGTACAATCTGGCTAAAATTGCATTTAAAGCAATAAAAAGTTCATTTTGGCTCTCACACCTTAACTAAATGTTGTAGACTCAAACTTTTTGCTGTCATTTGTGTATTTTAGCAACTTGAAGATGAATCCAGCATTAATTTCATTGTGCTTTTGCTCATTTTGAAGATTTTGACAGTTTCACCTGAAGTGTACAATCGGGCTGATAATGCATTTAAAGCAATACAAAGTTCATTTTGGCTCTCACACCTTAACTAATTGTTATAGACTCAAACGTTTTGCTGTCATTAGTGTATTTTAGCAACTTGAAGATGATTCCAGCATTAATTTCATTGTGCTTTTGCTAATTTTGAAGATTTTGACAGTTTCACCTGAAGTGTACAATCTGGCTAAAATTGCATTTAAAGCAATAAAAAGTTCATTTTGGCTCTCACACCTTAACTAAATGTTGTAGACTCAAACTTTTTGCTGTCATTAGTGTATTTTAGCAACTTGAAGATGAATCCAGCATTAATTGCATTGTGCTTTTGCTCATTTTGAAGATTTTGACAGTTTCACCTGAAGTGTACAATCGGGATGAACATGCATTTAAAGCAATAAAAAGATAATTTTGGCTCTCACACCTTAACTAAATGTTGTAGACTCAAACTTTTTGTTGTCATTAGTGTATTTTAGCAACTTGAAGATGATTCCAGCATTAATTTCATTGTGCTTTTGCTGATTTTGAAGATTTTGACAGTTTCACCTGAAGTGTACAATCTGGCTAAAATTGCATTTAAAGCAATAAAAAGTTCATTTTGGCTCTCACACCTTAACTAAATGTTGTAGACTCAAACTTTTTGCTGTCATTTGTGTATTTTAGCAACTTGAAGATGATTCCAGCATTAATTTCATTGTGCTTTTGCTCATTTTGAAGATTTCGACAGTTTCACCTGAAGTGTACAATCGGGCTGAAAATGCATTTAAAGCAATACAAAGTTCATTTTGGCTCTCACACCTTAACTAAATGTTGTAAACTCAAACGTTTTGCTGTCATTAGTGTATTTTAGCAACTTGAAGATGATTCCAGCATTAATTTCATTGTGCTTTTGCTGATTTGGAAGATTTTGACAGTTTCACCTGAAGTGTACAATCTGGCTAAAATTGCATTTAAAGCAATAAAAAGTTCATTTTGGCTCTCACACCTTAACTAAATGTTGTAGACTCAAACTTTTTGCTGTCATTTGTGTATTTTAGCAACTTGAAGATGAATCCAGCATTAATTGCATTGTGCTTTTGCTCATTTTGAAGATTTTGACAGTTTCACCTGAAGTGTACAATCGGGATGAACATGCATTTAAAGCAATAAAAAGATAATTTTGGCTCTCACACCTTAACTAAATGTTGTAGACTCAAACTTTTTGCTGTCATTAGTGTATTTTAGCAACTTGAAGATGATTCCAGCATTAATTTCATTGTGCTTTTGCTGATTTTGAAGATTTTGACAGTTTCACCTGAAGTGTACAATCTGGCTAAAATTGCATTTAAAGCAATAAAAAGTTCATTTTGGCTCTCACACCTTAACTAAATGTTGTAGACTCAAACGTTGTGCTGTCATTAGTGTATTTTAGCAACTTGAAGATGATTCCAGCATTAATTTCATTGTGCTTTTGCTCATTTTGAAGATTTTGACAGTTTCACCTGAAGTGTACAATCAGGTGCTGAAAATGCATTTAAAGCAATACAAAGTTTATTTTGGCTCTCACATCACACCTTAACTAAATGTTGTAGACTCAAACTTTTTACTGTCATTAGTGTATTTTAGCAACTTGAAGATGATTCCAGCATTATTTTCATTGTGATTTTGCTCATTTTGAAGATTTCGACAGTTTCACCTGTAGTGTACAATCAGGGGCTGAAAACGCGTTTAAAGCAATAAAAAGTTCATTTAGGCTTTCACACCTTAACTAAATGTTGTAGACTCAAACTTTTTGCTGTCATTTGTGTACTTTAGCAACTTGAAGATGATTCCAGCATTAATTTCATTGTGCTTTTGCTCATTTTGAAGATTTTGACAGTTTCACCTGAAGTGTACAGTCAGGTGCTGAAAATGCATTTAAAGCAATAAAAAGTTAATTTTGGCTCTCACACCTTAACTAAATGTTGTAGACTCAAACTTTTTGCTGTCATTAGTGTATTTTAGTAACTTGAAGATGATTCCAGCATTAATTTCATTGTGCTTTTGCTGATTTTGAAGATTTTGACAGTTTCACCTGAAGTGTACAATCTGGCTAAAATTGCATTTAAAGCAATAAAAAGTTCATTTTGGCTCTCACACCTTAACTAAATGTTGTAGACTCAAACTTTTTGCTGTCATTTGTGTATTTTAGCAACTTGAAGATGAATCCAGCATTAATTTCATTGTGCTTTTGCTCATTTTGAAGATTTTGACAGTTTCACCTGAAGTGTACAATCGGGCTGATAATGCATTTAAAGCAATACAAAGTTCATTTTGGCTCTCACACCTTAACTAATTGTTATAGACTCAAACGTTTTGCTGTCATTAGTGTATTTTAGCAACTTGAAGATGATTCCAGCATTAATTTCATTGTGCTTTTGCTAATTTTGAAGATTTTGACAGTTTCACCTGAAGTGTACAATCAGGGGCTGAAAACGCGTTTAAAGCAATAAAAAGTTCATTTAGGCTTTCACACCTTAACTAAATGTTGTAGACTCAAACTTTTTGCTGTCATTAGTGTATTTTAGCAACTTGAAGATGATTCCAGCATTAATTTCATTGTGCTTTTGCTCATTTTGAAGATTTTGACAGTTTCACCTGAAGTGTACAGTCAGGTGCTGAAAATGCATTTAAAGCAATAAAAAGTTAATTTTGGCTCTCACACCTTAACTAAATGTTGTAGACTCAAACGTTTTGCTGTCATTAGTGTATTTTAGCAACTTGAAGATGATTACAGCATTAATTTCATTGTGCTTTTGCTCATTTTGAAGATTTTGACAGTTTCACCTGAAGTGTACAATCAGGTGCTGAAAATGCATTTAAAGCAATACAAAGTTCATTTTGGCTCTCACACCTTAACTAAATGTTGTAGACTCAAACTTTTTACTGTCATTAGTGTATTTTAGCAACTTGAAGATGATTCCAGCATTATTTTCATTGTGCTTTTGCTCATTTTGAAGATTTCGACAGTTTCACCTGAAGTGTACAATCAGGGGCTGAAAACGCGTTTAAAGCAATAAAAAGTTCATTTAGGCTTTCACACCTTAACTAAATGTTGTAGACTCAAACTTTTTGCTGTCATTAGTGTATTTTAGCAACTTGAAGATGATTCCAGCATTAATTTCATTGTGCTTTTGCTCATTTTGAAGATTTTGACAGTTTCACCTGAAGTGTACAGTCAGGTGCTGAAAATGCATTTAAAGCAATAAAAAGTTAATTTTGGCTCTCACACCTTAACTAAATGTTGTAGACTCAAACGTTTTGCTGTCATTAGTGTATTTTAGCAACTTGAAGATGATTCCAGCATTAATTTCATTGTGCTTTTGCTGATTTTGAAGATTTTGACAGTTTCACCTGAAGTGTACAATCTGGCTAAAATTGCATTTAAAGCAATAAAAAGTTCATTTTGGCTCTCACACCTTAACTAAATGTTGTAGACTCAAACTTTTTGCTGTCATTTGTGTATTTTAGCAACTTGAAGATGAATCCAGCATTAATTTCATTGTGCTTTTGCTCATTTTGAAGATTTTGACAGTTTCACCTGAAGTGTACAATCGGGCTGAAAATGCATTTAAAGCAATAAAAAGATAATTTTGGCTCTCACACCTTAACTAAATGTTGTAGACTCAAACTTTTTGCTGTCATTAGTGTATTTTAGCAACTTGAAGATGATTCCAGCATTAATTTCATTGTGCTTTTGCTCATTTTGAAGATTTTGACAGTTTCACCTGAAGTGTACAGTCAGGTGCTGAAAATGCATTTAAAGCAATAAAAAGTTAATTTTGGCTCTCACACCTTAACTAAATGTTGTAGACCCAAACGTTTTGCTGTCATTAGTGTATTTTAGCAACTTGAAGATGATTCCAGCATTAATTTCATTGTGCTTTTGCTCATTTTGAAGATTTCGACAGTTTCACCTGAAGTGTACAATCAGGGGCTGAAAACGCGTTTAAAGCAATAAAAAGTTCATTTAGGCTTTCACACCTTAACTAAATGTTGTAGACTCAAACTTTTTGCTGTCATTAGTGTATTTTAGCAACTTGAAGATGATTCCAGCATTAATTTCATTGTGCTTTTGCTCATTTTGAAGATTTTGACAGTTTCACCTGAAGTGTACAATCTGGCTAAAATTGCATTTAAAGCAATAAAAAGTTCATTTTGGCTTTCACACCTTAACTAAATGTTGTAGACTCAAACTTTTTGCTGTCATTTGTGTATTTTAGCAACTTGAAGATGATTCCAGCATTAATTTCATTGTGCTTTTGCTCATTTTGAATATTTTGACAGTTTCACCTGAAGTGTACAATCTGGCAAAAATTGCATTTAAAGCAATAAAAAGTTCATTTTGGCTCTCACACCTTAACTAAATGTTGTAGACTCAAACTTTTTGCTGTCATTAGTGTATTTTAGCAACTTGAAGATGATTCCAGCATTAATTTCATTGTGCTTTTGCTCATTTTGAAGATTTTGACAGTTTCACCTGAAGTGTACAATCGGGCTGATAATGCCTTTAAAGCAATAAAAAGTTCATTTTGGCTCTCACACCTTAACTACTTGTTATAGACTCAAACGTTTTGCTGTCAATAGTGTATTTTAGCAACTTGAAGATGATTCCAGCATTAATTTCATTGTGCTTTTGCTCATTTTGAAGATTTTGACAGTTTCACCTGAAGTGTACAATCGGGGGCTGAAAACGCGTTTAAAGCAATAAAAAGGTAATTTAGGCTCTCACACCTTAACTAAATGTTGTAGACTCAAACTTTTTGCTGTCATTAGTGTATTTTAGCAACTTGAAGATGATTCCAGCATTAATTTCATTGTGCTTTTGCTCATTTTGAAGATGATTCCAGCATTAATTTCATTGTGCTTTTGCTCATTTTGAAGATTTTGACAGTTTCACCTGAAGTGTACAATCGGGCTGATAATGCATTTAAAGCAATACAAAGTTCATTTTGGCTCTCACACCTTAACTAATTGTTATAGACTCAAACGTTTTGCTGTCATTAGTGTATTTTAGCAACTTGAAGATGATTCCAGCATTAATTTTATTGTGCTTTTGCTCATTTTGAAGATTTCGACAGTTTCACCTGAAGTGTACAATCGGGCTGAAAATGCATTTAAAGCAATACAAAGTTCATTTTGGCTCTCACACCTTAACTAAATGTTGTAGACTCAAACGTTTTGCTGTCATTAGTGTATTTTAGCAACTTGAAGATGATTCCAGCATTAATTTCATTGTGCTTTTGCTCATTTTGAAGATTTTGACAGTTTCACCTGAAGTGTACAATCTGGCTAAAATTGCATTTAAAGCAATAAAAAGTTCATTTTGGCTCTCACACCTTAACTAAATGTTGTAGACTCAAACTTTTTGCTGTCATTAGTGTATTTTAGCAACTTGAAGATGATTCCAGCATTAATTTCATTGTGCTTTTGCTCCTTTTGAAGATTTTGACAGTTTCACCTGAAGTGTACAATCAGGTGCTGAAAATGCATTTAAAGCAATAAAAAGTTACTTTTTGGCTCTCACACCTTAACTAAATGTTGTAGACTCAAACTTTTTGCTGTCATTAGTGTATTTTAGCAACTTGAAGATGATTCCAGCATTAATTTCATTGTGCTTTTGCTCATTTTGAAGATGATTCCAGCATTAATTTCATTGTGCTTTTGCTCATTTTGAAGATTTTGACAGTTTCACCTGAAGTGTACAATCGGGCTGAAAATGCATTTAAAGCAATAAAAAGATAATTTTGGCTCTCACACCTTAACTAAATGTTGTAGACTCAAACTTTTTTGCTGTCATTAGTGTATTTTAGCAACTTGAAGATGATTCCAGCATTAATTTCATTGTGCTGTTGCTCATTTTGAAGATTTTGACAGTTTTACCTGAAGTGTACAATCAGGGGCTGAAAACGAGTTTAAAGCAATAAAAAGTTCATTTAGGCTTCCACACCTTAACTAAATGTTGTAGACTCAAACTTTTTGCTGTCATTAGTGTATTTTAGCAACTTGAAGATGATTCCAGCATTAATTTCATTGTGCTTTTGCTGATTTTGAAGATTTTGACAGTTTCACCTGAAGTGTACAATCTGGCTAAAATTGCATTTAAAGCAATAAAAAGTTCATTTTGGCTCTCACACCTTAACTAAATAATGTAGACTCAAACTTTTTGCTGTCATTTGTGTATTTTAGCAACTTGAAGATGAATCCAGCATTAATTGCATTGTGCTTTTGCTCATTTTGAAGATTTTGACAGTTTCACCTGAAGTGTACAATCGGGATGAACATGCATTTAAAGCAATAAAAAGATAATTTTGGCTCTCACACCTTAACTAAATGTTGTAGACTCAAACTTTTTGCTGTCATTAGTGTATTTTAGCAACTTGAAGATGATTCCAGCATTAATTTCATTGTGCTTTTGCTGATTTTGAAGATTTTGACAGTTTCACCTGAAGTGTACAATCTGGCTAAAATTGCATTTAAAGCAATAAAAAGTTCATTTTGGCTCTCACACCTTAACTAAATGTTGTAGACTCAAACTTTTTGCTGTCATTTGTGTATTTTAGCAACTTGAAGATGAATCCAGCATTAATTTCATTGTGCTTTTGCTCATTTTGAAGATTTTGACAGTTTCACCTGAAGTGTACAATCGGGCTGACAATGCATTTAAAGCAATACAAAGTTCATTTTGGCTCTCACACCTTAACTAAATGTTGTAGACTCAAACTTTTTACTGTCATTAGTGTATTTTAGCAACTTGAAGATGATTCCAGCATTAATTTCATTGTGCTTTTGCTCATTTTGAAGATTTTGACAGTTTCACCTGAAGTGTACAGTCAGGTGCTGAAAATGCATTTAAAGCAATAAAAAGTTAATTTTGGCTCTCACACCTTAACTAAATGTTGTAGACTCAAACGTTTTGCTGTCATTAGTGTATTTTAGCAACTTGAAGATGATTCCAGCATTAATTTCATTGTGCTTTTGCTCATTTTGAAGATTTTGACAGTTTCACCTGAAGTGTACAATCAGGTGCTGAAAATGCATTTAAAGCAATACAAAGTTTATTTTGGCTCTCACACCTTAACTAAATGTTGTAGACTCAAACTTTTTACTGTCATTAGTGTATTTTAGCAACTTGAAGATGATTCCAGCATTATTTTCATTGTGATTTTGCTCATTTTGAAGATTTTGACAGTTTCACCTGTAGTGTACAATCAGGGGCTGAAAACGCGTTTAAAGCAATAAAAAGTTCATTTAGGCTTTCACACCTTAACTAAATGTTGTAGACTCAAACTTTTTGCTGTCATTAGTGTATTTTAGCAACTTGAAGATGATTCCAGCATTAATTTCATTGTGCTTTTGCTCATTTTGAAGATTTTGACAGTTTCACCTGAAGTGTACAATCTGGCTAAAATTGCATTTAAAGCAATAAAAAGTTCATTTTGGCTTTCACACCTTAACTAAATGTTGTAGACTCAAACTTTTTGCTGTCATTTGTGTATTTTAGCAACTTGAAGATGATTCCAGCATTAATTTCATTGTGCTTTTGCTCATTTTGAATATTTTGACAGTTTCACCTGAAGTGTACAATCTGGCAAAAATTGCATTTAAAGCAATAAAAAGTTCATTTTGGCTCTCACACCTTAACTAAATGTTGTAGACTCAAACTTTTTGCTGTCATTAGTGTATTTTAGCAACTTGAAGATGATTCCAGCATTAATTTCATTGTGCTTTTGCTCATTTTGAAGATTTTGACAGTTTCACCTGAAGTGTACAATCGGGCTGATAATGCCTTTAAAGCAATAAAAAGTTCATTTTGGCTCTCACACCTTAACTACTTGTTATAGACTCAAACGTTTTGCTGTCAATAGTGTATTTTAGCAACTTGAAGATGATTCCAGCATTAATTTCATTGTGCTGTTGCTCATTTTGAAGATTTTGACAGTTTCACCTGAAGTGTACAATCGGGGGCTGAAAACGCGTTTAAAGCAATAAAAAGGTAATTTAGGCTCTCACACCTTAACTAAATGTTGTAGACTCAAACTTTTTGCTGTCATTTGTGTACTTTAGCAACTTGAAGATGATTCCAGCATTAATTTCATTGTGCTTTTGCTCATTTTGAAGATTTTGACAGTTTCACCTGAAGTGTACAATCGGGCTGATAATGCATTTAAAGCAATACAAAGTTCATTTTGGCTCTCACACCTTAACTAATTGTTATAGACTCAAACGTTTTGCTGTCATTAGTGTATTTTAGCAACTTGAAGATGATTCCAGCATTAATTTTATTGTGCTTTTGCTCATTTTGAAGATTTCGACAGTTTCACCTGAAGTGTACAATCGGGCTGAAAATGCATTTAAAGCAATACAAAGTTCATTTTGGCTCTCACACCTTAACTAAATGTTGTAGACTCAAACGTTTTGCTGTCATTAGTGTATTTTAGCAACTTGAAGATGATTCCAGCATTAATTTCATTGTGCTTTTGCTCATTTTGAAGATTTTGACAGTTTCACCTGAAGTGTACAATCTGGCTAAAATTGCATTTAAAGCAATAAAAAGTTCATTTTGGCTCTCACACCTTAACTAAATGTTGTAGACTCAAACTTTTTGCTGTCATTAGTGTATTTTAGCAACTTGAAGATGATTCCAGCATTAATTTCATTGTGCTTTTGCTCCTTTTGAAGATTTTGACAGTTTCACCTGAAGTGTACAATCAGGTGCTGAAAATGCATTTAAAGCAATAAAAAGTTACTTTTTGGCTCTCACACCTTAACTAAATGTTGTAGACTCAAACTTTTTGCTGTCATTAGTGTATTTTAGCAACTTGAAGATGATTCCAGCATTAATTTCATTGTGCTTTTGCTAATTTTGAAGATTTTGACAGTTTCACCTGAAGTGTACAATCAGGGGCTGAAAACGCGTTTAAAGCAATAAAAAGTTCATTTAGGCTTTCACACCTTAACTAAATGTTGTAGACTCAAACTTTTTGCTGTCATTAGTGTCTTTTAGCAACTTGAAGATGATTCCAGCATTAATTTCATTGTGCTTTTGCTCATTTTGAAGATTTTGACAGTTTCACCTGAAGTGTACAGTCAGGTGCTGAAAATGCATTTAAAGCAATAAAAAGTTAATTTTGGCTCTCACACCTTAACTAAATGTTGTAGACTCAAACGTTTTGCTGTCATTAGTGTATTTTAGCAACTTGAAGATGATTACAGCATTAATTTCATTGTGCTTTTGCTCATTTTGAAGATTTTGACAGTTTCACCTGAAGTGTACAATCAGGTGCTGAAAATGCATTTAAAGCAATACAAAGTTCATTTTGGCTCTCACACCTTAACTAAATGTTGTAGACTCAAACTTTTTACTGTCATTAGTGTATTTTAGCAACTTGAAGATGATTCCAGCATTATTTTCATTGTGCTTTTGCTCATTTTGAAGATTTCGACAGTTTCACCTGAAGTGTACAATCAGGGGCTGAAAACGCGTTTAAAGCAATAAAAAGTTCATTTAGGCTTTCACACCTTAACTAAATGTTGTAGACTCAAACTTTTTGCTGTCATTAGTGTATTTTAGCAACTTGAAGATGATTCCAGCATTAATTTCATTGTGCTTTTGCTCATTTTGAAGATTTTGACAGTTTCACCTGAAGTGTACAGTCAGGTGCTGAAAATGCATTTAAAGCAATAAAAAGTTAATTTTGGCTCTCACACCTTAACTAAATGTTGTAGACTCAAACGTTTTGCTGTCATTAGTGTATTTTAGCAACTTGAAGATGATTCCAGCATTAATTTCATTGTGCTTTTGCTGATTTTGAAGATTTTGACAGTTTCACCTGAAGTGTACAATCTGGCTAAAATTGCATTTAAAGCAATAAAAAGTTCATTTTGGCTCTCACACCTTAACTAAATGTTGTAGACTCAAACTTTTTGCTGTCATTTGTGTATTTTAGCAACTTGAAGATGAATCCAGCATTAATTTCATTGTGCTTTTGCTCATTTTGAAGATTTTGACAGTTTCACCTGAAGTGTACAATCGGGCTGAAAATGCATTTAAAGCAATAAAAAGATAATTTTGGCTCTCACACCTTAACTAAATGTTGTAGACTCAAACTTTTTGCTGTCATTAGTGTATTTTAGCAACTTGAAGATGATTCCAGCATTAATTTCATTGTGCTTTTGCTCATTTTGAAGATTTTGACAGTTTCACCTGAAGTGTACAGTCAGGTGCTGAAAATGCATTTAAAGCAATAAAAAGTTAATTTTGGCTCTCACACCTTAACTAAATGTTGTAGACTCAAACGTTTTGCTGTCATTAGTGTATTTTAGCAACTTGAAGATGATTCCAGCATTAATTTCATTGTGCTTTTGCTCATTTTGAAGATTTCGACAGTTTCACCTGAAGTGTACAATCAGGGGCTGAAAACGCGTTTAAAGCAATAAAAAGTTCATTTAGGCTTTCACACCTTAACTAAATGTTGTAGACTCAAACTTTTTGCTGTCATTAGTGTATTTTAGCAACTTGAAGATGATTCCAGCATTAATTTCATTGTGCTTTTGCTCATTTTGAAGATTTTGACAGTTTCACCTGAAGTGTACAATCTGGCTAAAATTGCATTTAAAGCAATAAAAAGTTCATTTTGGCTTTCACACCTTAACTAAATGTTGTAGACTCAAACTTTTTGCTGTCATTTGTGTATTTTAGCAACTTGAAGATGATTCCAGCATTAATTTCATTGTGCTTTTGCTCATTTTGAATATTTTGACAGTTTCACCTGAAGTGTACAATCTGGCAAAAATTGCATTTAAAGCAATAAAAAGATAATTTTGGCTCTCACACCTTAACTAAATGTTGTAGACTCAAACTTTTTTGCTGTCATTAGTGTATTTTAGCAACTTGAAGATGATTCCAGCATTAATTTCATTGTGCTTTTGCTAATTTTGAAGATTTTGACAGTTTCACCTGAAGTGTACAATCAGGGGCTGAAAACGCGTTTAAAGCAATAAAAAGTTCATTTAGGCTTTCACACCTTAACTAAATGTTGTAGACTCAAACTTTTTGCTGTCATTAGTGTATTTTAGCAACTTGAAGATGATTCCAGCATTAATTTCATTGTGCTTTTGCTCATTTTGAAGATTTTGACAGTTTCACCTGAAGTGTACAGTCAGGTGCTGAAAATGCATTTAAAGCAATAAAAAGTTAATTTTGGCTCTCACACCTTAACTAAATGTTGTAGACTCAAACGTTTTGCTGTCATTAGTGTATTTTAGCAACTTGAAGATGATTACAGCATTAATTTCATTGTGCTTTTGCTCATTTTGAAGATTTTGACAGTTTCACCTGAAGTGTACAATCAGGTGCTGAAAATGCATTTAAAGCAATACAAAGTTCATTTTGGCTCTCACACCTTAACTAAATGTTGTAGACTCAAACTTTTTACTGTCATTAGTGTATTTTAGCAACTTGAAGATGATTCCAGCATTATTTTCATTGTGCTTTTGCTCATTTTGAAGATTTCGACAGTTTCACCTGAAGTGTACAATCAGGGGCTGAAAACGCGTTTAAAGCAATAAAAAGTTCATTTAGGCTTTCACACCTTAACTAAATGTTGTAGACTCAAACTTTTTGCTGTCATTAGTGTATTTTAGCAACTTGAAGATGATTCCAGCATTAATTTCATTGTGCTTTTGCTCATTTTGAAGATTTTGACAGTTTCACCTGAAGTGTACAGTCAGGTGCTGAAAATGCATTTAAAGCAATAAAAAGTTAATTTTGGCTCTCACACCTTAACTAAATGTTGTAGACTCAAACGTTTTGCTGTCATTAGTGTATTTTAGCAACTTGAAGATGATTCCAGCATTAATTTCATTGTGCTTTTGCTGATTTTGAAGATTTTGACAGTTTCACCTGAAGTGTACAATCTGGCTAAAATTGCATTTAAAGCAATAAAAAGTTCATTTTGGCTCTCACACCTTAACTAAATGTTGTAGACTCAAACTTTTTGCTGTCATTTGTGTATTTTAGCAACTTGAAGATGAATCCAGCATTAATTTCATTGTGCTTTTGCTCATTTTGAAGATTTTGACAGTTTCACCTGAAGTGTACAATCGGGCTGAAAATGCATTTAAAGCAATAAAAAGATAATTTTGGCTCTCACACCTTAACTAAATGTTGTAGACTCAAACTTTTTGCTGTCATTAGTGTATTTTAGCAACTTGAAGATGATTCCAGCATTAATTTCATTGTGCTTTTGCTCATTTTGAAGATTTTGACAGTTTCACCTGAAGTGTACAGTCAGGTGCTGAAAATGCATTTAAAGCAATAAAAAGTTAATTTTGGCTCTCACACCTTAACTAAATGTTGTAGACTCAAACGTTTTGCTGTCATTAGTGTATTTTAGCAACTTGAAGATGATTCCAGCATTAATTTCATTGTGCTTTTGCTCATTTTGAAGATTTCGACAGTTTCACCTGAAGTGTACAATCAGGGGCTGAAAACGCGTTTAAAGCAATAAAAAGTTCATTTAGGCTTTCACACCTTAACTAAATGTTGTAGACTCAAACTTTTTGCTGTCATTAGTGTATTTTAGCAACTTGAAGATGATTCCAGCATTAATTTCATTGTGCTTTTGCTCATTTTGAAGATTTTGACAGTTTCACCTGAAGTGTACAATCTGGCTAAAATTGCATTTAAAGCAATAAAAAGTTCATTTTGGCTTTCACACCTTAACTAAATGTTGTAGACTCAAACTTTTTGCTGTCATTTGTGTATTTTAGCAACTTGAAGATGATTCCAGCCTTAATTTCATTGTGCTTTTGCTCATTTTGAATATTTTGACAGTTTCACCTGAAGTGTACAATCTGGCAAAAATTGCATTTAAAGCAATAAAAAGTTCATTTTGGCTCTCACACCTTAACTAAATGTTGTAGACTCAAACTTTTTGCTGTCATTAGTGTATTTTAGCAACTTGAAGATGATTCCAGCATTAATTTCATTGTGCTTTTGCTCATTTTGAAGATTTTGACAGTTTCACCTGAAGTGTACAATCGGGCTGATAATGCCTTTAAAGCAATAAAAAGTTCATTTTGGCTCTCACACCTTAACTACTTGTTATAGACTCAAACGTTTTGCTGTCAATAGTGTATTTTAGCAACTTGAAGATGATTCCAGCATTAATTTCATTGTGCTTTTGCTCATTTTGAAGATTTTGACAGTTTCACCTGAAGTGTACAATCGGGGGCTGAAAACGCGTTTAAAGCAATAAAAAGGTAATTTAGGCTCTCACACCTTAACTAAATGTTGTAGACTCAAACTTTTTGCTGTCATTAGTGTATTTTAGCAACTTGAAGATGATTCCAGCATTAATTTCATTGTGCTTTTGCTCATTTTGAAGATGATTCCAGCATTAATTTCATTGTGCTTTTGCTCATTTTGAAGATTTTGACAGTTTCACCTGAAGTGTACAATCGGGCTGATAATGCATTTAAAGCAATACAAAGTTCATTTTGGCTCTCACAACTTAACTAATTGTTATAGACTCAAACGTTTTGCTGTCATTAGTGTATTTTAGCAACTTGAAGATGATTCCAGCATTAATTTTATTGTGCTTTTGCTCATTTTGAAGATTTCGACAGTTTCACCTGAAGTGTACAATCGGGCTGAAAATGCATTTAAAGCAATACAAAGTTCATTTTGGCTCTCACACCTTAACTAAATGTTGTAGACTCAAACGTTTTGCTGTCATTAGTGTATTTTAGCAACTTGAAGATGATTCCAGCATTAATTTCATTGTGCTTTTGCTCATTTTGAAGATTTTGACAGTTTCACCTGAAGTGTACAATCTGGCTAAAATTGCATTTAAAGCAATAAAAAGTTCATTTTGGCTCTCACACCTTAACTAAATGTTGTAGACTCAAACTTTTTGCTGTCATTTGTGTATTTTAGCAACTTGAAGATGATTCCAGCATTAATTTCATTGTGCTTTTGCTCCTTTTGAAGATTTTGACAGTTTCACCTGAAGTGTACAATCAGGTGCTGAAAATGCATTTAAAGCAATAAAAAGTTACTTTTTGGCTCTCACACCTTAACTAAATGTTGTAGACTCAAACTTTTTGCTGTCATTAGTGTATTTTAGCAACTTGAAGATGATTCCAGCATTAATTTCATTGTGCTTTTGCTCATTTTGAAGATGATTCCAGCATTAATTTCATTGTGCTTTTGCTCATTTTGAAGATTTTGACAGTTTCACCTGAAGTGTACAATCGGGCTGAAAATGCATTTAAAGCAATAAAAAGATAATTTTGGCTCTCACACCTTAACTAAATGTTGTAGACTCAAACTTTTTTGCTGTCATTAGTGTATTTTAGCAACTTGAAGATGATTCCAGCATTAATTTCATTGTGCTGTTGCTCATTTTGAAGATTTTGACAGTTTTACCTGAAGTGTACAATCAGGGGCTGAAAACGAGTTTAAAGCAATAAAAAGTTCATTTAGGCTTCCACACCTTAACTAAATGTTGTAGACTCAAACTTTTTGCTGTCATTAGTGTATTTTAGCAACTTGAAGATGATTCCAGCATTAATTTCATTGTGCTTTTGCTGATTTTGAAGATTTTGACAGTTTCACCTGAAGTGTACAATCTGGCTAAAATTGCATTTAAAGCAATAAAAAGTTCATTTTGGCTCTCACACCTTAACTAAATGTTGTAGACTCAAACTTTTTGCTGTCATTTGTGTATTTTAGCAACTTGAAGATGAATCCAGCATTAATTGCATTGTGCTTTTGCTCATTTTGAAGATTTTGACAGTTTCACCTGAAGTGTACAATCGGGATGAACATGCATTTAAAGCAATAAAAAGATAATTTTGGCTCTCACACCTTAACTAAATGTTGTAGACTCAAACTTTTTGCTGTCATTAGTGTATTTTAGCAACTTGAAGATGATTCCAGCATTAATTTCATTGTGCTTTTGCTGATTTTGAAGATTTTGACAGTTTCACCTGAAGTGTACAATCTGGCTAAAATTGCATTTAAAGCAATAAAAAGTTCATTTTGGCTCTCACACCTTAACTAAATGTTGTAGACTCAAACTTTTTGCTGTCATTTGTGTATTTTAGCAACTTGAAGATGAATCCAGCATTAATTTCATTGTGCTTTTGCTCATTTTGAAGATTTTGACAGTTTCACCTGAAGTGTACAATCGGGCTGAAAATGCATTTAAAGCAATACAAAGTTCATTTTGGCTCTCACACCTTAACTAAATGTTGTAGACTCAAACTTTTTACTGTCATTAGTGTATTTTAGCAACTTGAAGATGATTCCAGCATTAATTTCATTGTGCTTTTGCTCATTTTGAAGATTTTGACAGTTTCACCTGAAGTGTACAGTCAGGTGCTGAAAATGCATTTAAAGCAATAAAAAGTTAATTTTGGCTCTCACACCTTAACTAAATGTTGTAGACTCAAACGTTTTGCTGTCATTAGTGTATTTTAGCAACTTGAAGATGATTCCAGCATTAATTTCATTGTGCTTTTGCTCATTTTGAAGATTTTGACAGTTTCACCTGAAGTGTACAATCAGGTGCTGAAAATGCATTTAAAGCAATACAAAGTTTATTTTGGCTCTCACACCTTAACTAAATGTTGTAGACTCAAACTTTTTACTGTCATTAGTGTATTTTAGCAACTTGAAGATGATTCCAGCATTATTTTCATTGTGATTTTGCTCATTTTGAAGATTTTGACAGTTTCACCTGTAGTGTACAATCAGGGGCTGAAAACGCGTTTAAAGCAATAAAAAGTTCATTTAGGCTTTCACACCTTAACTAAATGTTGTAGACTCAAACTTTTTGCTGTCATTAGTGTATTTTAGCAACTTGAAGATGATTCCAGCATTAATTTCATTGTGCTTTTGCTCATTTTGAAGATTTTGACAGTTTCACCTGAAGTGTACAATCTGGCTAAAATTGCATTTAAAGCAATAAAAAGTTCATTTTGGCTTTCACACCTTAACTAAATGTTGTAGACTCAAACTTTTTGCTGTCATTTGTGTATTTTAGCAACTTGAAGATGATTCCAGCATTAATTTCATTGTGCTTTTGCTCATTTTGAATATTTTGACAGTTTCACCTGAAGTGTACAATCTGGCAAAAATTGCATTTAAAGCAATAAAAAGTTCATTTTGGCTCTCACACCTTAACTAAATGTTGTAGACTCAAACTTTTTGCTGTCATTAGTGTATTTTAGCAACTTGAAGATGATTCCAGCATTAATTTCATTGTGCTTTTGCTCATTTTGAAGATTTTGACAGTTTCACCTGAAGTGTACAATCGGGCTGATAATGCCTTTAAAGCAATAAAAAGTTCATTTTGGCTCTCACACCTTAACTACTTGTTATAGACTCAAACGTTTTGCTGTCAATAGTGTATTTTAGCAACTTGAAGATGATTCCAGCATTAATTTCATTGTGCTGTTGCTCATTTTGAAGATTTTGACAGTTTCACCTGAAGTGTACAATCGGGGGCTGAAAACGCGTTTAAAGCAATAAAAAGGTAATTTAGGCTCTCACACCTTAACTAAATGTTGTAGACTCAAACTTTTTGCTGTCATTTGTGTACTTTAGCAACTTGAAGATGATTCCAGCATTAATTTCATTGTGCTTTTGCTCATTTTGAAGATTTTGACAGTTTCACCTGAAGTGTACAATCGGGCTTATAATGCATTTAAAGCAATACAAAGTTCATTTTGGCTCTCACACCTTAACTAATTGTTATAGACTCAAACGTTTTGCTGTCATTAGTGTATTTTAGCAACTTGAAGATGATTCCAGCATTAATTTTATTGTGCTTTTGCTCATTTTGAAGATTTCGACAGTTTCACCTGAAGTGTACAATCGGGCTGAAAATGCATTTAAAGCAATACAAAGTTCATTTTGGCTCTCACACCTTAACTAAATGTTGTAGACTCAAACGTTTTGCTGTCATTAGTGTATTTTAGCAACTTGAAGATGATTCCAGCATTAATTTCATTGTGCTTTTGCTCATTTTGAAGATTTTGACAGTTTCACCTGAAGTGTACAATCTGGCTAAAATTGCATTTAAAGCAATAAAAAGTTCATTTTGGCTCTCACACCTTAACTAAATGTTGTAGACTCAAACTTTTTGCTGTCATTAGTGTATTTTAGCAACTTGAAGATGATTCCAGCATTAATTTCATTGTGCTTTTGCTCCTTTTGAAGATTTTGACAGTTTCACCTGAAGTGTACAATCAGGTGCTGAAAATGCATTTAAAGCAATAAAAAGTTACTTTTTGGCTCTCACACCTTAACTAAATGTTGTAGACTCAAACTTTTTGCTGTCATTAGTGTATTTTAGCAACTTGAAGATGATTCCAGCATTAATTTCATTGTGCTTTTGCTCATTTTGAAGATGATTCCAGCATTAATTTCATTGTGCTTTTGCTCATTTTGAAGATTTTGACAGTTTCACCTGAAGTGTACAATCGGGCTGAAAATGCATTTAAAGCAATAAAAAGATAATTTTGGCTCTCACACCTTAACTAAATGTTGTAAACTCAAACGTTTTGCTGTCATTAGTGTATTTTAGCAACTTGAAGATGATTCCAGCATTAATTTTATTGTGCTTTTGCTCATTTTGAAGATTTCGACAGTTTCACCTGAAGTGTACAATCGGGCTGAAAATGCATTTAAAGCAATACAAAGTTCATTTTGGCTCTCACACCTTAACTAAATGTTGTAAACTCAAACGTTTTGCTGTCATTAGTGTATTTTAGCAACTTGAAGATGATTCCAGCATTAATTTCATTGTGCTTTTGCTGATTTTGAAGATTTTGACAGTTTCACCTGAAGTGTACAATCTGGCTAAAATTGCATTTAAAGCAATAAAAAGTTCATTTTGGCTCTCACACCTTAACTAAATGTTGTAGACTCAAACTTTTTGCTGTCATTTGTGTATTTTAGCAACTTGAAGATGAATCCAGCATTAATTGCATTGTGCTTTTGCTCATTTTGAAGATTTTGACAGTTTCACCTGAAGTGTACAATCGGGATGAACATGCATTTAAAGCAATAAAAAGATAATTTTGGCTCTCACACCTTAACTAAATGTTGTAGACTCAAACTTTTTGCTGTCATTAGTGTATTTTAGCAACTTGAAGATGATTCCAGCATTAATTTCATTGTGCTTTTGCTGATTTTGAAGATTTTGACAGTTTCACCTGAAGTGTACAATCTGGCTAAAATTGCATTTAAAGCAATAAAAAGTTCATTTTGGCTCTCACACCTTAACTAAATGTTGTAGACTCAAACTTTTTGCTGTCATTTGTGTATTTTAGCAACTTGAAGATGAATCCAGCATTAATTTCATTGTGCTTTTGCTCATTTTGAAGATTTTGACAGTTTCACCTGAAGTGTACAGTCAGGTGCTGAAAATGCATTTAAAGCAATAAAAAGTTAATTTTGGCTCTCACACCTTAACTAAATGTTGTAGACTCAAACTTTTTGCTGTCATTACTGTATTTTAGTAACTTGAAGATGATTCCAGCATTAATTTCATTGTGCTTTTGCTGATTTTGAAGATTTTGACAGTTTCACCTGAAGTGTACAATCTGGCTAAAATTGCATTTAAAGCAATAAAAAGTTCATTTTGGCTCTCACACCTTAACTAAATGTTGTAGACTCAAACTTTTTGCTGTCATTTGTGTATTTTAGCAACTTGAAGATGAATCCAGCATTAATTTCATTGTGCTTTTGCTCATTTTGAAGATTTTGACAGTTTCACCTGAAGTGTACAGTCAGGTGCTGAAAATGCATTTAAAGCAATAAAAAGTTAATTTTGGCTCTCACACCTTAACTAAATGTTGTAGACTCAAACTTTTTGCTGTCATTAGTGTATTTTAGCAACTTGAAGATGAATCCAGCATTAATTTCATTGTGCTTTTGCTCATTTTGAAGATTTTGACAGTTTCACCTGAAGTGTACAATCGGGCTGATAATGCATTTAAAGCAATACAAAGTTCATTTTGGCTCTCACACCTTAACTAATTGTTATAGACTCAAACGTTTTGCTGTCATTAGTGTATTTTAGCAACTTGAAGATGATTCCAGCATTAATTTCATTGTGCTTTTGCTAATTTTGAAGATTTTGACAGTTTCACCTGAAGTGTACAATCAGGGGCTGAAAACGCGTTTAAAGCAATAAAAAGTTCATTTAGGCTTTCACACCTTAACTAAATGTTGTAGACTCAAACTTTTTGCTGTCATTAGTGTCTTTTAGCAACTTGAAGATGATTCCAGCATTAATTTCATTGTGCTTTTGCTCATTTTGAAGATTTTGACAGTTTCACCTGAAGTGTACAGTCAGGTGCTGAAAATGCATTTAAAGCAATAAAAAGTTAATTTTGGCTCTCACACCTTAACTAAATGTTGTAGACTCAAACATTTTGCTGTCATTAGTGTATTTTAGCAACTTGAAGATGATTACAGCATTAATTTCATTGTGCTTTTGCTCATTTTGAAGATTTTGACAGTTTCACCTGAAGTGTACAATCAGGTGCTGAAAATGCATTTAAAGCAATACAAAGTTCATTTTGGCTCTCACACCTTAACTAAATGTTGTAGACTCAAACTTTTTACTGTCATTAGTGTATTTTAGCAACTTGAAGATGATTCCAGCATTATTTTCATTGTGCTTTTGCTCATTTTGAAGATTTTGACAGTTTCACCTGAAGTGTACAATCAGGGGCTGAAAACGCGTTTAAAGCAATAAAAAGTTCATTTAGGCTTTCACACCTTAACTAAATGTTGTAGACTCAAACTTTTTGCTGTCATTAGTGTATTTTAGCAACTTGAAGATGATTCCAGCATTAATTTCATTGTGCTTTTGCTCATTTTGAAGATTTTGACAGTTTCACCTGAAGTGTACAGTCAGGTGCTGAAAATGCATTTAAAGCAATAAAAAGTTAATTTTGGCTCTCACACCTTAACTAAATGTTGTAGACTCAAACGTTTTGCTGTCATTAGTGTATTTTAGCAACTTGAAGATGATTCCAGCATTAATTTCATTGTGTATTTGCTGATTTTGAAGATTTTGACAGTTTCACCTGAAGTGTACAATCTGGCTAAAATTGCATTTAAAGCAATAAAAAGTTCATTTTGGCTCTCACACCTTAACTAAATGTTGTAGACTCAAACTTTTTGCTGTCATTTGTGTATTTTAGCAACTTGAAGATGAATCCAGCATTAATTTCATTGTGCTTTTGCTCATTTTGAAGATTTTGACAGTTTCACCTGAAGTGTACAATCGGGCTGAAAATGCATTTAAAGCAATAAAAAGATAATTTTGACTCTCACACCTTAACTAAATGTTGTAGACTCAAACTTTTTGCTGTCATTAGTGTATTTTAGCAACTTGAAGATGATTCCAGCATTAATTTCATTGTGCTTTTGCTCATTTTGAAGATTTTGACAGTTTCACCTGAAGTGTACAGTCAGGTGCTGAAAATGCATTTAAAGCAATAAAAAGTTAATTTTGGCTCTCACACCTTAACTAAATGTTGTAGACTCAAACGTTTTGCTGTCATTAGTGTATTTTAGCAACTTGAAGATGATTCCAGCATTAATTTCATTGTGCTTTTGCTCATTTTGAAGATTTCGACAGTTTCACCTGAAGTGTACAATCAGGGGCTGAAAACGCGTTTAAAGCAATAAAAAGTTCATTTAGGCTTTCACACCTTAACTAAATGTTGTAGACTCAAACTTTTTGCTGTCATTAGTGTATTTTAGCAACTTGAAGATGATTCCAGCATTAATTTCATTGTGCTTTTGCTCATTTTGAAGATTTTGACAGTTTCACCTGAAGTGTACAATCTGGCTAAAATTGCATTTAAAGCAATAAAAAGTTCATTTTGGCTTTCACACCTTAACTAAATGTTGTAGACTCAAACTTTTTGCTGTCATTTGTGTATTTTAGCAACTTGAAGATGATTCCAGCATTAATTTCATTGTGCTTTTGCTCATTTTGAATATTTTGACAGTTTCACCTGAAGTGTACAATCGGGCTGATAATGCCTTTAAAGCAATAAAAAGTTCATTTTGGCTCTCACACCTTAACTACTTGTTATAGACTCAAACGTTTTGCTGTCAATAGTGTATTTTAGCAACTTGAAGATGATTCCAGCATTAATTTCATTGTGCTTTTGCTCATTTTGAAGATTTTGACAGTTTCACCTGAAGTGTACAATCGGGGGCTGAAAACGCGTTTAAAGCAATAAAAAGGTAATTTAGGCTCTCACACCTTAACTAAATGTTGTAGACTCAAACTTTTTGCTGTCATTTGTGTACTTTAGCAACTTGAAGATGATTCCAGCATTAATTTCATTGTGCTTTTGCTCATTTTGAAGATTTTGACAGTTTCACCTGAAGTGTACAATCGGGCTGATAATGCATTTAAAGCAATACAAAGTTCATTTTGGCTCTCACACCTTAACTAATTGTTATAGACTCAAACGTTTTGCTGTCATTAGTGTATTTTAGCAACTTGAAGATGATTCCAGCATTAATTTTATTGTGCTTTTGCTCATTTTGAAGATTTCGACAGTTTCACCTGAAGTGTACAATCGAGCTGAAAATGCATTTAAAGCAATACAAAGTTCATTTTGGCTCTCACACCTTAACTAAATGTTGTAGACTCAAACGTTTTGCTGTCATTAGTGTATTTTAGCAACTTGAAGATGATTCCAGCATTAATTTCATTGTGCTTTTGCTCATTTTGAAGATTTTGACAGTTTCACCTGAAGTGTACAATCTGGCTAAAATTGCATTTAAAGCAATAAAAAGTTCATTTTGGCTCTCACACCTTAACTAAATGTTGTAGACTCAAACTTTTTGCTGTCATTAGTGTATTTTAGCAACTTGAAGATGATTCCAGCATTAATTTCATTGTGCTTTTGCTCCTTTTGAAGATTTTGACAGTTTCACCTGAAGTGTACAATCAGGTGCTGAAAATGCATTTAAAGCAATAAAAAGTTACTTTTTGGCTCTCACACCTTAACTAAATGTTGTAGACTCAAACTTTTTGCTGTCATTAGTGTATTTTAGCAACTTGAAGATGATTCCAGCATTAATTTCATTGTGCTTTTGCTCATTTTGAAGATGATTCCAGCATTAATTTCATTGTGCTTTTGCTCATTTTGAAGATTTTGACAGTTTCACCTGAAGTGTACAATCGGGCTGAAAATGCATTTAAAGCAATAAAAAGATAATTTTGGCTCTCACACCTTAACTAAATGTTGTAGACTCAAACTTTTTTGCTGTCATTAGTGTATTTTAGCAACTTGAAGATGATTCCAGCATTAATTTCATTGTGCTGTTGCTCATTTTGAAGATTTTGACAGTTTTACCTGAAGTGTACAATCAGGGGCTGAAAACGAGTTTAAAGCAATAAAAAGTTCATTTAGGCTTCCACACCTTAACTAAATGTTGTAGACTCAAACTTTTTGCTGTCATTAGTGTATTTTAGCAACTTGAAGATGATTCCAGCATTAATTTCATTGTGCTTTTGCTGATTTTGAAGATTTTGACAGTTTCACCTGAAGTGTACAATCTGGCTAAAATTGCATTTAAAGCAATAAAAAGTTCATTTTGGCTCTCACACCTTAACTAAATGTTGTAGACTCAAACTTTTTGCTGTCATTTGTGTATTTTAGCAACTTGAAGATGAATCCAGCATTAATTGCATTGTGCTTTTGCTCATTTTGAAGATTTTGACAGTTTCACCTGAAGTGTACAATCTGGCTAAAATTGCATTTAAAGCAATAAAAAGTTCATTTTGGCTCTCACACCTTAACTAAATGTTGTAGACTCAAACTTTTTGCTGTCATTTGTGTATTTTAGCAACTTGAAGATGAATCCAGCATTAATTTCATTGTGCTTTTGCTCATTTTGAAGATTTTGACAGTTTCACCTGAAGTGTACAGTCAGGTGCTGAAAATGCATTTAAAGCAATAAAAAGTTAATTTTGGCTCTCACACCTTAACTAAATGTTGTAGACTCAAACTTTTTGCTGTCATTAGTGTATTTTAGCAACTTGAAGATGAATCCAGCATTAATTTCATTGTGCTTTTGCTCATTTTGAAGATTTTGACAGTTTCACCTGAAGTGTACAATCGGGCTGATAATGCATTTAAAGCAATACAAAGTTCATTTTGGCTCTCACACCTTAACTAATTGTTATAGACTCAAACGTTTTGCTGTCATTAGTGTATTTTAGCAACTTGAAGATGATTCCAGCATTAATTTCATTGTGCTTTTGCTAATTTTGAAGATTTTGACAGTTTCACCTGAAGTGTACAATCAGGGGCTGAAAACGCGTTTAAAGCAATAAAAAGTTCATTTAGGCTTTCACACCTTAACTAAATGTTGTAGACTCAAACTTTTTGCTGTCATTAGTGTCTTTTAGCAACTTGAAGATGAATCCAGCATTAATTTCATTGTGCTTTTGCTCATTTTGAAGATTTTGACAGTTTCACCTGAAGTGTACAGTCAGGTGCTGAAAATGCATTTAAAGCAATAAAAAGTTAATTTTGGCTCTCACACCTTAACTAAATGTTGTAGACTCAAACTTTTTGCTGTCATTAGTGTATTTTAGCAACTTGAAGATGAATCCAGCATTAATTTCATTGTGCTTTTGCTCATTTTGAAGATTTTGACAGTTTCACCTGAAGTGTACAATCGGGCTGATAATGCATTTAAAGCAATACAAAGTTCATTTTGGCTCTCACACCTTAACTAATTGTTATAGACTCAAACGTTTTGCTGTCATTAGTGTATTTTAGCAACTTGAAGATGATTCCAGCATTAATTTCATTGTGCTTTTGCTAATTTTGAAGATTTTGACAGTTTCACCTGAAGTGTACAATCAGGGGCTGAAAACGCGTTTAAAGCAATAAAAAGTTCATTTAGGCTTTCACACCTTAACTAAATGTTGTAGACTCAAACGTTTTGCTGTCATTAGTGTATTTTAGCAACTTGAAGATGATTCCAGCATTAATTTCATTGTGCTTTTGCTCATTTTGAAGATTTTGACAGTTTCACCTGAAGTGTACAGTCAGGTGCTGAAAATGCATTTAAAGCAATAAAAAGTTAATTTTGGCTCTCACACCTTAACTAAATGTTGTAGACTCAAACTTTTTGCTGTCATTAGTGTCTTTTAGCAACTTGAAGATGATTCCAGCATTAATTTCATTGTGCTTTTGCTCATTTTGAAGATTTTGACAGTTTCACCTGAAGTGTACAGTCAGGTGCTGAAAATGCATTTAAAGCAATAAAAAGTTAATTTTGGCTCTCACACCTTAACTAAATGTTGTAGACTCAAACGTTTTGCTGTCATTAGTGTATTTTAGCAACTTGAAGATGATTACAGCATTAATTTCATTGTGCTTTTGCTCATTTTGAAGATTTTGACAGTTTCACCTGAAGTGTACAATCAGGTGCTGAAAATGCATTTAAAGCAATACAAAGTTCATTTTGGCTCTCACACCTTAACTAAATGTTGTAGACTCAAACTTTTTACTGTCATTAGTGTATTTTAGCAACTTGAAGATGATTCCAGCATTATTTTCATTGTGCTTTTGCTCATTTTGAAGATTTCGACAGTTTCACCTGAAGTGTACAATCAGGGGCTGAAAACGCGTTTAAAGCAATAAAAAGTTCATTTAGGCTTTCACACCTTAACTAAATGTTGTAGACTCAAACTTTTTGCTGTCATTAGTGTATTTTAGCAACTTGAAGATGATTCCAGCATTAATTTCATTGTGCTTTTGCTCATTTTGAAGATTTTGACAGTTTCACCTGAAGTGTACAGTCAGGTGCTGAAAATGCATTTAAAGCAATAAAAAGTTAATTTTGGCTCTCACACCTTAACTAAATGTTGTAGACTCAAACGTTTTGCTGTCATTAGTGTATTTTAGCAACTTGAAGATGATTCCAGCATTAATTTCATTGTGCTTTTGCTGATTTTGAAGATTTTGACAGTTTCACCTGAAGTGTACAATCTGGCTAAAATTGCATTTAAAGCAATAAAAAGTTCATTTTGGCTCTCACACCTTAACTAAATGTTGTAGACTCAAACTTTTTGCTGTCATTTGTGTATTTTAGCAACTTGAAGATGAATCCAGCATTAATTTCATTGTGCTTTTGCTCATTTTGAAGATTTTGACAGTTTCACCTGAAGTGTACAATCGGGCTGAAAATGCATTTAAAGCAATAAAAAGATAATTTTGGCTCTCACACCTTAACTAAATGTTGTAGACTCAAACTTTTTGCTGTCATTAGTGTATTTTAGCAACTTGAAGATGATTCCAGCATTAATTTCATTGTGCTTTTGCTCATTTTGAAGATTTTGACAGTTTCACCTGAAGTGTACAGTCAGGTGCTGAAAATGCATTTAAAGCAATAAAAAGTTAATTTTGGCTCTCACACCTTAACTAAATGTTGTAGACTCAAACGTTTTGCTGTCATTAGTGTATTTTAGCAACTTGAAGATGATTTCAGCATTAATTTCATTGTGCTTTTGCTCATTTTGAAGATTTCGACAGTTTCACCTGAAGTGTACAATCAGGGGCTGAAAACGCGTTTAAAGCAATAAAAAGTTCATTTAGGCTTTCACACCTTAACTAAATGTTGTAGACTCAAACTTTTTGCTGTCATTAGTGTATTTTAGCAACTTGAAGATGATTCCAGCATTAATTTCATTGTGCTTTTGCTCATTTTGAAGATTTTGACAGTTTCACCTGAAGTGTACAATCTGGCTAAAATTGCATTTAAAGCAATAAAAAGTTCATTTTGGCTTTCACACCTTAACTAAATGTTGTAGACTCAAACTTTTTGCTGTCATTTGTGTATTTTAGCAACTTGAAGATGATTCCAGCATTAATTTCATTGTGCTTTTGCTCATTTTGAATATTTTGACAGTTTCACCTGAAGTGTACAATCTGGCAAAAATTGCATTTAAAGCAATAAAAAGTTCATTTTGGCTCTCACACCTTAACTAAATGTTGTAGACTCAAACTTTTTGCTGTCATTAGTGTATTTTAGCAACTTGAAGATGATTCCAGCATTAATTTCATTGTGCTTTTGCTCATTTTGAAGATTTTGACAGTTTCACCTGAAGTGTACAATCGGGGGCTGAAAACGCGTTTAAAGCAATAAAAAGGTAATTTAGGCTCTCACACCTTAACTAAATGTTGTAGACTCAAACTTTTTGCTGTCATTTGTGTACTTTAGCAACTTGAAGATGATTCCAGCATTAATTTCATTGTGCTTTTGCTCATTTTGAAGATTTTGACAGTTTCACCTGAAGTGTACAATCGGGCTGATAATGCATTTAAAGCAATACAAAGTTCATTTTGGCTCTCACACCTTAACTAATTGTTATAGACTCAAACGTTTTGCTGTCATTAGTGTATTTTAGCAACTTGAAGATGATTCCAGCATTAATTTTATTGTGCTTTTGCTCATTTTGAAGATTTCGACAGTTTCACCTGAAGTGTACAATCGGGCTGAAAATGCATTTAAAGCAATACAAAGTTCATTTTGGCTCTCACACCTTAACTAAATGTTGTAGACTCAAACGTTTTGCTGTCATTAGTGTATTTTAGCAACTTGAAGATGATTCCAGCATTAATTTCATTGTGCTTTTGCTCATTTTGAAGATTTTGACAGTTTCACCTGAAGTGTACAATCTGGCTAAAATTGCATTTAAAGCAATAAAAAGTTCATTTTGGCTCTCACACCTTAACTAAATGTTGTAGACTCAAACTTTTTGCTGTCATTAGTGTATTTTAGCAACTTGAAGATGATTCCAGCATTAATTTCATTGTGCTTTTGCTCCTTTTGAAGATTTTGACAGTTTCACCTGAAGTGTACAATCAGGTGCTGAAAATGCATTTAAAGCAATAAAAAGTTACTTTTTGGCTCTCACACCTTAACTAAATGTTGTAGACTCAAACTTTTTGCTGTCATTAGTGTATTTTAGCAACTTGAAGATGATTCCAGCATTAATTTCATTGTGCTTTTGCTCATTTTGAAGATGATTCCAGCATTAATTTCATTGTGCTTTTGCTCATTTTGAAGATTTTGACAGTTTCACCTGAAGTGTACAATCGGGCTGAAAATGCATTTAAAGCAATAAAAAGATAATTTTGGCTCTCACACCTTAACTAAATGTTGTAGACTCAAACTTTTTTGCTGTCATTAGTGTATTTTAGCAACTTGAAGATGATTCCAGCATTAATTTCATTGTGCTGTTGCTCATTTTGAAGATTTTGACAGTTTTACCTGAAGTGTACAATCAGGGGCTGAAAACGAGTTTAAAGCAATAAAAAGTTCATTTAGGCTTCCACACCTTAACTAAATGTTGTAGACTCAAACTTTTTGCTGTCATTAGTGTATTTTAGCAACTTGACGATGATTCCAGCATTAATTTCATTGTGCTTTTGCTGATTTTGAAGATTTTGACAGTTTCACCTGAAGTGTACAATCTGGCTAAAATTGCATTTAAAGCAATAAAAAGTTCATTTTGGCTCTCACACCTTAACTAAATGTTGTAGACTCAAACTTTTTGCTGTCATTTGTGTATTTTAGCAACTTGAAGATGAATCCAGCATTAATTGCATTGTGCTTTTGCTCATTTTGAAGATTTTGACAGTTTCACCTGAAGTGTACAATCTGGCTAAAATTGCATTTAAAGCAATAAAAAGTTCATTTTGGCTCTCACACCTTAACTAAATGTTGTAGACTCAAACTTTTTGCTGTCATTTGTGTATTTTAGCAACTTGAAGATGAATCCAGCATTAATTTCATTGTGCTTTTGCTCATTTTGAAGATTTTGACAGTTTCACCTGAAGTGTACAGTCAGGTGCTGAAAATGCATTTAAAGCAATAAAAAGTTAATTTTGGCTCTCACACCTTAACTAAATGTTGTAGACTCAAACTTTTTGCTGTCATTAGTGTATTTTAGCAACTTGAAGATGAATCCAGCATTAATTTCATTGTGCTTTTGCTCATTTTGAAGATTTTGACAGTTTCACCTGAAGTGTACAATCGGGCTGATAATGCATTTAAAGCAATACAAAGTTCATTTTGGCTCTCACACCTTAACTAATTGTTATAGACTCAAACGTTTTGCTGTCATTAGTGTATTTTAGCAACTTGAAGATGATTCCAGCATTAATTTCATTGTGCTTTTGCTAATTTTGAAGATTTTGACAGTTTCACCTGAAGTGTACAATCAGGGGCTGAAAACGCGTTTAAAGCAATAAAAAGTTCATTTAGGCTTTCACACCTTAACTAAATGTTGTAGACTCAAACTTTTTGCTGTCATTAGGTTCTTTTAGCAACTTGAAGATGATTCCAGCATTAATTTCATTGTGCTTTTGCTCATTTTGAAGATTTTGACAGTTTCACCTGAAGTGTACAGTCAGGTGCTGAAAATGCATTTAAAGCAATAAAAAGTTAATTTTGGCTCTCACACCTTAATTAAATGTTGTAGACTCAAACGTTTTGCTGTCATTAGTGTATTTTAGCAACTTGAAGATGATTACAGCATTAATTTCATTGTGCTTTTGCTCATTTTGAAGATTTTGACAGTTTCACCTGAAGTGTACAATCAGGTGCTGAAAATGCATTTAAAGCAATACAAAGTTCATTTTGGCTCTCACACCTTAACTAAATGTTGTAGACTCAAACTTTTTACTGTCATTAGTGTATTTTAGCAACTTGAAGATGATTCCAGCATTATTTTCATTGTGCTTTTGCTCATTTTGAAGATTTCGACAGTTTCACCTGAAGTGTACAATCAGGGGCTGAAAACGCGTTTAAAGCAATAAAAAGTTCATTTAGGCTTTCACACCTTAACTAAATGTTGTAGACTCAAACTTTTTGCTGTCATTAGTGTATTTTAGCAACTTGAAGATGATTCCAGCATTAATTTCATTGTGCTTTTGCTCATTTTGAAGATTTTGACAGTTTCACCTGAAGTGTACAGTCAGGTGCTGAAAATGCATTTAAAGCAATAAAAAGTTAATTTTGGCTCTCACACCTTAACTAAATGTTGTAGACTCAAACGTTTTGCTGTCATTAGTGTATTTTAGCAACTTGAAGATGATTCCAGCATTAATTTCATTGTGCTTTTGCTGATTTTGAAGATTTTGACAGTTTCACCTGAAGTGTACAATCTGGCTAAAATTGCATTTAAAGCAATAAAAAGTTCATTTTGGCTCTCACACCTTAACTAAATGTTGTAGACTCAAACTTTTTGCTGTCATTTGTGTATTTTAGCAACTTGAAGATGAATCCAGCATTAATTTCATTGTGCTTTTGCTCATTTTGAAGATTTTGACAGTTTCACCTGAAGTGTACAATCGGGCTGAAAATGCATTTAAAGCAATAAAAAGATAATTTTGGCTCTCACACCTTAACTAAATGTTGTAGACTCAAACTTTTTGCTGTCATTAGTGTATTTTAGCAACTTGAAGATGATTCCAGCATTAATTTCATTGTGCTTTTGCTCATTTTGAAGATTTTGACAGTTTCACCTGAAGTGTACAGTCAGGTGCTGAAAATGCATTTAAAGCAATAAAAAGTTAATTTTGGCTCTCACACCTTAACTAAATGTTGTAGACTCAAACGTTTTGCTGTCATTAGTGTATTTTAGCAACTTGAAGATGATTCCAGCATTAATTTCATTGTGCTTTTGCTCATTTTGAAGATTTCGACAGTTTCACCTGAAGTGTACAATCAGGGGCTGAAAACGCGTTTAAAGCAATAAAAAGTTCATTTAGGCTTTCACACCTTAACTAAATGTTGTAGACTCAAACTTTTTGCTGTCATTAGTGTATTTTAGCAACTTGAAGATGATTCCAGCATTAATTTCATTGTGCTTTTGCTCATTTTGAAGATTTTGACAGTTTCACCTGAAGTGTACAATCTGGCTAAAATTGCATTTAAAGCAATAAAAAGTTCATTTTGGCTTTCACACCTTAACTAAATGTTGTAGACTCAAACTTTTTGCTGTCATTTGTGTATTTTAGCAACTTGAAGATGATTCCAGCATTAATTTCATTGTGCTTTTGCTCATTTTGAATATTTTGACAGTTTCACCTGAAGTGTACAATCTGGCAAAAATTGCATTTAAAGCAATAAAAAGTTCATTTTGGCTCTCACACCTTAACTAAATGTTGTAGACTCAAACTTTTTGCTGTCATTAGTGTATTTTAGCAACTTGAAGATGATTCCAGCATTAATTTCATTGTGCTTTTGCTCATTTTGAAGATTTTGACAGTTTCACCTGAAGTGTACAATCGGGCTGATAATGCCTTTAAAGCAATAAAAAGTTAATTTTGGCTCTCACACCTTAACTACTTGTTATAGACTCAAACGTTTTGCTGTCAATAGTGTATTTTAGCAACTTGAAGATGATTCCAGCATTAATTTCATTGTGCTTTTGCTCATTTTGAAGATTTTGACAGTTTCACCTGAAGTGTACAATCGGGGGCTGAAAACGCGTTTAAAGCAATAAAAAGGTAATTTAGGCTCTCATACCTTAACTAAATGTTGTAGACTCAAACTTTTTGCTGTCATTTGTGTACTTTAGCAACTTGAAGATGATTCCAGCATTAATTTCATTGTGCTTTTGCTCATTTTGAAGATTTTGACAGTTTCACCTGAAGTGTACAATCGGGCTGATAATGCATTTAAAGCAATACAAAGTTCATTTTGGCTCTCACACCTTAACTAATTGTTATAGACTCAAACGTTTTGCTGTCATTAGTGTATTTTAGCAACTTGAAGATGATTCCAGCATTAATTTTATTGTGCTTTTGCTCATTTTGAAGATTTCGACAGTTTCACCTGAAGTGTACAATCGGGCTGAAAATGCATTTAAAGCAATACAAAGTTCATTTTGGCTCTCACACCTTAACTAAATGTTGTAGACTCAAACGTTTTGCTGTCATTAGTGTATTTTAGCAACTTGAAGATGATTCCAGCATTAATTTCATTGTGCTTTTGCTCATTTTGAAGATTTTGACAGTTTCACCTGAAGTGTACAATCTGGCTAAAATTGCATTTAAAGCAATAAAAAGTTCATTTTGGCTCTCACACCTTAACTAAATGTTGTAGACTCAAACTTTTTGCTGTCATTAGTGTATTTTAGCAACTTGAAGATGATTCCAGCATTAATTTCATTGTGCTTTTGCTCCTTTTGAAGATTTTGACAGTTTCACCTGAAGTGTACAATCAGGTGCTGAAAATGCATTTAAAGCAATAAAAAGTTACTTTTTGGCTCTCACACCTTAACTAAATGTTGTAGACTCAAACTTTTTGCTGTCATTAGTGTATTTTAGCAACTTGAAGATGATTCCAGCATTAATTTCATTGTGCTTTTGCTCATTTTGAAGATGATTCCAGCATTAATTTCATTGTGCTTTTGCTCATTTTGAAGATTTTGACAGTTTCACCTGAAGTGTACAATCGGGCTGAAAATGCATTTAAAGCAATAAAAAGATAATTTTGGCTCTCACACCTTAACTAAATGTTGTAGACTCAAACTTTTTTGCTGTCATTAGTGTATTTTAGCAACTTGAAGATGATTCCAGCATTAATTTCATTGTGCTGTTGCTCATTTTGAAGATTTTGACAGTTTTACCTGAAGTGTACAATCAGGGGCTGAAAACGAGTTTAAAGCAATAAAAAGTTCATTTAGGCTTCCACACCTTAACTAAATGTTGTAGACTCAAACTTTTTGCTGTCATTAGTGTATTTTAGCAACTTGAAGATGATTCCAGCATTAATTTCATTGTGCTTTTGCTGATTTTGAAGATTTTGACAGTTTCACCTGAAGTGTACAATCTGGCTAAAATTGCATTTAAAGCAATAAAAAGTTCATTTTGGCTCTCACACCTTAACTAAATGTTGTAGACTCAAACTTTTTGCTGTCATTTGTGTATTTTAGCAACTTGAAGATGAATCCAGCATTAATTGCATTGTGCTTTTGCTCATTTTGAAGATTTTGACAGTTTCACCTGAAGTGTACAATCGGGATGAACATGCATTTAAAGCAATAAAAAGATAATTTTGGCTCTCACACCTTAACTAAATGTTGTAGACTCAAACTTTTTGCTGTCATTAGTGTATTTTAGCAACTTGAAGATGATTCCAGCATTAATTTCATTGTGCTTTTGCTGATTTTGAAGATTTTGACAGTTTCACCTGAAGTGTACAATCTGGCTAAAATTGCATTTAAAGCAATAAAAAGTTCATTTTGGCTCTCACACCTTAACTAAATGTTGTAGACTCAAACTTTTTGCTGTCATTTGTGTATTTTAGCAACTTGAAGATGAATCCAGCATTAATTTCATTGTGCTTTTGCTCATTTTGAAGATTTTGACAGTTTCACCTGAAGTGTACAATCGGGCTGAAAATGCATTTAAAGCAATACAAAGTTCATTTTGGCTCTCACACCTTAACTAAATGTTGTAGACTCAAACTTTTTACTGTCATTAGTGTATTTTAGCAACTTGAAGATGATTCCAGCATTAATTTCATTGTGCTTTTGCTCATTTTGAAGATTTTGACAGTTTCACCTGAAGTGTACAGTCAGGTGCTGAAAATGCATTTAAAGCAATAAAAAGTTAATTTTGGCTCTCACACCTTAACTAAATGTTGTAGACTCAAACTTTTTACTGTCATTAGTGTATTTTAGCAACTTGAAGATGATTCCAGCATTAATTTCATTGTGCTTTTGCTCATTTTGAAGATTTTGACAGTTTCACCTGAAGTGTACAGTCAGGTGCTGAAAATGCATTTAAAGCAATAAAAAGTTAATTTTGGCTCTCACACCTTAACTAAATGTTGTAGACTCAAACTTGTTGCTGTCATTAGTGTATTTTAGCAACTTGAAGATGATTCCAGCATTAATTTCATTGTGCTTTTGCTGATTTTGAAGATTTTTACAGTTTCACCTGAAGTGTACAATCTGGCAAAAATTGCATTTAAAGCAATACAAAGTTCATTTTGGCTCTCACACCTTAACTAATTGTTATAGACTCAAACGTTTTGCTGTCATTAGTGTATTTTAGCAACTTGAAGATGATTCCAGCATTAATTTTATTGTGCTTTTGCTCATTTTGAAGATTTCGACAGTTTCACCTGAAGTGTACAATCGGGCTGAAAATGCATTTAAAGCAATACAAAGTTCATTTTGGCTCTCACACCTTAACTAAATGTTGTAAACTCAAACGTTTTGCTGTCATTAGTGTATTTTAGCAACTTGAAGATGATTCCAGCATTAATTTCATTGTGCTTTTGCTCATTTTGAAGATTTTGACAGTTTCACCTGAAGTGTACAATCTGGCTAAAATTGCATTTAAAGCAATAAAAAGTTCATTTTGGCTCTCACACCTTAACTAAATGTTGTAGACTCAAACTTTTTGCTGTCATTAGTGTATTTTAGCAACTTAAAGATGATTCCAGCATTAATTTCATTGTGCTTTTGCTCATTTTGAAGATGATTCCAGCATTAATTTCATTGTGCTTTTGCTCATTTTGAAGATTTTGACAGTTTCACCTGAAGTGTACAATAAGGGGCTGAAACGCGTTTAAAGCAATAAAAAGTTCATTTTGGCTCTCACACCTTAACTAAATGTTGTAGACTCAAACTTGTTGCTGTCATTAGATTATTTTAGCAACTTGAAGATGATTCCAGCATTAATTTCATTGTGCTTTTGCTCATTTTGAAGATTTTGACAGTTTCACCTGAAGTGTACAATCGGGCTGAAAATGCATTTAAAGCAATAAAAAGATAATTTTGGCTCTCACACCTTAACTAAATGTTGTAGACTCAAACTTTTTGCTGTCATTAGTGTATTTTAGCAACTTGAAAATGATTCCAGCATTAATTTCATTGTGCTTTTGCTCATTTTGAAGATTTTGACAGTTTTACCTGAAGTGTACAATCAGGGGCTGAAAACGAGTTTAAAGCAATAAAAAGTTCATTTAGGCTTTCACACCTTAACTAAATGTTGTAGACTCAAACTTTTTGCTGTCATTAGTGTATTTTAGCAACTTGAAGATGAATCCAGCATTAATTGCATTGTGCTTTTGCTCATTTTGAAGATTTTGACAGTTTCACCTGAAGTGTACAATCGGGATGAACATGCATTTAAAGCAATAAAAAGATAATTTTGGCTCTCACACCTTAACTAAATGTTGTAGACTCAAACTTTTTGCTGTCATTAGTGTATTTTAGCAACTTGAAGATGATTCCAGCATTAATTTCATTGTGCTTTTGCTCATTTTGAAGATTTTGACAGTTTCACCTGAAGTGTACAATCTGGCTAAAATTGCATTTAAAGCAATAAAAAGTTCATTTTGGCTCTCACACCTTAACTAAATGTTGTAGACTCAAACTTTTTGCTGTCATTTGTGTATTTTAGCAACTTGAAGATGAATCCATTATTGATTTCATTGTGCTTTTGCTCATTTTGAAGATTTTGACAGTTTCACCTGAAGTGTACAGTCAGGTGCTGAAAATGCATTTAAAGCAATAAAAAGTTAATTTTGGCTCTCACACCTTAACTAAATGTTGTAGACTCAAACGTTTTGCTGTCATTAGTGTATTTTAGCAACTTGAAGATGATTCCAGCATTAATTTTATTGTGCTTTTGCTCATTTTGAAGATTTCGACAGTTTCACCTGAAGTGTACAATCGGGCTGAAAATGCATTTAAAGCAATAAAAAGTTCATTTAGGCTTTCACACCTTAACTAAATGTTGTAGACTCAAACTTTTTGCTGTCATTTGTGTACTTTAGCAATTTGAAGATGATTCCAGCATTAATTTCATTGTGCTTTTGCTCATTTTGAAGATTTTGACAGTTTCACCTGAAGTGTACAGTCAGGTGCTGAAAATGCATTTAAAGCAATAAAAAGTTAATTTTGGCTCTCACACCTTAACTAAATGTTGTAGACTCAAACTTTTTGCTGTCATTAGTGTATTTTAGCAACTTGAAGATGATTCCAGCATTAATTTCATTGTGCTTTTGATGATTTTGAAGATTTTGACAGTTTCACCTGAAGTGTACAATCTGGCTAAAATTGCATTTAAAGCAATAAAAAGTTCATTTTGGCTCTCACACCTTAACTAAATGTTGTAGACTCAAACTTTTTGCTGTCATTTGTGTATTTTAGCAACTTGAAGATGAATCCAGCATTAATTTCATTGTGCTTTTGCTCATTTTGAAGATTTTGACAGTTTCACCTGAAGTGTACAATCAGGGGCTGAAAAAACGTTTAAAGCAATAAAAAGTTAAATTAGGCTTTCACACCTTAACTAAATGTTGTAGACTCAAACTTTTTGCTGTCATTAGTGTATTTTAGCAACTTGAAGATGATTCCAGCATTAATTTCATTGTGCTTTTGCTGATTTTGAAGATTTTGACAGTTTCACCTGAAGTGTACAATCTGGCTAAAATTGCATTTAAAGCAATAAAAAGTTCATTTTGGCTCTCACACCTTAACTAAATGTTGTAGACTCAAACTTTTTGCTGTCATTTGTGTATTTTAGCAACTTGAAGATGAATCCAGCATTAATTGTATTGTGCTTTTGCTCATTTTGAAGATTTTGACAGTTTCACCTGAAGTGTACAATCGGGCTGATAATGCATTTAAAGCAATACAAAGTTCATTTTGGCTCTCACACCTTAACTAATTGTTATAGACTCAAACGTTTTGCTGTCATTAGTGTATTTTAGCAACTTGAAGATGATTCCAGCATTAATTTCATTGTGCTTTTGCTCATTTTGAAGATTTTGACAATTTCACCTGAAGTGTACAATCCGGCTAAAATTGCATTTAAAGCAATAAAAAGTTCATTTTGGCTCTCACACCTTAACTAAATGTTGTAGACTCAAACGTTTTGCTGTCATTAGTGTATTTTAGCAACTTGAAGATGATTCCAGCATTAATTTCATTGTGCTTTTGGTCATTTTGAAGATTTTGACAGTTTCACCTGAAGTGTACAATCAGGGGCTGAAAACGCGTTTAAAGCAATAAAAAGTTCATTTAGGCTTTCACACCTTAACTAAATGTTGTAGACTCAAACTTTTTGCTGTCATTAGTGTATTTTAGCAACTTGAAGATGATTCCAGCATTAATTTCATTGTGCTTTTGGTCATTTTGAAGATTTTGACAGTTTCACCTGAAGTGTACAGTCAGGTGCTGAAAATGCATTTAAAGCAAAAAAAAGTTAATTTTGGCTCTCACACCTTAACTAAATGTTGTAGACTCAAACGTTTTGCTGTCATTAGTGTATTTTAGCAACTTGAAGATGATCCCAGCATTAATTTCAATGTGCTTTTGCTCATTTTGAAGATTTTGACAGTTTCACCTGAAGTGTACAATCAGGGGCTGAAAACGCGTTTAAAGAAATAACAAGTTCATTTAGGCTTTCACACCTTAACTAATTGTTATAGACTCAAACGTTTTGCTGTCATTAGTGTATTTTAGCAACTTGAAGATGATTCCAGCATTAATTTCATTGTGCTTTTGCTCATTTTGAAGATTTTGACAGTTTCACCTGAAGTGTACAGTCAGGTGCTGAAAATGCATTTAAAGCAATAAAAAGTTAATTTTGGCTCTCACACCTTAACTAAATGTTGTAGACTCAAACGTTTTGCTGTCATTAGTGTATTTTAGCAACTTGAAGATGATTCCAGCATTAATTTCATTGTGCTTTTGCTCATTTTGAAGATTTCGACAGTTTCACCTGAAGTGTACAATCAGGGGCTGAAAAAACGTTTAAAGCAATAAAAAGTTAATTTAGGCTTTCACACCTTAACTAAATGTTGTAGACTCAAACTTTTTGCTGTCATTAGTGTATTTTAGCAACTTGAAGATGATTCCAGCATTAATTTCATTGTGCTTTTGCTAATTTTGAAGATTTTGACAGTTTCACCTGAAGTGTACAATCTGGCTAAAATTGCATTTAAAGCAATAAAAAGTTCATTTTGGCTCTCACACCTTAACTAAATGTTGTAGACTCAAACTTTTTGCTGTCATTTGTGTATTTTAGCAACTTGAAGATGATTCCAGCATTAATTTCATTGTGCTTTTGCTCATTTTGAAGATTTCGACAGTTTCACCTGAAGTGTACAATCGGGCTGAAAATGCATTTAAAGCAATACAAAGTTCATTTTGGCTCTCACACCTTAACTAAATGTTGTAAACTCAAACGTTTTGCTGTCATTAGTGTATTTTAGCAACTTGAAGATGATTCCAGCATTAATTTCATTGTGCTTTTGCTCATTTTGAAGATTTTGACAGTTTCACCTGAAGTGTACAATCAGGGGCTGAAAATGCATTTAAAGCCATAAAAAGTTCATTTTGGCTCTCACACCTTAACTAAATGTTGTAGACTCAAACTTTTTGCTGTCATTAGTGTATTTTAGTAACTTGAAGATGATTCCAGCATTAATTTCATTGTGCTTTTGCTCATTTTGAAGATTTCGACAGTTTCACCTGAAGTGTACAATCGGGCTGAAAATGCATTTAAAGCAATACAAAGTTCATTTTGGCTCTCACACCTTAACTAAATGTTGTAAACTCAAACGTTTTGCTGTCATTAGTGTATTTTAGCAACTTGAAGATGATTCCAGCATCAATTTCATTGTGCTTTTGCTCATTTTGAAGATGATTCCAGCATTAATTTCATTGTGCTTTTGCTCATTTTGAAGATGATTCCAGCATTAATTTCATTGTGCTTTTGCTCATTTTGAAGATTTTGACAGTTTCACCTGAAGTGTACAATAAGGGGCTGAAACGCGTTTAAAGCAATAAAAAGTTCATTTTGGCTCTCACACCTTAACTAAATGTTGTAAACTCAAACTTTTTGCTGTCATTAGATTATTTTAGCAACTTGAAGATGATTCCAGCATTAATTTCATTGTGCTTTTGCTCATTTTGAAGATTTTGACAGTTTCACCTGAAGTGTACAATCGGGCTGAAAATGCATTTAAAGCAATAAAAAGATAATTTTGGCTCTCACACCTTAACAAAATGTTGTAGACTCAAACTTTTTGCTGTCATTAGTGTATTTTAGCAACTTGAAGATGATTCCAGCATTAATTTCATTGTGCTTTTGCTCATTTTGAAGATTTTGACAGTTTCACCTGAAGTGTACAATCAGGGGCTGAAAACGCGTTTAAAGCAATAAAAAGTTCATTTAGGCTCTCACACCTTAACTAAATGTTGTAGACTCAAACGTTTTGCTGTCATTAGTGTATTTTAGCAACTTGAAGATGATTCCAGCATTAATTTCAATGTGCTTTTTGTCATTTTGAAGATTTTGACAGTTTCACCTGAAGTGTACAATCAGGTGCTGAAAATGCATTTAAAGCAATACAAAGTTCATTTTGGCTCTCACACCTTAACTAAATGTTGTAGACTCAAACTTCTTACTGTCATTAGTGTATTTTAGCAACTTGAAGATGATTCCAGCATTATTTTCATTGTGATTTTGCTCATTTTGAAGATTTCGACAGTTTCACCTGTAGTGTACAATCAGGGGCTGAAAACGCGTTTAAAGCAATAAAAAGTTCATTTAGGCTTTCACACCTTAACTAAATGTTGTAGACTCAAACTTTTTGCTGTCATTTGTGTACTTTAGCAACTTGAAGATGATTCCAGCATTAATTTCATTGTGCTTTTGCTGATTTTGAAGATTTTGACAGTTTCACCTGAAGTGTACAATCTGGCTAAAATTGCATTTAAAGCAATAAAAAGTTCATTTTGGCTCTCACACCTTAACTAAATGTTGTAGACTCAAACTTTTTGCTGTCATTTGTGTATTTTAGCAACTTGAAGATGAATCCAGCATTAATTTCATTGTGCTTTTGCTCATTTTGAAGATTTTGACAGTTTCACCTGAAGTGTACAATCGGGCTGATAATGCATTTAAAGCAATACAAAGTTCATTTTGGCTCTCACACCTTAACTAATTGTTATAGACTCAAACGTTTTGCTGTCATTAGTGTATTTTAGCAACTTGAAGATGATTCCAGCATTAATTTCATTGTGCTTTTGCTCATTTTGAAGATTTTGACAGTTTCACCTGAAGTGTACAGTCAGGTGCTGAAAATGCATTTAAAGCAATAAAAAGTTAATTTTGGCTCTCACACCTTAACTAAATGTTGTAGACTCAAACGTTTTGCTGTCATTAGTGTATTTTAGCAACTTGAAGATGATTCCAGCATTAATTCCATTGTGCTTTTGGTCATTTTGAAGATTTTGACAGTTTCACCTGAAGTGTACAATCAGGTGCTGAAAATGCATTTAAAGCAATACAAAGTTCATTTTGGATCTCACACCTTAACTAAATGTTGTAGACTCAAACTTTTTACTGTCATTAGTGTATTTTAGCAACTTGAAGATGATTCCAGCATTATTTTCATTGTGATTTTGCTCATTTTGAAGATTTCGACAGTTTCACCTGTAGTGTACAATCAGGGGCTGAAAACGCGTTTAAAGCAATAAAAAGTTCATTTAGGCTTTCACACCTTAACTAAATGTTGTAGACTCAAACTTTTTGCTGTCATTTGTGTACTTTAGCAACTTGAAGATGATTCCAGCATTAATTTCATTGTGCTTTTGCTGATTTTGAAGATTTTGACAGTTTCACCTGAAGTGTACAATCTGGCTAAAATTGCATTTAAAGCAATAAAAAGTTCATTTTGGCTCTCACACCTTAACTAAATGTTGTAGACTCAAACTTTTTGCTGTCATTTGTGTATTTTAGCAACTTGAAGATGAATCCAGCATTAATTTCATTGTGCTTTTGCTCATTTTGAAGATTTTGACAGTTTCACCTGAAGTGTACAATCGGGCTGATAATGCATTTAAAGCAATACAAAGTTCATTTTGGCTCTCACACCTTAACTAATTGTTATAGACTCAAACGTTTTGCTGTCATTAGTGTATTTTAGCAACTTGAAGATGATTCCAGCATTAATTTCATTGTGCTTTTGCTCATTTTGAAGATTTTGACAGTTTCACCTGAAGTGTACAGTCAGGTGCTGAAAATGCATTTAAAGCAATAAAAAGTTAATTTTGGCTCTCACACCTTAACTAAATGTTGTAGACTCAAACGTTTTGCTGTCATTAGTGTATTTTAGCAACTTGAAGATGATTCCAGCATTAATTTCATTGTGCTTTTGCTCATTTTGAAGATTTCGACAGTTTCACCTGAAGTGTACAATCAGGGGCTGAAAAAACGTTTAAAGCAATAAAAAGTTAATTTAGGCTTTCACACCTTAACTAAATGTTGTAGACTCAAACTTTTTGCTGTCATTAGTGTATTTTAGCAACTTGAAGATGATTCCAGCATTAATTTCATTGTGCTTTTGCTAATTTTGAAGATTTTGACAGTTTCACCTGAAGTGTACAATCTGGCTAAAATTGCATTTAAAGCAATAAAAAGTTCATTTTGGCTCTCACACCTTAACTAAATGTTGTAGACTCAAACTTTTTGCTGTCATTTGTGTATTTTAGCAACTTGAAGATGATTCCAGCATTAATTTCATTGTGCTTTTGCTCATTTTGAAGATTTTGACAGTTTCACCTGAAGTGTACAATCGGGCTGATAATGCATTTAAAGCAATACAAAGTTCATTTTGAATCTCACACCTTAACTAATTGTTATAGACTCAAACGTTTTGCTGTCATTAGTGTATTTTAGCAACTTGAAGATGATTCCAGCATTAATTTCATTGTGCTTTTGCTCATTTTGAAGATTTTGACAGTTTCACCTGAAGTGTACAATCAGGGGCTGAAAACGCGTTTAAAGCAATAAAAAGGTCATTTAGGCTTTCACACCTTAACTAAATGTTGTAGACTCAAACGTTTTGCTGTCATTAGTGTATTTTAGCAACTTGAAGATGATTCCAGCATTAATTTCATTGTGCTTTTGCTCATTTTGAAGATTTTGACAGTTTCACCTGAAGTGTACAGTCAGGTGCTGAAAATGCATTTAAAGCAATAAAAAGTTAACTTTGGCTCTCACACCTTAACTAAATGTTGTAGACTCAAACGTTTTGCTGTCATTAGTGTATTGTAGCAACTTGAAAATGATTCCAGCATTAATTTCATTGTGCTTTTTGTCATTTTGAAGATTTTGACAGTTTCACCTGAAGTGTACAATCAGGTGCTGAAAATGCATTTAAAGCAATACAAAGTTCATTTTGGCTCTCACACCTTAACTAAATGTTGTAGACTCAAACTTTTTACTGTCATTAGTGTATTTTAGCAACTTGAAGATGATTCCAGCATTATTTTCATTGTGATTTTGCTCATTTTGAAGATTTCGACAGTTTCACCTGTAGTGTACAATCAGGGGCTGAAAACACGTTTAAAGCAATAAAAAGTTCATTTAGGCTTTCACACCTTAACTAAATGTTGTAGACTCAAACTTTTTGCTGTCATTAGTGTATTTTAGACACTTGAAGATGAATCCAGCATTAATTTTATTGTGCTTTTGCTCATTTTGAAGATTTTGACAGTTTCACCTGAAGTGTACAATCGGGCTGATAATGCATTTAAAGCAATACAAAGTTCATTTTGGCTCTCACACCTTAACTAATTGTTATAGACTCAAACGTTTTGCTGTCATTAGTGTATTTTAGCAACTTGAAGATGATTCCAGCATTAATTTCATTGTGCTTTTGCTCATTTTGAAGATTTTGACAGTTTCACCTGAAGTGTACAATCAGGGGCTGAAAACGCGTTTAAAGCAATAAAAAGGTCATTTAGGCTTTCACACCTTAACTAAATGTTGTAGACTCAAACGTTTTGCTGTCATTAGTGTATTTTAGCAACTTGAAGATGATTCCAGCATTAATTTCATTGTGCTTTTGCTCATTTTGAAGATTTTGACAGTTTCACCTGAAGTGTACAATCTGGCAAAAATTGCATTTAAAGCAATAAAAAGTTCATTTTGGCTCTCACACCTTAACTAAATGTTGTAGACTCAAACTTTTTGCTGTCATTAGTGTATTTTAGCAACTTGAAGATGATTCCAGCATTAATTTCATTGTGCTTTTGCTCATTTTGAAGATTTTGACAGTTTCACCTGAAGTGTACAATCGGGCTGATAATTCATTTAAAGCAATACAAAGTTCATTTTGGCTCTCACACCTTAACTAATTGTTATAGACTCAAACGTTTTGCTGTCATTAGTGTATTTTAGCAACTTGAAGATGATTCCAGCATTAATTTCATTGTGCTTTTGCTCATTTTGAAGATTTTGACAGTTTCACCTGAAGTGTACAGTAAGGTGCTGAAAATGCATTTAAAGCAATAAAAAGTTAATTTTGGCTGTCACACCTTAACTAAATGTTGTAGACTCAAACGTTTTGCTGTCATTAGTGTATTTTAGCAACTTGAAGATGATTCCAGCATTAATTTCATTGTGCTTTTGCTCCTTTTGAAGATTTTGACAGTTTCACCTGAAGTGTACAATCAGGTGCTGAAAATGCATTTAAAGCAATAAAAAGTTACTTTTTGGCTCTCACACCTTAACTAAATGTTGTAGACTCAAACTTTTTGCTGTCATTAGTGTATTTTAGCAACTTGAAGATGATTCCAGCATTAATTTCATTGTGCTTTTGCTCATTTTGAAGATGATTCCAGCATTAATTTCATTGTGCTTTTGCTCATTTTGAAGATTTTGACAGTTTCACCTGAAGTGTACAATAAGGGGCTGAAACGCGTTTAAAGCAATAAAAAGTTCATTTTGGCTCTCACACCTTAACTAAATGTTGTAGACTCAAACTTTTTGCTGTCATTAGATTATTTTAGCAACTTGAAGATGATTCCAGCATTAATTTCATTGTGCTTTTGCTCATTTTGAAGATTTTGACAGTTTCACCTGAAGTGTACAATCGGGCTGAAAATGCATTTAAAGCAATAAAAAGATAATTTTGGCTCTCACACCTTAACTAAATGTTGTAGACTCAAACGTTTTGCTGTCATTAGTGTATTTTAGCAACTTGAAGATGATTCCAGCATTAATTTCATTGTGCTTTTGCTCCTTTTGAAGATTTTGACAGTTTCACCTGAAGTGTACAATCAGGTGCTGAAAATGCATTTAAAGCAATAAAAAGTTACTTTTTGGCTCTCACACCTTAACTAAATGTTGTAGACTCAAACTTTTTGCTGTCATTAGTGTATTTTAGCAACTTGAAGATGATTCCAGCATTAATTTCATTGTGCTTTTGCTCATTTTGAAGATGATTCCAGCATTAATTTCATTGTGCTTTTGCTCATTTTGAAGATTTTGACAGTTTCACCTGAAGTGTACAATAAGGGGCTGAAACGCGTTTAAAGCAATAAAAAGTTCATTTTGGCTCTCACACCTTAACTAAATGTTGTAGACTCAAACTTTTTGCTGTCATTAGATTATTTTAGCAACTTGAAGATGATTCCAGCATTAATTTCATTGTGCTTTTGCTCATTTTGAAGATTTTGACAGTTTCACCTGAAGTGTACAATCGGGCTGAAAATGCATTTAAAGCAATAAAAAGATAATTTTGGCTCTCACACCTTAACTAAATGTTGTAGACTCAAACGTTTTGCTGTCATTAGTGTATTTTAGCAACTTGAAGATGATTCCAGCATTAATTTCATTGTGCTTTTGCTCCTTTTGAAGATTTTGACAGTTTCACCTGAAGTGTACAATCAGGTGCTGAAAATGCATTTAAAGCAATAAAAAGTTACTTTTTGGCTCTCACACCTTAACTAATTGTTGTAGACTCAAACTTTTTGCTGTCATTAGTGTATTTTAGCAACTTGAAGATGATTCCAGCATTAATTTCATTGTGCTTTTGCTCATTTTGAAGATTTTGACAGTTTCACCTGAAGTGTACAATAAGGGGCTGAAACGCGTTTAAAGCAATAAAAAGTTCATTTTGGCTCTCACACCTTAACTAAATGTTGTAGACTCAAACTTTTTGCTGTCATTAGATTATTTTAGCAACTTGAAGATGATTCCAGCATTAATTTCATTGTGCTTTTGCTCATTTTGAAGATTTTGACAGTTTCACCTGAAGTGTACAATCTGGCAAAAATTGCATTTAAAGCAATAAAAAGTTCATTTTGGCTCTCACACCTTAACTAAATGTTGTAGACTCAAACTTTTTGCTGTCATTAGTGTATTTTAGCAACTTGAAGATGATTCCAGCATTAATTTCATTGTGCTTTTGCTCATTTTGAAGATTTTGACAGTTTCACCTGAAGTGTACAATCGGGCTGATAATTCATTTAAAGCAATACAAAGTTCATTTTGGCTCTCACACCTTAACTAATTGTTATAGACTCAAACGTTTTGCTGTCATTAGTGTATTTTAGCAACTTGAAGATGATTCCAGCATTAATTTCATTGTGCTTTTGCTCATTTTGAAGATGATTCCAGCATTAATTTCATTGTGCTTTTGCTCATTTTGAAGATTTTGACAGTTTCACCTGAAGTGTACAATAAGGGGCTGAAACGCGTTTAAAGCAATAAAAAGTTCATTTTGGCTCTCACACCTTAACTAAATGTTGTAGACTCAAACTTTTTGCTGTCATTAGATTATTTTAGCAACTTGAAGATGATTCCAGCATTAATTTCATTGTGCTTTTGCTCATTTTGAAGATTTTGACAGTTTCACCTGAAGTGTACAATCGGGCTGAAAATGCATTTAAAGCAATAAAAAGATAATTTTGGCTCTCACACCTTAACTAAATGTTGTAGACTCAAACGTTTTGCTGTCATTAGTGTATTTTAGCAACTTGAAGATGATTCCAGCATTAATTTCATTGTGCTTTTGCTCCTTTTGAAGATTTTGACAGTTTCACCTGAAGTGTACAATCAGGTGCTGAAAATGCATTTAAAGCAATAAAAAGTTACTTTTTGGCTCTCACACCTTAACTAAATGTTGTAGACTCAAACTTTTTGCTGTCATTAGTGTATTTTAGCAACTTGAAGATGATTCCAGCATTAATTTCATTGTGCTTTTGCTCATTTTGAAGATTTTGACTGTTTCACCTGAAGTGTACAATAAGGGGCTGAAACGCGTTTAAAGCAATAAAAAGTTCATTTTGGCTCTCACACCTTAACTAAATGTTGTAGACTCAAACTTTTTGCTGTCATTAGATTATTTTAGCAACTTGAAGATGATTCCAGCATTAATTTCATTGTGCTTTTGCTCATTTTGAAGATTTTGACAGTTTCACCTGAAGTGTACAATAAGGGGCTGAAACGCGTTTAAAGCAATAAAAAGTTCATTTTGGCTCTCACACCTTAACTAAATGTTGTAGACTCAAACTTTTTGCTGTCATTAGATTATTTTAGCAACTTGAAGATGATTCCAGCATTAATTTCATTGTGCTTTTGCTCATTTTGAAGATTTTGACAGTTTCACCTGAAGTGTACAATCGGGCTGAAAATGCATTTAAAGCAATAAAAAGATAATTTTGGCTCTCACACCTTAACTAAATGTTGTAGACTCAAACTTTTTGCTGTCATTAGTGTATTTTAGCATCTTGAAGATGATTCCAGCATTAATTTCATTGTGCTTTTGCTCATTTTGAAGATTTTGACAGTTTCACCTGAAGTGTACAATCGGGCTGAAAATGCATTTAAAGCAATACAAAGTTCATTTTGGCTCTCACACCTTAACTAATTGTTATAGACTTAAACGTTTTGCTGTCATTAGTGTATTTTAGCAACTTGAAGATGATTCCAGCATTAATTTCATTGTGCTTTTGCTCATTTTGAAGATTTTGACAGTTTCACCTGAAGTGTACAATCAGGGGCTGAAAATGCATTTAAAGCAATAAAAAGTTCATTTTGGCTCTCACACCTTAACTAAATGTTGTAGACTAAAACTTTTTGCTGTCATTAGTGTATTTTAGCAACTTGAAGATGATTCCAGCATTAATTTCATTGTGCTTTTGCTCATTTTGAAGATTTTGACAGTTTTACCTGAAGTGTACAATCAGGGTCTGAAAACGAGTTTAAAGCAATAAAAAGTTCATTTAGGCTTTCACACCTTAACTAAATGTTGTAGACTCAACATTTTTGCTGTCATTAGTGTATTTTAGCAACTTGAAGATGATTCCAGCATTAATTTCATTGTGCTTTTGCTGATTTTGAAGATTTTGACAGTTTCACCTGAAGTGTACAATCTGGCTAAAATTGCATTTAAAGCAATAAAAAGTTCATTTTGGCTCTCACACCTTAACTAAATGTTGTAGACTCAAACTTTTTGCTGTCATTTGTGTATTTTAGCAACTTGAAGATGAATCCAGCATTAATTGCATTGCGCTTTTGCTCATTTTGAAGATTTTGACAGTTTCACCTGAAGTGTACAATCGGGCTGAACATGCATTTAAAGCAATAAAAAGATAATTTTGGCTCTCACACCTTAACTAAATGTTGTAGACTCAAACTTTTTGCTGTCATTAGTGTATTTTAGCAACTTGAAGATGATTCCAGCATTAATTTCATTGAGCTTTTGCTCATTTTGAAGATTTTGACAGTTTCACCTGAAGTGTACAGTCAGGTGGTGAAAATGCATTTAAAGCAATAAAAAGTTAATTTTGGCTCTCACACCTTAACTAAATGTTGTAGACTCAAACTTTTTGCTGTCATTAGATTATTTTAGCAACTTGAAGATGATTCCAGCATTAATTTCATTGTGCTTTTGCTCATTTTGAAGATTTTGACAGTTTCACCTGAAGTGTACAATAAGGGGCTGAAACGCGTTTAAAGCAATAAAAAGTTCATTTTGGCTCTCACACCTTAACTAAATGTTGTAGACTCAAACTTTTTGCTGTCATTAGATTATTTTAGCAACTTGAAGATGATTCCAGCATTAATTTCATTGTGCTTTTGCTCATTTTGAAGATTTTGACAGTTTCACCTGAAGTGTACAATCGGGCTGAAAATGCATTTAAAGCAATAAAAAGATAATTTTGGCTCTCACACCTTAACTAAATGTTGTAGACTCAAACTTTTTGCTGTCATTAGTGTATTTTAGCATCTTGAAGATGATTCCAGCATTAATTTCATTGTGCTTTTGCTCATTTTGAAGATTTTGATAGTTTCACCTGAAGTGTACAATCGGGCTGAAAATGCATTTAAAGCAATACAAAGTTCATTTTGGCTCTCACACCTTAACTAATTGTTATAGACTTAAACGTTTTGCTGTCATTAGTGTATTTTAGCAACTTGAAGATGATTCCAGCATTAATTTCATTGTGCTTTTGCTCATTTTGAAGATTTTGACAGTTTCACCTGAAGTGTACAATCGGGCTGAACATGCATTTAAAGCAATAAAAAGATAATTTTGGCTCTCACACCTTAACTAAATGTTGTAGACTCAAACTTTTTGCTGTCATTAGTGTATTTTAGCAACTTGAAGATGATTCCAGCATTAATTTCATTGTGCTTTTGCTCATTTTGAAGATTTTGACAGTTTCACCTGAAGTGTACAGTCAGGTGGTGAAAATGTATTTAAAGCAATAAAAAGTTAATTTTGGCTCTCACACCTTAACTAAATGTTGTAGACTCAAACTTTTTGCTGTCATTAGATTATTTTAGCAACTTGAAGATGATTCCAGCATTAATTTCATTGTGCTTTTGCTCATTTTGAAGATTTTGACAGTTTCACCTGAAGTGTACAATAAGGGGCTGAAACGCGTTTAAAGCAATAAAAAGTTCATTTTGGCTCTCACACCTTAACTAAATGTTGTAGACTCAAACTTTTTGCTGTCATTAGATTATTTTAGCAACTTGAAGATGATTCCAGCATTAATTTCATTGTGCTTTTGCTCATTTTGAAGATTTTGACAGTTTCACCTGAAGTGTACAATCGGGCTGAAAATGCATTTAAAGCAATAAAAAGATAATTTTGGCTCTCACACCTTAACTAAATGTTGTAGACTCAAACTTTTTGCTGTCATTTGTGTATTTTAGCAACTTGAAGATGAATCCAGCATTAATTGCATTGCGCTTTTGCTCATTTTGAAGATTTTGACAGTTTCACCTGAAGTGTACAATCGGGCTGAACATGCATTTAAAGCAATAAAAAGATAATTTTGGCTCTCACACCTTAACTAAATGTTGTAGACTCAAACTTTTTGCTGTCATTAGTGTATTTTAGCAACTTGAAGATGATTCCAGCATTAATTTCATTGTGCTTTTGCTCATTTTGAAGATTTTGACAGTTTCACCTGAAGTGTACAGTCAGGTGGTGAAAATGCATTTAAAGCAATAAAAAGTTAATTTTGGCTCTCACACCTTAACTAAATGTTGTAGACTCAAACTTTTTGCTGTCATTAGATTATTTTAGCAACTTGAAGATGATTCCAGCATTAATTTCATTGTGCTTTTGCTCATTTTGAAGATTTTGACAGTTTCACCTGAAGTGTACAATAAGGGGCTGAAACGCGTTTAAAGCAATAAAAAGTTCATTTTGGCTCTCACACCTTAACTAAATGTTGTAGACTCAAACTTTTTGCTGTCATTAGATTATTTTAGCAACTTGAAGATGATTCCAGCATTAATTTCATTGTGCTTTTGCTCATTTTGAAGATTTTGACAGTTTCACCTGAAGTGTACAATCGGGCTGAAAATGCATTTAAAGCAATAAAAAGATAATTTTGGCTCTCACACCTTAACTAAATGTTGTAGACTCAAACTTTTTGCTGTCATTAGTGTATTTTAGCATCTTGAAGATGATTCCAGCATTAACTTCATTGTGCTTTTGCTCATTTTGAAGATTTTGACAGTTTCACCTGAAGTGTACAATCGGGCTGAAAATGCATTTAAAGCAATACAAAGTTCATTTTGGCTCTCACACCTTAACTAATTGTTATAGACTTAAACGTTTTGCTGTCATTAGTGTATTTTAGCAACTTGAAGATGATTCCAGCATTAATTTCATTGTGCTTTTGCTCATTTTGAAGATTTTGACAGTTTTACCTGAAGTGTACAATCAGGGTCTGAAAACGAGTTTAAAGCAATAAAAAGTTCATTTAGGCTTTCACACCTTAACTAAATGTTGTAGACTCAACATTTTTGCTGTCATTAGTGTATTTTAGCAACTTGAAGATGATTCCAGCATTAATTTCATTGTGCTTTTGCTGATTTTGAAGATTTTGACAGTTTCACCTGAAGTGTTCAATCTGGCTAAAATTGCATTTAAAGCAATAAAAAGTTCCTTTTGGCTCTCACACCTTAACTAAATGTTGTAGACTCAAACTTTTTGCTGTCATTTGTGTATTTTAGCAACTTGAAGATGAATCCAGCATTAATTGCATTGCGCTTTTGCTCATTTTGAAGATTTTGACAGTTTCACCTGAAGTGTACAATCGGGCTGAACATGCATTTAAAGCAATAAAAAGATAATTTTGGCTCTCACACCTTAACTAAATGTTGTAGACTCAAACTTTTTGCTGTCATTAGTGTATTTTAGCAACTTGAAGATGATTCCAGCATTAATTTCATTGTGCTTTTGCTCATTTTGAAGATTTTGACAGTTTCACCTGAAGTGTACAGTCAGGTGGTGAAAATGCATTTAAAGCAATAAAAAGTTAATTTTGGCTCTCACACCTTAACTAAATGTTGTAGACTCAAACTTTTTGCTGTCATTAGTGTATTTTAGCAACTTGAAGATGATTCCAGCATTAATTTCATTGTGCTTTTGCTCATTTTGAAGATTTTGACAGTTTCACCTGAAGTGTACAATCTGGCTGAAATTGCATTTAAAGCAATACAAAGTTCATTTTGGCTCTCACACCTTAACTAAATGTTGTAGACTCAAACTTTTTGCTGTCATTAGTGTATTTTAGCAACTTGAAGATGATTCCAGCATTAATTTCATTGTGCTTTTGCTCATTTTGAAGATTTTGACAGTTTCACCTGAAGTGTACAGTCAGGTGCTGAAAATGCATTTAAAGCAATAAAAAGTTAATTTTGGCTCTCACACCTTAACTAAATGTTGTAGACTCAAACGTTTTGCTGTCATTAGTGTATTTTAGCAACTTGAAGATGATTCCAGCATTAATTTCATTGTGCTTTTGCTCATTTTGAAGATTTTGACAGTTTCACCTGAAGTGTACAATCAGGTGCTGAAAATGCATTTAAAGGAATACAAAGTTCATTTTGGCTCTCACACCTTAACTAAATGTTGTAGACTCAAACTTTTTACTGTCATTAGTGTATTTTAGCAACTTGAAGATGATTCCAGCATTAATTTCATTGTGCTTTTGCTCATTTTGAAGATGATTCCAGCATTAATTTCATTGTGCTTTTGCTCATTTTGAAGATTTTGACAGTTTCACCTGAAGTGTACAATAAGGGGCTGAAACGCGTTTAAAGCAATAAAAAGTTCATTTTGGCACTCACACCTTAACTAAATGTTGTAGACTCAAACTTTTTGCTGTCATTAGATTATTTTAGCAACTTGAAGATGATTCCAGCATTAATTTCATTGTGCTTTTGCTCATTTTGAAGATTTTGACAGTTTCACCTGAAGTGTACAATCGGGCTGAAAATGCATTTAAAGCAATAAAAAGATAATTTTGGCTCTCACACCTTAACTAAATGTTGTAGACTCAAACTTTTTGCTGTCATTAGTGTATTTTAGCATCTTGAAGATGATTCCAGCATTAATTTCATTGTGCTTTTGCTCATTTTGAAGATTTTGACAGTTTCACCTGAAGTGTACAATCGGGCTGAAAATGCATTTAAAGCAATACAAAGTTCATTTTGGCTCTCACACCTTAACTAATTGTTATAGACTCAAACGTTTTGCTGTCATTAGTGTATTTTAGCAACTTGAAGATGATTCCAGCATTAATTTCATTGTGCTTTTGCTCATTTTGAAGATTTTGACAGTTTCACCTGAAGTGTACAATCAGGGGCTGAAAATGCATTTAAAGCAATAAAAAGTTCATTTTGGCTCTCACACCTTAACTAAATGTTGTAGACTAAAACTTTTTGCTGTCATTAGTGTATTTTAGCAACTTGAAGATGATTCCAGCATTAATTTCATTGTGCTTTTGCTCATTTTGAAGATTTTGACAGTTTTACCTGAAGTGTACAATCAGGGTCTGAAAACGAGTTTAAAGCAATAAAAAGTTCATTTAGGCTTTCACACCTTAACTAAATGTTGTAGACTCAAACTTTTTGCTGTCATTAGTGTATTTTAGCAACTTGAAGATGATTCCAGCATTAATTTCATTGTGCTTTTGCTGATTTTGAAGATTTTGACAGTTTCACCTGAAGTGTACAATCTGGCTAAAATTGCATTTAAAGCAATAAAAAGTTCATTTTGGCTCTCACACCTTAACTAAATGTTGTAGACTCAAACTTTTTGCTTTCATTTGTGTATTTTAGCAACTTGAAGATGAATCCAGCATTAATTGCATTGCGCTTTTGCTCATTTTGAAGATTTTGACAGTTTCACCTGAAGTGTACAATCGGGCTGAACATGCATTTAAAGCAATAAAAAGATAATTTTGGCTCTCACACCTTAACTAAATGTTGTAGACTCAAACCTTTTGCTGTCATTAGTGTATTTTAGCAACTTGAAGATGATTCCAGCATTAATTTCATTGTGCTTTTGCTCATTTTGAAGATTTTGACAGTTTCACCTGAAGTGTACAGTCAGGTGGTGAAAATGCATTTAAAGCAATAAAAAGTTAATTTTGGCTCTCACACCTTAACTAAATGTTGTAGACTCAAACTTTTTGCTGTCATTAGTGTATTTTAGCAACTTGAAGATGATTCCAGCATTAATTTCATTGTGCTTTTGCTCATTTTGAAGATTTTGACAGTTTCACCTGAAGTGTACAATCTGGCTAAAATTGCATTTAAAGCAATAAAAAGTTCCTTTTGGCTCTCACACCTTAACTAAATGTTGTAGACTCAAACTTTTTGCTGTCATTTGTGTATTTTAGCAACTTGAAGATGAATCCAGCATTAATTGCATTGCGCTTTTGCTCATTTTGAAGATTTTGACAGTTTCACCTGAAGTGTACAATCGGGCTGAACATGCATTTAAAGCAATAAAAAGATAATTTTGGCTCTCACACCTTAACTAAATGTTGTAGACTCAAACTTTTTGCTGTCATTAGTGTATTTTAGCAACTTGAAGATGATTCCAGCATTAATTTCATTGTGCTTTTGCTCATTTTGAAGATTTTGACAGTTTCACCTGAAGTGTACAGTCAGGTGGTGAAAATGCATTTAAAGCAATAAAAAGTTAATTTTGGCTCTCACACCTTAACTAAATGTTGTAGACTCAAACTTTTTGCTGTCATTAGTGTATTTTAGCAACTTGAAGATGATTCCAGCATTAATTTCATTGTGCTTTTGCTCATTTTGAAGATTTTGACAGTTTCACCTGAAGTGTACAATCGGGCTGAAAATGCATTTAAAGCAATACAAAGTTCATTTTGGCTCTCACACCTTAACTAATTGTTATAGACTCAAACGTTTTGCTGTCATTTGTGTATTTTAGCAACTTGAAGATGAATCCAGCATTAATTGCATTGCGCTTTTGCTCATTTTGAAGATTTTGACAGTTTCACCTGAAGTGTACAATCGGGCTGAACATGCATTTAAAGCAATAAAAAGATAATTTTGGCTCTCACACCTTAACTAAATGTTGTAGACTCAAACCTTTTGCTGTCATTAGTGTATTTTAGCAACTTGAAGATGATTCCAGCATTAATTTCATTGTGCTTTTGCTCATTTTGAAGATTTTGACAGTTTCACCTGAAGTGTACAGTCAGGTGGTGAAAATGCATTTAAAGCAATAAAAAGTTAATTTTGGCTCTCACACCTTAACTAAATGTTGTAGACTCAAACTTTTTGCTGTCATTAGTGTATTTTAGCAACTTGAAGATGATTCCAGCATTAATTTCATTGTGCTTTTGCTCATTTTGAAGATTTTGACAGTTTTACCTGAAGTGTACAAACAGGGTCTGAAAACGAGTTTAAAGCAATAAAAAGTTCATTTAGGCTTTCACACCTTAACTAAATGTTGTAGACTCAACATTTTTGCTGTCATTAGTGTATTTTAGCAACTTGAAGATGATTCCAGCATTAATTTCATTGTGCTTTTGCTGATTTTGAAGATTTTGACAGTTTCACCTGAAGTGTACAATCGGGCTGAAAATGCATTTAAAGCAATACAAAGTTCATTTTGGCTCTCACACCTTAACTAATTGTTATAGACTCAAACGTTTTGCTGTCATTTGTGTATTTTAGCAACTTGAAGATGAATCCAGCATTAATTGCATTGCGCTTTTGCTCATTTTGAAGATTTTGACAGTTTCACCTGAAGTGTACAATCTGGCTGAAATTGCATTTAAAGCAATACAAAGTTCATTTTGGCTCTCACACCTTAACTAAATGTTGTAGACTCAAACTTTTTGCTGTCATTAGTGTATTTTAGCAACTTGAAGATGATTCCAGCATTAATTTCATTGTGCTTTTGCTCATTTTGAAGATTTTGACAGTTTCACCTGAAGTGTACAGTCAGGTGGTGAAAATGCATTTAAAGCAATAAAAAGTTAATTTTGGCTCTCACACCTTAACTAAATGTTGTAGACTCAAACGTTTTGCTGTCATTAGTGTATTTTAGCAACTTGAAGATGATTCCAGCATTAATTTCATTGTGCTTTTGCTCATTTTGAAGATTTTGACAGTTTCACCTGAAGTGTACAATCAGGTGCTGAAAATGCATTTAAAGGAATACAAAGTTCATTTTGGCTCTCACACCTTAACTAAATGTTGTAGACTCAAACTTTTTACTGTCATTAGTGTATTTTAGCAACTTGAAGATGATTCCAGCATTATTTTCATTGTGCTTTTGCTCATTTTGAAGATTTCGACAGTTTCACCTGAAGTGTACAATTAGGGGCTGAAAACGCGTTTAAAGCAATAAAAAGTTCATTTAGGCTTTCACACCTTAACTAAATGTTGTAGACTCAAACTTTTTGCTGTCATTAGTGTATTTTAGCAACTTGAAGATGATTCCAGCATTAATTTCATTGTGCTTTTGCTCATTTTGAAGATTTTGACAGTTTCACCTGAAGTGTACAGTCAGGTGCTGAAAATGCATTTAAAGCAATAAAAAGTTAATTTAGGCTCTCACACCTTAACTAAATGTTGTAGACTCAAACATTTTGCTGTCATTAGTGTATTTTAGCAACTTGAAGATGATTCCAGCATTAATTTCATTGTGCTTTTGCTCATTTTGAATATTTTGACAGTTTCACCTGAAGTGTACAATCAGGGGCTGAAAACGCGTTTAAAGCAATAAAAAGTTCATTTAGGCTTTCACACCTTAACTAAATGTTGTAGACTCAAACTTTTTGCTGTCATTAGTGTATTTTAGCAACTTGAAGATGATTCCAGCATTAATTTCATTGTGCTTTTGCTCATTTTGAAGATTTTGACAGTTTCACCTGAAGTGTACAGTCAGGTGGTGAAAATGCATTTAAAGCAATAAAAAGTTAATTTTGGCTCTCACACCTTAACTAAATGTTGTAGACTCAAACGTTTTGCTGTCATTAGTGTATTTTAGCAACTTGAAGATGATTCCAGCATTAATTTCATTGTGCTTTTGCTCATTTTGAAGATTTTGACAGTTTCACCTGAAGTGTACAATCGGGCTGAAAATGCATTTAAAGCAATAAAAAGATAATTTTGGCTCTCACACCTTAACTAAATGTTGTAGACTCAAACTTTTTGCTGTCATTAGTGTATTTTAGCAACTTGAAGATGATTCCAGCATTAATTTCATTGTGCTTTTGCTCATTTTGAAGATTTTGACAGTTTCACCTGAAGTGTACAATCGGGCTGATAATGCATTTAAAGCAATACAAAGTTAATTTTGGCTTTCACACCTTAACTCATTGTTATAGACTCAAACATTTTGCTGTCATTAGTGTATTTTAGCAACTTGAAGATGATTCCAGCATTAATTTCATTGTGCTTTTGCTCATTTTGAAGATTTTGACAGTTTCACCTGAAGTGTACAATCGGGCTGAAAATGCATTTAAAGCAATAAAAAGATAATTTTGGCTCTCACACCTTAACTAAATGTTGTAGACTCAAACTTTTGCTGTCATTAGTGTATTTTAGCAACTTGAAGATGATTCCAGCATTAATTTCATTGTGCTTTTGCTCATTTTGAAGATTTTGACAGTTTCACCTGAAGTGTACAGTCAGGTGCTGAAAATGCATTTAAAGCAATAAAAAGTTAATTTTGGCTCTCACACCTTAACTAAATGTTGTAGACTCAAACGTTTTGCTGTCATTAGTGTTTTTTAGCAACTTGAAGATGATCCCAGCATTAATTTCATTGTGCTTTTGCTCATTTTGAAGATTTTGACAGTTTCACCTGAAGTGTACAATCAGGGGCTGAAAACGCGTTTAAAGAAATAACAAGTTCATTTAGGCTTTCACACCTTAACTAAATGTTGTAGACTCAAACTTTTTGCTGTCATTAGTGTATTTTAGCAACTTGAAGATGATTCCAGCATTAATTTCATTGTGCTTTTGCTGATTTTGAAGATTTTGACAGTTTCACCTGAAGTGTACAATCTGGCTAAAATTGCATTTAAAGCAATAAAAAGTTCATTTTGGCTCTCACACCTTAACTAAATGTTGTAGACTCAAACTTTTTGCTGTCATTTGTGTATTTTAGCAACTTGAAGATGAATCCAGCATTAATTTCATTGTTCTTTTGCTCATTTTGAAGATTTTGACAGTTTCACCTGAAGTGTACAATCGGGCTGAAAATGCATTTAAAGCAATAAAAAGATAATTTTGGCTCTCACACCTTAACTAAATGTTGTAGACTCAAACTTTTTGCTGTCATTAGTGTATTTTAGCAACTTGAAGATGATTCCAGCATTAATTTCATTGTGCTTTTGCTCATTTTGAAGATTTTGACAGTTTCACCTGAAGTGTACAATCTGGCTGAAATTGCATTTAAAGCAATACAAAGTTCATTTTGGCTCTCACACCTTAACTAAATGTTGTAGACTCAAACTTTTTGCTGTCATTAGTGTATTTTAGCAACTTGAAGATGATTCCAGCATTAATTTCATTGTGCTTTTGCTCATTTTGAAGATTTTGACAGTTTCACCTGAAGTGTACAGTCAGGTGCTGAAAATGCATTTAAAGCAATAAAAAGTTAATTTTGGCTCTCACACCTTAACTAAATGTTGTAGACTCAAACGTTTTGCTGTCATTAGTGTATTTTAGCAACTTGAAGATGATTCCAGCATTAATTTCATTGTGCTTTTGCTCCTTTTGAAGATTTTGACAGTTTCACCTGAAGTGTACAATCGGGCTGAAAATGCATTTAAAGCAATAAAAAGATAATTTTGGCTCTCACACCTTAACTAAATGTTGTAGACTCAAACTTTTTGCTGTCATTAGTGTATTTTAGCAACTTGAAGATGATTCCAGCATTAATTTCATTGTGCTTTTGCTCATTTTGAAGATTTTGACAGTTTCACCTGAAGTGTACAATCTGGCTGAAATTGCATTTAAAGCAATACAAAGTTCATTTTGGCTCTCACACCTTAACTAAATGTTGTAGACTCAAACTTTTTGCTGTCATTAGTGTATTTTAGCAACTTGAAGATGATTCCAGCATTAATTTCATTGTGCTTTTGCTCATTTTGAAGATTTTGACAGTTTCACCTGAAGTGTACAGTCAGGTGCTGAAAATGCATTTAAAGCAATAAAAAGTTAATTTTGGCTCTCACACCTTAACTAAATGTTGTAGACTCAAACGTTTTGCTGTCATTAGTGTATTTTAGCAACTTGAAGATGATTCCAGCATTAATTTCATTGTGCTTTTGCTCATTTTGAAGATTTTGACAGTTTCACCTGAAGTGTACAATCAGGTGCTGAAAATGCATTTAAAGGAATACAAAGTTCATTTTGGCTCTCACACCTTAACTAAATGTTGTAGACTCAAACTTTTTACTGTCATTAGTGTATTTTAGCAACTTGAAGATGATTCCAGCATTAATTTCATTGTGCTTTTGCTCATTTTGAAGATGATTCCAGCATTAATTTCATTGTGCTTTTGCTCATTTTGAAGATTTTGACAGTTTCACCTGAAGTGTACAATAAGGGGCTGAAACGCGTTTAAAGCAATAAAAAGTTCATTTTGGCTCTCACACCTTAACTAAATGTTGTAGACTCAAACTTTTTGCTGTCATTAGATTATTTTAGCAACTTGAAGATGATTCCAGCATTAATTTCATTGTGCTTTTGCTCATTTTGAAGATTTTGACAGTTTCACCTGAAGTGTACAATCGGGCTGAAAATGCATTTAAAGCAATAAAAAGATAATTTTGGCTCTCACACCTTAACTAAATGTTGTAGACTCAAACTTTTTGCTGTCATTAGTGTATTTTAGCATCTTGAAGATGATTCCAGCATTAATTTCATTGTGCTTTTGCTCATTTTGAAGATTTTGACAGTTTCACCTGAAGTGTACAATCGGGCTGAAAATGCATTTAAAGCAATACAAAGTTCATTTTGGCTCTCACACCTTAACTAATTGTTATAGACTCAAACGTTTTGCTGTCATTAGTGTATTTTAGCAACTTGAAGATGATTCCAGCATTAATTTCATTGTGCTTTTGCTCATTTTGAAGATTTTGACAGTTTCACCTGAAGTGTACAATCAGGGGCTGAAAATGCATTTAAAGCAATAAAAAGTTCATTTTGGCTCTCACACCTTAACTAAATGTTGTAGACTAAAACTTTTTGCTGTCATTAGTGTATTTTAGCAACTTGAAGATGATTCCAGCATTAATTTCATTGTGCTTTTGCTCATTTTGAAGATTTTGACAGTTTTACCTGAAGTGTACAATCAGGGTCTGAAAACGAGTTTAAAGCAATAAAAAGTTCATTTAGGCTTTCACACCTTAACTAAATGTTGTAGACTCAAACTTGTTGCTGTCATTAGTGTATTTTAGCAACTTGAAGATGATTCCAGCATTAATTTCATTGTGCTTTTGCTGATTTTGAAGATTTTGACAGTTTCACCTGAAGTGTACAATCTGGCTAAAATTGCATTTAAAGCAATAAAAAGTTCATTTTGGCTCTCACACCTTAACTAAATGTTGTAGACTCAAACTTTTTGCTGTCATTTGTGTATTTTAGCAACTTGAAGATGAATCCAGCATTAATTGCATTGCGCTTTTGCTCATTTTGAAGATTTTGACAGTTTCACCTGAAGTGTACAATCGGGCTGAACATGCATTTAAAGCAATAAAAAGATAATTTTGGCTCTCACACCTTAACTAAATGTTGTAGACTCAAACCTTTTGCTGTCATTAGTGTATTTTAGCAACTTGAAGATGATTCCAGCATTAATTTCATTGTGCTTTTGCTCATTTTGAAGATTTTGACAGTTTCACCTGAAGTGTACAGTCAGGTGGTGAAAATGCATTTAAAGCAATAAAAAGTTAATTTTGGCTCTCACACCTTAACTAAATGTTGTAGACTCAAACTTTTTGCTGTCATTAGTGTATTTTAGCAACTTGAAGATGATTCCAGCATTAATTTCATTGTGCTTTTGCTCATTTTGAAGATTTTGACAGTTTCACCTGAAGTGTACAATCTGGCTGAAATTGCATTTAAAGCAATACAAAGTTCATTTTGGCTCTCACACCTTAACTAAATGTTGTAGACTCAAACTTTTTGCTGTCATTAGTGTATTTTAGCAACTTGAAGATGATTCCAGCATTAATTTCATTGTGCTTTTGCTCATTTTGAAGATTTTGACAGTTTCACCTGAAGTGTACAGTCAGGTGCTGAAAATGCATTTAAAGCAATAAAAAGTTAATTTTGGCTGTCACACCTTAACTAAATGTTGTAGACTCAAACGTTTTGCTGTCATTAGTGTATTTTAGCAACTTGAAGATGATTCCAGCATTAATTTCATTGTGCTTTTGCTCATTTTGAAGATTTTGACAGTTTCACCTGAAGTGTACAATCAGGTGCTGAAAATGCATTTAAAGGAATACAAAGTTCATTTTGGCTCTCACACCTTAACTAAATGTTGTAGACTCAAACTTTTTACTGTCATTAGTGTATTTTAGCAACTTGAAGATGATTCCAGCATTAATTTCATTGTGCTTTTGCTCATTTTGAAGATGATTCCAGCATTAATTTCATTGTGCTTTTGCTCATTTTGAAGATTTTGACAGTTTCACCTGAAGTGTACAATAAGGGGCTGAAACGCGTTTAAAGCAATAAAAAGTTCATTTTGGCTCTCACACCTTAACTAAATGTTGTAGACTCAAACTTTTTGCTGTCATTAGATTATTTTAGCAACTTGAAGATGATTCCAGCATTAATTTCATTGTGCTTTTGCTCATTTTGAAGATTTTGACAGTTTCACCTGAAGTGTACAATCGGGCTGAAAATGCATTTAAAGCAATAAAAAGATAATTTTGGCTCTCACACCTTAACTAAATGTTGTAGACTCAAACTTTTTGCTGTCATTAGTGTATTTTAGCATCTTGAAGATGATTCCAGCATTAATTTCATTGTGCTTTTGCTCATTTTGAAGATTTTGACAGTTTCACCTGAAGTGTACAATCGGGCTGAAAATGCATTTAAAGCAATACAAAGTTCATTTTGGCTCTCACACCTTAACTAATTGTTATAGACTCAAACGTTTTGCTGTCATTAGTGTATTTTAGCAACTTGAAGATGATTCCAGCATTAATTTCATTGTGCTTTTGCTCATTTTGAAGATTTTGACAGTTTCACCTGAAGTGTACAATCAGGGGCTGAAAATGCATTTAAAGCAATAAAAAGTTCATTTTGGCTCTCACACCTTAACTAAATGTTGTAGACTAAAACTTTTTGCTGTCATTAGTGTATTTTAGCAACTTGAAGATGATTCCAGCATTAATTTCATTGTGCTTTTGCTCATTTTGAAGATTTTGACAGTTTTACCTGAAGTGTACAATCAGGGTCTGAAAACGAGTTTAAAGCAATAAAAAGTTCATTTAGGCTTTCACACCTTAACTAAATGTTGTAGACTCAAACTTTTTGCTGTCATTAGTGTATTTTAGCAACTTGAAGATGATTCCAGCATTAATTTCATTGTGCTTTTGCTGATTTTGAAGATTTTGACAGTTTCACCTGAAGTGTACAATCTGGCTAAAATTGCATTTAAAGCAATAAAAAGTTCATTTTGGCTCTCACACCTTAACTAAATGTTGTAGACTCAAACTTTTTGCTGTCATTTGTGTATTTTAGCAACTTGAAGATGAATCCAGCATTAATTGCATTGCGCTTTTGCTCATTTTGAAGATTTTGACAGTTTCACCTGAAGTGTACAATCGGGCTGAACATGCATTTAAAGCAATAAAAAGATAATTTTGGCTCTCACACCTTAACTAAATGTTGTAGACTCAAACCTTTTGCTGTCATTAGTGTATTTTAGCAACTTGAAGATGATTCCAGCATTAATTTCATTGTGCTTTTGCTCATTTTGAAGATTTTGACAGTTTCACCTGAAGTGTACAGTCAGGTGGTGAAAATGCATTTAAAGCAATAAAAAGTTAATTTTGGCTCTCACACCTTAACTAAATGTTGTAGACTCAAACTTTTTGCTGTCATTAGTGTATTTTAGCAACTTGAAGATGATTCCAGCATTAATTTCATTGTGCTTTTGCTCATTTTGAAGATTTTGACAGTTTTACCTGAAGTGTACAATCAGGGGCTGAAAACGAGTTTAAAGCAATAAAAAGTTCATTTAGGCTTTCACACCTTAACTAAATGTTGTAGACTCAAACTTGTTGCTGTCATTAGTGTATTTTAGCAACTTGAAGATGATTCCAGCATTAATTTCATTGTGCTTTTGCTGATTTTGAAGATTTTGACAGTTTCACCTGAAGTGTACAATCTGGCTAAAATTGCATTTAAAGCAATAAAAAGTTCATTTTGGCTCTCACACCTTAACTAAATGTTGTAGACTCAAACTTTTTGCTGTCATTTGTGTATTTTAGCAACTTGAAGATGAATCCAGCATTAATTTCATTGTTCTTTTGCTCATTTTGAAGATTTTGACAGTTTCACCTGAAGTGTACAATCGGGCTGAAAATGCATTTAAAGCAATACAAAGATAATTTTGGCTCTCACACCTTAACTAAATGTTGTAGACTCAAACTTTTTGCTGTCATTAGTGTATTTTAGCAACTTGAAGATGATTCCAGCATTAATTTCATTGTGCTTTTGCTCATTTTGAAGATTTTGACAGTTTCACCTGAAGTGTACAATCTGGCTGAAATTGCATTTAAAGCAATACAAAGTTCATTTTGGCTCTCACACCTTAACTAAATGTTGTAGACTCAAACTTTTTGCTGTCATTAGTGTATTTTAGCAACTTGAAGATGATTCCAGCATTAATTTCATTGTGCTTTTGCTCATTTTGAAGATTTTGACAGTTTCACCTGAAGTGTACAGTCAGGTGCTGAAAATGCATTTAAAGCAATAAAAAGTTAATTTTGGCTCTCACACCTTAACTAAATGTTGTAGACTCAAACGTTTTGCTGTCATTAGTGTATTTTAGCAACTTGAAGATGATTCCAGCATTAATTTCATTGTGCTTTTGCTCCTTTTGAAGATTTTGACAGTTTCACCTGAAGTGTACAATCGGGCTGAAAATGCATTTAAAGCAATAAAAAGATAATTTTGGCTCTCACACCTTAACTAAATGTTGTAGACTCAAACTTTTTGCTGTCATTAGTGTATTTTAGCAACTTGAAGATGATTCCAGCATTAATTTCATTGTGCTTTTGCTCATTTTGAAGATTTTGACAGTTTCACCTGAAGTGTACAATCTGACTGAAATTGCATTTAAAGCAATACAAAGTTCATTTTGGCTCTCACACCTTAACTAAATGTTGTAGACTCAAACTTTTTGCTGTCATTAGTGTATTTTAGCAACTTGAAGATGATTCCAGCATTAATTTCATTGTGCTTTTGCTCATTTTGAAGATTTTGACAGTTTCACCTGAAGTGTACAGTCAGGTGCTGAAAATGCATTTAAAGCAATAAAAAGTTAATTTTGGCTCTCACACCTTAACTAAATGTTGTAGACTCAAACGTTTTGCTGTCATTAGTGTATTTTAGCAACTTGAAGATGATTCCAGCATTAATTTCATTGTGCTTTTGCTCATTTTGAAGATTTTTTGACAGTTTCACCTGAAGTGTATAATCAGGTGCTGAAAATGCATTTAAAGGAATACAAAGTTCATTTTGGCTCTCACACCTTAACTAAATGTTGTAGACTCAAACTTTTTACTGTCATTAGTGTATTTTAGCAACTTGAAGATGATTCCAGCATTAATTTCATTGTGCTTTTGCTCATTTTGAAGATGATTCCAGCATTAATTTCATTGTGCTTTTGCTCATTTTGAAGATTTTGACAGTTTCACCTGAAGTGTACAATAAGGGGCTGAAACGCGTTTAAAGCAATAAAAAGTTCATTTTGGCTCTCACACCTTAACTAAATGTTGTAGACTCAAACTTTTTGCTGTCATTAGATTATTTTAGCAACTTGAAGATGATTCCAGCATTAATTTCATTGTGCTTTTGCTCATTTTGAAGATTTTGACAGTTTCACCTGAAGTGTACAATCGGGCTGAAAATGCATTTAAAGCAATAAAAAGATAATTTTGGCTCTCACACCTTAACTAAATGTTGTAGACTCAAACTTTTTGCTGTCATTAGTGTATTTTAGCATCTTGAAGATGATTCCAGCATTAATTTCATTGTGCTTTTGCTCATTTTGAAGATTTTGACAGTTTCACCTGAAGTGTACAATCGGGCTGAAAATGCATTTAAAGCAATACAAAGTTCATTTTGGCTCTCACACCTTAACTAATTGTTATAGACTCAAACGTTTTGCTGTCATTAGTGTATTTTAGCAACTTGAAGATGATTCCAGCATTAATTTCATTGTGCTTTTGCTCATTTTGAAGATTTTGACAGTTTCACCTGAAGTGTACAATCAGGGGCTGAAAATGCATTTAAAGCAATAAAAAGTTCATTTTGGCTCTCACACCTTAACTAAATGTTGTAGACTAAAACTTTTTGCTGTCATTAGTGTATTTTAGCAACTTGAAGATGATTCCAGCATTAATTTCATTGTGCTTTTGCTCATTTTGAAGATTTTGACAGTTTTACCTGAAGTGTACAATCAGGGTCTGAAAACGAGTTTAAAGCAATAAAAAGTTCATTTAGGCTTTCACACCTTAACTAAATGTTGTAGACTCAAACTTTTTGCTGTCATTAGTGTATTTTAGCAACTTGAAGATGATTCCAGCATTAATTTCATTGTGCTTTTGCTGATTTTGAAGATTTTGACAGTTTCACCTGAAGTGTACAATCTGGCTAAAATTGCATTTAAAGCAATAAAAAGTTCATTTTGGCTCTCACACCTTAACTAAATGTTGTAGACTCAAACTTTTTGCTGTCATTTGTGTATTTTAGCAACTTGAAGATGAATCCAGCATTAATTGCATTGCGCTTTTGCTCATTTTGAAGATTTTGACAGTTTCACCTGAAGTGTACAATCGGGCTGAACATGCATTTAAAGCAATAAAAAGATAATTTTGGCTCTCACACCTTAACTAAATGTTGTAGACTCAAACCTTTTGCTGTCATTAGTGTATTTTAGCAACTTGAAGATGATTCCAGCATTAATTTCATTGTGCTTTTGCTCATTTTGAAGATTTTGACAGTTTCACCTGAAGTGTACAGTCAGGTGGTGAAAATGCATTTAAAGCAATAAAAAGTTAATTTTGGCTCTCACACCTTAACTAAATGTTGTAGACTCAAACTTTTTGCTGTCATTAGTGTATTTTAGCAACTTGAAGATGATTCCAGCATTAATTTCATTGTGCTTTTGCTCATTTTGAAGATTTTGACAGTTTCACCTGAAGTGTACAATCTGGCTGAAATTGCATTTAAAGCAATACAAAGTTCATTTTGGCTCTCACACCTTAACTAAATGTTGTAGACTCAAACTTTTTGCTGTCATTAGTGTATTTTAGCAACTTGAAGATGATTCCAGCATTAATTTCATTGTGCTTTTGCTCATTTTGAAGATTTTGACAGTTTCACCTGAAGTGTACAGTCAGGTGCTGAAAATGCATTTAAAGCAATAAAAAGTTAATTTTGGCTCTCACACCTTAACTAAATGTTGTAGACTCAAACGTTTTGCTGTCATTAGTGTATTTTAGCAACTTGAAGATGATTCCAGCATTAATTTCATTGTGCTTTTGCTCATTTTGAAGATTTTGACAGTTTCACCTGAAGTGTACAATCAGGTGCTGAAAATGCATTTAAAGGAATACAAAGTTCATTTTGGCTCTCACACCTTAACTAAATGTTGTAGACTCAAACTTTTTACTGTCATTAGTGTATTTTAGCAACTTGAAGATGATTCCAGCATTAATTTCATTGTGCTTTTGCTCATTTTGAAGATGATTCCAGCATTAATTTCATTGTGCTTTTGCTCATTTTGAAGATTTTGACAGTTTCACCTGAAGTGTACAATAAGGGGCTGAAACGCGTTTAAAGCAATAAAAAGTTCATTTTGGCTCTCACACCTTAACTAAATGTTGTAGACTCAAACTTTTTGCTGTCATTAGATTATTTTAGCAACTTGAAGATGATTCCAGCATTAATTTCATTGTGCTTTTGCTCATTTTGAAGATTTTGACAGTTTCACCTGAAGTGTACAATCGGGCTGAAAATGCATTTAAAGCAATAAAAAGATAATTTTGGCTCTCACACCTTAACTAAATGTTGTAGACTCAAACTTTTTGCTGTCATTAGTGTATTTTAGCATCTTGAAGATGATTCCAGCATTAATTTCATTGTGCTTTTGCTCATTTTGAAGATTTTGACAGTTTCACCTGAAGTGTACAATCGGGCTGAAAATGCATTTAAAGCAATACAAAGTTCATTTTGGCTCTCACACCTTAACTAATTGTTATAGACTCAAACGTTTTGCTGTCATTAGTGTATTTTAGCAACTTGAAGATGATTCCAGCATTAATTTCATTGTGCTTTTGCTCATTTTGAAGATTTTGACAGTTTCACCTGAAGTGTACAATCAGGGGCTGAAAATGCATTTAAAGCAATAAAAAGTTCATTTTGGCTCTCACACCTTAACTAAATGTTGTAGACTAAAACTTTTTGCTGTCATTAGTGTATTTTAGCAACTTGAAGATGATTCCAGCATTAATTTCATTGTGCTTTTGCTCATTTTGAAGATTTTGACAGTTTTACCTGAAGTGTACAATCAGGGTCTGAAAACGAGTTTAAAGCAATAAAAAGTTCATTTAGGCTTTCACACCTTAACTAAATGTTGTAGACTCAAACTTTTTGCTGTCATTAGTGTATTTTAGCAACTTGAAGATGATTCCAGCATTAATTTCATTGTGCTTTTGCTGATTTTGAAGATTTTGACAGTTTCACCTGAAGTGTACAATCTGGCTAAAATTGCATTTAAAGCAATAAAAAGTTCATTTTGGCTCTCACACCTTAACTAAATGTTGTAGACTCAAACTTTTTGCTGTCATTTGTGTATTTAAGCAACTTGAAGATGAATCCAGCATTAATTGCATTGCGCTTTTGCTCATTTTGAAGATTTTGACAGTTTCACCTGAAGTGTACAATCGGGCTGAACATGCATTTAAAGCAATAAAAAGATAATTTTGGCTCTCACACCTTAACTAAATGTTGTAGACTCAAACCTTTTGCTGTCATTAGTGTATTTTAGCAACTTGAAGATGATTCCAGCATTAATTTCATTGTGCTTTTGCTCATTTTGAAGATTTTGACAGTTTCACCTGAAGTGTACAGTCAGGTGGTGAAAATGCATTTAAAGCAATAAAAAGTTAATTTTGGCTCTCACACCTTAACTAAATGTTGTAGACTCAAACTTTTTGCTGTCATTAGTGTATTTTAGCAACTTGAAGATGATTCCAGCATTAATTTCATTGTGCTTTTGCTCATTTTGAAGATTTTGACAGTTTTACCTGAAGTGTACAATCAGGGTCTGAAAACGAGTTTAAAGCAATAAAAAGTTCATTTAGGCTTTCACACCTTAACTAAATGTTGTAGACTCAACATTTTTGCTGTCATTAGTGTATTTCAGCAACTTGAAGATGATTCCAGCATTAATTTCATTGTGCTTTTGCTGATTTTGAAGATTTTGACAGTTTCACCTGAAGTGTACAATCTGGCTAAAATTGCATTTAAAGCAATAAAAAGTTCCTTTTGGCTCTCACACCTTAACTAAATGTTGTAGACTCAAACTTTTTGCTGTCATTTGTGTATTTTAGCAACTTGAAGATGAATCCAGCATTAATTGCATTGCGCTTTTGCTCATTTTGAAGATTTTGACAGTTTCACCTGAAGTGTACAATCGGGCTGAACATGCATTTAAAGCAATAAAAAGATAATTTTGGCTCTCACACCTTAACTAAATGTTGTAGACTCAAACTTTTTACTGTCATTAGTGTATTTTAGCAACTTGAAGATGATTCCAGCATTAATTTCATTGTGCTTTTGCTCATTTTGAAGATGATTCCAGCATTAATTTCATTGTGCTTTTGCTCATTTTGAAGATTTTGACAGTTTCACCTGAAGTGTACAATCGGGCTGAAAATGCATTTAAAGCAATAAAAAGATAATTTTGGCTCTCACACCTTAACTAAATGTTGTAGACTCAAACTTTTTGCTGTCATTAGTGTATTTTAGCATCTTGAAGATGATTCCAGCATTAATTTCATTGTGCTTTTGCTCATTTTGAAGATTTTGACAGTTTCACCTGAAGTGTACAATCGGGCTGAAAATGCATTTAAAGCAATACAAAGTTCATTTTGGCTCTCACACCTTAACTAATTGTTATAGACTCAAACGTTTTGCTGTCATTAGTGTATTTTAGCAACTTGAAGATGATTCCAGCATTAATTTCATTGTGCTTTTGCTCATTTTGAAGATTTTGACAGTTTCACCTGAAGTGTACAATCAGGGGCTGAAAATGCATTTAAAGCAATAAAAAGTTCATTTTGGCTCTCACACCTTAACTAAATGTTGTAGACTAAAACTTTTTGCTGTCATTAGTGTATTTTAGCAACTTGAAGATGATTCCAGCATTAATTTCATTGTGCTTTTGCTCATTTTGAAGATTTTGACAGTTTTACCTGAAGTGTACAATCAGGGTCTGAAAACGAGTTTAAAGCAATAAAAAGTTCATTTAGGCTTTCACACCTTAACTAAATGTTGTAGACTCAAACTTTTTGCTGTCATTAGTGTATTTTAGCAACTTGAAGATGATTCCAGCATTAATTTCATTGTGCTTTTGCTGATTTTGAAGATTTTGACAGTTTCACCTGAAGTGTACAATCTGGCTAAAATTGCATTTAAAGCAATAAAAAGTTCATTTTGGCTCTCACACCTTAACTAAATGTTGTAGACTCAAACTTTTTGCTGTCATTTGTGTATTTTAGCAACTTGAAGATGAATCCAGCATTAATTGCATTGCGCTTTTGCTCATTTTGAAGATTTTGACAGTTTCACCTGAAGTGTACAATCGGGCTGAACATGCATTTAAAGCAATAAAAAGATAATTTTGGCTCTCACACCTTAACTAAATGTTGTAGACTCAAACTTTTTGCTGTCATTAGTGTATTTTAGCAACTTGAAGATGATTCCAGCATTAATTTCATTGTGCTTTTGCTCATTTTGAAGATTTTGACAGTTTCACCTGAAGTGTACAATCTGGCTGAAATTGCATTTAAAGCAATACAAAGTTCATTTTGGCTCTCACACCTTAACTAAATGTTGTAGACTCAAACTTTTTGCTGTCATTAGTGTATTTTAGCAACTTGAAGATGATTCCAGCATTAATTTCATTGTGCTTTTGCTCATTTTGAAGATTTTGACAGTTTCACCTGAAGTGTACAGTCAGGTGCTGAAAATGCATTTAAAGCAATAAAAAGTTAATTTTGGCTCTCACACCTTAACTAAATGTTGTAGACTCAAACGTTTTGCTGTCATTAGTGTATTTTAGCAACTTGAAGATGATTCCAGCATTAATTTCATTGTGCTTTTGCTCATTTTGAAGATTTTGACAGTTTCACCTGAAGTGTACAATCAGGTGCTGAAAATGCATTTAAAGGAATACAAAGTTAATTTTGGCTCTCACACCTTAACTAAATGTTGTAGACTCAAACTTTTTACTGTCATTAGTGTATTTTAGCAACTTGAAGATGATTCCAGCATTAATTTCATTGTGCTTTTGCTCATTTTGAAGATGATTCCAGCATTAATTTCATTGTGCTTTTGCTCATTTTGAAGATTTTGACAGTTTCACCTGAAGTGTACAATAAGGGGCTGAAACGCGTTTAAAGCAATAAAAAGTTCATTTTGGCTCTCACACCTTAACTAAATGTTGTAGACTCAAACTTTTTGCTGTCATTAGATTATTTTAGCAACTTGAAGATGATTCCAGCATTAATTTCATTGTGCTTTTGCTCATTTTGAAGAATTTGACAGTTTCACCTGAAGTGTACAATCGGGCTGAAAATGCATTTAAAGCAATAAAAAGATAATTTTGGCTCTCACACCTTAACTAAATGTTGTAGACTCAAACTTTTTGCTGTCATTAGTGTATTTTAGCATCTTGAAGATGATTCCAGCATTAATTTCATTGTGCTTTTGCTCATTTTGAAGATTTTGACAGTTTCACCTGAAGTGTACAATCGGGCTGAAAATGCATTTAAAGCAATAAAAAGTTCATTTTGGCTCTCACACCTTAACTAAATGTTGTAGACTAAAACTTTTTGCTGTCATTAGTGTATTTTAGCATCTTGAAGATGATTCCAGCATTAATTTCATTGTGCTTTTGCTCATTTTGAAGATTTTGACAGTTTCACCTGAAGTGTACAATCGGGCTGAAAATGCATTTAAAGCAATAAAAAGTTCATTTTGGCTCTCACACCTTAACTAAATGTTGTAGACTCAAACTTTTTGCTGTCATTAGATTATTTTAGCAACTTGAAGATGATTCCAGCATTAATTTCATTGTGCTTTTGCTCATTTTGAAGATTTTGACAGTTTCACCTGAAGTGTACAATCGGGCTGAAAATGCATTTAAAGCAATAAAAAGATAATTTTGGCTCTCACACCTTAACTAAATGTTGTAGACTCAAACTTTTTGCTGTCATTAGTGTATTTTAGCATCTTGAAGATGATTCCAGCATTAATTTCATTGTGCTTTTGCTCATTTTGAAGATTTTGACAGTTTCACCTGAAGTGTACAATCGGGCTGAAAATGCATTTAAAGCAATACAAAGTTCATTTTGGCTCTCACACCTTAACTAATTGTTATAGACTCAAACGTTTTGCTGTCATTAGTGTATTTTAGCAACTTGAAGATGATTCCAGCATTAATTTCATTGTGCTTTTGCTCATTTTGAAGATTTTGACAGTTTCACCTGAAGTGTACAATCAGGGGCTGAAAATGCATTTAAAGCAATAAAAAGTTCATTTTGGCTCTCACACCTTAACTAAATGTTGTAGACTAAAACTTTTTGCTGTCATTAGTGTATTTTAGCAACTTGAAGATGATTCCAGCATTAATTTCATTGTGCTTTTGCTCATTTTGAAGATTTTGACAGTTTTACCTGAAGTGTACAATCAGGGTCTGAAAACGAGTTTAAAGCAATAAAAAGTTCATTTAGGCTTTCACACCTTAACTAAATGTTGTAGACTCAAACTTTTTGCTGTCATTAGTGTATTTTAGCAACTTGAAGATGATTCCAGCATTAATTTCATTGTGCTTTTGCTGATTTTGAAGATTTTGACAGTTTCACCTGAAGTGTACAATCTGGCTAAAATTGCATTTAAAGCAATAAAAAGTTCATTTTGGCTCTCACACCTTAACTAAATGTTGTAGACTCAAACTTTTTGCTGTCATTTGTGTATTTTAGCAACTTGAAGATGAATCCAGCATTAATTGCATTGCGCTTTTGCTCATTTTGAAGATTTTGACAGTTTCACCTGAAGTGTACAATCGGGCTGAACATGCATTTAAAGCAATAAAAAGATAATTTTGGCTCTCACACCTTAACTAAATGTTGTAGACTCAAACTTTTTGCTGTCATTAGTGTATTTTAGCAACTTGAAGATGATTCCAGCATTAATTTCATTGTGCTTTTGCTCATTTTGAAGATTTTGACAGTTTCACCTGAAGTGTACAATCTGGCTGAAATTGCATTTAAAGCAATACAAAGTTCATTTTGGCTCTCACACCTTAACTAAATGTTGTAGACTCAAACTTTTTGCTGTCATTAGTGTATTTTAGCAACTTGAAGATGATTCCAGCATTAATTTCATTGTGCTTTTGCTCATTTTGAAGATTTTGACAGTTTCACCTGAAGTGTACAGTCAGGTGCTGAAAATGCATTTAAAGCAATAAAAAGTTAATTTTGGCTCTCACACCTTAACTAAATGTTGTAGACTCAAACGTTTTGCTGTCATTAGTGTATTTTAGCAACTTGAAGATGATTCCAGCATTAATTTCATTGTGCTTTTGCTCATTTTGAAGATTTTGACAGTTTCACCTGAAGTGTACAATCAGGTGCTGAAAATGCATTTAAAGGAATACAAAGTTAATTTTGGCTCTCACACCTTAACTAAATGTTGTAGACTCAAACTTTTTACTGTCATTAGTGTATTTTAGCAACTTGAAGATGATTCCAGCATTAATTTCATTGTGCTTTTGCTCATTTTGAAGATGATTCCAGCATTAATTTCATTGTGCTTTTGCTCATTTTGAAGATTTTGACAGTTTCACCTGAAGTGTACAATAAGGGGCTGAAACGCGTTTAAAGCAATAAAAAGTTCATTTTGGCTCTCACACCTTAACTAAATGTTGTAGACTCAAACTTTTTGCTGTCATTAGATTATTTTAGCAACTTGAAGATGATTCCAGCATTAATTTCATTGTGCTTTTGCTCATTTTGAAGAATTTGACAGTTTCACCTGAAGTGTACAATCGGGCTGAAAATGCATTTAAAGCAATAAAAAGATAATTTTGGCTCTCACACCTTAACTAAATGTTGTAGACTCAAACTTTTTGCTGTCATTAGTGTATTTTAGCATCTTGAAGATGATTCCAGCATTAATTTCATTGTGCTTTTGCTCATTTTGAAGATTTTGACAGTTTCACCTGAAGTGTACAATCGGGCTGAAAATGCATTTAAAGCAATAAAAAGTTCATTTTGGCTCTCACACCTTAACTAAATGTTGTAGACTAAAACTTTTTGCTGTCATTAGTGTATTTTAGCAACTTGAAGATGATTCCAGCATTAATTTCATTGTGCTTTTGCTCATTTTGAAGATTTTGACAGTTTTACCTGAAGTGTACAATCAGGGTCTGAAAACGAGTTTAAAGCAATAAAAAGTTCATTTAGGCTTTCACACCTTAACTAAATGTTGTAGACTCAAACTTTTTGCTGTCATTAGTGTATTTTAGCAACTTGAAGATGATTCCAGCATTAATTTCATTGTGCTTTTGCTGATTTTGAAGATTTTGACAGTTTCACCTGAAGTGTACAATCTGGCTAAAATTGCATTTAAAGCAATAAAAAGTTCATTTTGGCTCTCACACCTTAACTAAATGTTGTAGACTCAAACTTTTTGCTGTCATTTGTGTATTTTAGCAACTTGAAGATGAATCCAGCATTAATTGCATTGCGCTTTTGCTCATTTTGAAGATTTTGACAGTTTCACCTGAAGTGTACAATCGGGCTGAACATGCATTTAAAGCAATAAAAAGATAATTTTGGCTCTCACACCTTAACTAAATGTTGTAGACTCAAACCTTTTGCTGTCATTAGTGTATTTTAGCAACTTGAAGATGATTCCAGCATTAATTTCATTGTGCTTTTGCTCATTTTGAAGATTTTGACAGTTTCACCTGAAGTGTACAGTCAGGTGGTGAAAATGCATTTAAAGCAATAAAAAGTTAATTTTGGCTCTCACACCTTAACTAAATGTTGTAGACTCAAACTTTTTGCTGTCATTAGTGTATTTTAGCAACTTGAAGATGATTCCAGCATTAATTTCATTGTGCTTTTGCTCATTTTGAAGATTTTGACAGTTTTACCTGAAGTGTACAATCAGGGTCTGAAAACGAGTTTAAAGCAATAAAAAGTTCATTTAGGCTTTCACACCTTAACTAAATGTTATAGACTCAACATTTTTGCTGTCATTAGTGTATTTCAGCAACTTGAAGATGATTCCAGCATTAATTTCATTGTGCTTTTGCTGATTTTGAAGATTTTGACAGTTTCACCTGAAGTGTACAATCTGGCTAAAATTGCATTTAAAGCAATAAAAAGTTCCTTTTGGCTCTCACACCTTAACTAAATGTTGTAGACTCAAACTTTTTGCTGTCATTTGTGTATTTTAGCAACTTGAAGATGAATCCAGCATTAATTGCATTGCGCTTTTGCTCATTTTGAAGATTTTGACAGTTTCACCTGAAGTGTACAATCGGGCTGAACATGCATTTAAAGCAATAAAAAGATAATTTTGGCTCTCACACCTTAACTAAATGTTGTAGACTCAAACTTTTTGCTGTCATTAGTGTATTTTAGCAACTTGAAGATGATTCCAGCATTAATTTCATTGTGCTTTTGCTCATTTTGAAGATTTTGACAGTTTCACCTGAAGTGTACAGTCAGGTGGTGAAAATGCATTTAAAGCAATAAAAAGTTAATTTTGGCTCTCACACCTTAACTAAATGTTGTAGACTCAAACTTTTTGCTGTCATTAGTGTATTTTAGCAACTTGAAGATGATTCCAGCATTAATTTCATTGTGCTTTTGCTCATTTTGAAGATTTTGACAGTTTTACCTGAAGTGTACAAACAGGGTCTGAAAACGAGTTTAAAGCAATAAAAAGTTCATTTAGGCTTTCACACCTTAACTAAATGTTGTAGACTCAACATTTTTGCTGTCATTAGTGTATTTTAGCAACTTGAAGATGATTCCAGCATTAATTTCATTGTGCTTTTGCTGATTTTGAAGATTTTGACAGTTTCACCTGAAGTGTACAATCGGGCTGAAAATGCATTTAAAGCAATACAAAGTTCATTTTGGCTCTCACACCTTAACTAATTGTTATAGACTCAAACGTTTTGCTGTCATTTGTGTATTTTAGCAACTTGAAGATGAATCCAGCATTAATTGCATTGCGCTTTTGCTCATTTTGAAGATTTTGACAGTTTCACCTGAAGTGTACAATCTGGCTGAAATTGCATTTAAAGCAATACAAAGTTCATTTTGGCTCTCACACCTTAACTAAATGTTGTAGACTCAAACTTTTTGCTGTCATTAGTGTATTTTAGCAACTTGAAGATGATTCCAGCATTAATTTCATTGTGCTTTTGCTCATTTTGAAGATTTTGACAGTTTCACCTGAAGTGTACAATCAGGTGCTGAAAATGCGTTTAAAGCAATAAAAAGTTCATTTAGGCTTTCACACCTTAACTAAATGTTGTAGACTCAAACTTTTTGCTGTCATTAGTGTATTTTAGCAACTTGAAGATGATTCCAGCATTAATTTCATTGTGCTTTTGCTCATTTTGAAGATTTTGACAGTTTCACCTGAAGTGTACAGTCAGGTGGTGAAAATGCATTTAAAGCAATAAAAAGTTAATTTTGGCTCTCACACCTTAACTAAATGTTGTAGACTCAAACGTTTTGCTGTCATTAGTGTATTTTAGCAACTTGAAGATGATTCCAGCATTAATTTCATTGTGCTTTTGCTCATTTTGAAGATTTTGACAGTTTCACCTGAAGTGTACAATCGGGCTGAAAATGCATTTAAAGCAATAAAAAGATAATTTTGGCTCTCACACCTTAACTAAATGTTGTAGACTCAAACTTTTTGCTGTCATTAGTGTATTTTAGCAACTTGAAGATGATTCCAGCATTAATTTCATTGTGCTTTTGCTCATTTTGAAGATTTTGACAGTTTCACCTGAAGTGTACAATCGGGCTGATAATGCATTTAAAGCAATACAAAGTTAATTTTGGCTCTCACACCTTAACTCATTGTTATAGACTCAAACATTTTGCTGTCATTAGTGTATTTTAGCAACTTGAAGATGATTCCAGCATTAATTTCATTGTGCTTTTGCTCATTTTGAAGATTTTGACAGTTTCACCTGAAGTGTACAATCGGGCTGAAAATGCATTTAAAGCAATAAAAAGATAATTTTGGCTCTCACACCTTAACTAAATGTTGTAGACTCAAACTTTTTGCTGTCATTAGTGTATTTTAGCAACTTGAAGATGATTCCAGCATTAATTTCATTGTGCTTTTGCTCATTTTGAAGATTTTGACAGTTTCACCTGAAGTGTACAGTCAGGTGCTGAAAATGCATTTAAAGCAATAAAAAGTTAATTTTGGCTCTCACACCTTAACTAAATGTTGTAGACTCAAACGTTTTGCTGTCATTAGTGTTTTTTAGCAACTTGAAGATGATCCCAGCATTAATTTCATTGTGCTTTTGCTCATTTTGAAGATTTTGACAGTTTCACCTGAAGTGTACAATCAGGGGCTGAAAACGCGTTTAAAGAAATAACAAGTTCATTTAGGCTTTCACACCTTAACTAAATGTTGTAGACTCAAACTTTTTGCTGTCATTAGTGTATTTTAGCAACTTGAAGATGATTCCAGCATTAATTTCATTGTGCTTTTGCTCATTTTGAAGATTTTTACAGTTTCACCTGAAGTGTACAATCAGGTGCTGAAAATGCATTTAAAGCAATAAAAAGTTCATTTTGGCTCTCACACCTTAACTAAATGTTGTAGACTCAAACTTTTTGCTGTCATTAGTGTATTTTAGCAACTTGAAGATGATTCCAGCATTAATTTCATTGTGCTTTTGCTCATTTTGAAGATTTTGACAGTTTTACCTGAAGTGTACAATCAGGGGCTGAAAACGAGTTTAAAGCAATAAAAAGTTAATTTAGGCTTTCACACCTTAACTAAATGTTGTAGACTCAAACTTGTTGCTGTCATTAGTGTATTTTAGCAACTTGAAGATGATTCCAGCATTAATTTCATTGTGCTTTTGCTGATTTTGAAGATTTTGACAGTTTCACCTGAAGTGTACAATCTGGCTAAAATTGCATTTAAAGCAATAAAAAGTTCATTTTGGCTCTCACACCTTAACTAAATGTTGTAGACTCAAACTTTTTGCTGTCATTTGTGTATTTTAGCAACTTGAAGATGAATCCAGCATTAATTTCATTGTGCTTTTGCTCATTTTGAAGATTTTGACAGTTTCACCTGAAGTGTACAGTCAGGTGCTGAAAATGCATTTAAAGCAATAAAAAGTTAATTTTGGCTCTCACACCTTAACTAAATGTTGTAGACTCAAACCTTTTGCTGTCATTAGTGTATTTTAGCAACTTGAAGATGATTCCAGCATTAATTTCATTGTGCTTTTGCTCCTTTTGAAGATTTTGACAGTTTCACCTGAAGTGTACAATCGGGCTGAAAATGCATTTAAAGCAATAAAAAGATAATTTTGGCTCTCACACCTTAACTAAATGTTGTAGACTCAAACTTTTTGCTGTCATTAGTGTATTTTAGCAACTTGAAGATGATTCCAGCATTAATTTCATTGTGCTTTTGCTCATTTTGAAGATTTTGACAGTTTCACCTGAAGTGTACAATCTGGCTGAAATTGCATTTAAAGCAATACAAAGTTCATTTTGGCTCTCACACCTTAACTAAATGTTGTAGACTCAAACTTTTTGCTGTCATTAGTGTATTTTAGCAACTTGAAGATGATTCCAGCATTAATTTCATTGTGCTTTTGCTCATTTTGAAGATTTTGACAGTTTCACCTGAAGTGTACAGTCAGGTGCTGAAAATGCATTTAAAGCAATAAAAAGTTAATTTTGGCTCTCACACCTTAACTAAATGTTGTAGACTCAAACGTTTTGCTGTCATTAGTGTATTTTAGCAACTTGAAGATGATTCCAGCATTAATTTCATTGTGCTTTTGCTCATTTTGAAGATGATTCCAGCATTAATTTCATTGTGCTTTTGCTCATTTTGAAGATTTTGACAGTTTCACCTGAAGTGTACAATAAGGGGCTGAAACGCGTTTAAAGCAATAAAAAGTTCATTTTGGCTCTCACACCTTAACTAAATGTTGTAGACTCAAACTTTTTGCTGTCATTAGATTATTTTAGCAACTTGAAGATGATTCCAGCATTAATTTCATTGTGCTTTTGCTCATTTTGAAGATTTTGACAGTTTCACCTGAAGTGTACAATCGGGCTGAAAATGCATTTAAAGCAATAAAAAGATAATTTTGGCTCTCACACCTTAACTAAATGTTGTAGACTCAAACTTTTTGCTGTCATTAGTGTATTTTAGCATCTTGAAGATGATTCCAGCATTAATTTCATTGTGCTTTTGCTCATTTTGAAGATTTTGACAGTTTCACCTGAAGTGTACAATCGGGCTGAAAATGCATTTAAAGCAATACAAAGTTCATTTTGGCTCTCACACCTTAACTAATTGTTATAGACTCAAACGTTTTGCTGTCATTAGTGTATTTTAGCAACTTGAAGATGATTCCAGCATTAATTTCATTGTGCTTTTGCTCATTTTGAAGATTTTGACAGTTTCACCTGAAGTGTACAATCAGGGGCTGAAAATGCATTTAAAGCAATAAAAAGTTCATTTTGGCTCTCACACCTTAACTAAATGTTGTAGACTAAAACTTTTTGCTGTCATTAGTGTATTTTAGCAACTTGAAGATGATTCCAGCATTAATTTCATTGTGCTTTTGCTCATTTTGAAGATTTTGACAGTTTTACCTGAAGTGTACAATCAGGGTCTGAAAACGAGTTTAAAGCAATAAAAAGTTCATTTAGGCTTTCACACCTTAACTAAATGTTGTAGACTCAAACTTTTTGCTGTCATTAGTGTATTTTAGCAACTTGAAGATGATTCCAGCATTAATTTCATTGTGCTTTTGCTGATTTTGAAGATTTTGACAGTTTCACCTGAAGTGTACAATCGGGCTGAAAATGCATTTAAAGCAATAAAAAGATAATTTTGGCTCTCACACCTTAACTAAATGTTGTAGACTCAAACTTTTTGCTGTCATTAGTGTATTTTAGCAACTTGAAGATGATTCCAGCATTAATTTCATTGTGCTTTTGCTCATTTTGAAGATTTTGACAGTTTCACCTGAAGTGTACAGTCAGGTGCTGAAAATGCATTTAAAGCAATAAAAAGTTAATTTTGGCTCTCACACCTTAACTAAATGTTGTAGACTCAAACGTTTTGCTGTCATTAGTGTTTTTTAGCAACTTGAAGATGATCCCAGCATTAATTTCATTGTGCTTTTGCTCATTTTGAAGATTTTGACAGTTTCACCTGAAGTGTACAATCAGGGGCTGAAAACGCGTTTAAAGAAATAACAAGTTCATTTAGGCTTTCACACCTTAACTAAATGTTGTAGACTCAAACTTTTTGCTGTCATTAGTGTATTTTAGCAACTTGAAGATGATTCCAGCATTAATTTCATTGTGCTTTTGCTCATTTTGAAGATTTTGACAGTTTCACCTGAAGTGTACAATCAGGTGCTGAAAATGCATTTAAAGCAATAAAAAGTTCATTTTGGCTCTCACACCTTAACTAAATGTTGTAGACTCAAACTTTTTGCTGTCATTAGTGTATTTTAGCAACTTGAAGATGATTCCAGCATTAATTTCATTGTGCTTTTGCTCATTTTGAAGATTTTGACAGTTTTACCTGAAGTGTACAATCAGGGGCTGAAAACGAGTTTAAAGCAATAAAAAGTTCATTTAGGCTTTCACACCTTAACTAAATGTTGTAGACTCAAACTTGTTGCTGTCATTAGTGTATTTTAGCAACTTGAAGATGATTCCAGCATTAATTTCATTGTGCTTTTGCTGATTTTGAAGATTTTGACAGTTTCACCTGAAGTGTACAATCTGGCTAAAATTGCATTTAAAGCAATAAAAAGTTCATTTTGGCTCTCACACCTTAACTAAATGTTGTAGACTCAAACTTTTTGCTGTCATTTGTGTATTTTAGCAACTTGAAGATGAATCCAGCATTAATTTCATTGTTCTTTTGCTCATTTTGAAGATTTTGACAGTTTCACCTGAAGTGTACAATCGGGCTGAAAATGCATTTAAAGCAATAAAAAGATAATTTTGGCTCTCACACCTTAACTAAATGTTGTAGACTCAAACTTTTTGCTGTCATTAGTGTATTTTAGCAACTTGAAGATGATTCCAGCATTAATTTCATTGTGCTTTTGCTCATTTTGAAGATTTTGACAGTTTCACCTGAAGTGTACAATCTGGCTGAAATTGCATTTAAAGCAATACAAAGTTCATTTTGGCTCTCACACCTTAACTAAATGTTGTAGACTCAAACTTTTTGCTGTCATTAGTGTATTTTAGCAACTTGAAGATGATTCCAGCATTAATTTCATTGTGCTTTTGCTCATTTTGAAGATTTTGACCGTTTCACCTGAAGTGTACAGTCAGGTGCTGAAAATGCATTTAAAGCAATAAAAAGTTAATTTTGGCTCTCACACCTTAACTAAATGTTGTAGACTCAAACCTTTTGCTGTCATTAGTGTATTTTAGCAACTTGAAGATGATTCCAGCATTAATTTCATTGTGCTTTTGCTCCTTTTGAAGATTTTGACAGTTTCACCTGAAGTGTACAATCGGGCTGAAAATGCATTTAAAGCAATAAAAAGATAATTTTGGCTCTCACACCTTAACTAAATGTTGTAGACTCAAACTTTTTGCTGTCATTAGTGTATTTTAGCAACTTGAAGATGATTCCAGCATTAATTTCATTGTGCTTTTGCTCATTTTGAAGATTTTGACAGTTTCACCTGAAGTGTACAATCTGGCTGAAATTGCATTTAAAGCAATACAAAGTTCATTTTGGCTCTCACACCTTAACTAAATGTTGTAGACTCAAACTTTTTGCTGTCATTAGTGTATTTTAGCAACTTGAAGATGATTCCAGCATTAATTTCATTGTGCTTTTGCTCATTTTGAAGATTTTGACAGTTTCACCTGAAGTGTACAGTCAGGTGCTGAAAATGCATTTAAAGCAATAAAAAGTTAATTTTGGCTCTCACACCTTAACTAAATGTTGTAGACTCAAACGTTTTGCTGTCATTAGTGTATTTTAGCAACTTGAAGATGATTCCAGCATTAATTTCATTGTGCTTTTGCTCATTTTGAAGATGATTCCAGCATTAATTTCATTGTGCTTTTGCTCATTTTGAAGATTTTGACAGTTTCACCTGAAGTGTACAATAAGGGGCTGAAACGCGTTTAAAGCAATAAAAAGTTCATTTTGGCTCTCACACCTTAACTAAATGTTGTAGACTCAAACTTTTTGCTGTCATTAGATTATTTTAGCAACTTGAAGATGATTCCAGCATTAATTTCATTGTGCTTTTGCTCATTTTGAAGATTTTGACAGTTTCACCTGAAGTGTACAATCGGGCTGAAAATGCATTTAAAGCAATAAAAAGATAATTTTGGCTCTCACACCTTAACTAAATGTTGTAGACTCAAACTTTTTGCTGTCATTAGTGTATTTTAGCATCTTGAAGATGATTCCAGCATTAATTTCATTGTGCTTTTGCTCATTTTGAAGATTTTGACAGTTTCACCTGAAGTGTACAATCGGGCTGAAAATGCATTTAAAGCAATACAAAGTTCATTTTGGCTCTCACACCTTAACTAATTGTTATAGACTCAAACGTTTTGCTGTCATTAGTGTATTTTAGCAACTTGAAGATGATTCCAGCATTAATTTCATTGTGCTTTTGCTCATTTTGAAGATTTTGACAGTTTCACCTGAAGTGTACAATCAGGGGCTGAAAATGCATTTAAAGCAATAAAAAGTTCATTTTGGCTCTCACACCTTAACTAAATGTTGTAGACTAAAACTTTTTGCTGTCATTAGTGTATTTTAGCAACTTGAAGATGATTCCAGCATTAATTTCATTGTGCTTTTGCTCATTTTGAAGATTTTGACAGTTTTACCTGAAGTGTACAATCAGGGTCTGAAAACGAGTTTAAAGCAATAAAAAGTTCATTTAGGCTTTCACACCTTAACTAAATGTTGTAGACTCAAACTTTTTGCTGTCATTAGTGTATTTTAGCAACTTGAAGATGATTCCAGCATTAATTTCATTGTGCTTTTGCTGATTTTGAAGATTTTGACAGTTTCACCTGAAGTGTACAATCTGGCTAAAATTGCATTTAAAGCAATAAAAAGTTCATTTTGGCTCTCACACCTTAACTAAATGTTGTAGACTCAAACTTTTTGCTGTCATTTGTGTATTTTAGCAACTTGAAGATGAATCCAGCATTAATTGCATTGCGCTTTTGCTCATTTTGAAGATTTTGACAGTTTCACCTGAAGTGTACAATCGGGCTGAACATGCATTTAAAGCAATAAAAAGATAATTTTGGCTCTCACACCTTAACTAAATGTTGTAGACTCAAACCTTTTGCTGTCATTAGTGTATTTTAGCAACTTGAAGATGATTCCAGCATTAATTTCATTGTGCTTTTGCTCATTTTGAAGATTTTGACAGTTTCACCTGAAGTGTACAGTCAGGTGGTGAAAATGCATTTAAAGCAATAAAAAGTTAATTTTGGCTCTCACACCTTAACTAAATGTTGTAGACTCAAACTTTTTGCTGTCATTAGTGTATTTTAGCAACTTGAAGATGATTCCAGCATTAATTTCATTGTGCTTTTGCTCATTTTGAAGATTTTGACAGTTTCACCTGAAGTGTACAATCTGGCTGAAATTGCATTTAAAGCAATACAAAGTTCATTTTGGCTCTCACACCTTAACTAAATGTTGTAGACTCAAACTTTTTGCTGTCATTAGTGTATTTTAGCAACTTGAAGATGATTCCAGCATTAATTTCATTGTGCTTTTGCTCATTTTGAAGATTTTGACAGTTTCACCTGAAGTGTACAGTCAGGTGCTGAAAATGCATTTAAAGCAATAAAAAGTTAATTTTGGCTCTCACACCTTAACTAAATGTTGTAGACTCAAACGTTTTGCTGTCATTAGTGTATTTTAGCAACTTGAAGATGATTCCAGCATTAATTTCATTGTGCTTTTGCTCATTTTGAAGATTTTGACAGTTTCACCTGAAGTGTACAATCAGGTGCTGAAAATGCATTTAAAGGAATACAAAGTTCATTTTGGCTCTCACACCTTAACTAAATGTTGTAGACTCAAACTTTTTACTGTCATTAGTGTATTTTAGCAACTTGAAGATGATTCCAGCATTATTTTCATTGTGCTTTTGCTCATTTTGAAGATTTCGACAGTTTCACCTGAAGTGTACAATTAGGGGCTGAAAACGCGTTTAAAGCAATAAAAAGTTCATTTAGGCTTTCACACCTTAACTAAATGTTGTAGACTCAAACTTTTTGCTGTCATTAGTGTATTTTAGCAACTTGAAGATGATTCCAGCATTAATTTCATTGTGCTTTTGCTCATTTTGAAGATTTTGACAGTTTCACCTGAAGTGTACAGTCAGGTGCTGAAAATGCATTTAAAGCAATAAAAAGTTAATTTAGGCTCTCACACCTTAACTAAATGTTGTAGACTCAAACGTTTTGCTGTCATTAGTGTTTTTTAGCAACTTGAAGATGATCCCAGCATTAATTTCATTGTGCTTTTGCTCATTTTGAAGATTTTGACAGTTTCACCTGAAGTGTACAATCAGGGGCTGAAAACGCGTTTAAAGAAATAACAAGTTCATTTAGGCTTTCACACCTTAACTAAATGTTGTAGACTCAAACTTTTTGCTGTCATTAGTGTATTTTAGCAACTTGAAGATGATTCCAGCATTAATTTCATTGTGCTTTTGCTCATTTTGAAGATTTTGACAGTTTCACCTGAAGTGTACAATCAGGTGCTGAAAATGCATTTAAAGCAATAAAAAGTTCATTTTGGCTCTCACACCTTAACTAAATGTTGTAGACTCAAACTTTTTGCTGTCATTAGTGTATTTTAGCAACTTGAAGATGATTCCAGCATTAATTTCATTGTGCTTTTGCTCATTTTGAAGATTTTGACAGTTTTACCTGAAGTGTACAATCAGGGGCTGAAAACGAGTTTAAAGCAATAAAAAGTTCATTTAGGCTTTCACACCTTAACTAAATGTTGTAGACTCAAACTTGTTGCTGTCATTAGTGTATTTTAGCAACTTGAAGATGATTCCAGCATTAATTTCATTGTGCTTTTGCTGATTTTGAAGATTTTGACAGTTTCACCTGAAGTGTACAATCTGGCTAAAATTGCATTTAAAGCAATAAAAAGTTCATTTTGGCTCTCACACCTTAACTAAATGTTGTAGACTCAAACTTTTTGCTGTCATTTGTGTATTTTAGCAACTTGAAGATGAATCCAGCATTAATTTCATTGTTCTTTTGCTCATTTTGAAGATTTTGACAGTTTCACCTGAAGTGTACAATCGGGCTGAAAATGCATTTAAAGCAATAAAAAGTTCATTTTGGCTCTCACACCTTAACTAAATGTTGTAGACTCAAACTTTTTGCTGTCATTAGTGTATTTTAGCAACTTGAAGATGATTCCAGCATTAATTTCATTGTGCTTTTGCTCATTTTGAAGATTTTGACAGTTTCACCTGAAGTGTACAATCTGGCTGAAATTGCATTTAAAGCAATACAAAGTTCATTTTGGCTCTCACACCTTAACTAAATGTTGTAGACTCAAACTTTTTGCTGTCATTAGTGTATTTTAGCAACTTGAAGATGATTCCAGCATTAATTTCATTGTGCTTTTGCTCATTTTGAAGATTTTGACAGTTTCACCTGAAGTGTACAGTCAGGTGCTGAAAATGCATTTAAAGCAATAAAAAGTTAATTTTGGCTCTCACACCTTAACTAAATGTTGTAGACTCAAACGTTTTGCTGTCATTAGTGTATTTTAGCAACTTGAAGATGATTCCAGCATTAATTTCATTGTGCTTTTGCTCCTTTTGAAGATTTTGACAGTTTCACCTGAAGTGTACAATCAGGTGCTGAAAATGCATTTAAAGCAATAAAAAGTTACTTTTTGGCTCTCACACCTTAACTAAATGTTGTAGACTCAAACTTTTTGCTGTCATTAGTGTATTTTAGCAACTTGAAGATGATTCCAGCATTAATTTCATTGTGCTTTTGCTCATTTTGAAGATGATTCCAGCATTAATTTCATTGTGCTTTTGCTCATTTTGAAGATTTTGACAGTTTCACCTGAAGTGTACAATAAGGGGCTGAAACGCGTTTAAAGCAATAAAAAGTTCATTTTGGCTCTCACACCTTAACTAAATGTTGTAGACTCAAACTTTTTGCTGTCATTAGATTATTTTAGCAACTTGAAGATGATTCCAGCATTAATTTCATTGTGCTTTTGCTCATTTTGAAGATTTTGACAGTTTCACCTGAAGTGTACAATCGGGCTGAAAATGCATTTAAAGCAATAAAAAGATAATTTTGGCTCTCACACCTTAACTAAATGTTGTAGACTCAAACTTTTTGCTGTCATTAGTGTATTTTAGCATCTTGAAGATGATTCCAGCATTAATTTCATTGTGCTTTTGCTCATTTTGAAGATTTTGACAGTTTCACCTGAAGTGTACAATCGGGCTGAAAATGCATTTAAAGCAATACAAAGTTCATTTTGGCTCTCACACCTTAACTAATTGTTATAGACTCAAACGTTTTGCTGTCATTAGTGTATTTTAGCAACTTGAAGATGATTCCAGCATTAATTTCATTGTGCTTTTGCTCATTTTGAAGATTTTGACAGTTTCACCTGAAGTGTACAATCAGGGGCTGAAAATGCATTTAAAGCAATAAAAAGTTCATTTTGGCTCTCACACCTTAACTAAATGTTGTAGACTAAAACTGTTTGCTGTCATTAGTGTATTTTAGCAACTTGAAGATGATTCCAGCATTAATTTCATTGTGCTTTTGCTATTTTTGAAGATTTTGACAGTTTTACCTGAAGTGTACAATCAGGGTCTGAAAACGAGTTTAAAGCAATAAAAAGTTCATTTAGGCTTTCACACCTTAACTAAATGTTGTAGACTCAAACTTTTTGCTGTCATTAGTGTATTTTAGCAACTTGAAGATGATTCCAGCATTAATTTCATTGTGCTTTTGCTGATTTTGAAGATTTTGACAGTTTCACCTGAAGTGTACAATCTGGCTAAAATTGCATTTAAAGCAATAAAAAGTTCATTTTGGCTCTCACACCTTAACTAAATGTTGTAGACTCAAACTTTTTGCTGTCATTTGTGTATTTTAGCAACTTGAAGATGATTCCAGCATTAATTGCATTGCGCTTTTGCTCATTTTGAAGATTTTGACAGTTTCACCTGAAGTGTACAATCGGGCTGAACATGCATTTAAAGCAATAAAAAGATAATTTTGGCTCTCACACCTAACTAAATGTTGTAGACTCAAACTTTTTGCTGTCATTAGTTTATTTTAGCAACTTGAAGATGATTCCAGCATTAATTTCATTGTGCTTTTGCTCATTTTGAAGATTTTGACAGTTTCACCTGAAGTGTACAATCGGGCTGAAAATGCATTTAAAGCAATACAAAGTTCATTTTGGCTCTCACACCTTAACTAATTGTTATAGACTCAAACGTTTTGCTGTCATTAGTGTATTTTAGCAACTTGAAGATGATTCCAGCATTAATTTCATTGTGTTTTTGCTCATTTTGAAGATTTTGACAGTTTCACCTGAAGTGTACAATCAGGGGCTGAAAATGCATTTAAAGCAATAAAAAGTTCATTTTGGCTCTCACACCTTAACTAAATGTTGTAGACTAAAACTTTTTGCTGTCATTAGTGTATTTTAGCAACTTGAAGATGATTCCAGCATTAATTTCATTGTGCTTTTGCTCATTTTGAAGATTTTGACAGTTTTACCTGAAGTGTACAATCAGGGTCTGAAAACGAGTTTAAAGCAATAAAAAGTTCATTTAGGCTTTCACACCTTAACTAAATGTTGTAGACTCAAACTTTTTGCTGTCATTAGTGTATTTTAGCAACTTGAAGATGATTCCAGCATTAATTTCATTGTGCTTTTGCTGATTTTGAAGATTTTGACAGTTTCACCTGAAGTGTACAATCTGGCTAAAATTGCATTTAAAGCAATAAAAAGTTCATTTTGGCTCTCACACCTTAACTAAATGTTGTAGACTCAAACTTTTTGCTGTCATTTGTGTATTTTAGCAACTTGAAGATGAATCCAGCATTAATTGCATTGCGCTTTTGCTCATTTTGAAGATTTTGACAGTTTCACCTGAAGTGTACAATCTGGCTAAAATTGCATTTAAAGCAATAAAAAGTTCATTTTGGCTCTCACACCTTAACTAAATGTTGTAGACTCAAACTTTTTGCTGTCATTAGTGTATTTTAGCAACTTGAAGATGATTCCAGCATTAATTTCATTGTGCTTTTGCTCATTTTGAAGATTTTGACAGTTTCACCTGAAGTGTACAGTCAGGTGGTGAAAATGCATTTAAAGCAATAAAAAGTTAATTTTGGCTCTCACACCTTAACTAAATGTTGTAGACTCAAACTTTTTGCTGTCATTAGTGTATTTTAGCAACTTGAAGATGATTCCAGCATTAATTTCATTGTGCTTTTGCTCATTTTGAAGATTTTGACAGTTTCACCTGAAGTGTACAATCTGGCTGAAATTGCATTTAAAGCAATACAAAGTTCATTTTGGCTCTCACACCTTAACTAAATGTTGTAGACTCAAACTTTTTACTGTCATTAGTGTATTTTAGCAACTTGAAGATGATTCCAGCATTATTTTCATTGTGCTTTTGCTCATTTTGAAGATTTCGACAGTTTCACCTGAAGTGTACAATCAGGGGCTGAAAACGCGTTTAAAGCAATAAAAAGTTCATTTAGGCTTTCACACCTTAACTAAATGTTGTAGACTCAAACTTTTTGCTGTCATTAGTGTATTTTAGCAACTTGAAGATGATTCCAGCATTAATTTCATTGTGCTTTTGCTCATTTTGAAGATTTTGACAGTTTCACCTGAAGTGTACAGTCAGGTGCTGAAAATGCATTTAAAGCAATAAAAAGTTAATTTAGGCTCTCACACCTTAACTAAATGTTGTAGACTCAAACGTTTTGCTGTCATTAGTGTATTTTAGCAACTTGAAGATGATTCCAGCATTAATTTCATTGTGCTTTTGCTCATTTTGAATATTTTGACAGTTTCACCTGAAGTGTACAATCAGGGGCTGAAAACGCGTTTAAAGCAATAAAAAGTTCATTTAGGCTCTCACACCTTAACTAAATGTTGTAGACTCAAACGTTTTAATGTCATTAGTGTATTTTAGCAACTTGAAGATGATTCCAGCATTAATTTCATTGTGCTTTTGCTCATTTTGAAGATTTTGACAGTTTCACCTGAAGTGTACAATCGGGCTGAAAATGCATTTAAAGCAATAAAAAGATAATTTTGGCTCTCACACCTTAACTAAATGTTGTAGACTCAAACTTTTTGCTGTCATTAGTGTATTTTAGCAACTTGAAGATGATTCCAGCATTAATTTCATTGTGCTTTTGCTCATTTTGAAGATTTTGACAGTTTCACCTGAAGTGTACAATCGGGCTGATAATGCATTTAAAGCAATACAAAGTTAATTTTGGCTCTCACACCTTAACTCATTGTTATAGACTCAAACGTTTTGCTGTCATTAGTGTATTTTAGCAACTTGAAGATGATTCCAGCATTAATTTCATTGTGCTTTTGCTCATTTTGAAGATTTTGACAGTTTCACCTGAAGTGTACAGTCAGGTGCTGAAAATGCATTTAAAGCAAAAAAAAGTTAATTTTGGCTCTCACACCTTAACTAAATGTTGTAGACTCAAACGTTTTGCTGTCATTAGTGTATTTTAGCAACTTGAAGATGATCCCAGCATTAATTTCAATGTGCTTTTGCTCATTTTGAAGATTTTGACAGTTTCACCTGAAGTGTACAATCAGGGGCTGAAAACGCGTTTAAAGAAATAACAAGTTCATTTAGGCTTTCACACCTTAACTAAATGTTGTAGACTCAAACTTTTTACTGTCATTAGTGTATTTTAGCAACTTGAAGATGATTCCAGCATTATTTTCATTGTGCTTTTGCTCATTTTGAAGATTTCGACAGTTTCACCTGAAGTGTACAATCAGGGGCTGAAAACGCGTTTAAAGCAATAAAAAGTTCATTTAGGCTTTCACACCTTAACTAAATGTTGTAGACTCAAACTTTTTGCTGTCATTAGTGTATTTTAGCAACTTGAAGATGATTCCAGCATTGATTTCATTGTGCTTTTGCTCATTTTGAAGATTTTGACAGTTTCACCTGAAGTGTACAGTCAGGTGCTGAAAATGCATTTAAAGCAATAAAAAGTTAATTTTGGCTCTCACACCTTAACTAAATGTTGTAGACTCAAACGTTTTGCTGTCATTAGTGTATTTTAGCAACTTGAAGATGATTCCAGCATTAATTTCATTGTGCTTTTGCTGATTTTGAAGATTTTGACAGTTTCACCTGAAGTGTACAATCTGGCTAAAATTGCATTTAAAGCAATAAAAAGTTCATTTTGGCTCTCACACCTTAACTAAATGTTGTAGACTCAAACTTTTTGCTGTCATTTGTGTATTTTAGCAACTTGAAGATGAATCCAGCATTAATTTCATTGTGCTTTTGCTCATTTTGAAGATTTTGACAGTTTCACCTGAAGTGTACAATCAGGTGCTGAAAATGCATTTAAAGCAATAAAAAGTTCATTTTGGCTCTCACACCTTAACTAAATGTTGTAGACTCAAACTTTTTGCTGTCATTAGTGTATTTTAGCAACTTGAAGATGATTCCAGCATTAATTTCATTGTGCTTTTGCTCATTTTGAAGATTTTGACAGTTTTACCTGAAGTGTACAATCAGGGGCTGAAAACGAGTTTAAAGCAATACAAAGTTAATTTAGGCTTTCACACCTTAACTAAATGTTGTAGACTCAAACTTTTTGCTGTCATTAGTGTATTTTAGCAACTTGAAGATGATTCCAGCATTAATTTCATTGTGCTTTTGCTGATTTTGAAGATTTTGACAGTTTCACCTGAAGTGTACAATCTGGCTAAAATTGCATTTAAAGCAATAAAAAGTTCATTTTGGCTCTCACACCTTAACTAAATGTTGTAGACTCAAACTTTTTGCTGTCATTAGTGTATTTTAGCAACTTGAAGATGTTTCCAGCATTAATTTCATTGTGCTTTTGCTCATTTTGAAGAATTTGACAGTTTCACCTGAAGTGTCCAATCGGGCTGAAAATGCATTTAAAGCAATAAAAAGATAATTTTGGCTCTCACACCTTAACTAAATGTTGTAGACTCAAACTTTTTGCTGTCATTAGTGTATTTTAGCAACTTGAAGATGATTCCAGCATTAATTTCATTGTGCTTTTGCTCATTTTGAAGATTTTGACAGTTTCACCTGAAGTGTACAATCTGGCTGAAATTGCATTTAAAGCAATACAAAGTTCATTTTGGCTCTCACACCTTAACTAAATGTTGTAGACTCAAACTTTTTGCTGTCATTAGTGTATTTTAGCAACTTGAAGATGATTCCAGCATTAATTTCATTGTGCTTTTGCTCATTTTGAAGATTTTGACAGTTTCACCTGAAGTGTACAGTCAGGTGCTGAAAATGCATTTAAAGCAATAAAAAGTTAATTTTGGCTCTCACACCTTAACTAAATGTTGTAGACTCAAACGTTTTGCTGTCATTAGTGTATTTTAGCAACTTGAAGATGATTCCAGCATTAATTTCATTGTGCTTTTGCTCCTTTTGAAGATTTTGACAGTTTCACCTGAAGTGTACAATCAGGTGCTGAAAATGCATTTAAAGCAATAAAAAGTTACTTTTTGGCTCTCACACCTTAACTAAATGTTGTAGACTCAAACTTTTTGCTGTCATTAGTGTATTTTAGCAACTTGAAGATGATTCCAGCATTAATTTCATTGTGCTTTTGCTCATTTTGAAGATGATTCCAGGATTAATTTCATTGTGCTTTTGCTCATTTTGAAGATTTTGACAGTTTCACCTGAAGTGTACAATAAGGGGCTGAAACGCGTTTAAAGCAATAAAAAGTTCATTTAGGCTTTCACACCTTAACTAAATGTTGTAGACTCAACATTTTTGCTGTCATTAGTGTATTTTAGCAACTTGAAGATGATTCCAGCATTAATTTCATTGTGCTTTTGCTGATTTTGAAGATTTTGACAGTTTCACCTGAAGTGTACAATCGGGCTGAAAATGCATTTAAAGCAATACAAAGTTCATTTTGGCTCTCACACCTTAACTAATTGTTATAGACTCAAACGTTTTGCTGTCATTTGTGTATTTTAGCAACTTGAAGATGAATCCAGCATTAATTGCATTGCGCTTTTGCTCATTTTGAAGATTTTGACAGTTTCACCTGAAGTGTACAATCTGGCTGAAATTGCATTTAAAGCAATACAAAGTTCATTTTGGCTCTCACACCTTAACTAAATGTTGTAGACTCAAACTTTTTGCTGTCATTAGTGTATTTTAGCAACTTGAAGATGATTCCAGCATTAATTTCATTGTGCTTTTGCTCATTTTGAAGATTTTGACAGTTTCACCTGAAGTGTACAGTCAGGTGCTGAAAATGCATTTAAAGCAATAAAAAGTTAATTTTGGCTCTCACACCTTAACTAAATGTTGTAGACTCAAACGTTTTGCTGTCATTAGTGTATTTTAGCAACTTGAAGATGATTCCAGCATTAATTTCATTGTGCTTTTGCTCATTTTGAAGATTTTGACAGTTTCACCTGAAGTGTACAATCAGGTGCTGAAAATGCATTTAAAGGAATACAAAGTTCATTTTGGCTCTCACACCTTAACTAAATGTTGTAGACTCAAACTTTTTACTGTCATTAGTGTATTTTAGCAACTTGAAGATGATTCCAGCATTATTTTCATTGTGCTTTTGCTCATTTTGAAGATTTCGACAGTTTCACCTGAAGTGTACAATTAGGGGCTGAAAACGCGTTTAAAGCAATAAAAAGTTCATTTAGGCTTTCACACCTTAACTAAATGTTGTAGACTCAAACTTTTTGCTGTCATTAGTGTATTTTAGCAACTTGAAGATGATTCCAGCATTAATTTCATTGTGCTTTTGCTCATTTTGAAGATTTTGACAGTTTCACCTGAAGTGTACAGTCAGGTGGTGAAAATGCATTTAAAGCAATAAAAAGTTAATTTTGGCTCTCACACCTTAACTAAATGTTGTAGACTCAAACTTTTTGCTGTCATTAGTGTATTTTAGCAACTTGAAGATGTTTCCAGCATTAATTTCATTGTGCTTTTGCTCATTTTGAAGAATTTGACAGTTTCACCTGAAGTGTCCAATCGGGCTGAAAATGCATTTAAAGCAATAAAAAGATAATTTTGGCTCTCACACCTTAACTAAATGTTGTAGACTCAAACTTTTTGCTGTCATTAGTGTATTTTAGCAACTTGAAGATGATTCCAGCATTAATTTCATTGTGCTTTTGCTCATTTTGAAGATTTTGACAGTTTCACCTGAAGTGTACAATCTGGCTGAAATTGCATTTAAAGCAATACAAAGTTCATTTTGGCTCTCACACCTTAACTAAATGTTGTAGACTCAAACTTTTTGCTGTCATTAGTGTATTTTAGCAACTTGAAGATGATTCCAGCATTAATTTCATTGTGCTTTTGCTCATTTTGAAGATTTTGACAGTTTCACCTGAAGTGTACAGTCAGGTGCTGAAAATGCATTTAAAGCAATAAAAAGTTAATTTTGGCTCTCACACCTTAACTAAATGTTGTAGACTCAAACGTTTTGCTGTCATTAGTGTATTTTAGCAACTTGAAGATGATTCCAGCATTAATTTCATTGTGCTTTTGCTCCTTTTGAAGATTTTGACAGTTTCACCTGAAGTGTACAATCAGGTGCTGAAAATGCATTTAAAGCAATAAAAAGTTACTTTTTGGCTCTCACACCTTAACTAAATGTTGTAGACTCAAACTTTTTGCTGTCATTAGTGTATTTTAGCAACTTGAAGATGATTCCAGCATTAATTTCATTGTGCTTTTGCTCATTTTGAAGATGATTCCAGGATTAATTTCATTGTGCTTTTGCTCATTTTGAAGATTTTGACAGTTTCACCTGAAGTGTACAATAAGGGGCTGAAACGCGTTTAAAGCAATAAAAAGTTCATTTAGGCTTTCACACCTTAACTAAATGTTGTAGACTCAACATTTTTGCTGTCATTAGTGTATTTTAGCAACTTGAAGATGATTCCAGCATTAATTTCATTGTGCTTTTGCTGATTTTGAAGATTTTGACAGTTTCACCTGAAGTGTACAATCGGGCTGAAAATGCATTTAAAGCAATACAAAGTTCATTTTGGCTCTCACACCTTAACTAATTGTTATAGACTCAAACGTTTTGCTGTCATTTGTGTATTTTAGCAACTTGAAGATGAATCCAGCATTAATTGCATTGCGCTTTTGCTCATTTTGAAGATTTTGACAGTTTCACCTGAAGTGTACAATCTGGCTGAAATTGCATTTAAAGCAATACAAAGTTCATTTTGGCTCTCACACCTTAACTAAATGTTGTAGACTCAAACTTTTTGCTGTCATTAGTGTATTTTAGCAACTTGAAGATGATTCCAGCATTAATTTCATTGTGCTTTTGCTCATTTTGAAGATTTTGACAGTTTCACCTGAAGTGTACAGTCAGGTGCTGAAAATGCATTTAAAGCAATAAAAAGTTAATTTTGGCTCTCACACCTTAACTAAATGTTGTAGACTCAAACGTTTTGCTGTCATTAGTGTATTTTAGCAACTTGAAGATGATTCCAGCATTAATTTCATTGTGCTTTTGCTCATTTTGAAGATTTTGACAGTTTCACCTGAAGTGTACAATCAGGTGCTGAAAATGCATTTAAAGGAATACAAAGTTCATTTTGGCTCTCACACCTTAACTAAATGTTGTAGACTCAAACTTTTTACTGTCATTAGTGTATTTTAGCAACTTGAAGATGATTCCAGCATTATTTTCATTGTGCTTTTGCTCATTTTGAAGATTTCGACAGTTTCACCTGAAGTGTACAATTAGGGGCTGAAAACGCGTTTAAAGCAATAAAAAGTTCATTTAGGCTTTCACACCTTAACTAAATGTTGTAGACTCAAACTTTTTGCTGTCATTAGTGTATTTTAGCAACTTGAAGATGATTCCAGCATTAATTTCATTGTGCTTTTGCTCATTTTGAAGATTTTGACAGTTTCACCTGAAGTGTACAGTCAGGTGGTGAAAATGCATTTAAAGCAATAAAAAGTTAATTTTGGCTCTCACACCTTAACTAAATGTTGTAGACTCAAACGTTTTGCTGTCATTAGTGTATTTTAGCAACTTGAAGATGATTCCAGCATTAATTTCATTGTGCTTTTGCTCATTTTGAAGATTTTGACAGTTTCACCTGAAGTGTACAATCGGGCTGAAAATGCATTTAAAGCAATAAAAAGATAATTTTGGCTCTCACACCTTAACTAAATGTTGTAGACTCAAACTTTTTGCTGTCATTAGTGTATTTTAGCAACTTGAAGATGATTCCAGCATTAATTTCATTGTGCTTTTGCTCATTTTGAAGATTTTGACAGTTTCACCTGAAGTGTACAATCGGGCTGATAATGCATTTAAAGCAATACAAAGTTAATTTTGGCTCTCACACCTTAACTCATTGTTATAGACTCAAACATTTTGCTGTCATTAGTGTATTTTAGCAACTTGAAGATGATTCCAGCATTAATTTCATTGTGCTTTTGCTCATTTTGAAGATTTTGACAGTTTCACCTGAAGTGTACAATCGGGCTGAAAATGCATTTAAAGCAATAAAAAGATAATTTTGGCTCTCACACCTTAACTAAATGTTGTAGACTCAAACTTTTTGCTGTCATTAGTGTATTTTAGCAACTTGAAGATGATTCCAGCATTAATTTCATTGTGCTTTTGCTCATTTTGAAGATTTTGACAGTTTCACCTGAAGTGTACAGTCAGGTGCTGAAAATGCATTTAAAGCAATAAAAAGTTAATTTTGGCTCTCACACCTTAACTAAATGTTGTAGACTCAAACGTTTTGCTGTCATTAGTGTTTTTTAGCAACTTGAAGATGATCCCAGCATTAATTTCATTGTGCTTTTGCTCATTTTGAAGATTTTGACAGTTTCACCTGAAGTGTACAATCAGGGGCTGAAAACGCGTTTAAAGAAATAACAAGTTCATTTAGGCTTTCACACCTTAACTAAATGTTGTAGACTCAAACTTTTTGCTGTCATTAGTGTATTTTAGCAACTTGAAGATGATTCCAGCATTAATTTCATTGTGCTTTTGCTCATTTTGAAGATTTTGACAGTTTCACCTGAAGTGTACAATCAGGTGCTGAAAATGCATTTAAAGCAATAAAAAGTTCATTTTGGCTCTCACACCTTAACTAAATGTTGTAGACTCAAACTTTTTGCTGTCATTAGTGTATTTTAGCAACTTGAAGATGATTCCAGCATTAATTTCATTGTGCTTTTGCTCATTTTGAAGATTTTGACAGTTTTACCTGAAGTGTACAATCAGGGGCTGAAAACGAGTTTAAAGCAATAAAAAGTTAATTTAGGCTTTCACACCTTAACTAAATGTTGTAGACTCAAACTTGTTGCTGTCATTAGTGTATTTTAGCAACTTGAAGATGATTCCAGCATTAATTTCATTGTGCTTTTGCTGATTTTGAAGATTTTGACAGTTTCACCTGAAGTGTACAATCTGGCTAAAATTGCATTTAAAGCAATAAAAAGTTCATTTTGGCTCTCACACCTTAACTAAATGTTGTAGACTCAAACTTTTTTGCTGTCATTTGTGTATTTTAGCAACTTGAAGATGAATCCAGCATTAATTTCATTGTGCTTTTGCTCATTTTGAAGATTTTGACAGTTTCACCTGAAGTGTACAGTCAGGTGCTGAAAATGCATTTAAAGCAATAAAAAGTTAATTTTGGCTCTCACACCTTAACTAAATGTTGTAGACTCAAACCTTTTGCTGTCATTAGTGTATTTTAGCAACTTGAAGATGATTCCAGCATTAATTTCATTGTGCTTTTGCTCCTTTTGAAGATTTTGACAGTTTCACCTGAAGTGTACAATCGGGCTGAAAATGCATTTAAAGCAATAAAAAGATAATTTTGGCTCTCACACCTTAACTAAATGTTGTAGACTCAAACTTTTTGCTGTCATTAGTGTATTTTAGCAACTTGAAGATGATTCCAGCATTAATTTCATTGTGCTTTTGCTCATTTTGAAGATTTTGACAGTTTCACCTGAAGTGTACAATCTGGCTGAAATTGCATTTAAAGCAATACAAAGTTCATTTTGGCTCTCACACCTTAACTAAATGTTGTAGACTCAAACTTTTTGCTGTCATTAGTGTATTTTAGCAACTTGAAGATGATTCCAGCATTAATTTCATTGTGCTTTTGCTCATTTTGAAGATTTTGACAGTTTCACCTGAAGTGTACAGTCAGGTGCTGAAAATGCATTTAAAGCAATAAAAAGTTAATTTTGGCTCTCACACCTTAACTAAATGTTGTAGACTCAAACGTTTTGCTGTCATTAGTGTATTTTAGCAACTTGAAGATGATTCCAGCATTAATTTCATTGTGCTTTTGCTCATTTTGAAGATGATTCCAGCATTAATTTCATTGTGCTTTTGCTCATTTTGAAGATTTTGACAGTTTCACCTGAAGTGTACAATAAGGGGCTGAAACGCGTTTAAAGCAATAAAAAGTTCATTTTGGCTCTCACACCTTAACTAAATGTTGTAGACTCAAACTTTTTGCTGTCATTAGATTATTTTAGCAACTTGAAGATGATTCCAGCATTAATTTCATTGTGCTTTTGCTGATTTTGAAGATTTTGACAGTTTCACCTGAAGTGTACAATCGGGCTGAAAATGCATTTAAAGCAATAAAAAGATAATTTTGGCTCTCACACCTTAACTAAATGTTGTAGACTCAAACTTTTTGCTGTCATTAGTGTATTTTAGCATCTTGAAGATGATTCCAGCATTAATTTCATTGTGCTTTTGCTCATTTTGAAGATTTTGACAGTTTCACCTGAAGTGTACAATCGGGCTGAAAATGCATTTAAAGCAATACAAAGTTCATTTTGGCTCTCACACCTTAACTAATTGTTATAGACTCAAACGTTTTGCTGTCATTAGTGTATTTTAGCAACTTGAAGATGATTCCAGCATTAATTTCATTGTGCTTTTGCTCATTTTGAAGATTTTGACAGTTTCACCTGAAGTGTACAATCAGGGGCTGAAAATGCATTTAAAGCAATAAAAAGTTCATTTTGGCTCTCACACCTTAACTAAATGTTGTAGACTAAAACTTTTTGCTGTCATTAGTGTATTTTAGCAACTTGAAGATGATTCCAGCATTAATTTCATTGTGCTTTTGCTCATTTTGAAGATTTTGACAGTTTTACCTGAAGTGTACAATCAGGGTCTGAAAACGAGTTTAAAGCAATAAAAAGTTCATTTAGGCTTTCACACCTTAACTAAATGTTGTAGACTCAAACTTTTTGCTGTCATTAGTGTATTTTAGCAACTTGAAGATGATTCCAGCATTAATTTCATTGTGCTTTTGCTGATTTTGAAGATTTTGACAGTTTCACCTGAAGTGTACAATCGGGCTGAAAATGCATTTAAAGCAATAAAAAGATAATTTTGGCTCTCACACCTTAACTAAATGTTGTAGACTCAAACTTTTTGCTCTCATTAGTGTATTTTAGCAACTTGAAGATGATTCCAGCATTAATTTCATTGTGCTTTTGCTCATTTTGAAGATTTTGACAGTTTCACCTGAAGTGTACAGTCAGGTGCTGAAAATGCATTTAAAGCAATAAAAAGTTAATTTTGGCTCTCACACCTTAACTAAATGTTGTAGACTCAAACGTTTTGCTGTCATTAGTGTTTTTTAGCAACTTGAAGATGATCCCAGCATTAATTTCATTGTGCTTTTGCTCATTTTGAAGATTTTGACAGTTTCACCTGAAGTGTACAATCAGGGGCTGAAAACGCGTTTAAAGAAATAACAAGTTCATTTAGGCTTTCACACCTTAACTAAATGTTGTAGACTCAAACTTTTTGCTGTCATTAGTGTATTTTAGCAACTTGAAGATGATTCCAGCATTAATTTCATTGTGCTTTTGCTCATTTTGAAGATTTTGACAGTTTCACCTGAAGTGTACAATCAGGTGCTGAAAATGCATTTAAAGCAATAAAAAGTTCATTTTGGCTCTCACACCTTAACTAAATGTTGTAGACTCAAACTTTTTGCTGTCATTAGTGTATTTTAGCAACTTGAAGATGATTCCAGCATTAATTTCATTGTGCTTTTGCTCATTTTGAAGATTTTGACAGTTTTACCTGAAGTGTACAATCAGGGGCTGAAAACGAGTTTAAAGCAATAAAAAGTTCATTTAGGCTTTCACACCTTAACTAAATGTTGTAGACTCAAACTTGTTGCTGTCATTAGTGTATTTTAGCAACTTGAAGATGATTCCAGCATTAATTTCATTGTGCTTTTGCTGATTTTGAAGATTTTGACAGTTTCACCTGAAGTGTACAATCTGGCTAAAATTGCATTTAAAGCAATAAAAAGTTCATTTTGGCTCTCACACCTTAACTAAATGTTGTAGACTCAAACTTTTTGCTGTCATTTGTGTATTTTAGCAACTTGAAGATGAATCCAGCATTAATTTCATTGTTCTTTTGCTCATTTTGAAGATTTTGACAGTTTCACCTGAAGTGTACAATCGGGCTGAAAATGCATTTAAAGCAATAAAAAGATAATTTTGGCTCTCACACCTTAACTAAATGTTGTAGACTCAAACTTTTTGCTGTCATTAGTGTATTTTAGCAACTTGAAGATGATTCCAGCATTAATTTCATTGTGCTTTTGCTCATTTTGAAGATTTTGACAGTTTCACCTGAAGTGTACAATCTGGCTGAAATTGCATTTAAAGCAATACAAAGTTCATTTTGGCTCTCACACCTTAACTAAATGTTGTAGACTCAAACTTTTTGCTGTCATTAGTGTATTTTAGCAACTTGAAGATGATTCCAGCATTAATTTCATTGTGCTTTTGCTCATTTTGAAGATTTTGACAGTTTCACCTGAAGTGTACAGTCAGGTGCTGAAAATGCATTTAAAGCAATAAAAAGTTAATTTTGGCTCTCACACCTTAACTAAATGTTGTAGACTCAAACCTTTTGCTGTCATTAGTGTATTTTAGCAACTTGAAGATGATTCCAGCATTAATTTCATTGTGCTTTTGCTCCTTTTGAAGATTTTGACAGTTTCACCTGAAGTGTACAATCGGGCTGAAAATGCATTTAAAGCAATAAAAAGATAATTTTGGCTCTCACACCTTAACTAAATGTTGTAGACTCAAACTTTTTGCTGTCATTAGTGTATTTTAGCAACTTGAAGATGATTCCAGCATTAATTTCATTGTGCTTTTGCTCATTTTGAAGATTTTGACAGTTTCACCTGAAGTGTACAATCTGGCTGAAATTGCATTTAAAGCAATACAAAGTTCATTTTGGCTCTCACACCTTAACTAAATGTTGTAGACTCAAACTTTTTGCTGTCATTAGTGTATTTTAGCAACTTGAAGATGATTCCAGCATTAATTTCATTGTGCTTTTGCTCATTTTGAAGATTTTGACAGTTTCACCTGAAGTGTACAGTCAGGTGCTGAAAATGCATTTAAAGCAATAAAAAGTTAATTTTGGCTCTCACACCTTAACTAAATGTTGTAGACTCAAACGTTTTGCTGTCATTAGTGTATTTTAGCAACTTGAAGATGATTCCAGCATTAATTTCATTGTGCTTTTGCTCATTTTGAAGATGATTCCAGCATTAATTTCATTGTGCTTTTGCTCATTTTGAAGATTTTGACAGTTTCACCTGAAGTGTACAATAAGGGGCTGAAACGCGTTTAAAGCAATAAAAAGTTCATTTTGGCTCTCACACCTTAACTAAATGTTGTAGACTAAAACTTTTTGCTGTCATTAGATTATTTTAGCAACTTGAAGATGATTCCAGCATTAATTTCATTGTGCTTTTGCTCATTTTGAAGATTTTGACAGTTTCACCTGAAGTGTACAATCGGGCTGAAAATGCATTTAAAGCAATAAAAAGATAATTTTGGCTCTCACACCTTAACTAAATGTTGTAGACTCAAACTTTTTGCTGTCATTAGTGTATTTTAGCATCTTGAAGATGATTCCAGCATTAATTTCATTGTGCTTTTGCTCATTTTGAAGATTTTGACAGTTTCACCTGAAGTGTACAATCGGGCTGAAAATGCATTTAAAGCAATACAAAGTTCATTTTGGCTCTCACACCTTAACTAATTGTTATAGACTCAAACGTTTTGCTGTCATTAGTGTATTTTAGCAACTTGAAGATGATTCCAGCATTAATTTCATTGTGCTTTTGCTCATTTTGAAGATTTTGACAGTTTCACCTGAAGTGTACAATCAGGGGCTGAAAATGCATTTAAAGCAATAAAAAGTTCATTTTGGCTCTCACACCTTAACTAAATGTTGTAGACTAAAACTTTTTGCTGTCATTAGTGTATTTTAGCAACTTGAAGATGATTCCAGCATTAATTTCATTGTGCTTTTGCTCATTTTGAAGATTTTGACAGTTTTACCTGAAGTGTACAATCAGGGTCTGAAAACGAGTTTAAAGCAATAAAAAGTTCATTTAGGCTTTCACACCTTAACTAAATGTTGTAGACTCAAACTTTTTGCTGTCATTAGTGTATTTTAGCAACTTGAAGATGATTCCAGCATTAATTTCATTGTGCTTTTGCTGATTTTGAAGATTTTGACAGTTTCACCTGAAGTGTACAATCTGGCTAAAATTGCATTTAAAGCAATAAAAAGTTCATTTTGGCTCTCACACCTTAACTAAATGTTGTAGACTCAAACTTTTTGCTGTCATTTGTGTATTTTAGCAACTTGAAGATGAATCCAGCATTAATTGCATTGCGCTTTTGCTCATTTTGAAGATTTTGACAGTTTCACCTGAAGTGTACAATCGGGCTGAACATGCATTTAAAGCAATAAAAAGATAATTTTGGCTCTCACACCTTAACTAAATGTTGTAGACTCAAACCTTTTGCTGTCATTAGTGTATTTTAGCAACTTGAAGATGATTCCAGCATTAATTTCATTGTGCTTTTGCTCATTTTGAAGATTTTGACAGTTTCACCTGAAGTGTACAGTCAGGTGGTGAAAATGCATTTAAAGCAATAAAAAGTTAATTTTGGCTCTCACACCTTAACTAAATGTTGTAGACTCAAACTTTTTGCTGTCATTAGTGTATTTTAGCAACTTGAAGATGATTCCAGCATTAATTTCATTGTGCTTTTGCTCATTTTGAAGATTTTGACAGTTTCACCTGAAGTGTACAATCTGGCTGAAATTGCATTTAAAGCAATACAAAGTTCATTTTGGCTCTCACACCTTAACTAAATGTTGTAGACTCAAATTTTTTGCTGTCATTAGTGTATTTTAGCAACTTGAAGATGATTCCAGCATTAATTTCATTGTGCTTTTGCTCATTTTGAAGATTTTGACAGTTTCACCTGAAGTGTACAGTCAGGTGCTGAAAATGCATTTAAAGCAATAAAAAGTTAATTTTGGCTCTCACACCTTAACTAAATGTTGTAGACTCAAACGTTTTGCTGTCATTAGTGTATTTTAGCAACTTGAAGATGATTCCAGCATTAATTTCATTGTGCTTTTGCTCATTTTGAAGATTTTGACAGTTTCACCTGAAGTGTACAATCAGGTGCTGAAAATGCATTTAAAGGAATACAAAGTTCATTTTGGCTCTCACACCTTAACTAAATGTTGTAGACTCAAACTTTTTACTGTCATTAGTGTATTTTAGCAACTTGAAGATGATTCCAGCATTATTTTCATTGTGCTTTTGCTCATTTTGAAGATTTCGACAGTTTCACCTGAAGTGTACAATTAGGGGCTGAAAACGCGTTTAAAGCAATAAAAAGTTCATTTAGGCTTTCACACCTTAACTAAATGTTGTAGACTCAAACTTTTTGCTGTCATTAGTGTATTTTAGCAACTTGAAGATGATTCCAGCATTAATTTCATTGTGCTTTTGCTCATTTTGAAGATTTTGACAGTTTCACCTGAAGTGTACAGTCAGGTGCTGAAAATGCATTTAAAGCAATAAAAAGTTAATTTAGGCTCTCACACCTTAACTAAATGTTGTAGACTCAAACGTTTTGCTGTCATTAGTGTTTTTTAGCAACTTGAAGATGATCCCAGCATTAATTTCATTGTGCTTTTGCTCATTTTGAAGATTTTGACAGTTTCACCTGAAGTGTACAATCAGGGGCTGAAAACGCGTTTAAAGAAATAACAAGTTCATTTAGGCTTTCACACCTTAACTAAATGTTGTAGACTCAAACTTTTTGCTGTCATTAGTGTATTTTAGCAACTTGAAGATGATTCCAGCATTAATTTCATTGTGCTTTTGCTCATTTTGAAGATTTTGACAGTTTCACCTGAAGTGTACAATCAGGTGCTGAAAATGCATTTAAAGCAATAAAAAGTTCATTTTGGCTCTCACACCTTAACTAAATGTTGTAGACTCAAACTTTTTGCTGTCATTAGTGTATTTTAGCAACTTGAAGATGATTCCAGCATTAATTTCATTGTGCTTTTGCTCATTTTGAAGATTTTGACAGTTTTACCTGAAGTGTACAATCAGGGGCTGAAAACGAGTTTAAAGCAATAAAAAGTTCATTTAGGCTTTCACACCTTAACTAAATGTTGTAGACTCAAACTTGTTGCTGTCATTAGTGTATTTTAGCAACTTGAAGATGATTCCAGCATTAATTTCATTGTGCTTTTGCTGATTTTGAAGATTTTGACAGTTTCACCTGAAGTGTACAATCTGGCTAAAATTGCATTTAAAGCAATAAAAAGTTCATTTTGGCTCTCACACCTTAACTAAATGTTGTAGACTCAAACTTTTTGCTGTCATTTGTGTATTTTAGCAACTTGAAGATGAATCCAGCATTAATTTCATTGTTCTTTTGCTCATTTTGAAGATTTTGACAGTTTCACCTGAAGTGTACAATCGGGCTGAAAATGCATTTAAAGCAATAAAAAGTTCATTTTGGCTCTCACACCTTAACTAAATGTTGTAGACTCAAACTTTTTGCTGTCATTAGTGTATTTTAGCAACTTGAAGATGATTCCAGCATTAATTTCATTGTGCTTTTGCTCATTTTGAAGATTTTGACAGTTTCACCTGAAGTGTACAGTCAGGTGCTGAAAATGCATTTAAAGCAATAAAAAGTTAATTTTGGCTCTCACACCTTAACTAAATGTTGTAGACTCAAACGTTTTGCTGTCATTAGTGTATTTTAGCAACTTGAAGATGATTCCAGCATTAATTTCATTGTGCTTTTGCTCCTTTTGAAGATTTTGACAGTTTCACCTGAAGTGTACAATCAGGTGCTGAAAATGCATTTAAAGCAATAAAAAGTTACTTTTTGGCTCTCACACCTTAACTAAATGTTGTAGACTCAAACTTTTTGCTGTCATTAGTGTATTTTAGCAACTTGAAGATGATTCCAGCATTAATTTCATTGTGCTTTTGCTCATTTTGAAGATGATTCCAGCATTAATTTCATTGTGCTTTTGCTCATTTTGAAGATTTTGACAGTTTCACCTGAAGTGTACAATAAGGGGCTGAAACGCGTTTAAAGCAATAAAAAGTTCATTTTGGCTCTCACACCTTAACTAAATGTTGTAGACTCAAACTTTTTGCTGTCATTAGATTATTTTAGCAACTTGAAGATGATTCCAGCATTAATTTCATTGTGCTTTTGCTCATTTTGAAGATTTTGACAGTTTCACCTGAAGTGTACAATCGGGCTGAAAATGCATTTAAAGCAATAAAAAGATAATTTTGGCTCTCACACCTTAACTAAATGTTGTAGACTCAAACTTTTTGCTGTCATTAGTGTATTTTAGCATCTTGAAGATGATTCCAGCATTAATTTCATTGTGCTTTTAATCATTTTGAAGATTTTGACAGTTTCACCTGAAGTGTACAATCGGGCTGAAAATGCATTTAAAGCAATACAAAGTTCATTTTGGCTCTCACACCTTAACTAATTGTTATAGACTCAAACGTTTTGCTGTCATTAGTGTATTTTAGCAACTTGAAGATGATTCCAGCATTAATTTCATTGTGCTTTTGCTCATTTTGAAGATTTTGACAGTTTCACCTGAAGTGTACAATCAGGGGCTGAAAATGCATTTAAAGCAATAAAAAGTTCATTTTGGCTCTCACACCTTAACTAAATGTTGTAGACTAAAACTGTTTGCTGTCATTAGTGTATTTTAGCAACTTGAAGATGATTCCAGCATTAATTTCATTGTGCTTTTGCTATTTTTGAAGATTTTGACAGTTTTACCTGAAGTGTACAATCAGGGTCTGAAAACGAGTTTAAAGCAATAAAAAGTTCATTTAGGCTTTCACACCTTAACTAAATGTTGTAGACTCAAACTTTTTGCTGTCATTAGTGTATTTTAGCAACTTGAAGATGATTCCAGCATTAATTTCATTGTGCTTTTGCTGATTTTGAAGATTTTGACAGTTTCACCTGAAGTGTACAATCTGGCTAAAATTGCATTTAAAGCAATAAAAAGTTCATTTTGGCTCTCACACCTTAACTAAATGTTGTAGACTCAAACTTTTTGCTGTCATTTGTGTATTTTAGCAACTTGAAGATGATTCCAGCATTAATTGCATTGCGCTTTTGCTCATTTTGAAGATTTTGACAGTTTCACCTGAAGTGTACAATCGGGCTGAACATGCATTTAAAGCAATAAAAAGATAATTTTGGCTCTCACACCTAACTAAATGTTGTAGACTCAAACTTTTTGCTGTCATTAGTTTATTTTAGCAACTTGAAGATGATTCCAGCATTAATTTCATTGTGCTTTTGCTCATTTTGAAGATTTTGACAGTTTCACCTGAAGTGTACAATCGGGCTGAAAATGCATTTAAAGCAATACAAAGTTCATTTTGGCTCTCACACCTTAACTAATTGTTATAGACTCAAACGTTTTGCTGTCATTAGTGTATTTTAGCAACTTGAAGATGATTCCAGCATTAATTTCATTGTGTTTTTGCTCATTTTGAAGATTTTGACAGTTTCACCTGAAGTGTACAATCAGGGGCTGAAAATGCATTTAAAGCAATAAAAAGTTCATTTTGGCTCTCACACCTTAACTAAATGTTGTAGACTAAAACTTTTTGCTGTCATTAGTGTATTTTAGCAACTTGAAGATGATTCCAGCATTAATTTCATTGTGCTTTTGCTCATTTTGAAGATTTTGACAGTTTTACCTGAAGTGTACAATCAGGGTCTGAAAACGAGTTTAAAGCAATAAAAAGTTCATTTAGGCTTTCACACCTTAACTAAATGTTGTAGACTCAAACTTTTTGCTGTCATTAGTGTATTTTAGCAACTTGAAGATGATTCCAGCATTAATTTCATTGTGCTTTTGCTGATTTTGAAGATTTTGACAGTTTCACCTGAAGTGTACAATCTGGCTAAAATTGCATTTAAAGCAATAAAAAGTTCATTTTGGCTCTCACACCTTAACTAAATGTTGTAGACTCAAACTTTTTGCTGTCATTTGTGTATTTTAGCAACTTGAAGATGAATCCAGCATTAATTGCATTGCGCTTTTGCTCATTTTGAAGATTTTGACAGTTTCACCTGAAGTGTACAATCTGGCTAAAATTGCATTTAAAGCAATAAAAAGTTCATTTTGGCTCTCACACCTTAACTAAATGTTGTAGACTCAAACTTTTTGCTGTCATTAGTGTATTTTAGCAACTTGAAGATGATTCCAGCATTAATTTCATTGTGCTTTTGCTCATTTTGAAGATTTTGACAGTTTCACCTGAAGTGTACAGTCAGGTGGTGAAAATGCATTTAAAGCAATAAAAAGTTAATTTTGGCTCTCACACCTTAACTAAATGTTGTAGACTCATAAACTTTTTGCTGTCATTAGTGTATTTTAGCAACTTGAAGATGATTCCAGCATTAATTTCATTGTGCTTTTGCTCATTTTGAAGATTTTGACAGTTTCACCTGAAGTGTACAATCTGGCTGAAATTGCATTTAAAGCAATACAAAGTTCATTTTGGCTCTCACACCTTAACTAAATGTTGTAGACTCAAACTTTTTACTGTCATTAGTGTATTTTAGCAACTTGAAGATGATTCCAGCATTATTTTCATTGTGCTTTTGCTCATTTTGAAGATTTCGACAGTTTCACCTGAAGTGTACAATCAGGGGCTGAAAACGCGTTTAAAGCAATAAAAAGTTCATTTAGGCTTTCACACCTTAACTAAATGTTGTAGACTCAAACTTTTTGCTGTCATTAGTGTATTTTAGCAACTTGAAGATGATTCCAGCATTAATTTCATTGTGCTTTTGCTCATTTTGAAGATTTTGACAGTTTCACCTGAAGTGTACAGTCAGGTGCTGAAAATGCATTTAAAGCAATAAAAAGTTAATTTAGGCTCTCACACCTTAACTAAATGTTGTAGACTCAAACGTTTTGCTGTCATTAGTGTATTTTAGCAACTTGAAGATGATTCCAGCATTAATTTCATTGTGCTTTTGCTCATTTTGAATATTTTGACAGTTTCACCTGAAGTGTACAATCAGGGGCTGAAAACGCGTTTAAAGCAATAAAAAGTTCATTTAGGCTCTCACACCTTAACTAAATGTTGTAGACTCAAACGTTTTGCTGTCATTAGTGTATTTTAGCAACTTGAAGATGATTCCAGCATTAATTTCATTGTGCTTTTGCTCATTTTGAAGATTTTGACAGTTTCACCTGAAGTGTACAATCGGGCTGAAAATGCATTTAAAGCAATAAAAAAGATAATTTTGGCTCTCACACCTTAACTAAATGTTGTAGACTCAAACTTTTTGCTGTCATTAGTGTATTTTAGCAACTTGAAGATGATTCCAGCATTAATTTCATTGTGCTTTTGCTCATTTTGAAGATTTTGACAGTTTCACCTGAAGTGTACAATCGGGCTGATAATGCATTTAAAGCAATACAAAGTTAATTTTGGCTCTCACACCTTAACTCATTGTTATAGACTCAAACGTTTTGCTGTCATTAGTGTATTTTAGTAACTTGAAGATGATTCCAGCATTAATTTCATTGTGCTTTTGCTCATTTTGAAGATTTTGACAGTTTCACCTGAAGTGTACAGTCAGGTGCTGAAAATGCATTTAAAGCAAAAAAAAGTTAATTTTGGCTCTCACACCTTAACTAAATGTTGTAGACTCAAACGTTTTGCTGTCATTAGTGTATTTTAGCAACTTGAAGATGATCCCAGCATTAATTTCAATGTGCTTTTGCTCATTTTGAAGATTTTGACAGTTTCACCTGAAGTGTACAATCAGGGGCTGAAAACGCGTTTAAAGAAATAACAAGTTCATTTAGGCTTTCACACCTTAACTAAATGTTGTAGACTCAAACTTTTTACTGTCATTAGTGTATTTTAGCAACTTGAAGATGATTCCAGCATTATTTTCATTGTGCTTTTGCTCATTTTGAAGATTTCGACAGTTTCACCTGAAGTGTACAATCAGGGGCTGAAAACGCGTTTAAAGCAATAAAAAGTTCATTTAGGCTTTCACACCTTAACTAAATGTTGTAGACTCAAACTTTTTGCTGTCATTAGTGTATTTTAGCAACTTGAAGATGATTCCAGCATTGATTTCATTGTGCTTTTGCTCATTTTGAAGATTTTGACAGTTTCACCTGAAGTGTACAGTCAGGTGCTGAAAATGCATTTAAAGCAATAAAAAGTTAATTTTGGCTCTCACACCTTAACTAAATGTTGTAGACTCAAACGTTTTGCTGTCATTAGTGTATTTTAGCAACTTGAAGATGATTCCAGCATTAATTTCATTGTGCTTTTGCTGATTTTGAAGATTTTGACAGTTTCACCTGAAGTGTACAATCTGGCTAAAATTGCATTTAAAGCAATAAAAAGTTCATTTTGGCTCTCACACCTTAACTAAATGTTGTAGACTCAAACTTTTTGCTGTCATTTGTGTATTTTAGCAACTTGAAGATGAATCCAGCATTAATTTCATTGTGCTTTTGCTCATTTTGAAGATTTTGACAGTTTCACCTGAAGTGTACAATCAGGTGCTGAAAATGCATTTAAAGCAATAAAAAGTTCATTTTGGCTCTCACACCTTAACTAAATGTTGTAGACTCAAACTTTTTGCTGTCATTAGTGTATTTTAGCAACTTGAAGATGATTCCAGCATTAATTTCATTGTGCTTTTGCTCATTTTGAAGATTTTGACAGTTTTACCTGAAGTGTACAATCAGGGGCTGAAAACGAGTTTAAAGCAATACAAAGTTAATTTAGGCTTTCACACCTTAACTAAATGTTGTAGACTCAAACTTTTTGCTGTCATTAGTGTATTTTAGCAACTTGAAGATGATTCCAGCATTAATTTCATTGTGCTTTTGCTGATTTTGAAGATTTTGACAGTTTCACCTGAAGTGTACAATCTGGCTAAAATTGCATTTAAAGCAATAAAAAGTTCATTTTGGCTCTCACACCTTAACTAAATGTTGTAGACTCAAACTTTTTGCTGTCATTAGTGTATTTTAGCAACTTGAAGATGTTTCCAGCATTAATTTCATTGTGCTTTTGCTCATTTTGAAGAATTTGACAGTTTCACCTGAAGTGTCCAATCGGGCTGAAAATGCATTTAAAGCAATAAAAAGATAATTTTGGCTCTCACACCTTAACTAAATGTTGTAGACTCAAACTTTTTGCTGTCATTAGTGTATTTTAGCAACTTGAAGATGATTCCAGCATTAATTTCATTGTGCTTTTGCTCATTTTGAAGATTTTGACAGTTTCACCTGAAGTGTACAATCTGGCTGAAATTGCATTTAAAGCAATACAAAGTTCATTTTGGCTCTCACACCTTAACTAAATGTTGTAGACTCAAACTTTTTGCTGTCATTAGTGTATTTTAGCAACTTGAAGATGATTCCAGCATTAATTTCATTGTGCTTTTGCTCATTTTGAAGATTTTGACAGTTTCACCTGAAGTGTACAGTCAGGTGCTGAAAATGCATTTAAAGCAATAAAAAGTTAATTTTGGCTCTCACACCTTAACTAAATGTTGTAGACTCAAACGTTTTGCTGTCATTAGTGTATTTTAGCAACTTGAAGATGATTCCAGCATTAATTTCATTGTGCTTTTGCTCCTTTTGAAGATTTTGACAGTTTCACCTGAAGTGTACAATCAGGTGCTGAAAATGCATTTAAAGCAATAAAAAGTTACTTTTTGGCTCTCACACCTTAACTAAATGTTGTAGACTCAAACTTTTTGCTGTCATTAGTGTATTTTAGCAACTTGAAGATGATTCCAGCATTAATTTCATTGTGCTTTTGCTCATTTTGAAGATGATTCCAGGATTAATTTCATTGTGCTTTTGCTCATTTTGAAGATTTTGACAGTTTCACCTGAAGTGTACAATAAGGGGCTGAAACGCGTTTAAAGCAATAAAAAGTTCATTTTGGCTCTCACACCTTAACTAAATGTTGTAGACTCAAACTTTTTGCTGTCATTAGATTATTTTAGCAACTTGAAGATGATTCCAGCATTAATTTCATTGTGCTTTTGCTCATTTTGAAGATTTTGACAGTTTCACCTGAAGTGTACAATCAGGTGCTGAAAATGCATTTAAAGCAATAAAAAGTTACTTTTTGGCTCTCACACCTTAACTAAATGTTGTAGACTCAAACTTTTTGCTGTCATTAGTGTATTTTAGCAACTTGAAGATGATTCCAGCATTAATTTCATTGTGCTTTTGCTCATTTTGAAGATGATTCCAGCATTAATTTCATTGTGCTTTTGCTCATTTTGAAGATTTTGACAGTTTCACCTGAAGTGTACAATAAGGGGCTGAAACGCGTTTAAAGCAATAAAAAGTTCATTTTGGCTCTCACACCTTAACTAAATGTTGTAGACTCAAACTTTTTGCTGTCATTAGATTATTTTAGCAACTTGAAGATGATTCCAGCATTAATTTCATTGTGCTTTTGCTCATTTTGAAGATTTTGACAGTTTCACCTGAAGTGTACAATCTGGCTAAAATTGCATTTAAAGCAATAAAAAGTTCATTTTGGCTCTCACACCTTAACTAAATGTTGTAGACTCAAACTTTTTGCTGTCATTTGTGTATTTTAGCAACTTGAAGATGAATCCAGCATTAATTGCATTGCGCTTTTGCTCATTTTGAAGATTTTGACAGTTTCACCTGAAGTGTACAATCTGGCTAAAATTGCATTTAAAGCAATAAAAAGTTCATTTTGGCTCTCACACCTTAACTAAATGTTGTAGACTCAAACTTTTTGCTGTCATTAGTGTATTTTAGCAACTTGAAGATGATTCCAGCATTAATTTCATTGTGCTTTTGCTCATTTTGAAGATTTTGACAGTTTCACCTGAAGTGTACAGTCAGGTGGTGAAAATGCATTTAAAGCAATAAAAAGTTAATTTTGGCTCTCACACCTTAACTAAATGTTGTAGACTCAAACTTTTTGCTGTCATTAGTGTATTTTAGCAACTTGAAGATGATTCCAGCATTAATTTCATTGTGCTTTTGCTCATTTTGAAGATTTTGACAGTTTCACCTGAAGTGTACAATCTGGCTGAAATTGCATTTAAAGCAATACAAAGTTCATTTTGGCTCTCACACCTTAACTAAATGTTGTAGACTCAAACTTTTTACTGTCATTAGTGTATTTTAGCAACTTGAAGATGATTCCAGCATTATTTTCATTGTGCTTTTGCTCATTTTGAAGATTTCGACAGTTTCACCTGAAGTGTACAATCAGGGGCTGAAAACGCGTTTAAAACAATAAAAAGTTCATTTAGGCTTTCACACCTTAACTAAATGTTGTAGACTCAAACTTTTTGCTGTCATTAGTGTATTTTAGCAACTTGAAGATGATTCCAGCATTAATTTCATTGTGCTTTTGCTCATTTTGAAGATTTTGACAGTTTCACCTGAAGTGTACAGTCAGGTGCTGAAAATGCATTTAAAGCAATAAAAAGTTAATTTAGGCTCTCACACCTTAACTAAATGTTGTAGACTCAAACGTTTTGCTGTCATTAGTGTATTTTAGCAACTTGAAGATGATTCCAGCATTAATTTCATTGTGCTTTTGCTCATTTTGAATATTTTGACAGTTTCACCTGAAGTGTACAATCAGGGGCTGAAAACGCGTTTAAAGCAATAAAAAGTTCATTTAGGCTTTCACACCTTAACTAAATGTTGTAGACTCAAACTTTTTGCTGTCATTAGTGTATTTTAGCAACTTGAAGATGATTCCAGCATTAATTTCATTGTGCTTTTGCTGATTTTGAAGATTTTGACAGTTTCACCTGAAGTGTACAGTCAGGTGGTGAAAATGCATTTAAAGCAATAAAAAGTTAATTTTGGCTCTCACACCTTAACTAAATGTTGTAGACTCAAACGTTTTGCTGTCATTAGTGTATTTTAGCAACTTGAAGATGATTCCAGCATTAATTTCATTGTGCTTTTGCTCATTTTGAAGATTTTGACAGTTTCACCTGAAGTGTACAATCGGGCTGAAAATGCATTTAAAGCAATAAAAATATAATTTTGGCTCTCACACCTTAACTAAATGTTGTAGACTCAAACTTTTTGCTGTCATTAGTGTATTTTAGCAACTTGAAGATGATTCCAGCATTAATTTCATTGTGCTTTTGCTCATTTTGAAGATTTTGACAGTTTCACCTGAAGTGTACAATCGGGCTGATAATGCATTTAAAGCAATACAAAGTTAATTTTGGCTCTCACACCTTAACTCATTGTTATAGACTCAAACGTTTTGCTGTCATTAGTGTATTTTAGCAACTTGAAGATGATTCCAGCATTAATTTCATTGTGCTTTTGCTCATTTTGAAGATTTTGACAGTTTCACCTGAAGTGTACAATCGGGCTGAAAATGCATTTAAAGCAATAAAAAGATAATTTTGGCTCTCACACCTTAACTAAATGTTGTAGACTCAAACTTTTTGCTGTCATTAGTGTATTTTAGCAACTTGAAGATGATTCCAGCATTAATTTCATTGTGCTTTTGCTCATTTTGAAGATTTTGACAGTTTCACCTGAAGTGTACAATCGGGCTGATAATGCATTTAAAACAATACAAAGTTCATTTTGGCTCTCACACCTTAACTAATTGTTATAGACTCAAACGTTTTGCTGTCATTAGTGTATTTTAGCAACTTGAAGATGATTCCAGCATTAATTTCATTGTGCTTTTGCTCATTTTGAAGATTTTGACAGTTTCACCTGAAGTGTACAGTCAGGTGCTGAAAATGCATTTAAAGCAATAAAAAGTTCATTTTGGCTCTCACACCTTAACTAAATGTTGTAGACTCAAACGTTTTGCTGTCATTAGTGTATTTTAGCAACTTGAAGATGATTCCAGCATTAATTTCATTGTGCTTTTGCTCATTTTGAAGATTTTGACAGTTTCACCTGAAGTGTACAATCAGGGGCTGAAAACGCGTTTAAAGAAATAACAAGTTCATTTAGGCTTTCACACCTTAACTAAATGTTGTAGACTCAAACTTTTTGCTGTCATTAGTGTATTTTAGCAACTTGAAGATGATTCCAGCATTAATTTCATTGTGCTTTTGCTGATTTTGAAGATTTTGACAGTTTCACCTGAAGTGTACAATCGGGCTGATAATGCATTTAAAGCAATACAAAGTTAATTTTGGCTCTCACACCTTAACTCATTGTTATAGACTCAAACGTTTTGCTGTCATTAGTGTATTTTAGCAACTTGAAGATGATTCCAGCATTAATTTCATTGTGCTTTTGCTCATTTTGAAGATTTTGACAGTTTCACCTGAAGTGTACAATCTGGCTGAAATTGCATTTAAAGCAATACAAAGTTCATTTTGGCTCTCACACCTTAACTAAATGTTGTAGACTCAAACTTTTTGCTGTCATTAGTGTATTTTAGCAACTTGAAGATGATTCCAGTATTAATTTCATTGTGCTTTTCCTCATTTTGAAGATTTTGACAGTTTCACCTGAAGTGTACAGTCAGGTGCTGAAAATGCATTTAAAGCAATAAAAAGTTAATTTTGGCTCTCACACCTTAACTAAATGTTGTAGACTCAAACGTTTTGCTGTCATTAGTGTATTTTAGCAACTTGAAGATGATTCCAGCATTAATTTCATTGTGCTTTTGCTCCTTTTGAAGATTTTGACAGTTTCACCTGAAGTGTACAGTCAGGTGCTGAAAATGCATTTAAAGCAATAAAAAGTTAATTTTGGCTCTCACACCTTAACTAAATGTTGTAGACTCAAACGTTTTGCTGTCATTAGTGTATTTTAGCAACTTGAAGATGATTCCAGCATTAATTTCATTGTGCTTTTGCTCATTTTGAAGATTTTGACAGTTTCACCTGAAGTGTACAATCAGGGGCTGAAAACGCGTTTAAAGAAATAACAAGTTCATTTAGGCTTTCACACCTTAACTAAATGTTGTAGACTCAAACTTTTTGCTGTCATTAGTGTATTTTAGCAACTTGAAGATGATTCCAGCATTAATTTCATTGTGCTTTTGCTCATTTTGAAGATTTTGACAGTTTCACCTGAAGTGTACAATCAGGTGCTGAAAATGCATTTAAAGCAATAAAAAGTTCATTTTGGCTCTCACACCTTAACTAAATGTTGTAGACTCAAACTTTTTGCTGTCATTAGTGTATTTTAGCAACTTGAAGATGATTCCAGCATTAATTTCATTGTGCTTTTGCTCATTTTGAAGATTTTGACAGTTTTACCTGAAGTGTACAATCAGGGGCTGAAAACGAGTTTAAAGCAATAAAAAGTTCATTTAGGCTTTCACACCTTAACTAAATGTTGTAGACTCAAACTTTTTGCTGTCATTAGTGTATTTTAGCAACTTGAAGATGATTCCAGCATTAATTTCATTGTGCTTTTGCTGATTTTGAAGATTTTGACAGTTTCACCTGAAGTGTACAATCAGGGGCTGAAAACGCGTTTAAAGCAATAAAAAGTTCATTTAGGCTTTCACACCTTAACTAAATGTTGTAGACTCAAACTTTTTGCTGTCATTAGTGTATTTTAGCAACTTGAAGATGATTCCAGCATTAATTTCATTGTGCTTTTGCTCATTTTGAAGATTTTGACAGTTTTACCTGAAGTGTACAATCAGGGGCTGAAAACGAGTTTAAAGCAATAAAAAGTTCATTTAGGCTTTCACACCTTAACTAAATGTTGTAGACTCAAACTTTTTGCTGTCATTAGTGTATTTTAGCAACTTGAAGATGATTCCAGCATTAATTTCATTGTGCTTTTGCTGATTTTGAAGATTTTGACAGTTTCACCTGAAGTGTACAATCTGGCTGAAATTGCATTTAAAGCAATACAAAATTCATTTTGGCTCTCACACCTTAACTAAATGTTGTAGACTCAAACTTTTTGCTGTATTTAGTGTATTTTATCATCCTGAAGATGATTCCAGCATGCATTTCATTGTGCGCATGCTCATTTTGAAGATTTTGACAGTTTCACCTGAAGTGTACAATCAGGGGCTGAAAACGCATTTAAAGCATTAAAAAGATTATCTTGGCTCTCACACCTAAACTTAACGTTGTAGACTCAACATTTTTGCTGTATTTAGTGTATTTTAGCATCCTGAAGATGATTCCAGCATGCATTTCATTGTGCGCATGTTCATTTTGAAGATTTGGGCATTTTCACCTAAAGTGTACAATCAGGGGCTAAAAACGCATTTAAAGCAATACAAAGTTAATCTTGGCTCTCACACCTAAACTAAACGTTGTAGACTCAACATTTTTGCTGTATTTATTGTATTTTAGCGTCCGAAGATGATTCCAGCATGCATTTCATTGTGCACATGTTCATTTTGAAGATTTTGGCAGTTTCACCTGAAGTGTACAATCAGGGGCTGAAAACGCATTAAAGCAATAAAAAATTAAGTTTGGCTCTCACACCTAAACTAAACAATGTAGACTCAAAATGTTTGCTGTATTTAGTGTATTTTAGCATCCTGAAGATGATTCCAGTATGCATTTCATTGTGTGCATGCTCATTTGAAAGATTTTGACAGTTTCACCTGAAGTTTACAATCAGGGGCTAAAAACGCATTTAAAGCAATAAAAAGTTTATCTTGGCTCTCACACCTAAACTTAATGTTGTAGACTCAACATTTTTGCTGTATATAGCATATTTTAGCATCCTGAAGATGATTCCAGCATGCATTTCATTGTACGAATTTTTATTTTGACAGTTTCACCTGAAGTGTACAATCGGGCTGAAAATGCATTTAAAGCAATAAAAAGTTCATTTTGGCTCTCACACCTAAACTAAACGTTGTAGACTCGCCCTTTTTGCTGTCATTAGTGTATTTTAGCAACCTGAAGATGATTCCAGCATTCATTTCATTGTGCTTATGCTCATTTTGAAGATTTTGACAGTTTCACCTGAAGTGTACAATCAGGGGCTGAAAACACATTTAAAGCAATAAAAAGTTAGTCTTGGCTCTCATAACTAAACTAAACGTTGTAGACTCAAAAATGTTGCTGTATTTAGTGTATTTTAGCATCCTGAAGAGAATTGCAGCATTAATTTCATAGTGCTTATGCTCATTTTGAAGATTTTGATAGTTTCACCTGAAGTGTACAATCGGGGGCTGAAAACGCATTTAAAGCAATAAAAAGTTAATCTTGGCTCTCATACCTAAACTAAACGTTGTAGACTCAAAAATGTTGCTGTATCTAGTGTATTTAGCATCCTGAAGATGATTCTAGCATTAATTTCATTGTGCTTTTGCTCATTTTGAAGATTTTGACAGTTTTACCTGAAGTGTACAATCAGGGGCTGAAAACGAGTTTAAAGCAATAAAAAGTTCATTTAGGCTTTCACACCTTAACTAAATGTTGTAGACTCAAACTTTTTGCTGTCATTAGTGTATTTTAGCAACTTGAAGATGATTCCAGCATTAATTTCATTGTGCTTTTGCTGATTTTGAAGATTTTGACAGTTTCACCTGAAGTGTACAATCAGGGGCTGAAAACGCGTTTAAAGCAATAAAAAGTTCATTTAGGCTTTCACACCTTAACTAAATGTTGTAGACTCAAACTTTTTGCTGTCATTAGTGTATTTTAGCAACTTGAAGATGATTCCAGCATTAATTTCATTGTGCTTTTGCTCATTTTGAAGATTTTGACAGTTTTACCTGAAGTGTACAATCAGGGGCTGAAAACGAGTTTAAAGCAATAAAAAGTTCATTTAGGCTTTCACACCTTAACTAAATGTTGTAGACTCAAACTTTTTGCTGTCATTAGTGTATTTTAGCAACTTGAAGATGATTCCAGCATTAATTTCATTGTGCTTTTGCTGATTTTGAAGATTTTGACAGTTTCACCTAAAGTGTACAATCAGAAGCTGAAAAAGCATTTAAAGCAATACAAAGTAAATCTTGGCTCTCACACCTAAACTAAACGTTGTAGACTCAACAATGTTGCTGTATTAGTGTATTTTAGTATCCTGAAGATGATTCCAGCTTGCATTTTATTGTGCTTATGCTCATTTTTAAGATTTTGACAGTTTCATCTGAATTGTACAATCAGGGAAAGAAAACGCATTTAAAGCAATAAAAAGTTCATCTTGGCTCTCACACCTAAACTTAACGTTGTAGACTCAAACTTTTTGCTGTATTTAGTGTATTTTAGCATCCTGAAGACAATTCCAGCATTAATTTCATTGTGCTTATGCTCATTTTGAAGATTTTGACAGTTTCACCTGAAGTGCACAATCAGGGGCTGAAAACACATTTAAAGCAATACAAAGTTCATCTTGGCTCTCACACCAAAACTAAACGTTGTAGACTCAACGTTTTTAATGTATTTAGTATATTTTAGCATCCTGAAGATTATTCCAGCATTAATTTCATTGTGCTTATGCTCATTTTGAAGATTTTGACAGTTTCACCTGAAGTGTACAATCAGGGGCTGAAAACGCATTTAAAGCAATAAAAAGTGCATCGTGGCTCTCACACCTAAACTAAACGTTGTAGAATAAAAATGTTTGCTGTATTTAGTGTATTTTATCATCCTGAAGATAATTCCAGCATGCATTTCATTGTGCGCATGCTCATTTTGAAGATTTTGACAGTTTCACCTGAAGTGTACAATCAGGGGCTGAAAACGCATTTAAAGCAATAAAAAGATTATCTTGGCTCTCACACCTAAACTTAACGTTGTAGACTCAACATTTTTGCTGTATTTAGTGTATTTTAGCATCCTGAAGATGATTCCAGCATGCATTTCATTGTGCGCATGTTCATTTTGAAGATTTGGGCATTTTCACCTAAAGTGTACAATCTAAAAACGCATTTAAAGCAATACAAAGTTAATCTTGGCTCTCACACCTAAACTAAACGTTGTAGACTCAACATTTTTGCTGTATTTATTGTATTTTAGCGTCCGAAGATGAATCCAGCATGCATTTCATTGTGCACATGTTCATTTTGAAGATTTTGGCAGTTTCACCTGAAGTGTACAATCAGGGGCTGAAAACGCATTAAAGCAATAAAAAATTAAGTTTGGCTCTCATAACTAAACTAAACGTTGTAGACTCAAAAATGTTGCTGTATTTAGTGTATTTTAGCATCCTGAAGAGAATTGCAGCATTAATTTCATAGTGTTTATGCTCATTTTGAAGATTTTGACAGTTTCACCTGAAGTGTACAATCGGGGGCTGAAAACGAATTTAAAGCAATAAAAAGTTAATCTTGGCTCTCATACCTAAACTAAACGTTGTAGACTCAAAAATGCTGCTGTATCTAGTGTATTTTAGCATCCTGAAGATGATTCTAGCATTAATTTCATAGTGCTTATGCTCATTTTGAAGATTTTGACAGTTTCACCTAAAGTGTACAATCAGAAGCTGAAAAAGCATTTAAAGCAATACAAAGTAAATCTTGGCTCTCACACCTAAACTAAACGTTGTAGACTCAACAATGTTGCTGTATTAGTGTATTTTAGTATCCTGAAGATGATTCCAGCTTGCATTTTATTGTGCTTATGCTCATTTTTAAGATTTTGACAGTTTCATCTGAAGTGTACAATCAGGGAAAGAAAACGCATTTAAAGCAATAAAAAGTTCATCTTGGCTCTCACACCTAAACTAAACGTTGTAGAATAAAAATGTTTGCTGTATTTAGTGTATTTTATCATCCTGAAGATAATTCCAGCATGCATTTCATTGTGCGCATGCTCATTTTGAAGATTTTGACAGTTTCACCTGAAGTGTACAATCAGGGGCTGAAAAAGCATTTAAAGCAATAAAAAGATTATCTTGGCTCTCACACCTAAACTTAACGTTGTAGACTCAACATTTTTGCTGTATTTAGTGTATTTTAGCATCCTGAAGATGATTCCAGCATGCATTTCATTGTGCGCATGTTCATTTTGAAGATTTGGGCATTTTCACCTAAAGTGTACAATCTAAAAACGCATTTAAAGCAATACAAAGTTAATCTTGGCTCTCACACCTAAACTAAACGTTGTAGACTCAACATTTTTGCTGTATTTATTGTATTTTAGCGTCCGAAGATGAATCCAGCATGCATTTCATTGTGCACATGTTCATTTTGAAGATTTTGGCAGTTTCACCTGAAGTGTACAATCAGGGGCTGAAAACGCATTAAAGCAATAAAAAATTAAGTTTGGCTCTCATAACTAAACTAAACGTTGTAGACTCAAAAATGTTGCTGTATTTAGTGTATTTTAGCATCCTGAAGAGAATTGCAGCATTAATTTCATAGTGCTTATGCTCATTTTGAAGATTTTGACAGTTTCACCTGAAGTGTACAATCGGGGGCTGAAAACGAATTTAAAGCAATAAAAAGTTAATCTTGGCTCTCATACCTAAACTAAACGTTGTAGACTCAAAAATGCTGCTGTATCTAGTGTATTTTAGCATCCTGAAGATGATTCTAGCATTAATTTCGTAGTGCTTATGCTCATTTTGAAGATTTTGACAGTTTCACCTAAAGTGTACAATCAGAAGCTGAAAAAGCATTTAAAGCAATACAAAGTAAATCTTGGCTCTCACACCTAAACTAAATGTTGTAGACTCAACAATGTTGCTGTATTAGTGTATTTTAGTATCCTGAAGATGATTCCAGCTTGCATTTTATTGTGCTTATGCTCATTTTTAAGATTTTGACAGTTTCATCTGAAGTGTACAATCAGGGAAAGAAAACGCATTTAAAGCAATAAAAAGTTCATCTTGGCTCTCACACCTAAACTTAACGTTGTAGACTCAAACTTTTTGCTGTATTTAGTGTATTTTAGCATCCTGAAGACGATTCCAGCATTAATTTCATTGTGCTTATGCTCATTTTGAAGATTTTGACAGTTTCACCTGAAGTGCACAATCAGGGGCTGAAAACACATTTAAAGCAATACAAAGTTCATCTTGGCTCTCACACCAAAACTAAACGTTGTAGACTCAACGTTTTTGCTGTATTTAGTATATTTTATCATCCTGAAGATAATTCCAGCATTCATTTCATTGTGCTTATGCTCATTTTGAAGATTTTGACAGTTTCACCTGAAGTGTACAATCAGGGGCTGAAAACGCATTTAAAGCAATAAAAAGATTATCTTGGCTCTCACACCTAAACTTAACGTTGTAGACTCAACATTTTTGCTGTATTTAGTGTATTTTAGCAACTTGAAGATGATTCCAGCATTGATTTCATTGTGCTTTTGCTCATTTTGAAGATTTTGACAGTTTCACCTGAAGTGTACAGTCAGGTGCTGAAAATGCATTTAAAGCAATAAAAAGTTAATTTTGGCTCTCACACCTTAACTAAATGTTGTAGACTCAAACTTTTTGCTGTCATTAGTGTATTTTAGCATCTTGAAGATGATTCCAGCATTAATTTCATTGTGCTTTTGCTCATTTTGAAGATTTTGACAGTTTCACCTGAAGTGTACAATCAGGGGCTGAAAACGCATTAAAGCAATAAAAAATTAAGTTTGGCTCTCATAACTAAACTAAACGTTGTAGACTCAAAAATGTTGCTGTATTTAGTGTATTTTAGCATCCTGAAGAGAATTGCAGCATTAATTTCATAGTGCTTATGCTCATTTTGAAGATTTTGACAGTTTCACCTGAAGTGTACAATCGGGGGCTGAAAACGAATTTAAAGCAATAAAAAGTTAATCTTGGCTCTCATACCTAAACTAAACGTTGTAGACTCAAAAATGCTGCTGTATCTAGTGTATTTTAGCATCCTGAAGATGATTCTAGCATTAATTTCGTAGTGCTTATGCTCATTTTGAAGATTTTGACAGTTTCACCTAAAGTGTACAATCAGAAGCTGAAAAAGCATTTAAAGCAATACAAAGTAAATCTTGGCTCTCACACCTAAACTAAACGTTGTAGACTCAACAATGTTGCTGTATTAGTGTATTTTAGTATCCTGAAGATGATTCCAGCTTGCATTTTATTGTGCTTATGCTCATTTTTAAGATTTTGACAGTTTCATCTGAAGTGTACAATCAGGGAAAGAAAACGCATTTAAAGCAATAAAAAGTTCATCTTGGCTCTCACACCTAAACTTAACGTTGTAGACTCAAACTTTTTGCTGTATTTAGTGTATTTTAGCATCCTGAAGACGATTCCAGCATTAATTTCATTGTGCTTATGCTCATTTTGAAGATTTTGACAGTTTCACCTGAAGTGCACAATCAGGGGCTGAAAACACATTTAAAGCAATACAAAGTTCATCTTGGCTCTCACACCAAAACTAAACGTTGTAGACTCAACGTTTTTGCTGTATTTAGTATATTTTATCATCCTGAAGATAATTCCAGCATTAATTTCATTGTGCTTATGCTCATTTTGAAGATTTTGACAGTTTCACCTGAAGTGTACAATCAGGGGCTGAAAACGCATTTAAAGCAATAAAAAGATTATCTTGGCTCTCACACCTAAACTTAACGTTGTAGACTCAAATTTTTTGCTGTATTTAGTGTATTTTAGCATCCTGAAGATGATTCCAGCATGCATTTCATTGTGCGCATGTTCATTTTGAAGATTTGGGCATTTTCACCTAAAGTGTACAATCAGGGGCTAAAAACGCATTTAAAGCAATACAAAGTTAATCTTGGCTCTCACACCTAAACTAAACGTTGTAGACTCAACATTGTTGCTGTATTTATTGTATTTTAGCGTCCGAAGATGATTCCAGCATGCATTTCATTGTGCACATGTTCATTTTGAAGATTTTGGCAGTTTCACCTGAAGTGTACAATCAGGGGCTGAAAACGCATTAAAGCAATAAAAAATTAAGTTTGGCTCTCACACCTAAACTAAACAATGTAGACTCAAAATGTTTGCTGTATTTAGTGTATTTTAGCATCCTGAAGATGATTCCAGTATGCATTTCATTGTGTGCATGCTCATTTGAAAGATTTTGACAGTTTCACCTGAAGTTTACAATCAGGGGCTAAAAACGCATTTAAAGCAATAAAAAGTTTATCTTGGCTCTCACACCTAAACTTAATGTTGTAGACTCAACATTTTTGCTGTATATAGCATATTTTAGCATCCTGAAGATGATTCCAGCATGCATTTCATTGTACGAATTTTTATTTTGACAGTTTCACCTGAAGTGTACAATCGGGCTGAAAATGCATTTAAAGCAATAAAAAGTTCATTTTGGCTCTCACACCTAAACTAAACGTTGTAGACTCGCCCTTTTTGCTGTCATTAGTGTATTTTAGCAACCTGAAGATGATTCCAGCATTCATTTCATTGTGCTTATGCTCATTTTGAAGATTTTGACAGTTTCACCTGAAGTGTACAATCAGGGGCTGAAAACACATTTAAAGCAATAAAAAGTTAGTCTTGGCTCTCATAACTAAACTAAACGTTGTAGACTCAAAAATGTTGCTGTATTTAGTGTATTTTAGCATCCTGAAGAGAATTGCAGCATTAATTTCATAGTGCTTATGCTCATTTTGAAGATTTTGATAGTTTCACCTGAAGTGTACAATCGGGGGCTGAAAACGCATTTAAAGCAATAAAAAGTTAATCTTGGCTCTCACACCTAAACTAAACGTTGTAGAATAAAAATGTTTGCTGTATTTAGTGTATTTTATCATCCTGAAGATAATTCCAGCATGCATTTCATTGTGCGCATGCTCATTTTGAAGATTTTGACAGTTTCACCTGAAGTGTACAATCAGGGGCTGAAAAAGCATTTAAAGCAATAAAAAGATTATCTTGGCTCTCACACCTAAACTTAACGTTGTAGACTCAACATTTTTGCTGTCTTTAGTGTATTTTAGCATCCTGAAGATGATTCCAGCATGCATTTCATTGTGCGCATGTTCATTTTGAAGATTTGGGCATTTTCACCTAAAGTGTACAATCTAAAAACGCATTTAAAGCAATACAAAGTTAATCTTGGCTCTCACACCTAAACTAAACGTTGTAGACTCAACATTTTTGCTGTATTTATTGTATTTTAGCGTCCGAAGATGAATCCAGCATGCATTTCATTGTGCACATGTTCATTTTGAAGATTTTGGCAGTTTCACCTGAAGTGTACAATCAGGGGCTGAAAACGCATTAAAGCAATAAAAAATTAAGTTTGGCTCTCATAACTAAACTAAACGTTGTAGACTCAAAAATGTTGCTGTATTTAGTGTATTTTAGCATCCTGAAGAGAATTGCAGCATTAATTTCATAGTGCTTATGCTCATTTTGAAGATTTTGACAGTTTCACCTGAAGTGTACAATCGGGGGCTGAAAACGAATTTAAAGCAATAAAAAGTTAATCTTGGCTCTCATACCTAAACTAAACGTTGTAGACTCAAAAATGCTGCTGTATCTAGTGTATTTTAGCATCCTGAAGATGATTCTAGCATTAATTTCGTAGTGCTTATGCTCATTTTGAAGATTTTGACAGTTTCACCTAAAGTGTACAATCAGAAGCTGAAAAAGCATTTAAAGCAATACAAAGTAAATCTTGGCTCTCACACCTAAACTAAACGTTGTAGACTCAACAATGTTGCTGTATTAGTGTATTTTAGTATCCTGAAGATGATTCCAGCTTGCATTTTATTGTGCTTATGCTCATTTTTAAGATTTTGACAGTTTCATCTGAAGTGTACAATCAGGGGCTGAAAACGCATTTAAAGCAATAAAAAGTTCATCTTGGCTCTCACACCTAAACTTAACGTTGTAGACTCAAACTTTTTGCTGTATTTAGTGTATTTTAGCATCCTGAAGACGATTCCAGCATTAATTTCATTGTGCTTATGCTCATTTTGAAGATTTTGACAGTTTCACCTGAAGTGCACAATCAGGGGCTGAAAACACATTTAAAGCAATACAAAGTTCATCTTGGCTCTCACACCAAAACTAAACGTTGTAGACTCAACGTTTTTGCTGTATTTAGTATATTTTATCATCCTGAAGATAATTCCAGCATTAATTTCATTGTGCTTATGCTCATTTTGAAGATTTTGACAGTTTCACCTGAAGTGTACAATCAGGGGCTGAAAACGCATTTAAAGCAATAAAAAGATTATCTTGGCTCTCACACCTAAACTTAACGTTGTAGACTCAACATTTTTGCTGTATTTAGTGTATTTTAGCATCCTGAAGATGATTCCAGCATGCATTTCATTGTGCGCATGTTCATTTTGAAGATTTGGGCATTTTCACCTAAAGTGTACAATCAGGGGCTAAAAACGCATTTAAAGCAATACAAAGTTAATCTTGGCTCTCACACCTAAACTAAACGTTGTAGACTCAACATTTTTGCTGTATTTATTGTATTTTAGCGTCCGAAGATGATTCCAGCATGCATTTCATTGTGCACATGTTCATTTTGAAGATTTTGGCAGTTTCACCTGAAGTGTACAATCAGGGGCTGAAAACGCATTAAAGCAATAAAAAATTAAGTTTGGCTCTCACACCTAAACTAAACAATGTAGACTCAAAATGTTTGCTGTATTTAGTGTATTTTAGCATCCTGAAGATGATTCCAGTATGCATTTCATTGTGTGCATGCTCATTTGAAAGATTTTGACAGTTTCACCTGAAGTTTACAATCAGGGGCTAAAAACGCATTTAAAGCAATAAAAAGTTTATCTTGGCTCTCACACCTAAACTTAATGTTGTAGACTCAACATTTTTGCTGTATATAGCATATTTTAGCATCCTGAAGATGATTCCAGCATGCATTTCATTGTACGAATTTTTATTTTGACAGTTTCACCTGAAGTGTACAATCGGGCTGAAAATGCATTTAAAGCAATAAAAAGTTCATTTTGGCTCTCACACCTAAACTAAACGTTGTAGACTCGCCCTTTTTGCTGTCATTAGTGTATTTTAGCAACCTGAAGATGATTCCAGCATTCATTTCATTGTGCTTATGCTCATTTTGAAGATTTTGACAGTTTCACCTAAAGTGTACAATCAGAAGCTGAAAAAGCATTTAAAGCAATACAAAGTAAATCTTGGCTCTCACACCTAAACTAAACGTTGTAGACTCAACAATGTTGCTGTATTAGTGTATTTTAGTATCCTGAAGATGATTCCAGCTTGCATTTTATTGTGCTTATGCTCATTTTGAAGATTTTGACAGTTTCACCTGAAGTGTACAATCAGGGGCTGAAAACACATTTAAAGCAATAAAAAGTTAGTCTTGGCTCTCATAACTAAACTAAACGTTGTAGACTCAAAAATGTTGCTGTATTTAGTGTATTTTAGCATCCTGAAGAGAATTGCAGCATTAATTTCATAGTGCTTATGCTCATTTTGAAGATTTTGATAGTTTCACCTGAAGTGTACAATCGGGGGCTGAAAACGCATTTAAAGCAATAAAAAGTTAATCTTGGCTCTCATACCTAAACTAAACGTTGTAGACTCAAAAATGTTGCTGTATCTAGTGTATTTTAGCATCCTGAAGATGATTCTAGCATTAATTTCATAGTGCTTATGCTCATTTTGAAGATTTTGACAGTTTCACCTAAAGTGTACAATCAGAAGCTGAAAAAGCATTTAAAGCAATACAAAGTAAATCTTGGCTCTCACACCTAAACTAAACGTTGTAGACTCAACAATGTTGCTGTATTAGTGTATTTTAGTATCCTGAAGATGATTCCAGCTTGCATTTTATTGTGCTTATGCTCATTTTTAAGATTTTGACAGTTTCATCTGAAGTGTACAATCAGGGAAAGAAAACGCATTTAAAGCAATAAAAAGTTCATCTTGGCTCTCACACCTAAACTTAACGTTGTAGACTCAAACTTTTTGCTGTATTTAGTGTATTTTAGCATCCTGAAGACGATTCCAGCATTAATTTCATTGTGCTTATGCTCATTTTGAAGATTTTGACAGTTTCACCTGAAGTGCACAATCAGGGGCTGAAAACACATTTAAAGCAATACAAAGTTCATCTTGGCTCTCACACCAAAACTAAACGTTGTAGACTCAACGTTTTTGCTGTATTTAGTATATTTTAGCATCCTGAAGATTATTCCAGCATTAATTTCATTGTGCTTATGCTCATTTTGAAGATTTTGACAGTTTCACCTGAAGTGTACAATCAGGGGCTGAAAACGCATTTAAAGCAATAAAAAGTGCATCTTGGCTCTCACACCTAAATTAAACGTTGTAGACTCAAAATGTTTGCTGTATTTAGTGTATTTTATCATCCTGAAGATGATTCCCGCATGCATTTAATTGTGCGCATGCTCATTTGAAAGATTTTGACTTTTTCACCTGAAGTGTACAATCAGGGGCTGAAAACGCATTTAAAGCAATAAAAAGTGCATCTTGGCTCTCACACCTAAACTAAACGTTGTAGACTCAAAATGTTTGCTGTATTTAGTGTATTTTAGCATCCTGAAGATGATTCTAGCATTAATTTCATAGTGCTTATGCTCATTTTGAAGATTTTGACAGTTTCACCTAAAGTGTACAATCAGAAGCTGAAAAAGCATTTAAAGCAATAAAAAGTAAATCTTGTATCTCACACCTAAACTAAACGTTGTAGACTCAACAATGTTGCTGTATTAGTGTATTTTAGTATCCTGAAGATGATTCCAGCTTGCATTTTATTGTGCTTATGCTCATTTTTAAGATTTTGACAGTTTCATCTGAAGTGTACAATCAGGGGCTGAAAACGCATTTAAAGCAATAAAAAGTTCATCTTGGCTCTCACACCTAAACTAAACAATGCAGACTTAAAAACATTGCTGTATTTAGTGTATTTTAGCATCCTGAAGATGATTCCAGCTTGCATTTTATTGTGCTTATGCTCATTTTGAAGATTTTGACAGTTTCACCTGAAGTGCACAATCAGGGGCTGAAAACACATTTAAAGCAATACAAAGTTCATCTTGGCTCTCACACCAAAACTAAACGTTGTAGACTCAACGTTTTAGCTGTATTTAGTATATTTTAGCATCCTGAAGATTATTCCAGCATTAATTTCATTGTGCTTATGCTCATTTAGAAGATTTCGACAGTTTCACCTGAAGTGTACAATCAGGGGCTGAAAACGCATTTAAAGCAATAAAAAGTGCATCTTGGCTCTCACACCTAAACTAAACGTTGTAGACTCAAAATGTTTGCTGTATCTAGTGTATTTTATCATCCTGAAGATGATTCCCGCATGCATTTAATTGTGCGCATGCTCATTTGAAAGATTTTGACTTTTTCACCTGAAGTGTACAATCAGGGGCTGAAAACGCATTTAAAGCAATAAAAAGTGCATCTTGGCTCTCACACCTAAACTAAACGTTGTAGAATAAAAATGTTTGCTGTATTTAGTGTATTTTACCATCCTGAAGATGATTACAGCATGCATTTCATTGTGCGCATGTTCATTTTGAAGATTTGGGCATTTTCACCTAAAGTGTACAATCAGGGGCTAAAAACGCATTTAAAGCAATAAAAAGTTAATCTTGGCTCTCACACCTAAACTAAACGTTGTAGACTCAACAATTTTGCTGTATTTATTGTATTTTAGCGTCCGAAGATGATTCCAGCATGCATTTCATTGTGCACATGTTCATTTTGAAGATTTTGGCAGTTTCACCTGAAGTGTACAATCAGGGGCTGAAAACGCATTAAAGCAATAAAAAATTAAGTTTGGCTCTCACACTTAAATTAAACAATGTAGACTCAAAATGTTTGCTGTATTTAGTGTATTTTAGCAGCCTGAAGATGATTCCAGTATGCATTTCATTGTGTGCATGCTCATTTGAAAGATTTTGACAGTTTCACCTGAAGTTTACAATCAGGGGCTAAAAACCCATTTAAAGCAATAAAAAGTTTATCTTGGCTCTCACACCTAAACTTAATGTTGTAGACTCCACATTTTTGCTGTATATAGCATATTTTAGCATCCTGAAGATGATTCCAGCATGCATTTCATTGTGCAAATTTTTATTTTGACAGTTTCACCTGAAGTGTACAATCGGGCTGAAAATGCATTTAAAGCAATAAAAAGTTCATTTTGGCTCTCACACCTAAACTAAACGTTGTAGACTCGCACTTTTTGCTGTCATTAGTGTATTTTAGCAACCTGAAGATGATTCAAGCATTCATTTCATTGTGCTTATGCTCATTTTGAAGATTTTGACAGTTTCACCTGAAGTGTACAATCAGGGGCTGAAAACGCATTTAAAGCAATAAAAAGTTAATCTTGGCTCTCATACCTAAACTAAACGTTGTAGACTCAAAAAGGTTGCTGTATTTAGTGTATTTTAGCATCCTGAAGAGAATTGCAGCATTAATTTCATAGTGCTTATGCTCATTTTGAAGATTTTGATAGTTTCACCTGAAGTGTACAATCGGGGGCTGAAAACGCATTTAAAGCAATAAAAAGTTAATCTTGGCTCTCATACCTAAACTAAACGTTGTAGACTCAAAAATGTTACTGTATCTAGTGTATTTTAGCATCCTGAAGATGATTCTAGCATTAATTTCATAGTGCTTATGCTCATTTTGAAGATTTTGACAGTTTCACCTAAAGTGTACAATCAGAAGCTGAAAAAGCATTTAAAGCAATACAAAGTAAATCTTGGCTCTCACACCTAAACTAAACGTTGTAGACTCAACAATGTTGCTGTATTAGTGTATTTTAGTATCCTGAAGATGATTCCAGCTTGCATTTTATTGTGCTTATGCTCATTTTTAAGATTTTGACAGTTTCATCTGAAGTGTACAATCAGGGGCTGAAAACGCATTTAAAGCAATAAAAAGTTCATCTTGGCTCTCACACCTAAACTTAACGTTGTAGACTCAAACTTTTTGCTGTATTTAGTGTATTTTAGCATCCTGAAGACGATTCCAGCATTAATTTCATTGTGCTTATGCTCATTTTGAAGATTTTGACAGTTTCACCTGAAGTGCACAATCAGGGGCTGAAAACACATTTAAAGCAATACAAAGTTCATCTTGGCTCTCACACCAAAACTAAACGTTGTAGACTCAACGTTTTTGCTGTATTTAGTATATTTTAGCATCCTGAAGATTATTCCAGCATTAATTTCATTGTGCTTATGCTCATTTTGAAGATTTTGACAGTTTCACCTGAAGTGTACAATCAGGGGCTGAAAACGCATTTAAAGCAATAAAAAGTGCATCTTGGCTCTCACACCTAAACTAAACGTTGTAGAATAAAAATGTTTGCTGTATTTAGTGTATTTTATCATCCTGAAGATAATTCCAGCATGCATTTCATTGTGCGCATGCTCATTTTGAAGATTTTGACAGTTTCACCTGAAGTGTACAATCAGGGGCTGAAAACGCATTTAAAGCAATAAAAAGATTATCTTGGCTCTCACACCTAAACTTAACGTTGTAGACTCAACAATTTTGCTGTATTTAGTGTATTTTAGCATCCTGAATATGATTCCAGCATGCATTTCATTGTGCGCATGTTCATTTTGAAGATTTGGGCATTTTCACCTAAAGTGTACAATCAGGGGCTAAAAACACATTTAAAGCAATACAAAGTTAATCTTGACTCTCACACCTAAACTAAACATTGTAGACTCAATATTTTTGCTGTATTTATTGTATCTTAGCGTCCGAAGATGATTCCAGCATGCATTTCATTGTGCACATGTTCATTTTGAAGATTTTGGCAGTTTCACCTGAAGTGTACAATCAGGGGCTAAAAACGCATTAAAGCAATAAAAAATTAAGTTTGGCTCTCACACCTAAACTAAACAATGTAGACTCAAAATGTTTGCTGTATTTAGTGTATTTTAGCATCCTGAAGATGATTCCAGTATGCATTTCATTGTGTGCATGCTCATTTGAAAGATTTTGACAGTTTCACCTGAAGTTTACAATCAGGGGCTAAAAACGCATTTAAAGCAATAAAAAGTTTATCTTGGCTCTCACAACTAAACTTAATGTTGTAGACTCAACATTTTTGCTGTATATAGCGTATTTTAGCATCCTGAAGATGATTCCAGCATGCATTTCATTGTGCAAATTTTTATTTTGACAGTTTCACCTGAAGTGTACAATCGGGCTGAAAATGCATTTAAAGCAATAAAAAGTTCATTTTGGCTCTCACACCTAAACTAAACGTTGTAGACTCGCACTTTTTGCTGTCATTAGTGTATTTTAGCAACCTGGAGATGATTCCTGCATTCATTTCATTGTGCTTATGCTCATTTTGAAGATTTTGACAGTTTCACCTGAAGTGTACAATCAGGGGCTGAAAACGCATTTAAAGCAATAAAAAGTTAATCTTGGCTCTCATAACTAAACTAAACGTTGTAGACTCAAAAATGTTGCTGTATTTAGTGTATTTTAGCATCCTGAAGAGAATTGCAGCATTAATTTCATAGTGCTTATGCTCATTTTGAAGATTTTGACAGTTTCACCTGAAGTGTACAATCGGGGGCTGAAAACGAATTTAAAGCAATAAAAAGTTAATCTTGGCTCTCATACCTAAACTAAACGTTGTAGACTCAAAAATGTTGCTGTATCTAGTGTATTTTAGCATCCTGAAGATGATTCTAGCATTAATTTCATAGTGCTTATGCTCATTTTGAAGATTTTGACAGTTTCACCTAAAGTGTACAATCAGAAGCTGAAAAAGCATTTAAAGCAATAAAAAGTAAATCTTGGCTCTCACACCTAAACTAAACGTTGTAGACTCAACAATGTTGCTGTATTAGTGTATTTTAGTATCCTGAAGATGATTCCAGCTTGCATTTTATTGTGCTTATGCTCATTTTTAAGATTTTGACAGTTTCATCTGAAGTGTACAATCAGGGGCTGAAAACGCATTTTAAGCAATAAAAAGTTCATCTTGGCTCTCACACCTAAACTTAACGTTGTAGACTCAAACTTTTTGCTGTATTTAGTGTATTTTAGCATCCTGAAGACGATTCCAGCATGCATTTCATTGTGCAAATTTTTATTTTGACAGTTTCACCTGAAGTGTACAATCGGGCTGAAAATGCATTTAAAGCAATAAAAAGTTCATTTTGGCTCTCACACCTAAACTAAACGTTGTAGACTCGCACTTTTTGCTGTCATTAGTGTATTTTAGCAACCTGGAGATGATTCCTGCATTCATTTCATTGTGCTTATGCTCATTTTGAAGATTTTGACAGTTTCACCTGAAGTGTACAATCAGGGGCTGAAAACGCATTTAAAGCAATAAAAAGTTAATCTTGGCTCTCATAACTAAACTAAACGTTGTAGACTCAAAAATGTTGCTGTATTTAGTGTATTTTAGCATCCTGAAGAGAATTGCAGCATTAATTTCATAGTGCTTATGCTCATTTTGAAGATTTTGACAGTTTCACCTGAAGTGTACAATCGGGGGCTGAAAACGAATTTAAAGCAATAAAAAGTTAATCTTGGCTCTCATACCTAAACTAAACGTTGTAGACTCAAAAATGTTGCTGTATCTAGTGTATTTTAGCATCCTGAAGATGATTCTAGCATTAATTTCATAGTGCTTATGCTCATTTTGAAGATTTTGACAGTTTCACCTAAAGTGTACAATCAGAAGCTGAAAAAGCATTTAAAGCAATAAAAAGTAAATCTTGGCTCTCACACCTAAACTAAACGTTGTAGACTCAACAATGTTGCTGTATTAGTGTATTTTAGTATCCTGAAGATGATTCCAGCTTGCATTTTATTGTGCTTATGCTCATTTTTAAGATTTTGACAGTTTCATCTGAAGTGTACAATCAGGGGCTGAAAACGCATTTTAAGCAATAAAAAGTTCATCTTGGCTCTCACACCTAAACTTAACGTTGTAGACTCAAACTTTTTGCTGTATTTAGTGTATTTTAGCATCCTGAAGACGATTCCAGCATTAATTTCATTGTGCTTATGCTCATTTTGAAGATTTTGACAGTTTCACCTGAAGTGTACAATCAGGGGCTGAAAACGCATTTAAAGCAATAAAAAGTGCATTTTGGCTCTCACACCTAAATTAAACGTTGTAGACTCAAAATGTTTGCTGTATTTAGTGTATTTTAGCATCCTGAAGATGATTTCAGCATGCATTTCATTGTGCGAATGTTTATTTTAAAGATTTTGGCAGTTTCACCTGAAGTGTACAATCAGGGGCTGAGAACGCATTTAAAGCAATAAAAAGTTCATTTTGGCTCTCACACCTAAACTAAACAATGTAGACTTAAAAAAAGTGCTATATTTAGTGTATTTTAGCATCCTGAAGATGATTCCAGCTTGCATTTTATTGTGCTTATGCTCATTTTGAAGATTTTGACAGTTTCGCCTGAAGTGCACAATCAGGGGCTGAAAACACATTTAAAGCAATACAAAGTTCATTTTGGCTCTCACACCAAAACTAAACGTTGTAGACTCAACGTTTTTGCTGTATTTAGTATATTTTAGCATCCTGAAGATTATTCCAGCATTAATTTCATTGTGCTTATGCTCAGTTTGAAGATTTTGACAGTTTCACCTGAAGTGTACAATCAGGGGCTGAAAACGCATTTAAAGCAATAAAAAGTGCATCTTGGCTCTCACACCTAAACTAAACGTTGTAGACTAAAAATGTTTGCTGTATTTAGTGTATTTTATCATCCTGAAGATGATTCCCGCATGCATTTAATTGTGCGCATGCTCATTTGAAAGATTTTGACTTTTTCACCTGAAGTGTACAATCAGGGGCTGAAAATGCATTTAAAGCAATACAAAGTGCATCTTGGCTCTCACACCTAAACTAAACAATGTAGACTCAAAATGTTTGCTGTATTTAGTGTATTTTAGCATCCTGAAGATGATTCCAGTATGCATTTCATTGTGTGCATGCTCATTTGAAAGATTTTGACAGTTTCACCTGAAGTTTAGAATCAGGGGCTAAAAACGCATTTAAAGCAATAAAAAGTTTTTCTTGGCTCTCACAACTAAACTTAATGTTGTAGACTCAACATTTTTGCTGTATATAGCGTATTTTAGCATCCTGAAGATGATTCCAGCATGCATTTCATTGTGCGAATTTTTATTTTGACAGTTACACCTGAAGTGTACAATCGGGCTGAAAATGCATTTAAAGCAATAAAAAGTTCATTTTGGCTCTCACACCTAAACTAAACGTTGTAGACTCGCACTTTTTGCTGTCATTAGTGTATTTTAGCAACCTGGAGATGATTCCAGCATTCATTTCATTGTGCTTATGCTCATTTTGAAGAATTTGACAGTTTCACCTGAAGTGTACAATCAGGGGCTGAAAACGCATTTAAAGCAATAAAAAGTTAATCTTGGCTCTCATAACTAAACTAAACGTTGTAGACTCAAAAATGTTGCTTTATTTAGTGTATTTTAGCATCCTGAAGAGAATTGCAGCATTAATTTCATAGTGCTTATGCTCATTTTGAAGATTTTGACAGTTTCACCTGAAGTGTACAATCGGGGGCTGAAAACGAATTTAAAGCAATAAAAAGTTAATCTTGGCTCTCATACCTAAACTAAACGTTGTAGACTCAAAAATGTTGCTGTATCTAGTGTATTTTAGCATCCTGAAGATGATATTAGCATTAATTTCATAGTGCTTATGCTCATTTTGAAGATTTTGACAGTTTCACCTAAAGTGTACAATCAGAAGCTGAAAAAGCATTTAAAGCAATAAAAAGTAAATCTTGGCTCTCACACCTAAACTAAACGTTGTAGACTCAACAATGTTGCTGTATTAGTGTATTTTAGTATCCTGAAGATGATTCCAGCTTGCATTTTATTGTGCTTATGCTCATTTTTAAGATTTTGACAGTTTCATCTGAAGTGTACAATCAGGGGCTGAAAACGCATTTAAAGCAATAAAAAGTTCATCTTGGCTCTCACACCTAAACTTAACATTGTAGACTCAAACTTTTTGCTCTATTTAGTGTATTTTAGCATCCTGAAGACGATTCCAGCATTAATTTCATTGTGCTTATGCTCATTTTGAAGATTTTGACAGTTTCACCTGAAGTGTACAATCAGGGGCTGAAAACGCATTTAAAGCAATAAAAAGTGCATTTTGGCTCTCACACCTAAACTAAACGTTGTAGACTCAAAATGTTTGCTGTATTTAGTGTATTTTAGCATCCTGAAGATGATTTCAGCATGCATTTCATTGTGCGAATGTTTATTTTAAAGATTTTGGCAGTTTCACCTGAAGTGTACAATCAGGGGCTGAGAACGCATTTAAAGCAATAAAAAGTTCATTTTGGCTCTCACACCTAAACTAAACAATGTAGACTTAAAAAAAGTGCTATATTTAGTGTATTTTAGCATCCTGAAGATGATTCCAGCTTGCATTTTATTGTGCTTATGCTCATTTTGAAGATTTTGACAGTTTCGCCTGAAGTGCACAATCAGGGGCTGAAAACACATTTAAAGCAATACAAAGTTCATTTTGGCTCTCACACCAAAACTAAACGTTGTAGACTCAACGTTTTTGCTGTATTTAGTATATTTTAGCATCCTGAAGATTATTCCAGCATTAATTTCATTGTGCTTATGCTCAGTTTGAAGATTTTGACAGTTTCACCTGAAGTGTACAATCAGGGGCTGAAAACGCATTTAAAGCAATAAAAAGTGCATCTTGGCTCTCACACCTAAACTAAACGTTGTAGACTCAAAATGTTTGCTGTATTTAGTGTATTTTATCATCCTGAAGATGATTCCCGCATGCATTTAATTGTGCGCATAATCATTTGAAAGATTTTGACTTTTTCACCTGAAGTGTACAATCAGGGGCTGAAAATGCATTTAAAGCAATAAAAAGTGCATCTTGGCTCTCACACCTAAACTAAACGTTGTAGAATAAAATTGTTTGCTGTATTTAGTGTATTTTACCATCCTGAATATGATTACAGCATGCATTTCATTGTGCGCATGCTCATTTTGAAGATTTTGACAGTTTCACCTGAAGTGTACAATCAGGGGCTGAAAACGCATTTAAAGCAAAAAATTTTTATCTTGGTTCTCACACCTAAACTTAACGTTGTAGACTCAACATTTTTGCTGTATTTAGTGTATTTTAGCATCCTGAAGATGATTCCAGCATGCATTTCATTGTGCACATGTTCATTTTGAAGATTTTGGCAGTTTCACCTGAAGTGTACAATCAGGGGCTGAAAACGCATTAAAGCAATAAAAAATTAAGTTGGGCTCTCACACCTAAACTAAACAATGTAGACTCAAAATGTTTGCTGTATTTAGTGTATTTTAGCATCCTGAAGATGAATCCAGCATGCATTTCATTGTGCGCATGTTCATTTTGAAGATTTGGGCATTTTCACCTAAAGTGTATAATCAGGGGCTAAAAACGCATTTAAAGCAATAAAAAATTAAGTTTGGCTCTCACACTTAAATTAAACAATGTAGACTCAAAATGTTTGCTGTATTTAGTGTATTTTAGCAGCCTGAAGATGATTCCAGTATGCATTTCATTGTGTGCATGCTCATTTGAAAGATTTTGACAGTTTCACCTGAAGTTTACAATCAGGGGCTAAAAACGCATTTAAAGCAATAAAGAGTTTATCTTGGCTCTCACACCTAAACTTAATGTTGTAGACTCAACATTTTTGCTGTATATAGCGTATTTTAGCATCCTGAAGATGATTCCAGCATGCATTTCATTGTGCGAATTTTTATTTTGACAGTTTCACCTGAAGTGTACAATCGGGCTGAAAATGCATTTAAAGCAATACAAAGTTCATTTTGGCTCTCACACCTAAACTAAACGTTGTAGACTCGCCCTTTTTGCTGTCATTAGTGTATTTTAGCAACCTGAAGATGATTCCAGCATTCATTTCATTGTGCTTATGCTCATTTTGAAGATTTTGACAGTTTCACCTGAAGTGTACAATCAGGGGCTGAAAACACATTTAAAGCAATAAAAAGTTAATCTTGGCTCTCATACCTAAACTAAACGTTGTAGACTCAAAAATGTTGCTGTATTTAGTGTATTTTAGCATCCTGAAGAGAATTGCAGCATTAATTTCATAGTGCTTATGCTCATTTTGAAGATTTTGATAGTTTCACCTGAAGTGTACAATCGGGGGCTGAAAACGCATTTAAAGCAATAAAAAGTTAATCTTGGCTCTCATACCTAAACTAAACGTTGTAGACTCAAAAATGTTGCTGTATCTAGTGTATTTTAGCATCCTGAAGATGATTCTAGCATTAATTTCATAGTGCTTATGCTCATTTTGAAGATTTTGACAGTTTCACCTGAAGTGTACAATCAGGGGCTGAAAACGAATTTAAAGCAATAAAAAGTTAATCTTGGCTCTCATACCTAAACTAAACGTTGTAGACTCAACATTTTTGCTGTATTTAGTGTATTTTAGCATCCTGAAGATGATTCCAGCATGCATTTCATTGTGCGCATGCTCATTTTGAAGATTTGGTCATTTTCACCTAAAGTGTACAATCTAAAAACGCATTTAAAGCAATACAAAGTTAATCTTGGCTGTCACACCTAAACTAAACGTTGTAGACTCAACATTTTTGCTGTATTTATTGTATTTTAGCGTCCGAAGATGAATCCAGCATGCATTTCATTGTGCACATGTTCATTTTGAAGATTTTGGCAGTTTCACCTGAAGTGTACAATCAGGGGCTGAAAACGCATTAAAGCAATAAAAAATTAAGTTTGGCTCTCATAACTAAACTAAACGTTGTAGACTCAAAAATTATGCTGTATTTAGTGTATTTTAGCATCCTGAAGAGAATTGCAAAATTAATTTCATAGTGCTTATGCTCATTTTGAAGATTTTGACAGTTTCACCTGAAGTGTACAATCGGGGGCTGAAAACGAATTTAAAGCAATAAAAAGTTAATCTTGGCTCTCATACCTAAACTAAACGTTGTAGACTCAAAAATGCTGCTGTATCTAGTGTATTTTAGCATCCTGAAGATGATTCTAGCATTAATTTCATAGTGCTTATGCTCATTTTGAAGATTTTGACAGTTTCACCTAAAGTGTACAATCAGAAGCTGAAAAAGCATTTAAAGCAATAAAAAGTCAATCTTGGCTCTCACACCTAAACTAAACATTGTAGAATCAACGTTTTTGCTGTATTTAGTATATTTTAGCATCCTGAAGATTATTCCAGCATTAATTTCATTGTGCTTATGCTCATTTTGAAGATTTTGACAGTTTCACCTGAAGTGTACAATCAGGGGCTGAAAACGCATTTAAAGCAATAAAAAGTGCATCTTGATTCTCACACCTAAATTAAACGTTGTAGACTCAAAATGTTTGCTGTATTTAGTGTATTTTATCATCCTGAAGATGATTCCCGCATGCATTTAATTGTGCGCATGCTCATTTGAAAGATTTTGACTTTTTCACCTGAAGTGTACAATCAGGGGCTGAAAACGCATTTAAAGCAATAAAAAGTGCATCTTGGCTCTCACACCTAAACTAAACGTTGTAGACTCAAAATGTTTGCTGTATTTAGTGTATTTTAGCATCCTGAAGATGATTCTAGCATTAATTTCATAGTGCTTATGCTCATTTTGAAGATTTTGACAGTTTCACCTAAAGTGTACAATCAGAAGCTGAAAAAGCATTTAAAGCAATACAAAGTTAATCTTGGCTCTCACACCTAAACTAAACGTTGTAGACTCAACAATGTTGCTGTATTAGTGTATTTTAGTATCCTGAAGATGATTCCAGCTTGCATTTTATTGTGCTTATGCTCATTTTTAAGATTTTGACAGTTTCATCTGAAGTGTACAATCAGGGGCTGAAAACGAATTTAAAGCAATAAAAAGTTAATCTTGGCTCTCACACCTAAACTAAACAATGCAGACTTAAAAACATTGCTGTATTTAGTGTATTTTAGCATCCTGAAGATGATTCCAGCTTGCATTTTATTGTGCTTATGCTCATTTTGAAGATTTTGACAGTTTCACCTGAAGTGCACAATCAGGGGCTGAAAACACATTTAAAGCAATACAAAGTTCATCTTGGCTCTCACACCAAAACTAAACGTTGTAGACTCAACGTTTTTGCTGTATTTAGTATATTTTAGCTTCCTGAAGATTATTCCAGCATTAATTTCATTGTGCTTATGCTCATTTAGAAGATTTTGACAGTTTCACCTGAAGTGTACAATCAGGGGCTGAAAACGCATTTAAAGCAATAAAAAGTGCATCTTGGCTCTCACACCTAAACTAAACGTTGTAGACTCAAAATGTTTGCTGTATTTAGTGTATTTTATCATCCTGAAGATGATTCCCGCATGCATTTAATTGTGCGCATGCTCATTTGAAAGATTTTGACTTTTTCACCTGAAGTGTACAATCAGGGGCTGAAAACGCATTTAAAGCAATAAAAAGTGCATCTTGGCTCTCACACCTAAACTAAACGTTGTAGAATAAAAATGTTTGCTGTATTTAGTGTATTTTACCATCCTGAAGATGATTACAGCATGCATTTCATTGTGCGCATGTTCATTTTGAAGATTTGGGCATTTTCACCTAAAGTGTACAATCAGGGGCTAAAAACGCATTTAAAGCAATAAAAAGTTAATCTTGGCTCTCACACCTAAACTAAACGTTGTAGACTCAACAATTTTGCTGTATTTATTGTATTTTAGCGTCCGAAGATGATTCCAGCATGCATTTCATTGTGCACATGTTCATTTTGAAGATTTTGGCAGTTTCACCTGAAGTGTACAATCAGGGGCTGAAAACGCATTAAAGCAATAAAAAATTAAGTTTGGCTCTCACACTTAAATTAAACAATGTAGACTCAAAATGTTTGCTGTATTTAGTGTATTTTAGCAGCCTGAAGATGATTCCAGTATGCATTTCATTGTGTGCATGCTCATTTGAAAGATTTTGACAGTTTCACCTGAAGTTTACAATCAGGGGCTAAAAACGCATTTAAAGCAATAAAAAGTTTATCTTGGCTCTCACACCTTAACTTAATGTTGTAGACTCCACATTTTTGCTGTATATAGCATATTTTAGCATCCTGAAGATGATTCCAGCATGCATTTCATTGTGCAAATTTTTATTTTGACAGTTTCACCTGAAGTGTACAATCGGGCTGAAAATGCATTTAAAGCAATAAAAAGTTCATTTTGGCTCTCACACCTAAACTAAACGTTGTAGACTCGCATTTTTTGCTGTCATTAGTGTATTTTAGCAACCTGAAGATGATTCAAGCATTCATTTCATTGTGCTTATGCTCATTTTGAAGATTTTGACAGTTTCACCTGAAGTGTACAATCAGGGGCTGAAAACGCATTTAAAGCAATAAAAAGTTAATCTTGGCTCTCATACCTAAACTAAACGTTGTAGACTCAAAAAGGTTGCTGTATTTAGTGTATTTTAGCATCCTGAAGAGAATTGCAGCATTAATTTCATAGTGCTTATGCTCATTTTGAAGATTTTGATAGTTTCACCTGAAGTGTACAATCGGGGGCTGAAAACGCATTTAAAGCAATAAAAAGTTAATCTTGGCTCTCATACCTAAACTAAACGTTGTAGACTCAAAAATGTTGCTGTATCTAGTGTATTTTAGCATCCTGAAGATGATTCTAGCATTAATTTCATAGTGCTTATGCTCATTTTGAAGATTTTGACAGTTTCACCTAAAGTGTACAATCAGAAGCTGAAAAAGCATTTAAAGCAATAAAAAGTAAATCTTGGCTCTCACACCTAAACTAAACGTTGTAGACTCAACAATGTTGCTATATTAGTGTATTTTAGTATCCTGAAGATGATTCCAGCTTGCATTTTATTGTGCTTATGCTCATTTTTAAGATTTTGACAGTTTCATCTGAAGTGTACAATCAGGGGCTGAAAACGCATTTAAAGCAATAAAAAGTTCATCTTGGCTCTCACACCTAAACTTAACGTTGTAGACTCAAACTTGTTGCTGTATTTAGTGTATTTTAGCATCCTGAAGACGATTCCAGCATTAATTTCATTGTGCTTATGCTCATTTTGAAGATTTTGACAGTTTCACCTGAAGTGTACAATCAGGGGCTGAAAACACATTTAAAGCAATAAAAAGTGCATTTTGGCTCTCACACCTAAACTAAACATTGTAGACTCAAAATGTTTGCTGTATTTAGTGTATTTTAGCATCCTGAAGATGATTTCAGCATGCATTTCATTGTGCGAATGTTTATTTTAAAGATTTTGGCAGTTTCACCTGAAGTGTACAATCAGGGGCTGAGAACGCATTTAAAGCAATAAAAAGTTCATTTTGGCTCTCACACCTAAACTAAACAATGTAGACTTAAAAAAATTGCTGTATTTAGTGTATTTTAGCATCCTGAAGATGATTCCAGCTTGCATTTTATTGTGCTTATGCTCATTTTGAAGATTTTGACAGTTTCACCTGAAGTGCAGAATCAGGGGCTGAAAACGCATTTAAAGCAATAAAAAGTGCATCTTGGCTCTCACACCTAAACTAAACGTTGTAGACTCAAAATGTTTGCTGTATTTAGTGTATTTTATCATCCTGAAGATGATTCCCGCATGCATTTAATTGTGCGCATGCTCATTTGAAAGATTTTGACTTTTTCACCTGAAGTGTACAATCAGGGGCTGAAAACGCATTTAAAGCAATAAAAAGTGCATCTTGGCTCTCACACCTAAACTAAACGTTGTACAATAAAAATGTTTGCTGTATTTAGTGTATTTTACCATCCTGAAGATGATTACAGCATGCATTTCATTGTGCGCATGCTCATTTTGAAGATTTTGACAGTTTCACCTGAAGTGTACAATCAGGGGCTGAAAACGCATTTAAAGCAATAAAAATATTATCTTGGCTCTCACACCTAAACTTAACGTTGTAGACTCAAACTTTTTTCTGTATTTAGTGTATTTTAGCATCCTGAAGATGATTCCAGCATGCATTTCATTGTGCGCATGTTCATTTTGAAGATTTGGGCATTTTCACCTTAAGTGTACAATCAGGGGCTAAAAACGCATTTAAAGCAATAAAAAGTTCATTTTGGCTCTCACACCTAAACTAAACGTTGTAGACTCGCACTTTTTGCTGTCATTAGTGTATTTTAGAAACCTGAAGATGATTCCAGCATTAATTTCATTGTGCTTATGCTCATTTTGAAGATTTTGACAGTTTCACCTGAAGTGTACAATCAGGGGCTGAAAACGCATTTAAAGCAATAAAAAGTTAATCTTGGCTCTCATACCTAAACTAAACGTTGTAGACTCAAAAATGTTGCTGTATTTAGTGTATTTTAGCATCCTGAAGAGAATTGCAGCATTAATTTCATAGTGCTTATGCTCATTTTGAAGATTTTGATAGTTTCACCTGAAGTGTACAATCGGGGGCTGAAAACGCATTTAAAGCAATAAAAAGTTAATCTTGACTCTCATACCTAAACTAAACGTTGTAGACTCAAAAATGTTGCTGTATCTAGTGTATTTTAGCATCCTGAAGATGATTCTAGCATTAATTTCATAGTGCTTATGCTCATTTTGAAGATTTTGACAGTTTCACCTAAAGTGTACAATCAGAAGCTGAAAAAGCATTTAAAGCAATAAAAAGTAAATCTTGGCTCTCACACCTAAACTAAACGTTGTAGACTCAACAATGTTGCTATATTAGTGTATTTTAGTATCCTGAAGATGATTCCAGCTTGCATTTTATTGTGCTTATGCTCATTTTTAAGATTTTGACAGTTTCATCTGAAGTGTACAATCAGGGGCTGAAAACGCATTTAAAGCAATAAAAAGTTCATCTTGGCTCTCACACCTAAACTTAACGTTGTAGACTCAAACTTGTTGCTGTATTTAGTGTATTTTAGCATCCTGAAGACGATTCCAGCATTAATTTCATTGTGCTTATGCTCATTTTGAAGATTTTGACAGTTTCACCTGAAGTGTACAATCAGGGGCTGAAAACGCATTTAAAGCAATAAAAAGTGCATCTTGGCTCTCACACCTAAACTAAACGTTGTAGAATAAGAATGTTTGCTGTATTTAGTGTATTATATCGTCCTGAAGATAATTCCAGCATGCATTTCATTGTGCGCATGCTCATTTTGAAGATTTTGACAGTTTCACCTGAAGTGTACAATCAGGGGCTGAAAACGCATTTAAAGCAATAAAAAGATTATCTTGGCTCTCACACCTAAACTTAACGTTGTAGACTCAACATTTTTGCTGTATTTAGTGTATTTTAACATCCTGAAGATGATTCCAGCATGCATTTCATTGTGCGCATGTTCATTTTGAAGATTTGGGCATTTTCACCTAAAGTGTACAATCAGGGGCTATAAACGCATTTAAAGCAATACAAAGTTAATCTTGGCTCCCACACCTAAACTAAACATTGTAGACTCAACATTTTTGCTGTATTTATTGTATTTTAGCGTCCGAAGATGATTCCAGCATGCATTTCATTGTGCACATGTTCATTTTGAAGATTTTGGCAGTTTCACCTGAAGTGTACAATCAGGGGCTGAAAACGCATTTAAAGCAATAAAAAGTTCATCTTGGCTCTCACACCTAAACTTAACGTTGTAGACTCAAACTTGTTGCTGTATTTAGTGTATTTTAGCATCCTGAAGACGATTCCAGCATTAATTTCATTGTGCTTATGCTCATTTTGAAGATTTTGACAGTTTCACCTGAAGTGTACAATCAGGGGCTGAAAACGCATTTAAAGCAATAAAAAGTGCATCTTGGCTCTCACACCTAAACTAAACGTTGTAGAATAAGAATGTTTGCTGTATTTATTGTATTTTAGCGTCCGAAGATGATTCCAGCATGCATTTCATTGTGCACATGTTCATTTTGAAGATTTTGCCAGTTTCACCTGAAGTGTACAATCAGGGGCTGAAAACGCATTTAAAGCAATAAAAAGTTAATCTTGGCTCTCATAACTAAACTAAACGTTGTAGACTCAAAAATGTTGCTGTATTTAGTGTATTTTAGCATCCTGAAGAGAATTGCAGCATTAATTTCATAGTGCTTATGCTCATTTTGAAGATTTTGACAGTTTCACCTGAAGTGTACAATCGGGGGCTGAAAACGAATTTAAAGCAATAAAAAGTTAATCTTGGCTCTCATACTTAAACTAAACGTTGTAGACTCAAAAATGTTGCTGTATCTAGTGTATTTTAGCATCCTGAAGATGATTCTAGCATTAATTTCATAGTGCTTATGCTCATTTTGAAGATTTTGACAGTTTCACCTAAAGTGTACAATCAGAAGCTGAAAAAGCATTTAAAGCAATAAAAAGTAAATCTTGGCTCTCACACCTAAACTAAACGTTGTAGACTCAACAATGTTGCTGTATTAGTGTATTTTAGTATCCTGAAGATGATTCCAGCTTGCATTTTATTGTGCTTATGCTCATTTTGAAGATTTTGACAGTTTCATCTGAAGTGCACAATCAGGGGCTGAAAACGCATTTAAAGCAATAAAAAGTTCATCTTGGCTCTCACACCTAAACTTAACGTTGTAGACTGAAACTTTTTGCTGTATTTAGTGTATTTTAGCATCCTGAAGACGATTCCAGCATTAATTTCATTGTGCTTATGCTCATTTTGAAGATTTTGACTGTTTCACCTGAAGTGTACAATCAGGGGCTGAAAACGCATTTAAAGCAATAAAAAGTGCATTTTGGCTCTCACACCTAAACTAAACATTGTAGACTCAAATTGTTTGCTGTATTTAGTGTATTTTAGCATCCTGAAGATGATTTCAGCATGCATTTCATTGTGCGAATGTTTATTTTAAAGATTTTGGCAGTTTCACCTGAAGTGTACAATCAGGGGCTGAGAACGCATTTAAAGCAATAAAAAGTTCATTTTGGCTCTCACACCTAAACTAAACAATGTAGACTTAAAAAAATTGCTGTATTTAGTGTATTTTAGCATCCTCAAGATGATTCCAGCTTGCATTTTATTGTGCTTATGCTCATTTTGAAGATTTTGACAGTTTCACCTGAAGTGCACAATCAGGGGCTGAAAACACATTTAAAGCAATACAAAGTTCATCTTGGCTCTCACACCAAAACTAAACGTTGTAGACTCAAAATGTTTGCTGTATTTAGTGTATTTTAGCATCCTGAAGATTATTCCAGCATTAATTTCATTGTGCTTATGCTCATTTTGAAGATTTTGACAGTTTCACCTAAAGTGTACAATCAGAAGCTGAAAAAGCATTTAAAGCAATAAAAAGTAAATCTTGGCTCTCACACCTAAACTAAACGTTGTAGACTCAACAATGTTGCTGTATTAGTGTATTTTAGTATCTTGAAGATGATTCCAGCTTGCATTTTATTGTGCTTATGCTCATTTTTAAGATTTTGACAGTTTCCTCTGAAGTGTACAATCAGGGGCTGAAAACGCATTTAAAGCAATAAAAAGTTCATCTTGGCTCTCACACCAAAACTAAACGTTGTAGACTCAAAATGTTTGCTGTATTTAGTGTATTTTAGCATCCTGAAGATTATTCCAGCATTAATTTCATTGTGCTTATGCTCATTTTGAAGATTTTGACAGTTTCACCTAAAGTGTACAATCAGAAGCTGAAAAAGCATTTAAAGCAATAAAAAGTAAATCTTGGCTCTCACACCTAAACTAAACGTTGTAGACTCAACAATGTTGCTGTATTAGTGTATTTTAGTATCCTGAAGATGATTCCAGCTTGCATTTTATTGTGCTTATGCTCATTTTTAAGATTTTGACAGTTTCCTCTGAAGTGTACAATCAGGGGCTGAAAACGCATTTAAAGCAATAAAAAGTTCATCTTGGCTCTCACACCTAAACTTAACGTTGTAGACTGAAACTTTTTGCTGTATTTAGTGTATTTTAGCATCCTGAAGACGATTCCAGCATTAATTTCATTGTGCTTATGCTCATTTTGAAGATTTTGACTGTTTCACCTGAAGTGTACAATCAGGGGCTGAAAACGCATTTAAAGCAATAAAAAGTGCATTTTGGCTCTCACACCTAAACTAAACATTGTAGACTCAAAATGTTTGCTGTATTTAGTGTATTTTAGCATCCTGAAGATGATTTCAGCATGCATTTCATTGTGCGAATGTTTATTTTAAAGATTTTGGCAGTTTCACCTGAAGTGTATAATCAGGGGCTGAGAACGCATTTAAAGCAATAAAAAGTTCATTTTGGCTCTCACACCTAAACTAAACAATGTAGACTTAAAACAATTGCTGTATTTAGTGTATTTTAGCATCCTGAAGATGATTCCAGCTTGCATTTTATTGTGCTTATGCTCATTTTGAAGATTTTGACAGTTTCATCTGAAGTGCACAATCAGGGGCTGAAAACACATTTAAAGCAATACAAAGTTCATCTTGGCTCTCACACCAAAACTAAACGTTGTAGACTCAAAATGTTTGCTGTATTTAGTGTATTTTAGCATCCTGAAGATTATTCCAGCATTAATTTCATTGTGCTTATGCTCATTTTGAAGATTTTGACAGTTTCACCTGAAGTGTACAATCAGGGGCTGAAAACGCATTTAAAGCAATAAAAAGTGCATCTTGGCTCTCACACCTAAACTAAACGTTGTAGAATAAAAATGTTTGCTGTATTTAGTGTATTTTACCATCCTGAAGATGATTACAGCATGCATTTCATTGTGCGCATGCTCATTTTGAAGATTTTGACAGTTTCACCTGAAGTGTACAATCAGGGGCTGAAAACGCATTTAAAGCAATAAAAATATTATCTTGGCTCTCACACCTAAACTTAACGTTGTGGACTCAACATTTTTTCTGTATTTAGTGTATTTTAGCATCCTGAAGATGATTCCAGCATGCATTTCATTGTGCGCATGTTCATTTTGAAGATTTGGGCATTTTCACCTTAAGTGTACAATCAGGGGCTAAAAACGCATTTAAAGCAATAAAAAGTTCATTTTGGCTCTCACACCTAAACTAAACGTTGTAGACTCGCACTTTTTGCTGTCATTAGTGTATTTTAGAAACCTGAAGATGATTCCAGCATTCATTTCATTGTGCTTATGCTCATTTTGAAGATTTTGACAGTTTCACCTGAAGTGTACAATCGGGGGCTGAAAACGAATTTAAAGCAATAAAAAGTTAATCTTGGCTCTCATACTTAAATTAAACGTTGTAGACTCAAAAATGTTGCTGTATCTAGTGTATTTTAGCATCCTGAAGATGATTCTAGCATTAATTTCATAGTGCTTATGCTCATTTTGAAGATTTTGACAGTTTCACCTAAAGTGTACAATCAGAAGCTGAAAAAGCATTTAAAGCAATAAAAAGTAAATCTTGGCTCTCACACCTAAACTAAACGTTGTAGACTCAACAATGTTGCTGTATTAGTGTATTTTAGTATCCTGAAGATGATTCCAGCTTGCATTTTATTGTGCTTATGCTCATTTTTAAGATTTTGACAGTTTCATCTGAAGTGTACAATCAGGGGCTGAAAACGCATTTAAAGCAATAAAAAGTTCATCTTGGCTCTCACACCTAAACTTAACGTTGTAGACTCAAACTTGTTGCTGTATTTAGTGTATTTTAGCATCCTGAAGACGATTCCAGCATTAATTTCATTGTGCTTATGCTCATTTTGAAGATTTTGACAGTTTCACCTGAAGTGTACAATCAGGGGCTGAAAACGCATTTAAAGCAATAAAAAGTGCATCTTGGCTCTCACACCTAAACTAAACGTTGTAGAATAAGAATGTTTGCTGTATTTAGTGTATTATATCATCCTGAAGATAATTCCAGCATGCATTTCATTGTGCGCATGCTCATTTTGAAGATTTTGACAGTTTCACCTGAAGTGTACAATCAGGGGCTGAAAACGCATTTAAAGCAATAAAAAGATTATCTTGGCTCTCACACCTAAACTTAACGTTGTAGACTCAACATTTTTGCTGTATTTAGTGTATTTTAGCATCCTGAAGATGATTCCAGCATGCATTTCATTGTGCGCATGTTCATTTTGAAGATTTGGGCATTTTCACCTAAAGTGTACAATCAGGGGCTAAAAACGCATTTAAAGCAATACAAAGTTAATCTTGGCTCCCACACCTAAACTAAACATTGTAGACTCAACATTTTTGCTGTATTTATTGTATTTTAGCGTCCGAAGATGATTCCAGCATGCATTTCATTGTGCACATGTTCATTTTGAAGATTTTGGCAGTTTCACCTGAAGTGTACAATCAGGGGCTGAAAACGCATTTAAAGCAATAAAAAGTTAATCTTGGCTCTCATAACTAAACTAAACGTTGTAGACTCAAAAATGTTGCTGTATTTAGTGTATTTTAGCATCCTGAAGAGAATTGCAGCATTAATTTCATAGTGCTTATGCTCATTTTGAAGATTTTGACAGTTTCACCTGAAGTGTACAATAGGGGGCTGAAAACGAATTTAAAGCAATAAAAAGTTAATCTTGGCTCTCATACTTAAACTAAACGTTGTAGACTCAAAAATGTTGCTGTATCTAGTGTATTTTAGCATCCTGAAGATGATTCTAGCATTAATTTCATAGTGCTTATGCTCATTTTGAAGATTTTGACAGTTTCACCTAAAGTGTACAATCAGAAGCTGAAAAAGCATTTAAAGCAATAAAAAGTAAATCTTGGCTCTCACACCTAAACTAAACGTTGTAGACTCAACAATGTTGCTGTATTAGTGTATTTTAGTATCCTGAAGATGATTCCAGCTTGCATTTTATTGTGCTTATGCTCATTTTTAAGATTTTGACAGTTTCATCTGAAGTGTACAATCAGGGGCTGAAAACGCATTTAAAGCAATAAAAAGTTCATCTTGGCTCTCACACCTAAACTTAACGTTGTAGACTGAAACTTTTTGCTGTATTTAGTGTATTTTAGCATCCTGAAGATGATTTCAGCATGCATTTCATTGTGCGAATGTTTATTTTAAAGATTTTGGCAGTTTCACCTGAAGTGTACAATCAGGGGCTGAGAACGCATTTAAAGCAATAAAAAGTTCATTTTGGCTCTCACACCTAAACTAAACAATGTAGACTTAAAAAAATTGCTGTATTTAGTGTATTTTAGCATCCTCAAGATGATTCCAGCTTGCATTTTATTGTGCTTATGCTCATTTTGAAGATTTTGACAGTTTCACCTGAAGTGCACAATCAGGGGCTGAAAACACATTTAAAGCAATACAAAGTTCATCTTGGCTCTCACACCAAAACTAAACGTTGTAGACTCAAAATGTTTGCTGTATTTAGTGTATTTTAGCATCCTGAAGATTATTCCAGCATTAATTTCATTGTGCTTATGCTCATTTTGAAGATTTTGACAGTTTCACCTAAAGTGTACAATCAGAAGCTGAAAAAGCATTTAAAGCAATAAAAAGTAAATCTTGGCTCTCACACCTAAACTAAACGTTGTAGACTCAACAATGTTGCTGTATTAGTGTATTTTAGTATCCTGAAGATGATTCCAGCTTGCATTTTATTGTGCTTATGCTCATTTTTAAGATTTTGACAGTTTCATCTGAAGTGTACAATCAGGGGCTGAAAACGCATTTAAAGCAATAAAAAGTTCATCTTGGCTCTCACACCTAAACTTAACGTTGTAGACTGAAACTTTTTGCTGTATTTAGTGTATTTTAGCATCCTGAAGACGATTCCAGCATTAATTTCATTGTGCTTATGCTCATTTTGAAGATTTTGACTGTTTCACCTGAAGTGTACAATCAGGGGCTGAAAACGCATTTAAAGCAATAAAAAGTGCATTTTGGCTCTCACACCTAAACTAAACATTGTAGACTCAAAATGTTTGCTGTATTTAGTGTATTTTAGCATCCTGAAGATGATTTCAGCATGCATTTCATTGTGCGAATGTTTATTTTAAAGATTTTGGCAGTTTCACCTGAAGTGTATAATCAGGGGCTGAGAACGCATTTAAAGCAATAAAAAGTTCATTTTGGCTCTCACACCTAAACTAAACAATGTAGACTTAAAACAATTGCTGTATTTAGTGTATTTTAGCATCCTGAAGATGATTCCAGCTTGCATTTTATTGTGCTTATGCTCATTTTGAAGATTTTGACAGTTTCATCTGAAGTGCACAATCAGGGGCTGAAAACACATTTAAAGCAATACAAAGTTCATCTTGGCTCTCACACCAAAACTAAACGTTGTAGACTCAAAATGTTTGCTGTATTTAGTGTATTTTAGCATCCTGAAGATTATTCCAGCATTAATTTCATTGTGCTTATGCTCATTTTGAAGATTTTGACAGTTTCACCTGAAGTATACAATCAGGGGCTGAAAACGCATTTAAAGCAATAAAAAGTGCATCTTGGCTCTCACACCTAAACTAAACGTTGTAGAATAAAAATGTTTGCTGTATTTAGTGTATTTTACCATCCTGAAGATGATTACAGCATGCATTTCATTGTGCGCATGCTCATTTTGAAGATTTTGACAGTTTCACCTGAAGTGTACAATCAGGGGCTGAAAACGCATTAAAAGCAATAAAAATATTATCTTGGTTCTCACACCTAAACTTAACGTTGTAGACTCAAAATGTTTGCTGTATTTAGTGTATTTTACCATCCTGAAGATGATTACAGCATGCATATCATTGTGCGCTTGTTCATTTTGAAGGTTTGGGCATTTTCACCTTAAGTGTACAATCAGGGGCTAAAAACGCATTTAAAGCAATAAAAAGTTAATCTTGGCTCTCACACCTAAACTAAACGTTGTAGACTCAACATTTTTGCTGTATTTATTGTATTTTAGCGTCCGAAGATGATTCCAGCATGCATTTCATTGTGCACATGTTCATTTTGAAGATTTTGGCAGTTTCACCTGAAGTGTACAATCAGGGGCTGAAAACGCATTAAAGCAATAAAAAATTAAGTTTGGCTCTCACACCTAAACTAAACAATGTAGACTCAAAATGTTTGCTGTATTTAGTGTATTTTAGCAGCCTGAAGATGATTCCAGTATGCATTTCATTGTGCAAATTTTTATTCGGACAGTTTCACCTGAAGTGTACAATCGGGCTGAAAATGCATTTAAAGCAATAAAAAGTTCATTTTGGCTCTCACACCTAAACTAAACGTTGTAGACTCGCACTTTTTTGCTGTCATTAGTGTATTTTAGCAACCTGAAGATGATTCCAGCATTCATTTCATTGTGCTTATGCTCATTTTGAAGATTTTGACAGTTTCACCTGAAGTGTACAATCAGGGGCTGAAAACGCATTTAAAGCAATAAAAAGTTAATCTTGGCTCTCATACCTAAACTAAACGTTGTAGACTCAAAAATGTTGCTGTATTTAGTGTATTTTAGCATCCTGAAGAGAATTGCAGCATTAATTTCATAGTGCTTATGCTCATTTTGAAGATTTTGATAGTTTCACCTGAAGTGTACAATCGGGGGCTGAAAACGCATTTAAAGCAATAAAAAGTTAATCTTGGCTCTCATACCTAAACTAAACGTTGTAGACTCAAAAATGTTGCTGTATCTAGTGTATTTTAGCATCCTGAAGATGATTCTAGCATTAATTTCATAGTGCTTATGCTCATTTTGAAGATTTTGACAGTTTCACCTAAAGTGTACAATCAGAAGCTGAAAAAGCATTTAAAGCAATAAAAAGTAAATCTTGGCTCTCACACCTAAACTAAACGTTGTAGACTCAACAATGTTGCTGTATTAGTGTATTTTAGTATCCTGAAGATGATTCCAGCTTGCATTTTATTGTGCTTATGCTCATTTTTAAGATTTTGACCGTTTCATCTGAAGTGTACAATCAGGGGCTGAAAACGCATTTAAAGCAATAAAAAGTTCATCTTGGCTTTCACACCTAAACTTAACGTTGTAGACTCAAACTTTTTGCTGTATTTAGTGTATTTTAGCATCCTGAAGACGATTCCAGCATTAATTTCATTGTGCTTATGCTCATTTTGAAGATTTTGACAGTTTCACCTGAAGTGTACAATCAGGGGCTGAAAACGCATTTAAAGCAATAAAAAGTGCATTTTGGCTCTCACACCTAAACTAAACGTTGTAGACTCAAAATGTTTGCTGTATTTAGTGTATTTTAGCATCCTGAAGATGATTTCAGCATGCATTTCATTGTGCGAATGTTTATTTTAAAGATTTTGGCAGTTTCACCTGAAGTGTACAATCAGGGGCTGAGAACGCATTTAAAGCAATAAAAAGTTCATTTTGGCTCTCACACCTAAACTAAACAATGTAGACTTAAAAAAATTGCTGTATTTAGTGTATTTTAGCATCCTGACGATGATTCCAGCTTGCATTTTATTGTGCTTATGCTCATTTTGAAGATTTTGACAGTTTCACCTGAAGTGCACAATCAGGGGCTGAAAACGCATTTAAAGCAATAAAAAGTGCATCTTGGCTCTCACACCTAAACTAAACGTTGTAGACTCAAAATGTTTGCTGTATTTAGTGTATTTTATCATCCTGAAGATGATTCCCGCATGCATTTAATTGTGCGCATGCTCATTTGAAAGATTTTGACTTTTTCACCTGAAGTGTACAATCAGGGGCTGAAAACGCATTTAAAGCAATAAAAAGTGCATCTTGGCTCTCACACCTAAACTAAACGTTGTAGAATAAAAATGTTTGCTGTATTTAGTGTATTTTACCATCCTGAAGATGATTACAGCATGCATTTCAATGTGCGCATGCTCATTTTGAAGATTTTGACAGTTTCACCTGAAGTGTACAATCAGGGGCTGAAAACGCATTTAAAGCAATAAAAATATTATCTTGGCTCTCACACCTAAACTTAACGTTGTAGACTCAACATTTTTGCTGTATTTAGTGTATTTTAGCATCCTGAAGATGATTCCAGCATGCATTTCATTGTGCGCATGTTCATTTTGAAGATTTGGGCATTTTCACCTTAAGTGTACAATCAGGGGCTAAAAACGCATTTAAAGCAATAAAAAGTTCATTTTGGCTCTCACACCTAAACTAAACGTTGTAGACTCGCACTTTTTGCTGTCATTAGTGTATTTTAGAAACCTGAAGATGATTCCAGGAAGATGATTTATGCTCATTTTGAAGATTTTGACAGTTTCACCTGAAGTGTACAATCAGGGGCTGAAAACGCATTTAAAGCAATAAAAAGTTAATCTTGGCTCTCATACCTAAACTAAACGTTGTAGACTCAAAAATGTTGCTGTATTTAGTGTATTTTAGCATCCTGAAGAGAATTGCAGCATTAATTTCATAGTGCTTATGCTCATTTGGAAGATTTTGATAGTTTCACCTGAAGTGTACAATCGGGGGCTGAAAACGCATTTAAAGCAATAAAAAGTTAATCTTGACTCTCATACCTAAACTAAACGTTGTAGACTCAAAAATGTTGCTGTATCTAGTGTATTTTAGCATCCTGAAGATGATTCTAGCATTAATTTCATAGTGCTTATGCTCATTTTGAAGATTTTGACAGTTTCACCTAAAGTGTACAATCAGAAGCTGAAAAAGCATTTAAAGCAATAAAAAGTAAATCTTGGCTCTCACACCTAAACTAAACGTTGTAGACTCAACAATGTTGCTATATTAGTGTATTTTAGTATCCTGAAGATGATTCCAGCTTGCATTTTATTGTGCTTATGCTCATTTTTAAGATTTTGACAGTTTCATCTGAAGTGTACAATCAGGGGCTGAAAACGCATTTAAAGCAATAAAAAGTTCATCTTGGCTCTCACACCTAAACTTAACGTTGTAGACTGAAACTTTTTGCTGTATTTAGTGTATTTTAGCATCCTGAAGATGATTTCAGCATGCATTTCATTGTGCGAATGTTTATTTTAAAGATTTTGGCAGTTTCACCTGAAGTGTACAATCAGGGGCTGAGAACGCATTTAAAGCAATAAAAAGTTCATTTTGGCTCTCACACCTAAACTAAACAATGTAGACTTAAAAAAATTGCTGTATTTAGTGTATTTTAGCATCCTCAAGATGATTCCAGCTTGCATTTTATTGTGCTTATGCTCATTTTGAAGATTTTGACAGTTTCACCTGAAGTGCACAATCAGGGGCTGAAAACACATTTAAAGCAATACAAAGTTCATCTTGGCTCTCACACCAAAACTAAACGTTGTAGACTCAAAATGTTTGCTGTATTTAGTGTATTTTAGCATCCTGAAGATTATTCCAGCATTAATTTCATTGTGCTTATGCTCATTTTGAAGATTTTGACAGTTTCACCTAAAGTGTACAATCAGAAGCTGAAAAAGCATTTAAAGCAATAAAAAGTAAATCTTGGCTCTCACACCTAAACTAAACGTTGTAGACTCAACAATGTTGCTGTATTAGTGTATTTTAGTATCCTGAAGATGATTCCAGCTTGCATTTTATTGTGCTTATGCTCATTTTTAAGATTTTGACAGTTTCATCTGAAGTGTACAATCAGGGGCTGAAAACGCATTTAAAGCAATAAAAAGTTCATCTTGGCTCTCACACCTAAACTTAACGTTGTACACTGAAACTTTTTGCTGTATTTAGTGTATTTTAGCATCCTGAAGACGATTCCAGCATTAATTTCATTGTGCTTATGCTCATTTTGAAGATTTTGACTGTTTCACCTGAAGTGTACAATCAGGGGCTGAAAACGCATTTAAAGCAATAAAAAGTGCATTTTGGCTCTCACACCTAAACTAAACATTGTAGACTCAAAATGTTTGCTGTATTTAGTGTCTTTTAGCATCCTGAAGATGATTTCAGCATGCATTTCATTGTGCGAATGTTTATTTTAAAGATTTTGGCAGTTTCACCTGAAGTGTATAATCAGGGGCTGAGAACGCATTTAAAGCAATAAAAAGTTCATTTTGGCTCTCACACCTAAACTAAACAATGTAGACTTAAAACAATTGCTGTATTTAGTGTATTTTAGCATCCTGAAGATGATTCCAGCTTGCATTTTATTGTGCTTATGCTCATTTTGAAGATTTTGACAGTTTCATCTGAAGTGCACAATCAGGGGCTGAAAACACATTTAAAGCAATACAAAGTTCATCTTGGCTCTCACACCAAAACTAAACGTTGTAGACTCAAAATGTTTGCTGTATTTAGTGTATTTTAGCATCCTGAAGATTATTCCAGCATTAATTTCATTGTGCTTATGCTCATTTTGAAGATTTTGACAGTTTCACCTGAAGTGTACAATCAGGGGCTGAAAACGCATTTAAAGCAATAAAAAGGGCATCTTGGCTCTCATACCTAAACTAAACGTTGTAGAATAAAAATGTTTGCTGTATTTAGTGTATTTTACCATCCTGAAGATGATTACAGCATGCATTTCATTGTGCGCATGCTCATTTTGAAGATTTTGACAGTTTCACCTGAAGTGTACAATCAGGGGCTGAAAACGCATTAAAAGCAATAAAAATATTATCTTGGTTCTCACACCTAAACTTAACGTTGTAGACTCAACATTTTTGCTGTATATAGCGTATTTTAGCATCCTGAAGATGATTCCAGCATTAATTTCATTGTGCTTATGCTCATTTTGAAGATTTTGACAGTTTCACCTGAAGTGTACAATCAGGGGCTGAAAACGCATTTAAAGCAATAAAAAGTGCATTTTGGCTCTCACACCTAAACTAAACGTTGTAGACTCAAAATGTTTGCTGTATTTAGTGTATTTTACCATCCTGAAGATGATTACAGCATGCATTTCATTGTGCGCATGTTCATTTTGAAGGTTTGGGCATTTTCACCTTAAGTGTACAATCAGGGGCTAAAAACGCATTTAAAGCAATAAAAAGTTAATCTTGGCTCTCACACCTAAACTAAACGTTGTAGACTCAACATTTTTGCTGTATTTATTGTATTTTAGCGTCCGAAGATGATTCCAGCATGCATTTCATTGTGCACATGTTCATTTTGAAGATTTTGGCAGTTTCACCTGAAGTGTACAATCAGGGGCTGAAAACGCATTAAAGCAATAAAAAATTAAGTTTGGCTCTCACACCTAAACTAAACAATGTAGACTCAAAATGTTTGCTGTATTTAGTGTATTTTAGCAGCCTGAAGATGATTCCAGTATGCATTTCATTGTGTGCATGCTCATTTGAAAGATTTTGACAGTTTCACCTGAAGTTTACAATCAGGGGCTAAAAACGCATTTAAAGCAATAAAAAGTTTATCTTGGCTCTCACACCTAAACTTAATGTTGTAGACTCAACATTTTTGCTGTATATAGCGTATTTTAGCATCCTGAAGATGATTCCAGCATGCATTTCATTGTGCAAATTTTTATTTGGACAGTTTCACCTGAAGTGTACAATCGGGCTGAAAATGCATTTAAAGCAATAAAAAGTTCATTTTGGCTCTCACACCTAAACTAAACGTTGTAGACTCGCACTTTTTTGCTGTCATTAGTGTATTTTAGCAACCTGAAGATGATTCCAGCATTCATTTCATTGTGCTTATGCTCATTTTGAAGATTTTGACAGTTTCACCTGAAGTGTACAATCAGGGGCTGAAAACGCATTTAAAGCAATAAAAAGTTAATCTTGGCTCTCATACCTAAACTAAACGTTGTAGACTCAAAAATGTTGCTGTATTTAGTGTATTTTAGCATCCTGAAGAGAATTGCAGCATTAATTTCATAGTGCTTATGCTCATTTTGAAGATTTTGATAGTTTCACCTGAAGTGTACAATCGGGGGCTGAAAACGCATTTAAAGCAATAAAAAGTTAATCTTGGCTCTCATACCTAAACTAAACGTTGTAGACTCAAAAATGTTGCTGTATCTAGTGTATTTTAGCATCCTGAAGATGATTCTAGCATTAATTTCATAGTGCTTATGCTCATTTTGAAGATTTTGACAGTTTCACCTAAAGTGTACAATCAGAAGCTGAAAAAGCATTTAAAGCAATAAAAAGTAAATCTTGGCTCTCACACCTAAACTAAACGTTGTAGACTCAACAATGTTGCTGTATTAGTGTATTTTAGTATCCTGAAGATGATTCCAGCTTGCATTTTATTGTGCTTATGCTCATTTTTAAGATTTTGACCGTTTCATCTGAAGTGTACAATCAGGGGCTGAAAACGCATTTAAAGCAATAAAAAGTTCATCTTGGCTCTCACACCTAAACTTAACGTTGTAGACTCGCACTTTTTTGCTGTCATTAGTGTATTTTAGCAACCTGAAGATGATTCCAGCATTCATTTCATTGTGCTTATGCTCATTTTGAAGATTTTGACAGTTTCACCTGAAGTGTACAATCAGGGGCTGAAAACGCATTTAAAGCAATAAAAAGTGCATCTTGGCTCTCACACCTAAACTAAACGTTGTAGAATAAGAATGTTTGCTGTATTTAGTGTATTTTAGCATCCTGAAGACGATTCCAGCATTAATTTCATTGTGCTTATGCTCATTTTGAAGATTTTGGCAGTTTCACCTGAAGTGTACAATCAGGGGCTGAGAACGCATTTAAAGCAATAAAAAGTTCATTTTGGCTCTCACACCTAAACTAAACAATGTAGACTTAAAAAAATTGCTGTATTTAGTGTATTTTAGCATCCTGACGATGATTCCAGCTTGCATTTTATTGTGCTTATGCTCATTTTGAAGATTTTGACAGTTTCACCTGAAGTGCACAATCAGGGGCTGAAAACACATTTAAAGCAATACAAAGTTCATCTTGGCTCTCACACCAAAACTAAACGTTGTAGACTCAAAATGTTTGCTGTATTTAGTGTATTTTAGCATCCTGAAGATTATTCCAGCATTAATTTCATTGTGCTTATGCTCATTTTGAAGATTTTGACAGTTTCACCTAAAGTGTACAATCAGAAGCTGAAAAAGCATTTAAAGCAATAAAAAGTAAATCTTGGCTCTCACACCTAAACTAAACGTTGTAGACTCAACAATGTTGCTGTATTAGTGTATTTTAGTATCCTGAAGATGATTCCAGCTTGCATTTTATTGTGCTTATGCTCATTTTTAAGATTTTGACAGTTTCATCTGAAGTGTACAATCAGGGGCTGAAAACGCATTTAAAGCAATAAAAAGTTCATCTTGGCTCTCACACCTAAACTTAACGTTGTAGACTGAAACTTTTTGCTGTATTTAGTGTATTTTAGCATCCTGAAGACGATTCCAGCATTAATTTCATTGTGCTTATGCTCATTTTGAAGATTTTGACTGTTTCACCTGAAGTGTACAATCAGGGGCTGAAAACGCATTTAAAGCAATAAAAAGTGCATTTTGGCTCTCACACCTAAACTAAACATTGTAGACTCAAAATGTTTGCTGTATTTAGTGTCTTTTAGCATCCTGAAGATGATTTCAGCATGCATTTCATTGTGCGAATGTTTATTTTAAAGATTTTGGCAGTTTCACCTGAAGTGTATAATCAGGGGCTGAGAACGCATTTAAAGCAATAAAAAGTTCATTTTGGCTCTCACACCTAAACTAAACAATGTAGACTTAAAACAATTGCTGTATTTAGTGTATTTTAGCATCCTGAAGATGATTCCAGCTTGCATTTTATTGTGCTTATGCTCATTTTGAAGATTTTGACAGTTTCATCTGAAGTGCACAATCAGGGGCTGAAAACACATTTAAAGCAATACAAAGTTCATCTTGGCTCTCACACCAAAACTAAACGTTGTAGACTCAAAATGTTTGCTGTATTTAGTGTATTTTAGCATCCTGAAGATTATTCCAGCATTAATTTCATTGTGCTTATGCTCATTTTGAAGATTTTGACAGTTTCACCTGAAGTGTACAATCAGGGGCTGAAAACGCATTTAAAGCAATAAAAAGTGCATCTTGGCTCTCACACCTAAACTAAACGTTGTAGAATAAAAATGTTTGCTGTATTTAGTGTATTTTACCATCCTGAAGATGATTACAGCATGCATTTCATTGTGCGCATGCTCATTTTGAAGATTTTGACAGTTTCACCTGAAGTGTACAATCAGGGGCTGAAAACGCATTAAAAGCAATAAAAATATTATCTTGGTTCTCACACCTAAACTTAACGTTGTAGACTCAACATTTTTGCTGTATATAGCGTATTTTAGCATCCTGAAGATGATTCCAGCATTAATTTCATTGTGCTTATGCTCATTTTGAAGATTTTGACAGTTTCACCTGAAGTGTACAATCAGGGGCTGAAAACGCATTTAAAGCAATAAAAAGTGCATTTTGGCTCTCACACCTAAACTAAACGTTGTAGACTCAAAATGTTTGCTGTATTTAGTGTATTTTACCATCCTGAAGATGATTACAGCATGCATTTCATTGTGCGCATGTTCATTTTGAAGGTTTGGGCATTTTCACCTTAAGTGTACAATCAGGGGCTAAAAACGCATTTAAAGCAATAAAAAGTTAATCTTGGCTCTCACAACTAAACTAAACGTTGTAGACTCAACATTTTTGCTGTATTTATTGTATTTTAGCGTCCGAAGATGATTCCAGCATGCATTTCATTGTGCACATGTTCATTTTGAAGATTTTGGCAGTTTCACCTGAAGTGTACAATCAGGGGCTGAAAACGCATTAAAGCAATAAAAAATTAAGTTTGGCTCTCACACCTAAACTAAACAATGTAGACTCAAAATGTTTGCTGTATTTAGTGTATTTTAGCAGCCTGAAGATGATTCCAGTATGCATTTCATTGTGTGCATGCTCATTTGAAAGATTTTGACAGTTTCACCTGAAGTTTACAATCAGGGGCTAAAAACGCATTTAAAGCAATAAAAAGTTTATCTTGGCTCTCACACCTAAACTTAATGTTGTAGACTCAACATTTTTGCTGTATATAGCGTATTTTAGCATCCTGAAGATGATTCCAGCATGCATTTCATTGTGCAAATTTTTATTTGGACAGTTTCACCTGAAGTGTACAATCGGGCTGAAAATGCATTTAAAGCAATAAAAAGTTCATTTTGGCTCTCACACCTAAACTAAACGTTGTAGACTCGCACTTTTTTGCTGTCATTAGTGTATTTTAGCAACCTGAAGATGATTCCAGCATTCATTTCATTGTGCTTATGCTCATTTTGAAGATTTTGACAGTTTCACCTGAAGTGTACAATCAGGGGCTGAAAACGCATTTAAAGCAATAAAAAGTTAATCTTGGCTCTCATACCTAAACTAAACGTTGTAGACTCAAAAATGTTGCTGTATTTAGTGTATTTTAGCATCCTGAAGAGAATTGCAGCATTAATTTCATAGTGCTTATGCTCATTTTGAAGATTTTGATAGTTTCACCTGAAGTGTACAATCGGGGGCTGAAAACGCATTTAAAGCAATAAAAAGTTAATCTTGACTCTCATACCTAAACTAAACGTTGTAGACTCAAAAATGTTGCTGTATCTAGTGTATTTTAGCATCCTGAAGATGATTCTAGCATTAATTTCATAGTGCTTATGCTCATTTTGAAGATTTTGACAGTTTCACCTAAAGTGTACAATCAGAAGCTGAAAAAGCATTTAAAGCAATAAAAAGTAAATCTTGGCTCTCACACCTAAACGAAACGTTGTAGACTCAACAATGTTGCTATATTAGTGTATTTTAGTATCCTGAAGATGATTCCAGCTTGCATTTTATTGTGCTTATGCTTATTTTTAAGATTTTGACAGTTTCATCTGAAGTGTACAATCAGGGGCTGAAAACGCATTTAAAGCAATAAAAAGTTCATCTTGGCTCTCACACCTAAACTTAACGTTGTAGACTCAAACTTGTTGCTGTATTTAGTGTATTTTAGCATCCTGAAGACGATTCCAGCATTAATTTCATTGTGCTTATGCTCATTTTGAAGATTTTGACAGTTTCACCTGAAGTGTACAATCAGGGGCTGAAAACGCATTTAAAGCAATAAAAAGTGCATTTTGGCTCTCACACCTAAACTAAACGTTGTAGACTCAAAATGTTTGCTGTATTTAGTGTATTTTAGCATCCTGAAGATGATTTCAGCATGCATTTCATTGTGCGAATGTTTATTTTAAAGATTTTGGCAGTTTCACCTGAAGTGTACAATCAGGGGCTGAGAACGCATTTAAAGCAATAAAAAGTTCATTTTGGCTCTCACACCTAAACTAAACAATGTAGACTTAAAAAAATTGCTGTATTTAGTGTATTTTAGCATCCTGAAGATGATTCCAGCTTGCATTTTATTGTGCTTATGCTCATTTTGAAGATTTTGACAGTTTCACCTGAAGTGCAGAATCAGGGGCTGAAAACGCATTTAAAGCAATAAAAAGTGCATCTTGGCTCTCACACCTAAACTAAACGTTGTAGACTCAAAATGTTTGCTGTATTTAGTGTATTTTATCATCCTGAAGATGATTCCCGCATGCATTTAATTGTGCGCATGCTCATTTGAAAGATTTTGACTTTTTCACCTGAAGTGTACAATCAGGGGCTGAAAACGCATTTAAAGCAATAAAAAGTGCATCATGGCTCTCACACCTAAACTAAACGTTGTAGAATAAAAATGTTTGCTGTATTTAGTGTATTTTACCATCCTGAAGATGATTACAGCATGCATTTCAATGTGCGCATGCTCATTTTGAAGATTTTGACAGTTTCACCTGAAGTGTACAATCAGGGGCTGAAAACGCATTTAAAGCAATAAAAATATTATCTTGGCTCTCACACCTAAACTTAACGTTGTAGACTCAACATTTTTGCTGTATTTAGTGTATTTTAGCATCCTGAAGATGATTCCAGCATGCATTTCATTGTGCGCATGTTCATTTTGAAGATTTGGGCATTTTCACCTTAAGTGTACAATCAGGGGCTAAAAACGCATTTAAAGCAATAAAAAGTTCATTTTGGCTCTCACACCTAAACTAAACGTTGTAGACTCGCACTTTTTGCTGTCATTAGTGTATTTTAGAAACCTGAAGATGATTCCAGCATTCATTTCATTGTGCTTATGCTCATTTTGAAGATTTTGACAGTTTCACCTGAAGTGTACAATCAGGGGCTGAAAACGCATTTAAAGCAATAAAAAGTTAATCTTGGCTCTCATACCTAAACTAAACGTTGTAGACTCAAAAATGTTGCTGTATTTAGTGTATTTTAGCATCCTGAAGAGAATTGCAGCATTAATTTCATAGTGCTTATGCTCATTTTGAAGATTTGGATAGTTTCACCTGAAGTGTACAATCAGGGGCTGAAAACGCATTTAAAGCAATAAAAAGTTAATCTTGACTCTCATACCTAAACTAAACGTTGTAGACTCAAAAATGTTGCTGTATCTAGTGTATTTTAGCATCCTGAAGATGATTCTAGCATTAATTTCATAGTGCTTATGCTCATTTTGAAGATTTTGACAGTTTCACCTAAAGTGTACAATCAGAAGCTGAAAAAGCATTTAAAGCAATAAAAAGTAAATCTTGGCTCTCACACCTAAACTAAACGTTGTAGACTCAACAATGTTGCTATATTAGTGTATTTTAGTATCCTGAAGATAATTCCAGCTTGCATTTTATTGTGCTTGTGCTCATTTTTAAGATTTTGACAGTTTCATCTGAAGTGTACAATCAGGGGCTGAAAACGCATTTAAAGCAATAAAAAGTTCATCTTGGCTCTCACACCTAAACTTAACGTTGTAGACTCAAACTTGTTGCTGTATTTAGTGTATTTTAGCATCCTGAAGACGATTCCAGCATTAATTTCATTGTGCTTATGCTCATTTTGAAGATTTTGACAGTTTCACCTGAAGTGTACAATCAGGGGCTGAAAACGCATTTAAAGCAATAAAAAGTGCATTTTGGCTCTCACACCTAAACTAAACGTTGTAGACTCAAAATGTTTGCTGTATTTAGTGTATTTTAGCATCCTGAAGATGATTTCAGCATGCATTTCATTGTGCGAATGTTTATTTTAAAGGTTTTGGCAGTTTCACCTGAAGTGTACAATCAGGGGCTGAGAACGCATTTAAAGCAATAAAAAGTTCATTTTGGCTCTCACACCTAAACTAAACAATGTAGACTTAAAAAAATTGCTGTATTTAGTGTATTTTAGCATCCTGAAGATGAATCCAGCTTGCATTTTATTGTGCTTATGCTCATTTTGAAGATTTTGACAGTTTCACCTGAAGTGCACAATCAGGGGCTGAAAACGCATTTAAAGCAATAAAAAGTGCATCTTGGCTCTCACACCTAAACTAAACGTTGTAGACTCAAAATGTTTGCTGTATTTAGTGTATTTTACCATCCTGAAGATGATTACAGCATGCATTTTATTGTGCGCATGCTCATTTTGAAGATTTTGACAGTTTCACCTGAAGTGTACAATCAGGGGCTGAAAACGCATTTAAAGCAATAAAAATATTATCTTGGCTCTCACACCTAAACTTAACGTTGTAGACTCAACATTTTTGCTGTATTTAGTGTATTTTAGCATCCTGAAGATGATTCCAGCATGCATTTCATTGTGCGCATGTTCATTTTGAAGATTTGGGCATTTTCACCTTAAGTGTACAATCAGGGGCTAAAAACGCATTTAAAGCAATAAAAAGTTCATTTTGGCTCTCACACCTAAACTAAACGTTGTAGACTCGCACTTTTTGCTGTCATTAGTGTATTTTAGAAACCTGAAGATGATTCCAGCATTCATTTCATTGTGCTTATGCTCATTTTGAAGATTTTGACAGTTTCACCTGAAGTGTATAATCAGGGGCTGAGAACGCATTTAAAGCAATAAAAAGTGCATCTTGGCTCTCACACCTAAACTAAACGTTGTAGAATAAAAATGTTTGCTGTATTTAGTGTATTTTACCATCCTGAATATGATTACAGCATGCATTTCATTGTGCGCATGTTCATTTTGAAGATTTGGGCATTTTCACCTTAAGTGTACAATCAGGGGCTAAAAACGCATTTAAAGCAATAAAAAGTTCATCTTGGCTCTCACACCTTAACTAAACGTTGTAGACTCAACATTTTTGCTGTATTTATTGTATTTTAGCGTCCAAAGATGATTCCAGCATGCATTTCATTGTGCACATGTTCATTTTGAAGATTTTGACAGTTTCACCTGAAGTGTACAATCAGGGGCTGAAAACGCATTAAAGCAATAAAAAATTAAGTTTGGCTCTCACACCTAAACTAAACAATGTAGACTCAAAATGTTTGCTGTATTTAGTGTATTTTAGCAGCCTGAAGATGATTCCAGTATGCATTTCATTGTGTGCATGCTCATTTGAAAGATTTTGACAGTTTCACCTGAAGTTTACAATCAGGGGCTAAAAACGCATTTAAAGCAATAAAAAGTTTATCTTGGCTCTCACACCTAAACTTAATGTTATAGACTCAACATTTTTGCTGTATATAGCGTATTTTAGCATCCTGAAGATGATTCCAGCATGCATTTCATTGTGCAAATTTTTATTTTGACAGTTTCACTTGAAGTGTACAATCGGGCTGAAAATGCATTTAAAGCAATAAAAAGTTCATTTTGGCTCTCACACCTAAACTAAACGTTGTAGACTCGCACTTTTTGCTGTCATTAGTGTATTTTAGCAACCTGAAGATGATTCCAGCATTCATTTCATTGTGCTTATGCTCATTTAGAAGATTTTGACAGTTTCACCTGAAGTGTACAATCAGGGGCTGAAAACGCATTTAAAGCAATAAAAAGTTAATCTTGGCTCTCATACCTAAACTAAACGTTGTAGACTCAAAAATGTTGCTGTATTTAGTGTATTTTAGCATCCTGAAGAGAATTGCAGCATTAATTTCATAGTGCTTATGCTCATTTTGATAGTTTCACCTGAAGTGTACAATCAGGGGCTGAAAACACATTTAAAGCAATAAAAAGTGCATCTTGGCTCTCACACCTAAACTAAACGTTGTAGACCCAAAATGTTTGCTGTATTTAGTGTATTTTAGCATCCTGAAGATGATTCCAGTATGCATTTCATTGTGTGCATGCTCATTTTGAAGATTTTGACAGTTTCACCTGAAGTGTACAATCGGGCTGAAAATGCATTTAAAGCAATAAAAAGTTCATTTTGGCTCTCACACCTTAACTAAATGTTGTAGACTCAAACGTTTTGCTGTGATTAGTGTATTTTAGCAACTTGAAGATGATTCCAGCATTAATTTCATTGTGCTTTTGCTCATTTTGAAGATGATTCCAGCATTAATTTCATTGTGCTTTTGCTCATTTTGAAGATTTTGACAGTTTCACCTGCTGTGTACAATCAGGGGCTGAAAACGCATTTAAAGCAATAAAAAGTTCATCTTGGCTCTCACACCTAAACTAAACGTTGTAGACTCAACATTTTTGCTGTATTTAGTGTATTTTAGCATCCTGAAGATGATTCCAGCTTGCATTTTATTGTGCTTATGCTAATTTTTAAGATTTTGGCAGTGTCACCTGAAGTGTACAATCAGGAGCTGAAAACTTACTAATAAAAAGTTAATCCTGGCTCTCAAACCTAAACTAAACAATGTAGACTCAAAATTGTTGCTGTATTTAGTGTATTTTAGCATCATGAAGATGATTTCAGCATGCATTTCTTTGTGCGCATGCTCATTTGTAAGATTTTGACAGTTTCACCTGAAGTGTACAATCATGGGCTGAAAACGCATTTAAAGCAATAAAGAGTTCATCTTGGCTCTCACACCTAAACTAAACGTTGCAGACTCAATATATTTGCTGTATTTAGTGTATTTTAGCATCCTGAAGATGATTCCAGCATGCATTTAATTGTGCGCATGCTCATTTGAAAGATTTTGACTTTTTCACCTGAAGTGTACAATCATGGGCTGAAAACGCATTTAAAGAACATGATGAAGATGATTCGAGCGACTTTTCATACGACGTTTGGACAAATTTGATGATCTTAAATCACGATCATCTGAAATAGAGGAGTTGACGATTTCCCTGTTTTAAAAACATTTGTCTTTTAGGGTTCAACCAGGGTGTCATTTACAGCATCCATCTGCGGTCACATTAGGTTCTCACTCTATATTTGTCAGTTTCACAACCCAAACAAACGTACTGACTGGAATTTTCACTGCAGTAAGTGCTTTTGTTGGGGTAGTGTTGCTGCAGCAACGTACGTCTTATGTTCCGTTCCGTTCCGTCTTCAATTCCGCTTATCCGGGGTCGGGTCGCGGGGGCAGCAGCTTTAGCAGGGAAGCCCAGACTTCCCTCTCCTCAGCCACTTCAGCCAGCTCCTCCGATGGGATCCCAAGGCGTTCCCAAGCCAGCCGTGAGACGTAGTCTCTCCAGCGTGTCCTGGGTCGTCCCCGAGGCCTCCTGCCGGTAGGACATGCCCGGAACACCTCCCCAGGGAGGCGCCCAGGAGGCATCCGAACCAGATGCCCCAGCCACCTCAACTGGTTCCTCTCAACGTGGAGGAGTAGCGGCTCGACGCTGAGTCCCTCCCGAATGACCGAGCTTCTCACCCTATCTCTAAGGGAGAGCCCGGCTACCCTGCGGAGGAAACTCATTTCGGCCGCTTGTATCCGGGATCTCGTTCTTTCGGTCATGACCCACAGCTCGTGACCATAGGTGAGGACAGGAACGTAGATCGACCGGTAAATCGAGAGCTTTGCCTTTCGGCTCAGCTCCTTCTTCACCACAACGGACCGATACAGCGTCCGCATCACTGCAGACGCTGCACCGATCCGTCTGTCGATCTCCCGCTCTAACCTACCCTCACTCGTGAACAAGACCCCCAGATACTTGAACTCCTCCACTTGGGGCAGGACCTCATCCCCGACCCGCAGAGAGCACTCCACCCTTTTCCGACTGAGGACCATGGTCTCGGATTTGGAGGTGCTGATCCTCATCCCAACCGCTTCACACTCGGCTGCAAACCGCTCCAGTGAGAGCTGGAGATCACGGCTTGAAGAAGCCAGCAGCACCACATCATCTGCAAAAAGCAGAGATGCAATGTTGAGGCCACCAAACCGGACCCCCTCGACACTCCGGCTGCGCCTAGAAATTCTGTCCATAAAAATTACGAACAGAATCGGTGACAAAGGGCAACCTTGACGGAGTCCGACCCTCACAGGAAACGAATTCGACTTACTGCCGGCAATGCGGACCAAACTCTGACATCGGTCGTACAGGGACCGAATAGCCCGTATCAGGGGGCCCGGTACCCCATACTCCCGAAGCACCCCCCACAGGACTCCCCGAGGGACACGGTCAAACGCCTTCTCTAAGTCCACAAAACACATGTGGACTGGTTGGGCGAACTCCCACGCACCCTCAAGAATCCTGCCGAGGGTGTAGAGCTGGTCCACTGTTCCACGGCCGGGACGAAAACCACACTGCTCCTCCTGAATCCGAGATTCAACTTCCCGACGGATCCTCCTCTGCAGCACCCCCGAATAGACCTTACCTGGGAGGCTGAGGAGTGTGATCCCTCTAAAGTTGGAACACACCCTCCGGTCCCCCTTCTTAAAAAGAGGAACCACCACCCCGGTCTGCCAATCCAGAGGCACTGTCCCTGATGTCCACGCGATGTTGTAGAGACGTGTCAACCACGACAGCCCCACTACATCCAGAGCCTTTAGGAACTCCGGGCGAACCTCATCCACCCCCGAGGCCCTGCCACCGAGAAGCTTTCCAACCACTTCAGTGACTTCGACCCCAGAGATAGGGGGGCCCACCTCAGAGTCCCCAGACCCTGCTTCCTCAAAGGAAGGCGTGTTGGTGGAATTGAGGAGGTCTTCGAAGTATTCTCCCCACCGATTCACGATGTCCCAAGTCGAGGTCAACAGCACCCCATCTCCACTATACACAGTGTTAATGGCGCACTGCTTTCCCCTCCTGAGACGCCGGATGGTGGACCAGAATTTCCTCGAAGCCGTCCGGAAGTCGTTCTCCATGGCCTCACCGAACTCCTCCCATGTCCGAGTTTTTGCCTCAGCGACCACCGAAGCCGCATTCCGCTTGGCCAGCCGGTACCTGTCAGCAGCCTCCGGAGTCCCACAGGCCAAAAAGGCCCAATAGGACTCCTTCTTCAGCTTGACGGCATCCCTTACCGCTGGTGTCCACCAGCGGGTTCGAGGATTGCCGCCCCGACAGGCACCAACCACCTTACGGCCACAGCTCCGATCGGCCGCTTCAACAATGGAAGCACGGAACATGGTCCATTCGGACTCAACGTCCCCCGCCTCCCCCGGGACAACGGAGAAGCTCTGCCGCAGGTGGGCGTTGAAACTCTTTCTGACAGGGGATTCTGCCAGACGTTCCCAGCAGACCCTCACAATACGTTTGGGCCTGCCTGGTCGGACCAGCATCTTACCCCGCCATCGGAGCCAACACACCACCAGGTGGTGATCAGTTGACAGCTCCGCCCCTCTCTTAACCCGAGTGTCCAACACATACGGCCGCAAATCCGATGACACGACTACAAAGTCGATCATCGAACTGCGGCCTAGGGTGTCCTGGTGCCAAGTGCACATGTGGACACCCTTGTGCTTGAACATGGTGTTCGTTATGGTCAGTCCGTGACGAGCACAGAAGTCCAACAACAAAACACCGCTCGGGTTTCGATCGGGGGGGCCGTTCCTCCCAATCACGCCCCTCCAGGTCTCACTGTCATTACCCACGTGAGCGTTGAAGTCCCCCAGCAGAACGAGGGAGTCCCCGGGGGGAGCGCTCTCCAGCACACCCTCCAAGGACTCCAGAAAGGGTGGGTACTCTGAGCTGTTGTTCGGTGCATAAGCACAAACAACAGTCAGGACCCGTCCCCCCACCCGTAGGCGGAGGGAGGCTACCCTCTCGTTCACCGGGGTAAACCCCAACGCACAGGCGCCCAGCCGGGGGGCAATGAGTATGCCCACACCTGCTCTGCGCCTCTCACCGTGGGCAACTCCAGAGTGGAAGAGGGTCCAGCCCCTCTCGAGAGGATTGGTACCAGAACCCAAGCCGTGTGTGGAGGTGAGTCCGACTATATCTAGTCGGAACTTCTCAGCCTCGCACATCAGCTCGGGCTCCTTCCCTGTCAGAGAGGTGACATTCCATGTCCCCAGAACTAGCTTCAGTAGCCGAGGGTCGGACCGCCAAGGCCCCCGCCTTTGGCTGCCACCCAGCTCACTGCGCACCCGACCCCTTTGGCCCCTTCCACCGGTGGTGAGCCCATGGGAGGGGGGACCCACGTTGCCTTTTCGGGCTGTGCCCGGCCGGGCCCCATGGGTGTAGGCCCGGCCACCAGACGCTCGTCTTCGAGCCCCACCTCCAGGCCTAGCTCCAGAGGGGGGCCCCGGTGACCCGCGTCCGGGCAAGGGAAACGAAAATCCAAAGTTTGTATGCATCATTGGGGTCCTTCGAGCCATGCTTTGTCTGGTCCCTCACCTAGGACCTGTTTGCCATGGGTGGCCCTACCAGGGGCATGAAGCTCCGGACAACATAGCTCCCAGGTTCATTGGGACACGCAAACCCCTCCACCACGATAAGGTGATGACTCACGGAGGAGGTACGTCTTATGTCCGTTAGGAAATGGTAGGAACTTGACTCCCAGATTTGTATGGCCCTTGCATAGGTTATAGTTAAATGTTCAACGGAGTAAGTCTCCTTTTTGGTTGCTTTTGCATTACTGACATATTTGAAAAATGTCAATCAATCACTTCGTGATGACCTCAAATGGAAACACCAATGTTATTTTTCTTTTCATAAGTGCTTCCTTTTAGGGTTCTCTCGGCTGCGAGATTTTCTGAAGACAGCTGCTCAAACTGATAACCATCACATGAATTGTCAACGATTCTAGTCCATTCATCGAATGGGAGGACTGCAATGTGTTCCAGAGCCTATTGTGTGCATGGAAGGCGGGGTTGAGTTTCATTGGCCAATGTCTTTATTTAAAGTGGTTATCATTGCAGGCTGCATATCTTCTCCACTTTAGGATCTTCGGCAAGGCAGGAATGATACAATAACAATTGGACAATCTCCAACAGAATGGAAGACACTCCCTCTAAGTCTGTTTCATTGACCCAACTTGAGTACTGCCTTGAGTTTGAGCAATAGTAAGTGCTACTTGTTGGGGCAGTCATACAGTCATGATCCAAATGAAAAGCGTACACGATGGTGTTATATGTCTGTTTGAGAGATCACTTTGTACAAACAAAGTCTGCAAGATTGCTCAAACAAAAGCACTCACTTGTGTTCAGAAAACAGTAAGTGCTTCTTGTTGGGGTAGTTCTGGCGACTTTTCATACGACGTTTGGACAAATTTGATGATCTTAAATCCCGATCATCTGAAATAGAGGAGTTGGCGATTTCCCTGTTTTAAAAACATTTGTCTTTTAGGGTCCAACCAGGGTGTACTGTTACTGGCATATTTGAAAAATGTCAATCAATCACTTTGTGATGACCTCAAATGGAAACGCCAATGTTATTTTTCTTTTCATAAGTGCTTCCTTTTGGGGTTCTCTCGGCTGCGAGTTTTTCTGGAGACAGCTGCTCACACTGATAACCATCACATGAATTGACAACGATTCTAGCCCATTCATCGAATGGGAGGACTGCAATGGGTCCAACCAGGGTGTCATTTACAGCATCCATCTGCGGTCACATTAGGTTCTCACTCTATATTTGTCAGTTTCACAACCCAAACAAACGTACTGACTAGAATTTTCACTGCAGTAAGTGCTTTTGTTGGGGTAGTGTTGCTGCAGCAACGTACGTCTTATGTCCGTTAGGAAATGGTAGGAACTTGACTCCCAGATTTGTATGGCCCTTGCATAGGTTATAGTTAAATGTTCAACGGAGTAAGGCTCCTTTTTGGTTGCTTTTGCATTACTGACATATTTGAAAAATGTCAATCAATCACTTCGTGATGACCTCAAATGGAAACACCAATGTTATTTTTCTTTTCATAAGTGCTTCCTTTTAGGGTTCTCTCGGCTGCGAGATTTTCTGAAGACAGCTGCTCAAACTGATAACCATCACATGAATTGTCAACGATTCTAGTCCATTCATCGAATGGGAGGACTGCAATGTGTTCCAGAGCCTATTGTATGCATGGAAGGCGGGGTTGAGTTGAGTACTGCCTTGAGTTTGAGCAATAGTAAGTGCTACTTGTTGGGGCAGTCATACAGTCATGATCCAAATGAAAAGCGTACACGATGGTGTTATATGTCTGTTTGAGAGATCACTTTGTACAAACAAAGTCTGCAAGATTGCTCAAACAAAAGCACTCACTTGTGTTCAGAGAACAGTAAGTGCTTCTTGTTGGGGTAGTTCTGGCGACTTTTCATACGACGTTTGGACAAATTTGATGATCTTAAATCACGATCATCTGAAATAGAGGAGTTGGCGATTTCCCTGTTTTAAAAACATTTGTCTTTTAGGGTCCAACCAGGGTGTACTGTTACTGGCATATTTGAAAAATGTCAATCAATCACTTTGTGATGACCTCAAATGGAAACGCCAATGTTATTTTTCTTTTCATAAGTGCTTCCTTTTGGGGTTCTCTCGGCTGCGAGTTTTTCTGGAGACAGCTGCCCACACTGATAACCATCACATGAATTGACAACGATTCTAGCCCATTCATCGAATGGGAGGACTGCAATGGGTCCAACCAGGGTGTCATTTACAGCATCCATCTGCGGTCACATTAGGTTCTCACTCTATATTTGTCAGTTTCACAACCCAAACAAACGTACTGACTAGAATTTTCACTGCAGTAAGTGCTTTTGTTGGGGTAGTGTTGCTGCAGCAACGTACGTCTTATGTCCGTTAGGAAATGGTAGGAACTTGACTCCCAGATTTGTATGGCCCTTGCATAGGTTATAGTTAAATGTTCAACGGAGTAAGGCTCCTTTTTGGTTGCTTTTGCATTACTGACATATTTGAAAAATGTCAATCAATCACTTCGTGATGACCTCAAATGGAAACGCCAATGTTATTTTTATTTTCATAAGTGCTTCCTTTTGGGGTTCTCTCGGCTGCGAGATTTTCTGAAGACAGCTGCTCAAACTGATAACCATCACATGAATTGTCAACGATTCTAGTCCATTCATCGAATGGGAGGACTGCAATGTGTTCCAGAGCCTATTGTGTGCATGGAAGGCGGGGTTGAGTTTCATTGGCCAATGTCTTTATTTAAAGTGGTTATCATTGCAGGCTGCATATCTTCTCCACTTTAGGATCTTCGGCAAGGCAGGAATCATACAATAACAATTGGACAATCTCCAACAGAATGATAGACACTCCCTCTAAGTCTGTTTCATTGACCCAACTTGAGTACTGCCTTGAGTTTGAGCTTTAGTAAGTGCTACTTTTTCAAACTGATAACCATCACATGAATTGTCAACGATTCTAGTCCATTCATCGAATGGGAGGACTGCAATGTGTTCCAGAGCCTATTGTATGCATGGAAGGCGGGGTTGAGTTTCATTGACCAATGTCTGTATTTAAAGTGGTTATCATTGCAGGCTGCATATCTTCTCCACTTTAGGTTCTGCGGCAAGGCAGGAATGATACAATAACAATTGGACAATCTCCAACAGAATGGAAGACACTCCCTCTAAGTCTGTTTCATTGACCCAACTTGAGTACTGCCTTGAGTTTGAGCAATAGTAAGTGCTACTTGTTGGGGCAGTCATACAGTCATGATCCAAATGAAAAGCGTACACGATGGTGTTATATGTCTGTTTGAGAGATCTCTTTGTACAAACAAAGTCTGCAAGATTGCTCAAACAAAAGCACTCACTTGTGTTCAGAGAACAGTAAGTGCTTCTTGTTGGGGTAGTTCTGGCGACTTTTCATACGACGTTTGGACAAATTTGATGATCTTAAATCACGATCATCTGAAATAGAGGAGTTGGTGATTTCCCTGTTTTAAAAACATTTGTCTTTTAGGGTCCAACCAGGGTGTACTGTTACTGGCATATTTGAAAAATGTCAATCACTCACTTTGTGATGACCTCAAATAGAAACGCCAATGTTATTTTTATTTTCATAAGTGCTTCCTTTTGGGGTTCTCTCGGCTGCGAATGTTTCTGGAGACAGCTGCTCACACTGATAACCATCACATGAATTGACAACGATTCTAGCCCATTCATCGAATGGGAGGATGCAATGGGTCCAACCAGGGTGTCATTTACAGCATCCATCTGCGGGTCACATTAGGTTCTCACTCTATATTTGTCAGTTTCACAACCCAAACAAACGTACTGACTGGAATTTTCACTGCAGTAAGTGCTTTTGTTGGGGTAGTGTTGCTGCAGCAACGTACGTCTTATGTCCGTTAGGAAATGGTAGGAACTTGACTCCCAGATTTGTATGGCCCTTGCATAGGTTATAGTTAAATGTTCAACGGAGTAAGGCTCCTTTTTGGTTGCTTTTGCATTACTGACATATTTGAAAAAGATGACCTCAAATGGAAACGCCAATGTTATTTTTCTTTTCATAAGTGCTTCCTTTTGGGGTTCTCTCGGCTGCGAGTTTTTCTGGAGACAGCTGCTCAAACTGATAACCATCACATGAATCGACAACGATTCTAGCCCATTCATCGAATGGGAGTAGGACTGCAATGTGTTCCAGAACCTACTGTATGCATGGAAGGCGGGGTTGAGTTTCATTGGCCAATGTCTGTATTTAAAGTGGTTATCATTGCAGGCTGCATATCTTCTCCACTTTAGGATCTTCGGCAAGGCAGGAATGATACAATAACAATTGGACAATCTACAACAGAATGGAAGACACTCCTCCCTCTAAGTCTGTTTCATTGACCCAACTTGAGTACTGCCTTGAGTTTGAGCAATAGTAAGTGCTACTTGTTGGGGCAGTCATACAGTCATGATCCAAATGAAAAGCGTACACGATGGTGTTATATGTCTGTTTGAGAGATCACTTTTTTACAAACAAAGTCTGCAAGATTGCTCAAACAAAAGCACTCACTTGTGTTCAGAGAACAGTAAGTGCTTCTTGTTGGGGTAGTTCTGGCGACTTTTCATACGACGTTTGGACAAATTTGATGATCTTAAATCACGATCATCTGAAATAGAGGAGTTGGCGATTTCCTTGTTTTAAAAACATTTGTCTTTTAGGGTCCAACCAGGGTGTACTGTTACTGGCATATTTGAAAAATGTCAATCAATCACTTTGTGATGACCTCAAATGGAAACGCCAATGTTATTTTTATTTTCATAAGTGCTTCCTTTTGGGGTTCTCTCGGCTGCGAATTTTTCTGGAGACAGCTGCCCACACTGATAACCATCACATGAATTGACAACGATTCTAGCCCATTCATCGAATGGGAGGATGCAATGGGTCCAACCAGGGTGTCATTTACAGCATCCATCTGCGGGTCACATTAGGTTCTCACTCTATATTTGTCAGTTTATCAACCCAAACAAACGTACTGACTAGAATTTTCACTGCAGTAAGTGCTTTTGTTGGGGTAGTGTTGCTGTAGCAACGTACGTCTTATGTCCGTTAAGAAATGGTAGGAACTTGACTCCCAGATTTGTATGGCCCTTGCATAGGTTATAGTTAAATGTTCAACGGAGTAAGGCTCCTTTTTGGTTGCTTTTGCATTACTGACATATTTGAAAAATGTCAATCAATCACTTCGTGATGACCTCAAATGGAAACGCCAATGTTATTTTTCTTTTCATAAGTGCTTCCTTTTGGGGTTCTCTCGGCTGCGAGTTTTTCTGGAGACAGCTGCTCAAACTGATAACCATCACATGAATTGTCAACGATTCTAGTCCATTCATCGAATGGGAGGACTGCAATGTGTTCCAGAGCCTATTGTGTGCATGGAAGGCGGGGTTGAGTTTCATTGGCCAATGTCTTTATTTAAAGTGGTTATCATTGCAGGCTGCATATCTTCTCCACTTTAGGATCTTCGGCAAGGCAGGAATGATACAATAACAATTGGACAATCTCCAACAGAATGATAGACACTCCCTCTAAGTCTGTTTCATTGACCCAACTTGAGTACTGCCTTGAGTTTGAGCTTTAGTAAGTGCTACTTTTTCAAACTGATAACCATCACATGAATTGTCAACGATTCTAGTCCATTCATCGAATGGGAGGACTGCAATGTGTTCCAGAGCCTATTGTATGCATGGAAGGCGGGGTTGAGTTTCATTGACCAATGTCTGTATTTAAAGTGGTTATCATTGCAGGCTGCATATCTTCTCCACTTTAGGTTCTGCGGCAAGGCAGGAATGATACAATAACAATTGGACAATCTCCAACAGAATGGAAGACACTCCCTCTAAGTCTGTTTCATTGACCCAACTTGAGTACTGCCTTGAGTTTGAGCAATAGTAAGTGCTACTTGTTGGGGCAGTCATACAGTCATGATCCAAATGAAAAGCGTACACGATGGTGTTATATGTCTGTTTGAGAGATCTCTTTGTACAAACAAAGTCTGCAAGATTGCTCAAACAAAAGCACTCACTTGTGTTCAGAGAACAGTAAGTGCTTCTTGTTGGGGTAGTTCTGGCGACTTTTCATACGACGTTTGGACAAATTTGATGATCTTAAATCACGATCATCTGAAATAGAGGAGTTGGTGATTTCCCTGTTTTAAAAACATTTGTCTTTTAGGGTCCTACCAGGGTGTACTGTTACTGGCATATTTGAAAAATGTCAATCACTCACTTTGTGATGACCTCAAATAGAAACGCCAATGTTATTTTTATTTTCATAAGTGCTTCCTTTTGGGGTTCTCTCGGCTGCGAATGTTTCTGGAGACAGCTGCTCACACTGATAACCATCACATGAATTGACAACGATTCTAGCCCATTCATCGAATGACCAGGGTGTCATTTACAGCATCCATCTGCGGGTCACATTAGGTTCTCACTCTATATTTGTCAGTTTCACAACCCAAACAAACGTACTGACTGGAATTTTCACTGCAGTAAGTGCTTTTGTTGGGGTAGTGTTGCTGCAGCAACGTACGTCTTATGTCCGTTAGGAAATGGTAGGAACTTGACTCCCAGATTTGTATGGCCCTTGCATAGGTTATAGTTAAATGTTCAACGGAGTAAGGCTCCTTTTTGGTTGCTTTTGCATTACTGACATATTTGAAAAATGTCAATCAATCACTTCGTGATGACCTCAAATGGAAACGCCAATGTTATTTTTCTTTTCATAAGTGCTTCCTTTTGGGGTTCTCTCGGCTGCGAGTTTTTCTGGAGACAGCTGCTCAAACTGATAACCATCACATGAATCGACAACGATTCTAGCCCATTCATCGAATGGGAGTAGGACTGCAATGTGTTCCAGAACCTACTGTATGCATGGAAGGCGGGGTTGAGTTTCATTGGCCAATGTCTGTATTTAAAGTGGTTATCATTGCAGGCTGCATATCTTCTCCACTTTAGGATCTTCGGCAAGGCAGGAATGATACAATAACAATTGGACAATCTACAACAGAATGGAAGACACTCCTCCCTCTAAGTCTGTTTCATTGACCCAACTTGAGTACTGCCTTGAGTTTGAGCAATAGTAAGTGCTACTTGTTGGGGCAGTCATACAGTCATGATCCAAATGAAAAGCGTACACGATGGTGTTATATGTCTGTTTGAGAGATCACTTTTTTACAAACAAAGTCTGCAAGATTGCTCAAACAAAAGCACTCACTTGTGTTCAGAGAACAGTAAGTGCTTCTTGTTGGGGTAGTTCTGGCGACTTTTCATACGACGTTTGGACAAATTTGATGATCTTAAATCACGATCATCTGAAATAGAGGAGTTGGCGATTTCCTTGTTTTAAAAACATTTGTCTTTTAGGGTCCAACCAGGGTGTACTGTTACTGGCATATTTGAAAAATGTCAATCAATCACTTTGTGATGACCTCAAATGGAAACGCCAATGTTATTTTTATTTTCATAAGTGCTTCCTTTTGGGGTTCTCTCGGCTGCGAATTTTTCTGGAGACAGCTGCCCACACTGATAACCATCACATGAATTGACAACGATTCTAGCCCATTCATCGAATGGGAGGATGCAATGGGTCCAACCAGGGTGTCATTTACAGCATCCATCTGCGGGTCACATTAGGTTCTCACTCTATATTTGTCAGTTTATCAACCCAAACAAACGTACTGACTAGAATTTTCACTGCAGTAAGTGCTTTTGTTGGGGTAGTGTTGCTGTAGCAACGTACGTCTTATGTCCGTTAAGAAATGGTAGGAACTTGACTCCCAGATTTGTATGGCCCTTGCATAGGTTATAGTTAAATGTTCAACGGAGTAAGGCTCCTTTTTGGTTGCTTTTGCATTACTGACATATTTGAAAAATGTCAATCAATCACTTCGTGATGACCTCAAATGGAAACGCCAATGTTATTTTTCTTTTCATAAGTGCTTCCTTTTGGGGTTCTCTCGGCTGCGAGTTTTTCTGGAGACAGCTGCTCAAACTGATAACCATCACATGAATCGACAACGATTCTAGCCCATTCATCGAATGGGAATAGGACTGCAATGTGTTCCAGAGCCTATTGTATGCATGGAAGGCGGGGTTGAGTTTCATTGGCCAATGTCTGTATTTAAAGTGGTTATCATTGCAGGCTGCATATCTTCTCCACTTTAGGATCTTCGGCAAGGCAGGAATGATACAATAACAATTGGACAATCTCCAACAGAATGGAAGACACTCCCTCTAAGTCTGTTTCATTGACCCAACTTGAGTACTGCCTTGAGTTTGAGCAATAGTAAGTGCTACTTGTTGGGGCAGTCATACAGTCATGATCCAAATGAAAAGCGTACACGATGGTGTTATATGTCTGTTTGAGAGATCTCTTTGTACAAACAAAGTCTGCAAGATTGCTCAAACAAAAGCACTCACTTGTGTTCAGAGAACAGTAAGTGCTTCTTGTTGGGGTAGTTCTGGCGACTTTTCATACGACGTTTGGACAAATTTGATGATCTTAAATCACGATCATCTGAAATAGAGGAGTTGGCGATTTCCCTGTTTTAAAAACATTTGTCTTTTAGGGTCCAACCAGGGTGTCATTTACAGAATCCATCTGCGGGTCACATTAGGTTCTCACTCTATATTTGTCAGTTTCACAACCCAAACAAACGTACTGACTAGAATTTTCACTGCAGTAAGTGCTTTTGTTGGGGTAGTGTTGCTGCAGCAACGTACGTCTTATGTCCGTTAGGAAATGGTAGGAACTTGACTCCCAGATTTGTATGGCCCTTGCATAGGTTATAGTTAAATGTTCAACGGAGTAAGGCTCCTTTTTGGTTGCTTTTGCATTACTGACATATTTGAAAAATGTCAATCAATCACTTTGTGATGACCTCAAATGGAAACGCCAATGTTATTTTTCTTTTCATAAGTGCTTCCTTTTGGGGTTCTCTCGGCTGCGAATTTTTCTGGAGACAGCTGCTCACACTGATAACCATCACATGAATTGACAACGATTCTAGCCCATTCATCGAATGGGAGGATGCAATGGGTCCAACCAGGGTGTCATTTACAGCATCCATCTGCGGGTCACATTAGGTTCTCACTCTATATTTGTCAGTTTATCAACCCAAACAAACGTACTGACTGGAATTTTCACTGCAGTAAGTGCTTTTGTTGGGGTAGTGTTGCTGTAGCAACGTACGTCTTATGTCCGTTAAGAAATGGTAGGAACTTGACTCCCAGATTTGTATGGCCCTTGCATAGGTTATAGTTAAATGTTCAACGGAGTAAGGTTCCTTTTTGGTTGCTTTTGCATTACTGACATATTTGAAAAATGTCAATCAATCACTTCGTGATGACCTCAAATGGAAACGCCAATGTTATTTTTATTTTCATAAGTGCTTCCTTTTGGGGTTCTCTCGGCTGCGAGATTTTCTGAAGACAGCTGCTCAAACTGATAACCATCACATGAATTGTCAACGATTCTAGTCCATTCATCGAATGGGAGGACTGCAATGTGTTCCAGAGCCTATTGTGTGCATGGAAGGAGGGGTTGAGTTTCATTGGCCAATGTCTGTATTTAAAGTGGTTATCATTGCAGGCTGCATATCTTCTCCACTTTAGGATCTTCGGCAAGGCAGGAATGATACAATAACAATTGGACAATCTCCAACAGAATGGAAGACACTCCCTCTAAGTCTGTTTCATTGACCCAACTTGAGTACTGCCTTGAGTTTGAGCAATAGTAAGTGCTACTTGTTGGGGCAGTCATACAGTCATGATCCAAATGAAAAGCGTACACGATGGTGTTATATGTCTGTTTGAGAGATCACTTTTTACAAACAAAGTCTGCAAGATTGCTCAAACAAAAGCACTCACTTGTGTTCAGAGAACAGTAAGTGCTTCTTGTTGGGGTAGTTCTGGCGACTTTTCATACGACGTTTGGACAAATTTGATGATCTTAAATCACGATCATCTGAAATAGAGGAGTTGGCGATTTCCCTGTTTTAAAAACATTTGTCTTTTAGGGTCCAACCAGGGTGTCATTTACAGAATCCATCTGCGGGTCACATTAGGTTCTCACTCTATATTTGTCAGTTTCACAACCCAAACAAACGTACTGACTAGAATTTTCACTGCAGTAAGTGCTTTTGTTGGGGTAGTGTTGCTGCAGCAACGTACGTCTTATGTCCGTTAGGAAATGGTAGGAACTTGACTCCCAGATTTGTATGGCCCTTGCATAGGTTATAGTTAAATGTTCAACGGAGTAAGGCTCCTTTTTGGTTGCTTTTGCATTACTGACATATTTGAAAAATGTCAATCAATCACTTTGTGATGACCTCAAATGGAAACGCCAATGTTATTTTTATTTTAATAAGTGCTTCCTTTTAGGGTTCTCTCGGCTGCGAATTTTTCTGGAGACAGCTGCTCACACTGATAACCATCACATGAATTGACAACGATTCTAGCCCATTCATCGAATGGGAGGATGCAATGGGTCCAACCAGGGTGTCATTTACAGCATCCATCTGCGGGTCACATTAGGTTCTCACTCTATATTTGTCAGTTTATCAACCCAAACAAACAAACTGACTGGAATTTTCACTGCAGTAAGTGCTTTTGTTGGGGTAGTGTTGCTGTAGCAACGTACGTCTTATGTCCGTTAAGAAATGGTAGGAACTTGACTCCCAGATTTGTATGGCCCTTGCATAGGTTATAGTTAAATGTTCAACGGAGTAAGGCTCCTTTTTGGTTGCTTTTGCATTACTGACATATTTGAAAAATGTCAATCAATCACTTCGTGATGACCTCAAATGGAAACGCCAATGTTATTTTTCTTTTCATAAGTGCTTCCTTTTGGGGTTCTCTCGGCTGCGAGTTTTTCTGGAGACAGCTGCTCAAACTGATAACCATCACATGAATCGACAACGATTCTAGCCCATTCATCGAATGGGAGTAGGACTGCAATGTGTTCCAGAGCCTATTGTATGCATGGAAGGCGGGGTTGAGTTTCATTGGCCAATGTCTGTATTTAAAGTGGTTATCATTGCAGGCTGCATATCTTCTCCACTTTAGGATTTTCGGCAAGGCAGGAATGATACAATAACAATTGGACAATCTCCAACAGAATGGAAGACACTCCCTCTAAGTCTGTATCATTGACCCAACTTGAGTACTGCCTTGAGTTTGAGCAATAGTAAGTGCTACTTGTTGGGGCAGTCATACAGTCATGATCCAAATGAAAAGCGTACACGATGGTGTTATATGTCTGTTTGAGAGATCACTTTTTACAAACAAAGTATGCAAGATTGCTCAAACAAAAGCACTCACTTGTGTTCAGAGAACAGTAAGTGCTTCTTGTTGGGGTAGTTCTGGTGACTTTTCATACGACGTTTGGACAAATTTGATGATCTTAAATCACGATCATCTGAAATAGAGGAGTTGGCGATTTCCCTGTTTTAAAAACATTTGTCTTTTAGGGTCCAACCAGTGTGTACTGTTACTGGCATATTTGAAAAATGTCAATCAATCACTTTGTGATGACCTCAAATGGAAACGCCAATGTTATTTTTATTTTCATAAGTGCTTCCTTTTGGGGTTCTCTCGGCTGCAAATTTTTCTGGAGACAGCTGCTCACACTGATAACCATCACATGAATTGACAACGATTCTAGCCCATTCATCGAATGGGAGGATGCAATGGGTCCAACCAGGGTGTCATTTACAGCATCCATCTGCGGGTCACATTAGGTTCTCACTCTATATTTGTCAGTTTATCAACCCAAACAAACGTACTGACTAGAATTTTCACTGCAGTAAGTGCTTTTGTTGGGGTAGTGTTGCTGTAGCAACGTACGTCTTATGTCCGTTAAGAAATGGTAGGAACTTGACTCCCAGATTTGTATGGCCCTTGCATAGGTTATAGTTAAATGTTCAACGGAGTAAGGTTCCTTTTTGGTTGCTTTTGCATTACTGACATATTTGAAAAATGTCAATCAATCACTTCGTGATGACCTCAAATGGAAACGCCAATGTTATTTTTATTTTCATAAGTGCTTCCTTTTGGGGTTCTCTCGGCTGCGAGATTTTCTGAAGACAGCTGCTCAAACTGATAACCATCACATGAATTGTCAACGATTCTAGTCCATTCATCGAATGGGAGGACTGCAATGTGTTCCAGAGCCTATTGTGTGCATGGAAGGAGGGGTTGAGTTTCATTGGCCAATGTCTGTATTTAAAGTGGTTATCATTGCAGGCTGCATATCTTCTCCACTTTAGGATCTTCGGCAAGGCAGGAATGATACAATAACAATTGGACAATCTCCAACAGAATGGAAGACACTCCCTCTAAGTCTGTTTCATTGACCCAACTTGAGTACTGCCTTGAGTTTGAGCAATAGTAAGTGCTACTTGTTGGGGCAGTCATACAGTCATGATCCAAATGAAAAGCGTACACGATGGTGTTATATGTCTGTTTGAGAGATCACTTTTTACAAACAAAGTCTGCAAGATTGCTCAAACAAAAGCACTCACTTGTGTTCAGAGAACAGTAAGTGCTTCTTGTTGGGGTAGTTCTGGCGACTTTTCATACGACGTTTGGACAAATTTGATGATCTTAAATCACGATCATCTGAAATAGAGGAGTTGGCGATTTCCCTGTTTTAAAAACATTTGTCTTTTAGGGTCCAACCAGGGTGTCATTTACAGAATCCATCTGCGGGTCACATTAGGTTCTCACTCTATATTTGTCAGTTTCACAACCCAAACAAACGTACTGACTAGAATTTTCACTGCAGTAAGTGCTTTTGTTGGGGTAGTGTTGCTGCAGCAACGTACGTCTTATGTCCGTTAGGAAATGGTAGGAACTTGACTCCCAGATTTGTATGGCCCTTGCATAGGTTATAGTTAAATGTTCAACGGAGTAAGGCTCCTTTTTGGTTGCTTTTGCATTACTGACATATTTGAAAAATGTCAATCAATCACTTTGTGATGACCTCAAATGGAAACGCCAATGTTATTTTTATTTTCATAAGTGCTTCCTTTTGGGGTTCTCTCGGCTGCGAATTTTTCTGGAGACAGCTGCCCACACTGATAACCATCACATGAATTGACAACGATTCTAGCCCATTCATCGAATGGGAGGATGCAATGGGTCCAACCAGGGTGTCATTTACAGCATCAATCTGCGGGTCACATTAGGTTCTCACTCTATATTTGTCAGTTTATCAACCCAAACAAACGTACTGACTGGAATTTTCACTGCAGTAAGTGCTTTTGTTGGGGTAGTGTTGCTGTAGCAACGTACGTCTTATGTCCGTTAAGAAATGGTAGGAACTTGACTCCCAGATTTGTATGGCCCTTGCATAGGTTATAGTTAAATGTTCAACGGAGTAAGGCTCCTTTTTGGTTGCTTTTGCATTACTGACATATTTGAAAAATGTCAATCAATCACTTCGTGATGACCTCAAATGGAAACGCCAATGTTATTTTTCTTTTCATAAGTGCTTCCTTTTGGGGTTCTCTCGGCTGCGAGTTTTTCTGGAGACAGCTGCTCAAACTGATAACCATCACATGAATCGACAACGATTCTAGCCCATTCATCGAATGGGAGTAGGACTGCAATGTGTTCCAGAGCCTATTGTATGCATGGAAGGCGGGGTTGAGTTTCATTGGCCAATGTCTGTATTTAAAGTGGTTATCATTGCAGGCTGCATATCTTCTCCACTTTAGGATCTTCGGCAAGGCAGGAATGATACAATAACAATTGGACAATCTCCAACAGAATGGAAGACACTCCCTCTAAGTCTGTTTCATTGACCCAACTTGAGTACTGCCTTGAGTTTGAGCAATAGTAAGTGCTACTTGTTGGGGCAGTCATACAGTCATGATCCAAATGAAAAGCGTACACGATGGTGTTATATGTCTGTTTGAGAGATCTCTTTGTACAAACAAAGTCTGCAAGATTGCTCAAACAAAAGCACTCACTTGTGTTCAGAGAACAGTAAGTGCTTCTTGTTGGGGTAGTTCTGGCGACTTTTCATACGACGTTTGGACAAATTTGATGATCTTAAATCACGATCATCTGAAATAGAGGAGTTGGCGATTTCCCTGTTTTAAAAACATTTGTCTTTTAGGGTCCAACCAGGGTGTACTGATACTGGCATATTTGAAAAATGTCAATCAATCACTTTGTGATGACCTCAAATGGAAACGCCAATGTTATTTTTATTTTCATAAGTGCTTCCTTTTGGGGTTCTCTCGGCTGCGAATTTTTCTGGAGACAGCTGCTCACACTGATAACCATCACATGAATTGACAACGATTCTAGCCCATTCATCGAATGGGAGGATGCAATGGGTCCAACCAGGGTGTCATTTACAGCATCCATCTGCGGGTCACATTAGGTTCTCACTCTATATTTGTCAGTTTATCAACCCAAACAAACGTACTGACTGGAATTTTCACTGCAGTAAGTGCTTTTGTTGGGGTAGTGTTGCTGTAGCAACGTACGTCTTATGTCCGTTAAGAAATGGTAGGAACTTGACTCCCAGATTTGTATGGCCCTTGCATAGGTTATAGTTAAATGTTCAACGGAGTAAGGTTCCTTTTTGGTTGCTTTTGCATTACTGACATATTTGAAAAATGTCAATCAATCACTTCGTGATGACCTCAAATGGAAACGCCAATGTTATTTTTATTTTCATAAGTGCTTCCTTTTGGGGTTCTCTCGGCTGCGAGATTTTCTGAAGACAGCTGCTCAAACTGATAACCATCACATGAATTGTCAACGATTCTAGTCCATTCATCGAATGGGAGGACTGCAATGTGTTCCAGAGCCTATTGTGTGCATGGAAGGAGGGGTTGAGTTTCATTGGCCAATGTCTGTATTTAAAGTGGTTATCATTGCAGGCTGCATATCTTCTCCACTTTAGGATCTTCGGCAAGGCAGGAATGATACAATAACAATTGGACAATCTCCAACAGAATGGAAGACACTCCCTCTAAGTCTGTTTCATTGACCCAACTTGAGTACTGCCTTGAGTTTGAGCAATAGTAAGTGCTACTTGTTGGGGCAGTCATACAGTCATGATCCAAATGAAAAGCGTACACGATGGTGTTATATGTCTGTTTGAGAGATCACTTTTTACAAACAAAGTCTGCAAGATTGCTCAAACAAAAGCACTCACTTGTGTTCAGAGAACAGTAAGTGCTTCTTGTTGGGGTAGTTCTGGCGACTTTTCATACGACGTTTGGACAAATTTGATGATCTTAAATCACGATCATCTGAAATAGAGGAGTTTGCGATTTCCCTGTTTTAAAAACATTTGTCTTTTAGGGTCCAACCAGGGTGTCATTTACAGAATCCATCTGCGGGTCACATTAGGTTCTCACTCTATATTTGTCAGTTTCACAACCCAAACAAACGTACTGACTAGAATTTTCACTGCAGTAAGTGCTTTTGTTGGGGTAGTGTTGCTGCAGCAACGTACGTCTTATGTCCGTTAGGAAATGGTAGGAACTTGACTCCCAGATTTGTATGGCCCTTGCATAGGTTATAGTTAAATGTTCAACGGAGTAAGGCTCCTTTTTGGTTGCTTTTGCATTACTGACATATTTGAAAAATGTCAATCAATCACTTTGTGATGACCTCAAATGGAAACGCCAATGTTATTTTTCTTTTCATAAGTGCTTCCTTTTGGGGTTCTCTCGGCTGCGAGTTTTTCTGGAGACAGCTGCTCAAACTGATAACCATCACATGAATCGACAACGATTCTAGCCCATTCATCGAATGGGAGTAGGACTGCAATGTGTTCCAGAGCCTATTGTATGCATGGAAGGCGGGGTTGAGTTTCATTGGCCAATGTCTGTATTTAAAGTGGTTATCACTGCAGGCTGCATATCTTCTCCACTTTAGGATCTTCGGCAAGGTAGGAATGATACAATAACAATTGGACAATCTACAACAGAATGGAAGACACTCCCCCTAAGTCTGTTTCATTGACCCAACTTGAGTACTGCCTTGAGTTTGAGCAATAGTAAGTGCTACTTGTTGGGGCAGTCATACAGTCATGATCCAAATGAAAAGCGTACACGATGGTGTTATATGTCTGTTTGAGAGATCTCTTTGTACAAACAAAGTCTGCAAGATTGCTCAAACAAAAGCACTCACTTGTGTTCAGAGAACAGTAAGTGCTTCTTGTTGGGGTAGTTCTGGCGACTTTTCATACGACGTTTGGACAAATTTGATGATCTTAAATCACGATCATCTGAAATAGAGGAGTTGGCGATTTCCTTGTTTTAAAAACATTTGTCTTTTAGGGTCCAACCAGGGTGTACTGTTACTGGCATATTTGAAAAATGTCAATCAATCACTTTGTGATGACCTCAAATGGAAACGCCAATGTTATTTTTATTTTCATAAGTGCTTCCTTTTGGGGTTCTCTCGGCTGCGAATTTTTCTGGAGACAGCTGCCCACACTGATAACCATCACATGAATTGACAACGATTCTAGCCCATTCATCGAATGGGAGGATGCAATGGGTCCAACCAGGGTGTCATTTACAGCATCCATCTGCGGGTCACATTAGGTTCTCACTCTATATTTGTCAGTTTATCAACCCAAACAAACGTACTGACTGGAATTTTCACTGCAGTAAGTGCTTTTGTTGGGGTAGTGTTGCTGTAGCAACGTACGTCTTATGTCCGTTAAGAAATGGTAGGAACTTGACTCCCAGATTTGTATGGCCCTTGCATAGGTTATAGTTAAATGTTCAACGGAGTAAGGCTCCTTTTTGGTTGCTTTTGCATTACTGACATATTTGAAAAATGTCAATCAACCACTTCGTGATGACCTCAAATGGAAACGCCAATGTTATTTTTCTTTTCATAAGTGCTTTCTTTTGGGGTTCTCTCGGCTGCGAGTTTTTCTGGAGACAGCTGCTCAAACTGATAACCATCACATGAATCGACAACGATTCTAGCCCATTCATCGAATGGGAGGACTGCAATGTGTTCCAGAGCCTATTGTATGCATGGAAGGCGGGGTTGACTTTCATTGGCCAATGTCTGTATTTAAAGTGGTTATCATTGCAGGCTTCATATCTTCTCCACTTTAGGATCTTCGGCAAGGCAGGAATGATACAATAACAATTGGACAATCTCCAACAGAATGGAAGACACTCCCTCTAAGTCTGTTTCATTGACCCAACTTGAGTACTGCCTTGAGTTTGAGCAATAGTAAGTGCTACTTGTTGGGGCAGTCATACAGTCATGATCCAAATGAAAAGCGTACACGATGGTGTTATATGTCTGTTTGAGAGATCACTTTTTACAAACAAAGTCTGCAAGATTGCTCAAACAAAAGCACTCACTTGTGTTCAGAGAACAGTAAGTGCTTCTTGTTGGGGTAGTTCTGGCGACTTTTCATACGACGTTTGGACAAATTTGATGATCTTAAATAACGATCATCTGAAATAGAGGAGTTGGCGATTTCCTTGTTTTAAAAACATTTGTCTTTTAGGGTCCAACCAGGGTGTCATTTACAGAATCCATCTGCGGGTCACATTAGGTTCTCACTCTATATTTGTCAGTTTCACAACCCAAACAAACGTACTGACTGGAATTTTCACTGCAGTAAGTGCTTTTGTTGGGGTAGTGTTGCTGTAGCAACGTACGTCTTATGTCCGTTAAGAAATGGTAGGAACTTGACTCCCAGATTTCTATGGCCCTTGCATAGGTTATAGTTTAATATTCAACGAAGTAAGGCTCCTTTTTGGTTGCTTTTGCATTACTGACATATTTGAAAAATGTCAATCAATCACTTCGTGATGACCTCAAATGGAAACGCCAATGTTATTTTTATTTTCATAAGTGCTTCCTTTTGGGGTTCTCTCGGCTGCGAGATTTTCTGAAGACAGCTGCTCAAACTGATAACCATCACATGAATTGTCAACGATTCTAGTCCATTCATCGAATGGGAGGACTGCAATGTGTTCCAGAGCCTATTGTGTGCATGGAAGGAGGGGTTGAGTTTCATTGGCCAATGTCTGTATTTAAAGTGGTTATCATTGCAGGCTGCATATCTTCTCCACTTTAGGATCTTCGGCAAGGCAGGAATGATACAATAACAATTGGACAATCTCCAACAGAATGGAAGACACTCCCTCTAAGTCTGTTTCATTGACCCAACTTGAGTACTGCCTTGAGTTTGAGCAATAGTAAGTGCTACTTGTTGGGGCAGTCATACAGTCATGATCCAAATGAAAAGCGTACACGATGGTGTTATATGTCTGTTTGAGAGATCACTTTTTACAAACAAAGTCTGCAAGATTGCTCAAACAAAAGCACTCACTTGTGTTCAGAGAACAGTAAGTGCTTCTTGTTGGGGTAGTTCTGGCGACTTTTCATACGACGTTTGGACAAATTTGATGATCTTAAATCACGATCATCTGAAATAGAGGAGTTGGCGATTTCCCTGTTTTAAAAACATTTGTCTTTTAGGGTCCAACCAGGGTGTCATTTACAGAATCCATCTGCGGGTCACATTAGGTTCTCACTCTATATTTGTCAGTTTCACAACCCAAACAAACGTACTGACTAGAATTTTCACTGCAGTAAGTGCTTTTGTTGGGGTAGTGTTGCTGCAGCAACGTACGTCTTATGTCCGTTAGGAAATGGTAGGAACTTGACTCCCAGATTTGTATGGCCCTTGCATAGGTTATAGTTAAATGTTCAACGGAGTAAGGCTCCTTTTTGGTTGCTTTTGCATTACTGACATATTTGAAAAATGTCAATCAATCACTTTGTGATGACCTCAAATGGAAACGCCAATGTTATTTTTATTTTCATAAGTGCTTCCTTTTGGGGTTCTCTCGGCTGCGAATTTTTCTGGAGACAGCTGCTCACACTGATAACCATCACATGAATTGACAACGATTCTAGCCCATTCATCGAATGGGAGGATGCAATGGGTCCAACCAGGGTGTCATTTACAGCATCCATCTGCGGGTCACATTAGGTTCTCACTCTATATTTGTCAGTTTATCAACCCAAACAAACGTACTGACTGGAATTTTCACTGCAGTAAGTGCTTTTGTTGGGGTAGTGTTGCTGTAGCAACGTACGTCTTATGTCCGTTAAGAAATGGTAGGAACTTGACTCCCAGATTTGTATGGCCCTTGCATAGGTTATAGTTAAATGTTCAACGGAGTAAGGCTCCTTTTTGGTTGCTTTTGCATTACTGACATATTTGAAAAATGTCAATCAATCACTTCGTGATGACCTCAAATGGAAACGCCAATGTTATTTTTCTTTTCATAAGTGCTTCCTTTTGGGGTTCTCTCGGCTGCGAGTTTTTCTGGAGACAGCTGCTCAAACTGATAACCATCACATGAATCGACAACGATTCTAGCCCATTCATCGAATGGGAGTAGGACTGCAATGTGTTCCAGAACCTACTGTATGCATGGAAGGCGGGGTTGAGTTTCATTGGCCAATGTCTGTATTTAAAGTGGTTATCATTGCAGGCTGCATATCTTCTCCACTTTAGGATCTTCGGCAAGGCAGGAATGATACAATAACAATTGGACAATCTACAACAGAATGGAAGACACTCCTCCCTCTAAGTCTGTTTCATTGACCCAACTTGAGTACTGCCTTGAGTTTGAGCAATAGTAAGTGCTACTTGTTGGGGCAGTCATACAGTCATGATCCAAATGAAAAGCGTACACGATGGTGTTATATGTCTGTTTGAGAGATCACTTTTTTACAAACAAAGTCTGCAAGATTGCTCAAACAAAAGCACTCACTTGTGTTCAGAGAACAGTAAGTGCTTCTTGTTGGGGTAGTTCTGGCGACTTTTCATACGACGTTTGGACAAATTTGATGATCTTAAATCACGATCATCTGAAATAGAGGAGTTGGCGATTTCCTTGTTTTAAAAACATTTGTCTTTTAGGGTCCAACCAGGGTGTACTGTTACTGGCATATTTGAAAAATGTCAATCAATCACTTTGTGATGACCTCAAATGGAAACGCCAATGTTATTTTTATTTTCATAAGTGCTTCCTTTTGGGGTTCTCTCGGCTGCGAATTTTTCTGGAGACAGCTGCCCACACTGATAACCATCACATGAATTGACAACGATTCTAGCCCATTCATCGAATGGGAGGATGCAATGGGTCCAACCAGGGTGTCATTTACAGCATCCATCTGCGGGTCACATTAGGTTCTCACTCTATATTTGTCAGTTTATCAACCCAAACAAACGTACTGACTAGAATTTTCACTGCAGTAAGTGCTTTTGTTGGGGTAGTGTTGCTGTAGCAACGTACGTCTTATGTCCGTTAAGAAATGGTAGGAACTTGACTCCCAGATTTGTATGGCCCTTGCATAGGTTATAGTTAAATGTTCAACGGAGTAAGGCTCCTTTTTGGTTGCTTTTGCATTACTGACATATTTGAAAAATGTCAATCAATCACTTCGTGATGACCTCAAATGGAAACGCCAATGTTATTTTTCTTTTCATAAGTGCTTCCTTTTGGGGTTCTCTCGGCTGCGAGTTTTTCTGGAGACAGCTGCTCAAACTGATAACCATCACATGAATCGACAACGATTCTAGCCCATTCATCGAATGGGAATAGGACTGCAATGTGTTCCAGAGCCTATTGTATGCATGGAAGGCGGGGTTGAGTTTCATTGGCCAATGTCTGTATTTAAAGTGGTTATCATTGCAGGCTGCATATCTTCTCCACTTTAGGATCTTCGGCAAGGCAGGAATGATACAATAACAATTGGACAATCTCCAACAGAATGGAAGACACTCCCTCTAAGTCTGTTTCATTGACCCAACTTGAGTACTGCCTTGAGTTTGAGCAATAGTAAGTGCTACTTGTTGGGGCAGTCATACAGTCATGATCCAAATGAAAAGCGTACACGATGGTGTTATATGTCTGTTTGAGAGATCTCTTTGTACAAACAAAGTCTGCAAGATTGCTCAAACAAAAGCACTCACTTGTGTTCAGAGAACAGTAAGTGCTTCTTGTTGGGGTAGTTCTGGCGACTTTTCATACGACGTTTGGACAAATTTGATGATCTTAAATCACGATCATCTGAAATAGAGGAGTTGGCGATTTCCCTGTTTTAAAAACATTTGTCTTTTAGGGTCCAACCAGGGTGTCATTTACAGAATCCATCTGCGGGTCACATTAGGTTCTCACTCTATATTTGTCAGTTTCACAACCCAAACAAACGTACTGACTAGAATTTTCACTGCAGTAAGTGCTTTTGTTGGGGTAGTGTTGCTGCAGCAACGTACGTCTTATGTCCGTTAGGAAATGGTAGGAACTTGACTCCCAGATTTGTATGGCCCTTGCATAGGTTATAGTTAAATGTTCAACGGAGTAAGGCTCCTTTTTGGTTGCTTTTGCATTACTGACATATTTGAAAAATGTCAATCAATCACTTTGTGATGACCTCAAATGGAAACGCCAATGTTATTTTTCTTTTCATAAGTGCTTCCTTTTGGGGTTCTCTCGGCTGCGAATTTTTCTGGAGACAGCTGCTCACACTGATAACCATCACATGAATTGACAACGATTCTAGCCCATTCATCGAATGGGAGGATGCAATGGGTCCAACCAGGGTGTCATTTACAGCATCCATCTGCGGGTCACATTAGGTTCTCACTCTATATTTGTCAGTTTATCAACCCAAACAAACGTACTGACTGGAATTTTCACTGCAGTAAGTGCTTTTGTTGGGGTAGTGTTGCTGTAGCAACGTACGTCTTATGTCCGTTAAGAAATGGTAGGAACTTGACTCCCAGATTTGTATGGCCCTTGCATAGGTTATAGTTAAATGTTCAACGGAGTAAGGTTCCTTTTTGGTTGCTTTTGCATTACTGACATATTTGAAAAATGTCAATCAATCACTTCGTGATGACCTCAAATGGAAACGCCAATGTTATTTTTATTTTCATAAGTGCTTCCTTTTGGGGTTCTCTCGGCTGCGAGATTTTCTGAAGACAGCTGCTCAAACTGATAACCATCACATGAATTGTCAACGATTCTAGTCCATTCATCGAATGGGAGGACTGCAATGTGTTCCAGAGCCTATTGTGTGCATGGAAGGAGGGGTTGAGTTTCATTGGCCAATGTCTGTATTTAAAGTGGTTATCATTGCAGGCTGCATATCTTCTCCACTTTAGGATCTTCGGCAAGGCAGGAATGATACAATAACAATTGGACAATCTCCAACAGAATGGAAGACACTCCCTCTAAGTCTGTTTCATTGACCCAACTTGAGTACTGCCTTGAGTTTGAGCAATAGTAAGTGCTACTTGTTGGGGCAGTCATACAGTCATGATCCAAATGAAAAGCGTACACGATGGTGTTATATGTCTGTTTGAGAGATCACTTTTTACAAACAAAGTCTGCAAGATTGCTCAAACAAAAGCACTCACTTGTGTTCAGAGAACAGTAAGTGCTTCTTGTTGGGGTAGTTCTGGCGACTTTTCATACGACGTTTGGACAAATTTGATGATCTTAAATCACGATCATCTGAAATAGAGGAGTTGGCGATTTCCCTGTTTTAAAAACATTTGTCTTTTAGGGTCCAACCAGGGTGTCATTTACAGAATCCATCTGCGGGTCACATTAGGTTCTCACTCTATATTTGTCAGTTTCACAACCCAAACAAACGTACTGACTAGAATTTTCACTGCAGTAAGTGCTTTTGTTGGGGTAGTGTTGCTGCAGCAACGTACGTCTTATGTCCGTTAGGAAATGGTAGGAACTTGACTCCCAGATTTGTATGGCCCTTGCATAGGTTATAGTTAAATGTTCAACGGAGTAAGGCTCCTTTTTGGTTGCTTTTGCATTACTGACATATTTGAAAAATGTCAATCAATCACTTTGTGATGACCTCAAATGGAAACGCCAATGTTATTTTTATTTTAATAAGTGCTTCCTTTTAGGGTTCTCTCGGCTGCGAATTTTTCTGGAGACAGCTGCTCACACTGATAACCATCACATGAATTGACAACGATTCTAGCCCATTCATCGAATGGGAGGATGCAATGGGTCCAACCAGGGTGTCATTTACAGCATCCATCTGCGGGTCACATTAGGTTCTCACTCTATATTTGTCAGTTTATCAACCCAAACAAACAAACTGACTGGAATTTTCACTGCAGTAAGTGCTTTTGTTGGGGTAGTGTTGCTGTAGCAACGTACGTCTTATGTCCGTTAAGAAATGGTAGGAACTTGACTCCCAGATTTGTATGGCCCTTGCATAGGTTATAGTTAAATGTTCAACGGAGTAAGGCTCCTTTTTGGTTGCTTTTGCATTACTGACATATTTGAAAAATGTCAATCAATCACTTCGTGATGACCTCAAATGGAAACGCCAATGTTATTTTTCTTTTCATAAGTGCTTCCTTTTGGGGTTCTCTCGGCTGCGAGTTTTTCTGGAGACAGCTGCTCAAACTGATAACCATCACATGAATCGACAACGATTCTAGCCCATTCATCGAATGGGAGTAGGACTGCAATGTGTTCCAGAGCCTATTGTATGCATGGAAGGCGGGGTTGAGTTTCATTGGCCAATGTCTGTATTTAAAGTGGTTATCATTGCAGGCTGCATATCTTCTCCACTTTAGGATTTTCGGCAAGGCAGGAATGATACAATAACAATTGGACAATCTCCAACAGAATGGAAGACACTCCCTCTAAGTCTGTTTCATTGACCCAACTTGAGTACTGCCTTGAGTTTGAGCAATAGTAAGTGCTACTTGTTGGGGCAGTCATACAGTCATGATCCAAATGAAAAGCGTACACGATGGTGTTATATGTCTGTTTGAGAGATCACTTTTTACAAACAAAGTATGCAAGATTGCTCAAACAAAAGCACTCACTTGTGTTCAGAGAACAGTAAGTGCTTCTTGTTGGGGTAGTTCTGGTGACTTTTCATACGACGTTTGGACAAATTTGATGATCTTAAATCACGATCATCTGAAATAGAGGAGTTGGCGATTTCCCTGTTTTAAAAACATTTGTCTTTTAGGGTCCAACCAGTGTGTACTGTTACTGGCATATTTGAAAAATGTCAATCAATCACTTTGTGATGACCTCAAATGGAAACGCCAATGTTATTTTTATTTTCATAAGTGCTTCCTTTTGGGGTTCTCTCGGCTGCGAATTTTTCTGGAGACAGCTGCTCACACTGATAACCATCACATGAATTGACAACGATTCTAGCCCATTCATCGAATGGGAGGATGCAATGGGTCCAACCAGGGTGTCATTTACAGCATCCATCTGCGGGTCACATTAGGTTCTCACTCTATATTTGTCAGTTTATCAACCCAAACAAACGTACTGACTAGAATTTTCACTGCAGTAAGTGCTTTTGTTGGGGTAGTGTTGCTGTAGCAACGTACGTCTTATGTCCGTTAAGAAATGGTAGGAACTTGACTCCCAGATTTGTATGGCCCTTGCATAGGTTATAGTTAAATGTTCAACGGAGTAAGGTTCCTTTTTGGTTGCTTTTGCATTACTGACATATTTGAAAAATGTCAATCAATCACTTCGTGATGACCTCAAATGGAAACGCCAATGTTATTTTTATTTTCATAAGTGCTTCCTTTTGGGGTTCTCTCGGCTGCGAGATTTTCTGAAGACAGCTGCTCAAACTGATAACCATCACATGAATTGTCAACGATTCTAGTCCATTCATCGAATGGGAGGACTGCAATGTGTTCCAGAGCCTATTGTGTGCATGGAAGGAGGGGTTGAGTTTCATTGGCCAATGTCTGTATTTAAAGTGGTTATCATTGCAGGCTGCATATCTTCTCCACTTTAGGATCTTCGGCAAGGCAGGAATGATACAATAACAATTGGACAATCTCCAACAGAATGGAAGACACTCCCTCTAAGTCTGTTTCATTGACCCAACTTGAGTACTGCCTTGAGTTTGAGCAATAGTAAGTGCTACTTGTTGGGGCAGTCATACAGTCATGATCCAAATGAAAAGCGTACACGATGGTGTTATATGTCTGTTTGAGAGATCACTTTTTACAAACAAAGTCTGCAAGATTGCTCAAACAAAAGCACTCACTTGTGTTCAGAGAACAGTAAGTGCTTCTTGTTGGGGTAGTTCTGGCGACTTTTCATACGACGTTTGGACAAATTTGATGATCTTAAATCACGATCATCTGAAATAGAGGAGTTGGCGATTTCCCTGTTTTAAAAACATTTGTCTTTTAGGGTCCAACCAGGGTGTCATTTACAGAATCCATCTGCGGGTCACATTAGGTTCTCACTCTATATTTGTCAGTTTCACAACCCAAACAAACGTACTGACTAGAATTTTCACTGCAGTAAGTGCTTTTGTTGGGGTAGTGTTGCTGCAGCAACGTACGTCTTATGTCCGTTAGGAAATGGTAGGAACTTGACTCCCAGATTTGTATGGCCCTTGCATAGGTTATAGTTAAATGTTCAACGGAGTAAGGCTCCTTTTTGGTTGCTTTTGCATTACTGACATATTTGAAAAATGTCAATCAATCACTTTGTGATGACCTCAAATGGAAACGCCAATGTTATTTTTATTTTCATAAGTGCTTCCTTTTGGGGTTCTCTCGGCTGCGAATTTTTCTGGAGACAGCTGCCCACACTGATAACCATCACATGAATTGACAACGATTCTAGCCCATTCATCGAATGGGAGGATGCAATGGGTCCAACCAGGGTGTCATTTACAGCATCAATCTGCGGGTCACATTAGGTTCTCACTCTATATTTGTCAGTTTATCAACCCAAACAAACGTACTGACTGGAATTTTCACTGCAGTAAGTGCTTTTGTTGGGGTAGTGTTGCTGTAGCAACGTACGTCTTATGTCCGTTAAGAAATGGTAGGAACTTGACTCCCAGATTTGTATGGCCCTTGCATAGGTTATAGTTAAATGTTCAACGGAGTAAGGCTCCTTTTTGGTTGCTTTTGCATTACTGACATATTTGAAAAATGTCAATCAATCACTTCGTGATGACCTCAAATGGAAACGCCAATGTTATTTTTCTTTTCATAAGTGCTTCCTTTTGGGGTTCTCTCGGCTGCGAGTTTTTCTGGAGACAGCTGCTCAAACTGATAACCATCACATGAATCGACAACGATTCTAGCCCATTCATCGAATGGGAGTAGGACTGCAATGTGTTCCAGAGCCTATTGTATGCATGGAAGGCGGGGTTGAGTTTCATTGGCCAATGTCTGTATTTAAAGTGGTTATCATTGCAGGCTGCATATCTTCTCCACTTTAGGATCTTCGGCAAGGCAGGAATGATACAATAACAATTGGACAATCTCCAACAGAATGGAAGACACTCCCTCTAAGTCTGTTTCATTGACCCAACTTGAGTACTGCCTTGAGTTTGAGCAATAGTAAGTGCTACTTGTTGGGGCAGTCATACAGTCATGATCCAAATGAAAAGCGTACACGATGGTGTTATATGTCTGTTTGAGAGATCTCTTTGTACAAACAAAGTCTGCAAGATTGCTCAAACAAAAGCACTCACTTGTGTTCAGAGAACAGTAAGTGCTTCTTGTTGGGGTAGTTCTGGCGACTTTTCATACGACGTTTGGACAAATTTGATGATCTTAAATCACGATCATCTGAAATAGAGGAGTTGGCGATTTCCCTGTTTTAAAAACATTTGTCTTTTAGGGTCCAACCAGGGTGTACTGATACTGGCATATTTGAAAAATGTCAATCAATCACTTTGTGATGACCTCAAATGGAAACGCCAATGTTATTTTTATTTTCATAAGTGCTTCCTTTTGGGGTTCTCTCGGCTGCGAATTTTTCTGGAGACAGCTGCTCACACTGATAACCATCACATGAATTGACAACGATTCTAGCCCATTCATCGAATGGGAGGATGCAATGGGTCCAACCAGGGTGTCATTTACAGCATCCATCTGCGGGTCACATTAGGTTCTCACTCTATATTTGTCAGTTTATCAACCCAAACAAACGTACTGACTGGAATTTTCACTGCAGTAAGTGCTTTTGTTGGGGTAGTGTTGCTGTAGCAACGTACGTCTTATGTCCGTTAAGAAATGGTAGGAACTTGACTCCCAGATTTGTATGGCCCTTGCATAGGTTATAGTTAAATGTTCAACGGAGTAAGGTTCCTTTTTGGTTGCTTTTGCATTACTGACATATTTGAAAAATGTCAATCAATCACTTCGTGATGACCTCAAATGGAAACGCCAATGTTATTTTTATTTTCATAAGTGCTTCCTTTTGGGGTTCTCTCGGCTGCGAGATTTTCTGAAGACAGCTGCTCAAACTGATAACCATCACATGAATTGTCAACGATTCTAGTCCATTCATCGAATGGGAGGACTGCAATGTGTTCCAGAGCCTATTGTGTGCATGGAAGGAGGGGTTGAGTTTCATTGGCCAATGTCTGTATTTAAAGTGGTTATCATTGCAGGCTGCATATCTTCTCCACTTTAGGATCTTCGGCAAGGCAGGAATGATACAATAACAATTGGACAATCTCCAACAGAATGGAAGACACTCCCTCTAAGTCTGTTTCATTGACCCAACTTGAGTACTGCCTTGAGTTTGAGCAATAGTAAGTGCTACTTGTTGGGGCAGTCATACAGTCATGATCCAAATGAAAAGCGTACACGATGGTGTTATATGTCTGTTTGAGAGATCACTTTTTACAAACAAAGTCTGCAAGATTGCTCAAACAAAAGCACTCACTTGTGTTCAGAGAACAGTAAGTGCTTCTTGTTGGGGTAGTTCTGGCGACTTTTCATACGACGTTTGGACAAATTTGATGATCTTAAATCACGATCATCTGAAATAGAGGAGTTTGCGATTTCCCTGTTTTAAAAACATTTGTCTTTTAGGGTCCAACCAGGGTGTCATTTACAGAATCCATCTGCGGGTCACATTAGGTTCTCACTCTATATTTGTCAGTTTCACAACCCAAACAAACGTACTGACTAGAATTTTCACTGCAGTAAGTGCTTTTGTTGGGGTAGTGTTGCTGCAGCAACGTACGTCTTATGTCCGTTAGGAAATGGTAGGAACTTGACTCCCAGATTTGTATGGCCCTTGCATAGGTTATAGTTAAATGTTCAACGGAGTAAGGCTCCTTTTTGGTTGCTTTTGCATTACTGACATATTTGAAAAATGTCAATCAATCACTTTGTGATGACCTCAAATGGAAACGCCAATGTTATTTTTCTTTTCATAAGTGCTTCCTTTTGGGGTTCTCTCGGCTGCGAGTTTTTCTGGAGACAGCTGCTCAAACTGATAACCATCACATGAATCGACAACGATTCTAGCCCATTCATCGAATGGGAGTAGGACTGCAATGTGTTCCAGAGCCTATTGTATGCATGGAAGGCGGGGTTGAGTTTCATTGGCCAATGTCTGTATTTAAAGTGGTTATCACTGCAGGCTGCATATCTTCTCCACTTTAGGATCTTCGGCAAGGTAGGAATGATACAATAACAATTGGACAATCTACAACAGAATGGAAGACACTCCCCCTAAGTCTGTTTCATTGACCCAACTTGAGTACTGCCTTGAGTTTGAGCAATAGTAAGTGCTACTTGTTGGGGCAGTCATACAGTCATGATCCAAATGAAAAGCGTACACGATGGTGTTATATGTCTGTTTGAGAGATCTCTTTGTACAAACAAAGTCTGCAAGATTGCTCAAACAAAAGCACTCACTTGTGTTCAGAGAACAGTAAGTGCTTCTTGTTGGGGTAGTTCTGGCGACTTTTCATACGACGTTTGGACAAATTTGATGATCTTAAATCACGATCATCTGAAATAGAGGAGTTGGCGATTTCCTTGTTTTAAAAACATTTGTCTTTTAGGGTCCAACCAGGGTGTCATTTACAGAATCCATCTGCGGGTCACATTAGGTTCTCACTCTATATTTGTCAGTTTCACAACCCAAACAAACGTACTGACTAGAATTTTCACTGCAGTAAGTGCTTTTGTTGGGGTAGTGTTGCTGCAGCAACGTACGTCTTATGTCCGTTAGGAAATGGTAGGAACTTGACTCCCAGATTTGTATGGCCCTTGCATAGGTTATAGTTAAATGTTCAACGGAGTAAGGCTCCTTTTTGGTTGCTTTTGCATTACTGACATATTTGAAAAATGTCAATCAATCACTTTGTGATGACCTCAAATGGAAACGCCAATGTTATTTTTATTTTCATAAGTGCTTCCTTTTGGGGTTCTCTCGGCTGCGAATTTTTCTGGAGACAGCTGCTCACACTGATAACCATCACATGAATTGACAACGATTCTAGCCCATTCATCGAATGGGAGGATGCAATGGGTCCAACCAGGGTGTCATTTACAGCATCCATCTGCGGGTCACATTAGGTTCTCACTCTATATTTGTCAGTTTATCAACCCAAACAAACGTACTGACTGGAATTTTCACTGCAGTAAGTGCTTTTGTTGGGGTAGTGTTGCTGTAGCAACGTACGTCTTATGTCCGTTAAGAAATGGTAGGAACTTGACTCCCAGATTTGTATGGCCCTTGCATAGGTTATAGTTAAATGTTCAACGGAGTAAGGCTCCTTTTGGGTGCTTTTGCATTACTGACATATTTGAAAAATGTCAATCAATCACTTCGTGATGACTTCAAATGGAAACGCCAATGTTATTTTTCTTTTCATAAGTGCTTCCTTTTGGGTTTTCTTTTGGCTGCGAGTTTTTCTGGAGACAGCTGCTCAAACTGATAACCATCACATGAATCGACAACGATTCTAGCCCATTCATCGAATGGGAGTAGGACTGCAATGTGTTCCAGAGCCTACTGTATGCATGGAAGGCGGGGTTGAGTTTCATTGGCCAATGTCTGTATTTAAAGTGGTTATCATTGCAGGCTGCATATCTTCTCCACTTTAGGTTCTGCGGCAAGGCAGGAATGATACAATAACAATTGGACAATCTCCAACAGAATGATAGACACTCCCTCTAAGTCTGTTTCATTGACCCAACTTGAGTACTGCCTTGAGTTTGAGCTTTAGTAAGTGCTACTTTTTCAAACTGATAACCATCACATGAATTGTCAACGATTCTAGTCCATTCATCGAATGGGAGGACTGCAATGTGTTCCAGAGCCTATTGTATGCATGGAAGGCGGGGTTGAGTTTCATTGACCAATGTCTGTATTTAAAGTGGTTATCATTGCAGGCTGCATATCTTCTCCACTTTAGGTTCTGCGGCAAGGCAGGAATGATACAATAACAATTGGACAATCTCCAACAGAATGGAAGACACTCCCTCTAAGTCTGTTTCATTGACCCAACTTGAGTACTGCCTTGAGTTTGAGCAATAGTAAGTGCTACTTGTTGGGGCAGTCATACAGTCATGATCCAAATGAAAAGCGTACACGATGGTGTTATATGTCTGTTTGAGAGATCTCTTTGTACAAACAAAGTCTGCAAGATTGCTCAAACAAAAGCACTCACTTGTGTTCAGAGAACAGTAAGTGCTTCTTGTTGGGGTAGTTCTGGCGACTTTTCATACGACGTTTGGACAAATTTGATGATCTTAAATCACGATCATCTGAAATAGAGGAGTTGGCGATTTCCTTGTTTTAAAAACATTTGTCTTTTAGGGTCCAACCAGGGTGTACTGTTACTGGCATATTTGAAAAATGTCAATCAATCACTTTGTGATGACCTCAAATGGAAACGCCAATGTTATTTTTATTTTCATAAGTGCTTCCTTTTGGGGTTCTCTCGGCTGCGAATTTTTCTGGAGACAGCTGCCCACACTGATAACCATCACATGAATTGACAACGATTCTAGCCCATTCATCGAATGGGAGGATGCAATGGGTCCAACCAGGGTGTCATTTACAGCATCCATCTGCGGGTCACATTAGGTTCTCACTCTATATTTGTCAGTTTATCAACCCAAACAAACGTACTGACTGGAATTTTCACTGCAGTAAGTGCTTTTGTTGGGGTAGTTTTGCTGTAGCAACGTACGTCTTATGTCCGTTAAGAAATGGTAGGAACTTGACTCCCAGATTTGTATGGCCCTTGCATAGGTTATAGTTAAATGTTCAACGGAGTAAGGCTCCTTTTTGGTTGCTTTTGCATTACTGACATATTTGAAAAATGTCAATCAATCACTTCGTGATGACCTCAAATGGAAACGCCAATGTTATTTTTCTTTTCATAAGTGCTTCCTTTTGGGGTTCTCTCGGCTGCGAGTTTTTCTGGAGACAGCTGCTCAAACTGATAACCATCACATGAATCGACAACGATTCTAGCCCATTCATCGAATGGGAGTAGGACTGCAATGTGTTCCAGAGCCTATTGTGTGCATGGAAGGCGGGGTTGAGTTTCATTGGCCAATGTCTGTATTTAAAGTGGTTATCATTGCAGGCTGCATATCTTCTCCACTTTAGGTTCTGCGGCAAGGCAGGAATGATACAATAACAATTGGACAATCTCCAACAGAATGGAAGACACTCCCTCTAAGTCTGTTTCATTGACCCAACTTGAGTACTGCCTTGAGTTTGAGCAATAGTAAGTGCTACTTGTTGGGGCAGTCATACAGTCATGATTCAAATGAAAAGCGTACACGATGGTGTTATATGTCTGTTTGAGAGATCTCTTTGTACAAACAAAGTCTGCAAGATTGCTCAAACAAAAGCACTCACTTGTGTTCAGAGAACAGTAAGTGCTTCTTGTTGGGGTAGTTCTGGCGACTTTTCATACGACGTTTGGACAAATTTGATGATCTTAAATCACGATCATCTGAAATAGAGGAGTTGGCGATTTCCCTGTTTTAAAAACATCTGTCTTTTAGGGTCCAACCAGGGTGTCATTTACAGAATCCATCTGCGGGTCACATTAGGTTCTCACTCTATATTTGTCAGTTTCACAACCCAAACAAACGTACTGACTAGAATTTTCACTGCAGTAAGTGCTTTTGTTGGGGTAGTGTTGCTGCAGCAACGTACGTCTTATGTCCGTTAGGAAATGGTAGGAACTTGACTCCCAGATTTGTATGGCCCTTGCATAGGTTATAGTTAAATGTTCAACGGAGTAAGGCTCCTTTTTGGTTGCTTTTGCATTACTGACATATTTGAAAAATGTCAATCAATCACTTCGTGATGACCTCAAATGGAAACGCCAATGTTATTTTTCTTTTCATAAGTGCTTCCTTTTGGGGTTCTCTCGGCTGCGAGTTTTTCTGGAGACAGCTGCTCAAACTGATAACCATCACATGAATCGACAACGATTCTAGCCCATTCATCGAATGGGAGTAGGACTGCAATGTGTTCCAGAGCCTATTGTGTGCATGGAAGGCGGGGTTGAGTTTCATTGGCCAATGTCTGTATTTAAAGTGGTTATCATTGCAGGCTGCATATCTTTTCCACTTTAGGTTCTGCGGCAAGGCAGGAATGATACAATAACAATTGGACAATCTCCAACAGAATGGAAGACACTCCCTCTAAGTCTGTTTCATTGACCCAACTTGAGTACTGCCTTGAGTTTGAGCAATAGTAAGTGCTACTTGTTGGGGCAGTCATACAGTCATGATTCAAATGAAAAGCGTACACGATGGTGTTATATGTCTGTTTGAGAGATCTCTTTGTACAAACAAAGTCTGCAAGATTGCTCAAACAAAAGCACTCACTTGTGTTCAGAGAACAGTAAGTGCTTCTTGTTGGGGTAGTTCTGGCGACTTTTCATACGACGTTTGGACAAATTTGATGATCTTAAATCACGATCATCTGAAATAGAGGAGTTGGCGATTTCCCTGTTTTAAAAACATCTGTCTTTTAGGGTCCAACCAGGGTGTCATTTACAGAATCCATCTGCGGGTCACATTAGGTTCTCACTCTATATTTGTCAGTTTCACAACCCAAACAAACGTACTGACTAGAATTTTCACTGCAGTAAGTGCTTTTGTTGGGGTAGTGTTGCTGCAGCAACGTACGTCTTATGTCCGTTAGGAAATGGTAGGAACTTGACTCCCAGATTTGTATGGCCCTTGCATAGGTTATAGTTAAATGTTCAACGGAGTAAGGCTCCTTTTTGGTTGCTTTTGCATTACTGACATATTTGAAAAATGTCAATCAATCACTTCGTGATGACCTCAAATGGAAACGCCAATGTTATTTTTCTTTTCATAAGTGCTTCCTTTTGGGGTTCTCTCGGCTGCGAGTTTTTCTGGAGACAGCTGCTCAAACTGATAACCATCACATGAATCGACAACGATTCTAGCCCATTCATCGAATGGGAGTAGGACTGCAATGTGTTCCAGAGCCTATTGTATGCATGGAAGGCGGGGTTGAGTTTCATTGGCCAATGTCTGTATTTAAAGTGGTTATCATTGCAGGCTGCATATCTTCTCCACTTTAGGATCTTCGGCAAGGCAGGAATGATACAATAACAATTGGACAATCTCCAACAGAATGGAAGACACTCCTCCCTCTAAGTCTGTTTCATTGACCCAACTTGAGTACTGCCTTGAGTTTGAGCAATAGTAAGTGCTACTTGTTGGGGCAGTCATACAGTCATGATCCAAATGAAAAGCGTACACGATGGTGTTATATGTCTGTTTGAGAGATCACTTTTTACAAACAAAGTCTGCAAGATTGCTCAAACAAAAGCACTCACTTGTGTTCAGAGAACAGTAAGTGCTTCTTGTTGGGGTAGTTCTGGCGACTTTTCATACGACGTTTGGACAAATTTGATGATCTTAAATCACGATCATCTGAAATAGAGGAGTTGGCGATTTCCTTGTTTTAAAAACATTTGTCTTTTAGGGTCCAACCAGGGTGTACTGTTACTGGCATATTTGAAAAATGTCAATCAATCACTTTGTGATGACCTCAAATGGAAACGCCAATGTTATTTTTATTTTCATAAGTGCTTCCTTTTGGGGTTCTCTCGGCTGCGAATGTTTCTGGAGACAGCTGCTCACACTGATAACCATCACATGAATTGACAACGATTCTAGCCCATTCATCGAATGGGAGGATGCAATGGGTCCAACCAGGGTGTCATTTACAGCATCCATCTGCGGGTCACATTAGGTTCTCACTCTATATTTGTCAGTTTCACAACCCAAACAAACGTACTGACTGGAATTTTCACTGCAGTAAGTGCTTTTGTTGGGGTAGTGTTGCTGCAGCAACGTACGTCTTATGTCCGTTAGGAAATGGTAGGAACTTGACTCCCAGATTTGTATGGCCCTTGCATAGGTTATAGTTAAATGTTCAACGGAGTAAGGCTCCTTTTTGGTTGCTTTTGCATTACTGACATATTTGAAAAATGTCAATCAATCACTTCGTGATGACCTCAAATGGAAACGCCAATGTTATTTTTCTTTTCATAAGTGCTTCCTTTTGGGGTTCTCTCGGCTGCGAGTTTTTCTGGAGACAGCTGCTCAAACTGATAACCATCACATGAATCGACAACGATTCTAGCCCATTCATCGAATGGGAGTAGGACTGCAATGTGTTCCAGAACCTACTGTATGCATGGAAGGCGGGGTTGAGTTTCATTGGCCAATGTCTGTATTTAAAGTGGTTATCATTGCAGGCTGCATATCTTCTCCACTTTAGGATCTTCGGCAAGGCAGGAATGATACAATAACAATTGGACAATCTACAACAGAATGGAAGACACTCCTCCCTCTAAGTCTGTTTCATTGACCCAACTTGAGTACTGCCTTGAGTTTGAGCAATAGTAAGTGCTACTTGTTGGGGCAGTCATACAGTCATGATCCAAATGAAAAGCGTACACGATGGTGTTATATGTCTGTTTGAGAGATCACTTTTTTACAAACAAAGTCTGCAAGATTGCTCAAACAAAAGCACTCACTTGTGTTCAGAGAACAGTAAGTGCTTCTTGTTGGGGTAGTTCTGGCGACTTTTCATACGACGTTTGGACAAATTTGATGATCTTAAATCACGATCATCTGAAATAGAGGAGTTGGCGATTTCCTTGTTTTAAAAACATTTGTCTTTTAGGGTCCAACCAGGGTGTACTGTTACTGGCATATTTGAAAAATGTCAATCAATCACTTTGTGATGACCTCAAATGGAAACGCCAATGTTATTTTTATTTTCATAAGTGCTTCCTTTTGGGGTTCTCTCGGCTGCGAATTTTTCTGGAGACAGCTGCCCACACTGATAACCATCACATGAATTGACAACGATTCTAGCCCATTCATCGAATGGGAGGATGCAATGGGTCCAACCAGGGTGTCATTTACAGCATCCATCTGCGGGTCACATTAGGTTCTCACTCTATATTTGTCAGTTTATCAACCCAAACAAACGTACTGACTGGAATTTTCACTGCAGTAAGTGCTTTTGTTGGGGTAGTGTTGCTGTAGCAACGTACGTCTTATGTCCGTTAAGAAATGGTAGGAACTTGACTCCCAGATTTGTATGGCCCTTGCATAGGTTATAGTTAAATGTTCAACGGAGTAAGGCTCCTTTTTGGTTGCTTTTGCATTACTGACATATTTGAAAAATGTCAATCAATCACTTCGTGATGACCTCAAATGGAAACGCCAATGTTATTTTTCTTTTCATAAGTGCTTCCTTTTGGGGTTCTCTCGGCTGCGAGTTTTTCTGGAGACAGCTGCTCAAACTGATAACCATCACATGAATCGACAACGATTCTAGCCCATTCATCGAATGGGAGTAGGACTGCAATGTGTTCCAGAGCCTATTGCATGCATGGAAGGCGGGGTTGAGTTTCATTGGCCAATGTCTGTATTTAAAGTGGTTATCATTGCAGGCTGCATATCTTCTCCACTTTAGGATCTTCGGCAAGGCAGGAATGATACAATAACAATTGGACAATCTCCAACAGAATGGAAGACACTCCCTCTAAGTCTGTTTCATTGACCCAACTTGAGTACTGCCTTGAGTTTGAGCAATAGTAAGTGCTACTTGTTGGGGCAGTCATACAGTCATGATCCAAATGAAAAGCGTACACGATGGTGTTATATGTCTGTTTGAGAGATCACTTTTTTTACAAACAAAGTATGCAAGATTGCTCAAACAAAAGCACTCACTTGTGTTCAGAGAACAGTAAGTGCTTCTTGTTGGGGTAGTTCTGGCGACTTTTCATACGACGTTTGGACAAATTTGATGATCTTAAATCACGATCATCTGAAATAGAGGAGTTGGCGATTTCCCTGTTTTAAAAACATTTGTCTTTTAGGGTCCAACCAGGGTGTACTGTTACTGGCATATTTGAAAAATGTCAATCAATCACTTTGTGATGACCTCAAATGGAAACGCCAATGTTATTTTTCTTTTCATAAGTGCTTCCTTTTTTGGGTTCTCTCGGCTGCGAGTTTTTCTGGAGACAGCTGCTCAAACTGATAACCATCACATGAATCGACAACAATTCTAGCCCATTCATCGAATGGGAGTAGGACTGCAATGTGTTCCAGAGCCTATTGTATGCATGGAAGGCGGGGTTGAGTTTCATTGGCCAATGTCTGTATTTAAAGTGGTTATCATTGCAGGCTGCATATCTTCTCCACTTTAGGATCTTCGGCAAGGCAGGAATGATACAATAACAATTGGACAATCTCCAACAGAATGGAAGACACTCCTCCCTCTAAGTCTGTTTCATTGACCCAACTTGAGTACTGCCTTGAGTTTGAGCAATAGTAAGTGCTACTTGTTGGGGCAGTCATACAGTCATGATCCAAATGAAAAGCGTACACGATGGTGTTATATGTCTGTTTGAGAGATCACTTTTTACAAACAAAGTCTGCAAGATTGCTCAAACAAAAGCACTCACTTGTGTTCAGAGAACAGTAAGTGCTTCTTGTTGGGGTAGTTCTGGCGACTTTTCATACGACGTTTGGACAAATTTGATGATCTTAAATCACGATCATCTGAAATAGAGGAGTTGGCGATTTCCTTGTTTTAAAAACATTTGTCTTTTAGGGTCCAACCAGGGTGTACTGTTACTGGCATATTTGAAAAATGTCAATCAATCACTTTGTGATGACCTCAAATGGAAACGCCAATGTTATTTTTATTTTCATAAGTGCTTCCTTTTGGGGTTCTCTCGGCTGCGAATGTTTCTGGAGACAGCTGCTCACACTGATAACCATCACATGAATTGACAACGATTCTAGCCCATTCATCGAATGGGAGGATGCAATGGATCCAACCAGGGTGTCATTTACAGCATCCATCTGCGGGTCACATTAGGTTCTCACTCTATATTTGTCAGTTTCACAACCCAAACAAACGTACTGACTGGAATTTTCACTGCAGTAAGTGCTTTTGTTGGGGTAGTGTTGCTGCAGCAACGTACGTCTTATGTCCGTTAGGAAATGGTAGGAACTTGACTCCCAGATTTGTATGGCCCTTGCATAGGTTATAGTTAAATGTTCAACGGAGTAAGGCTCCTTTTTGGTTGCTTTTGCATTACTGACATATTTGAAAAATGTCAATCAATCACTTCGTGATGACCTCAAATGGAAACGCCAATGTTATTTTTCTTTTCATAAGTGCTTCCTTTTGGGGTTCTCTCGGCTGCGAGTTTTTCTGGAGACAGCTGCTCAAACTGATAACCATCACATGAATCGACAACGATTCTAGCCCATTCATCGAATGGGAGTAGGACTGCAATGTGTTCCAGAACCTACTGTATGCATGGAAGGCGGGGTTGAGTTTCATTGGCCAATGTCTGTATTTAAAGTGGTTATCATTGCAGGCTGCATATCTTCTCCACTTTAGGATTTTCGGCAAGGCAGGAATGATACAATAACAATTGGACAATCTACAACAGAATGGAAGACACTCCTCCCTCTAAGTCTGTTTCATTGACCCAACTTGAGTACTGCCTTGAGTTCGAGCAATAGTAAGTGCTACTTGTTGGGGCAGTCATACAGTCATGATCCAAATGAAAAGCGTACACGATGGTGTTATATGTCTGTTTGAGAGATCACTTTTTTACAAACAAAGTCTGCAAGATTGCTCAAACAAAAGCACTCACTTGTGTTCAGAGAACAGTAAGTGCTTCTTGTTGGGGTAGTTCTGGCGACTTTTCATACGACGTTTGGACAAATTTGATGATCTTAAATCACGATCATCTGAAATAGAGGAGTTGGCGATTTCCTTGTTTTAAAAACATTTGTCTTTTAGGGTCCAACCAGGGTGTACTGTTACTGGCATATTTGAAAAATGTCAATCAATCACTTTGTGATGACCTCAAATGGAAACGCCAATGTTATTTTTATTTTCATAAGTGCTTCCTTTTGGGGTTCTCTCGGCTGCGAATTTTTCTGGAGACAGCTGCCCACACTGATAACCATCACATGAATTGACAACGATTCTAGCCCATTCATCGAATGGGAGGATGCAATGGGTCCAACCAGGGTGTCATTTACAGCATCCATCTGCGGGTCACATTAGGTTGTCACTCTATATTTGTCAATTTATCAACCCAAACAAACGTACTGACTGGAATTTTCACTGCAGTAAGTGCTTTTGTTGGGGTAGTGTTGCTGTAGCAACGTACGTCTTATGTCCGTTAAGAAATGGTAGGAACTTGACTCCCAGATTTGTATGGCCCTTGCATAGGTTATAGTTAAATGTTCAACGGAGTAAGGCTCCTTTTTGGTTGCTTTTGCATTACTGACATATTTGAAAAATGTCAATCAATCACTTCGTGATGACCTCAAATGGAAACGCCAATGTTATTTTTCTTTTCATAAGTGCTTCCTTTTGGGGTTCTCTCGGCTGCGAGTTTTTCTGGAGACAGCTGCTCAAACTGATAACCATCACATGAATCGACAACGATTCTAGCCCATTCATCGAATGGGAGTAGGACTGCAATGTGTTCCAGAGCCTATTGTATGCATGGAAGGCGGGGTTGAGTTTCATTGGCCAATGTCTGTATTTAAAGTGGTTATCATTGCAGGCTGCATATCTTCTCCACTTTAGGATCTTCGGCAAGGCAGGAATGATACAATAACAATTGGACAATCTCCAACAGAATGGAAGACACTCCCTCTAAGTCTGTTTCATTGACCCAACTTGAGTACTGCCTTGAGTTTGAGCAATAGTAAGTGCTACTTGTTGGGGCAGTCATACAGTCATGATCCAAATGAAAAGCGTACACGATGGTGTTATATGTCTGTTTGAGAGATCACTTTTTACAAACAAAGTCTGCAAGATTGCTCAAACAAAAGCACTCACTTGTGTTCAGAGAACAGTAAGTGCTTCTTGTTGGGGTAGTTCTGGCGACTTTTCATACGACGTTTGGACAAATTTGATGATCTTAAATCACGATCATCTGAAATAGAGGAGTTGGCGATTTCCCTGTTTTAAAAACATTTGTCTTTTAGGGTCCAACCAGGGTGTACTGTTACTGGCATATTTGAAAAATGTCAATCAATCACTTTGTGATGACCTCAAATGGAAACGCCAATGTTATTTTTATTTTCATAAGTGCTTCCTTTTGGGGTTCTCTCGGCTGCGAATTTTTCTGGAGACAGCTGCTCACACTGATAACCATCACATGAATTGACAACGATTCTAGCCCATTCATCGAATGGGAGGATGCAATGGGTCCAACCAGGGTGTCATTTACAGCATCCATCTGCGGGTCACATTAGGTTCTCACTCTATATTTGTCAGTTTCACAACCCAAACAAACGTACTGACTGGAATTTTCACTGCAGTAAGTGCTTTTGTTGGGGTAGTGTTGCTGCAGCAACGTACGTCTTATGTCCGTTAGGAAATGGTAGGAACTTGACTCCCAGATTTGTATGGCCCTTGCATAGGTTATAGTTAAATGTTCAACGGAGTAAGGCTCCTTTTTGGTTGCTTTTGCATTACTGACATATTTGAAAAATGTCAATCAATCACTTCGTGATGACCTCAAATGGAAACGCCAATGTTATTTTTCTTTTCATAAGTGCTTCCTTTTTTGGGTTCTCTCGGCTGCGAGTTTTTCTGGAGACAGCTGCTCAAACTGATAACCATCACATGAATCCACAACGATTCTAGCCCATTCATCGAATGGGAGTAGGACTGCAATGTGTTCCAGAGCCTACTGTATGCATGGAAGGCGGGGTTGAGTTTCATTGGCCAATGTCTGTATTTAAAGTGGTTATCATTGCAGGCTGCATATCTTCTCCACTTTAGGATCTTCGGCAAGGCAGGAATGATACAATAACAATTGGACAATCTACAACAGAATGGAAGACACTCCCTCTAAGTCTGTTTCATTGACCCAACTTGAGTACTGCCTTGAGTTTGAGCAATAGTAAGTGCTACTTGTTGGGGCAGTCATACAGTCATGATCCAAATGAAAAGCGTACACGATGGTGTTATATGTCTGTTTGAGAGATCACTTTGTACAAACAAAGTCTGCAAGATTGCTCAAACAAAAGCACTCACTTGTGTTCAGAGAACAGTAAGTGCTTCTTGTTGGGGTAGTTCTGGCGACTTTTCATACGACGTTTGGACAAATTTGATGATCTTAAATCACGATCATCTGAAATAGAGGAGTTGGTGATTTCCCTGTTTTAAAAACATTTGTCTTTTTGGGTCCAACCAGGGTGTACTGTTACTGGCATATTTGAAAAATGTCAATCAATCACTTTGTGATGACCTCAAATGGAAACGCCAATGTTATTTTTATTTTCATAAGTGCTTCCTTTTGGGGTTCTCTCGGCTGCGAATTTTTCTGGAGACAGCTGCTCACACTGATAACCATCACATGAATTGACAACGATTCTAGCCCATTCATCGAATGGGAGGATGCAATGGGTCCAACCAGGGTGTCATTTACAGCATCCATCTGCAGGTCACATTAGGTTCTCACTCTATATTTGTCAGTTTCACAACCCAAACAAACGTACTGACTGGAATTTTCACTGCAGTAAGTGCTTTTGTTGGGGTAGTGTTGCTGTAGCAACGTACGTCTTATGTCCGTTAAGAAATGGTAGGAACTTGACTCCCAGATTTCTATGGCCCTTGCATAGGTTATAGTTTAATATTCAACGAAGTAAGGCTCCTTTTTGGTTGCTTTTGCATTACTGACATATTTGAAAAATGTCAATCAATCACTTCGTGATGACCTCAAATGGAAACGCCAATGTTATTTTTCTTTTCATAAGTGCTTCCTTTTGGGGTTCTCTCGGCTGCAAGTTTTTCTGGAGACAGCTGCTCAAACTGATAACCATCACATGAATCGACAACGATTCTAGCCCATTCATCGAATGGGAGGAGGACTGCAATGTGTTCCAGAGCCTATTGTATGCATGGAGGCGGGGTTGAGTTTCATTGGCCAATGTCTGTATTTAAAGTGGTTATCATTGCAGGCTGCATATCTTCTCCACTTTAGGTTCTTCGGCAAGGCAGGAATGATACAATAACAATTGGACGATCTCCAACAGAATGGAAGACACTCCCTCTAAGTCTGTTTCATTGACCCAACTTGAGTACTCCCTTGAGTTTGAGCAATAGTAAGTGCTACTTGTTGGGGCAGTCATACAGTCATGATCCAAATGAAAAGCGTACACGATGGTGTTATATGTCTGTTTGAGAGATCACTTTGCACAAACAAAGTCTGCAAGATTGCTCAAACAAAAGCACTCACTTGTGTTCAGAGAACAGTAAGTGCTTCTTGTTGGGGTAGTTCTGGCGACTTTTCATACGACGTTTGGACAAATTTGATGATCTTAAATCACGATCATCTGAAATAGAGGAGTTGGCGATTTCCCTGTTTTAAAAACATTTGTCTTTTAGGGTCCAACCAGGGTGTCATTTACAGAATCCATCTGGGGGTCACATTAGGTTCTCACTCTATATTTGTCAGTTTCACAACCCAAACAAACGTACTGACTAGAATTTTCACTGCAGTAAGTGCTTTTGTTGGGGTAGTGTTGCTGCAGCAACGTACGTCTTATGTCCGTTAGGAAATGGTAGGAACTTGACTCCCAGATTTGTATGGCCCTTGCATAGGTTATAGTTAAATGTTCAACGGAGTAAGGCTCCTTTTTGGTTGCTTTTGCATTACTGACATATTTGAAAAATGTCAATCAATCACTTCGTGATGACCTCAAATGGAAACGCCAATGTTATTTTTCTTTTCATAAGTGCTTCCTTTTGGGGTTCTCTCGGCTGCGAGTTGTTCTGGAGACAGCTGCTCAAACTGATAACCATCACATGAATCGACAACGATTCTAGCCCATTCATCGAATGGGAGTAGGACTGCAATGTGTTCCAGAGCCTATTGTATGCATGGAAGGCGGGGTTGAGTTTCATTGGCCAATGTCTGTATTTAAAGTGGTTATCATTGCAGGCTGCATATCTTCTCCACTTTAGGTTCTTCGGCAAGGCAGGAATGATACAATAACAATTGGACGATCTCCAACAGAATGGAAGACACTCCCTCTAAGTCTGTTTCATTGACCCAACTTGAGTACTGCCTTGAGTTTGAGCAATAGTAAGTGCTACTTGTTGGGGCAGTCATACAGTCATGATCCAAATGAAAAGCGTACACGATGGTGTTATATGTCTGTTTGAGAGATCACTTTGTACAAACAAAGTCTGCAAGATTGCTCAAACAAAAGCACTCACTTGTGTTCAGAGAACAGTAAGTGCTTCTTGTTGGGGTAGTTCTGGCGACTTTTCATACGACGTTTGGACAAATTTGATGATCTTAAATCACGATCATCTGAAATAGAGGAGTTGGTGATTTCCCTGTTTTAAAAACATTTGTCTTTTAGGGTCCAACCAGGGTGTACTGTTACTGGCATATTTGAAAAATGTCAATCAATCACTTTGTGATGACCTCAAATGGAAACGCCAATGTTATTTTTATTTTCATAAGTGCTTCCTTTTGGGGTTCTCTCGGCTGCGAATTTTTCTGGAGACAGCTGCTCACACTGATAACCATCACATGAATTGACAACGATTCTAGCCCATTCATCGAATGGGAGGACTGCAATGGGTCCAACCAGGGTGTCATTTACAGCATCCATCTGCGGTCACATTAGGTTCTCACTCTATATTTGTCAGTTTCACAACCCAAACAAACGTACTGACTGGAATTTTCACTGCAGTAAGTGCTTTTGTTGGGGTAGTGTTGCTGCAGCAACGTACGTCTTATGTCCGTTAGGAAATGGTAGGAACTTGACTCCCAGATTTGTATGGCCCTTGCATAGGTTATAGTTAAATGTTCAACGGAGTAAGTCTCCTTTTTGGTTGCTTTTGCATTACTGACATATTTGAAAAATGTCAATCAATCACTTCGTGATGACCTCAAATGGAAACGCCAATGTTATTTTTCTTTTCATAAGTGCTTCCTTTTGGGGTTCTCTCGGCTGCGAGTTTTTCTGGAGACAGCTGCTCAAACTGATAACCATCACATGAATCGACAACGATTCTAGCCCATTCATCGAATGGGAGTAGGACTGCAATGTGTTCCAGAGCCTATTGTATGCATGGAAGGCGGGGTTGAGTTTCATTGGCCAATGTCTGTATTTAAAGTGGTTATCACTGCAGGCTGCATATCTTCTCCACTTTAGGATCTTCGGCAAGGCAGGAATGATACAATAACAATTGGACAATCTCCAACAGAATGGAAGACACTCCCTCTAAGTCTGTTTCATTGACCCAACTTGAGTACTGCCTTGAGTTTGAGCAATAGTAAGTGCTACTTGTTGGGGCAGTCATACAGTCATGATCCAAATGAAAAGCGTACACGATGGTGTTATATGTCTGTTTGAGAGATCACTTTTTACAAACAAAGTCTGCAAGATTGCTCAAACAAAAGCACTCACTTGTGTTCAGAGAACAGTAAGTGCTTCTTGTTGGGGTAGTTCTGGCGACTTTTCATACGACGTTTGGACAAATTTGATGATCTTAAATCACGATCATCTGAAATAGAGGAGTTGGCGATTTCCCTGTTTTAAAAACATTTGTCTTTTAGGGTCCAACCAGGGTGTACTGTTACTGGCATATTTGAAAAATGTCAATCAATCACTTTGTGATGACCTCAAATGGAAACGCCAATGTTATTTTTATTTTCATAAGTGCTTCCTTTTGAGGTTCTCTCGGCTGCGAATTTTTCTGGAGACAGCTGCTCACACTGATAACCATCACATGAATTGACAACGATTCTAGCCCATTCATCGAATGGGAGGATGCAATGGGTCCAACCAGGGTGTCATTTACAGCATCCATCTGCGGGTCACATTAGGTTCTCACTCTATATTTGTCAGTTTCACAACCCAAACAAACGTACTGACTGGAATTTTCACTGCAGTAAGTGCTTTTGTTGGGGTAGTGTTGCTGTAGCAACGTACGTCTTATGTCCGTTAAGAAATGGTAGGAACTTGACTCCCAGATTTGTATGGCCCTTGCATAGGTTATAGTTAAATGTTCAACGGAGTAAGGCTCCTTTTTGGTTGCTTTTGCATTACTGACATATTTGAAAAATGTCAATCAATCACTTCGTGATGACCTCAAATGGAAACGCCAATGTTATTTTTCTTTTCATAAGTGCTTCCTTTTGGGGTTCTCTCGGCTGCGAGTTTTTCTGGAGACAGCTGCTCAAACTGATAACCATCACATGAATCGACAACGATTCTAGCCCATTCATCGAATGGGAGTAGGACTGCAATGTGTTCCAGAGCCTACTGTATGCATGGAAGGCGGGGTTGAGTTTCATTGGCCAATGTCTGTATTTAAAGTGGTTATCATTGCAGGCTGCATATCTTCTCCACTTTAGGTTCTTCGGCAAGGCAGGAATGATACAATAACAATTGGACGATCTCCAACAGAATGGAAGACACTCCCTCTAAGTCTGTTTCATTGACCCAACTTGAGTACTCCCTTGAGTTTGAGCAATAGTAAGTGCTACTTGTTGGGGCAGTCATACAGTCATGATCCAAATGAAAAGCGTACACGATGGTGTTATATGTCTGTTTGAGAGATCACTTTTTACAAACAAAGTCTGCAAGATTGCTCAAACAAAAGCACTCACTTGTGTTCAGAGAACAGTAAGTGCTTCTTGTTGGGGTAGTTCTGGCGACTTTTCATACGACGTTTGGACAAATTTGATGATCTTAAATCACGATCATCTGAAATAGAGGAGTTGGCGATTTCCCTGTTTTAAAAACATTTGTCTTTTAGGGTCCAACCAGGGTGTACTGTTACTGGCATATTTGAAAAATGTCAATCAATCACTTTGTGATGACCTCAAATGGAAACGCCAATGTTATTTTTATTTTCATAAGTGCTTCCTTTTGAGGTTCTCTCGGCTGCGAATTTTTCTGGAGACAGCTGCTCACACTGATAACCATCACATGAATTGACAACGATTCTAGCCCATTCATCGAATGGGAGGATGCAATGGGTCCAACCAGGGTGTCATTTACAGCATCCATCTGCGGGTCACATTAGGTTCTCACTCTATATTTGTCAGTTTCACAACCCAAACAAACGTACTGACTGGAATTTTCACTGCAGTAAGTGCTTTTGTTGGGGTAGTGTTGCTGTAGCAACGTACGTCTTATGTCCGTTAAGAAATGGTAGGAACTTGACTCCCAGATTTGTATGGCCCTTGCATAGGTTATAGTTAAATGTTCAACGGAGTAAGGCTCCTTTTTGGTTGCTTTTGCATTACTGACATATTTGAAAAATGTCAATCAATCACTTCGTGATGACCTCAAATGGAAACGCCAATGTTATTTTTCTTTTCATAAGTGCTTCCTTTTGGGGTTCTCTCGGCTGCGAGTTTTTCTGGAGACAGCTGCTCAAACTGATAACCATCACATGAATCGACAACGATTCTAGCCCATTCATCGAATGGGAGTAGGACTGCAATGTGTTCCAGAGCCTACTGTATGCATGGAAGGCGGGGTTGAGTTTCATTGGCCAATGTCTGTATTTAAAGTGGTTATCATTGCAGGCTGCATATCTTCTCCACTTTAGGTTCTTCGGCAAGGCAGGAATGATACAATAACAATTGGACGATCTCCAACAGAATGGAAGACACTCCCTCTAAGTCTGTTTCATTGACCCAACTTGAGTACTGCCTTGAGTTTGAGCAATAGTAAGTGCTACTTGTTGGGGCAGTCATACAGTCATGATCCAAATGAAAAGCGTACACGATGGTGTTATATGTCTGTTTGAGAGATCACTTTGCACAAACAAAGTCTGCAAGATTGCTCAAACAAAAGCACTCACTTGTGTTCAGAGAACAGTAAGTGCTTCTTGTTGGGGTAGTTCTGGCGACTTTTCATACGACGTTTGGACAAATTTGATGATCTTAAATCACGATCATCTGAAATAGAGGAGTTGGCGATTTCCCTGTTTTAAAAACATTTGTCTTTTAGGGTCCAACCAGGGTGTACTGTTACTGGCATATTTGAAAAATGTCAATCAATCACTTTGTGATGACCTCAAATGGAAACGCCAATGTTATTTTTATTTTCATAAGTGCTTCCTTTTGAGGTTCTCTCGGCTGCGAATTTTTCTGGAGACAGCTGCTCACACTGATAACCATCACATGAATTGACAACGATTCTAGCCCATTCATCGAATGGGAGGATGCAATGGGTCCAACCAGGGTGTCATTTACAGCATCCATCTGCGGGTCACATTAGGTTCTCACTCTATATTTGTCAGTTTCACAACCCAAACAAACGTACTGACTGGAATTTTCACTGCAGTAAGTGCTTTTGTTGGGGTAGTGTTGCTGTAGCAACGTACGTCTTATGTCCGTTAAGAAATGGTAGGAACTTGACTCCCAGATTTGTATGGCCCTTGCATAGGTTATAGTTAAATGTTCAACGGAGTAAGGCTCCTTTTTGGTTGCTTTTGCATTACTGACATATTTGAAAAATGTCAATCAATCACTTCGTGATGACCTCAAATGGAAACGCCAATGTTATTTTTCTTTTCATAAGTGCTTCCTTTTGGGGTTCTCTCGGCTGCGAGTTTTTCTGGAGACAGCTGCTCAAACTGATAACCATCACATGAATCGACAACGATTCTAGCCCATTCATCGAATGGGAGTAGGACTGCAATGTGTTCCAGAGCCTACTGTATGCATGGAAGGCGGGGTTGAGTTTCATTGGCCAATGTCTGTATTTAAAGTGGTTATCATTGCAGGCTGCATATCTTCTCCACTTTAGGTTCTTCGGCAAGGCAGGAATGATACAATAACAATTGGACGATCTCCAACAGAATGGAAGACACTCCCTCTAAGTCTGTTTCATTGACCCAACTTGAGTACTGCCTTGAGTTTGAGCAATAGTAAGTGCTACTTGTTGGGGCAGTCATACAGTCATGATCCAAATGAAAAGCGTACACGATGGTGTTATATGTCTGTTTGAGAGATCACTTTGCACAAACAAAGTCTGCAAGATTGCTCAAACAAAAGCACTCACTTGTGTTCAGAGAACAGTAAGTGCTTCTTGTTGGGGTAGTTCTGGCGACTTTTCATACGACGTTTGGACAAATTTGATGATCTTAAATCACGATCATCTGAAATAGAGGAGTTGGCGATTTCCCTGTTTTAAAAACATTTGTCTTTTAGGGTCCAACCAGGGTGTACTGTTACTGGCATATTTGAAAAATGTCAATCAATCACTTTGTGATGACCTCAAATGGAAACGCCAATGTTATTTTTATTTTCATAAGTGCTTCCTTTTGAGGTTCTCTCGGCTGCGAATTTTTCTGGAGACAGCTGCTCACACTGATAACCATCACATGAATTGACAACGATTCTAGCCCATTCATCGAATGGGAGGATGCAATGGGTCCAACCAGGGTGTCATTTACAGCATCCATCTGCGGGTCACATTAGGTTCTCACTCTATATTTGTCAGTTTCACAACCCAAACAAACGTACTGACTGGAATTTTCACTGCAGTAAGTGCTTTTGTTGGGGTAGTGTTGCTGTAGCAACGTACGTCTTATGTCCGTTAAGAAATGGTAGGAACTTGACTCCCAGATTTGTATGGCCCTTGCATAGGTTATAGTTAAATGTTCAACGGAGTAAGGCTCCTTTTTGGTTGCTTTTGCATTACTGACATATTTGAAAAATGTCAATCAATCACTTCGTGATGACCTCAAATGGAAACGCCAATGTTATTTTTCTTTTCATAAGTGCTTCCTTTTGGGGTTCTCTCGGCTGCGAGTTTTTCTGGAGACAGCTGCTCAAACTGATAACCATCACATGAATCGACAACGATTCTAGCCCATTCATCGAATGGGAGTAGGACTGCAATGTGTTCCAGAGCCTACTGTATGCATGGAAGGCGGGGTTGAGTTTCATTGGCCAATGTCTGTATTTAAAGTGGTTATCATTGCAGGCTGCATATCTTCTCCACTTTAGGTTCTTCGGCAAGGCAGGAATGATACAATAACAATTGGACGATCTCCAACAGAATGGAAGACACTCCCTCTAAGTCTGTTTCATTGACCCAACTTGAGTACTGCCTTGAGTTTGAGCAATAGTAAGTGCTACTTGTTGGGGCAGTCATACAGTCATGATCCAAATGAAAAGCGTACACGATGGTGTTATATGTCTGTTTGAGAGATCACTTTGCACAAACAAAGTCTGCAAGATTGCTCAAACAAAAGCACTCACTTGTGTTCAGAGAACAGTAAGTGCTTCTTGTTGGGGTAGTTCTGGCGACTTTTCATACGACGTTTGGACAAATTTGATGATCTTAAATCACGATCATCTGAAATAGAGGAGTTGGCGATTTCCCTGTTTTAAAAACATTTGTCTTTTAGGGTCCAACCAGGGTGTACTGTTACTGGCATATTTGAAAAATGTCAATCAATCACTTTGTGATGACCTCAAATGGAAACGCCAATGTTATTTTTATTTTCATAAGTGCTTCCTTTTGAGGTTCTCTCGGCTGCGAATTTTTCTGGAGACAGCTGCTCACACTGATAACCATCACATGAATTGACAACGATTCTAGCCCATTCATCGAATGGGAGGATGCAATGGGTCCAACCAGGGTGTCATTTACAGCATCCATCTGCGGGTCACATTAGGTTCTCACTCTATATTTGTCAGTTTCACAACCCAAACAAACGTACTGACTGGAATTTTCACTGCAGTAAGTGCTTTTGTTGGGGTAGTGTTGCTGCAGCAACGTACGTCTTATGTCCGTTAAGAAATGGTAGGAACTTGACTCCCAGATTTGTATGGCCCTTGCATAGGTTATAGTTAAATGTTCAACGGAGTAAGGCTCCTTTTTGGTTGCTTTTGCATTACTGACATATTTGAAAAATGTCAATCAATCACTTCGTGATGACCTCAAATGGAAACGCCAATGTTATTTTTCTTTTCATAAGTGCTTCCTTTTGGGGTTCTCTCGGCTGCGAGTTTTTCTGGAGACAGCTGCTCAAACTGATAACCATCACATGAATCGACAACGATTCTAGCCCATTCATCGAATGGGAGTAGGACTGCAATGTGTTCCAGAGCCTACTGTATGCATGGAAGGCGGGGTTGAGTTTCATTGGCCAATGTCTGTATTTAAAGTGGTTATCATTGCAGGCTGCATATCTTCTCCACTTTAGGTTCTTCGGCAAGGCAGGAATGATACAATAACAATTGGACGATCTCCAACAGAATGGAAGACACTCCCTCTAAGTCTGTTTCATTGACCCAACTTGAGTACTGCCTTGAGTTTGAGCAATAGTAAGTGCTACTTGTTGGGGCAGTCATACAGTCATGATCCAAATGAAAAGCGTACACGATGGTGTTATATGTCTGTTTGAGAGATCACTTTGTACAAACAAAGTCTGCAAGATTGCTCAAACAAAAGCACTCACTTGTGTTCAGAGAACAGTAAGTGCTTCTTGTTGGGGTAGTTCTGGCGACTTTTCATACGACGTTTGGACAAATTTGATGATCTTAAATCACGATCATCTGAAATAGAGGAGTTGGTGATTTCCCTGTTTTAAAAACATTTGTCTTTTAGGGTCCAACCAGGGTGTACTGTTACTGGCATATTTGAAAAATGTCAATCAATCACTTTGTGATGACCTCAAATGGAAACGCCAATGTTATTTTTATTTTCATAAGTGCTTCCTTTTGGGGTTCTCTCGGCTGCGAATTTTTCTGGAGACAGCTGCTCACACTGATAACCATCACATGAATTGACAACGATTCTAGCCCATTCATCGAATGGGAGGACTGCAATGGGTCCAACCAGGGTGTCATTTACAGCATCCATCTGCGGTCACATTAGGTTCTCACTCTATATTTGTCAGTTTCACAACCCAAACAAACGTACTGACTGGAATTTTCACTGCAGTAAGTGCTTTTGTTGGGGTAGTGTTGCTGCAGCAACGTACGTCTTATGTCCGTTAGGAAATGGTAGGAACTTGACTCCCAGATTTGTATGGCCCTTGCATAGGTTATAGTTAAATGTTCAACGGAGTAAGTCTCCTTTTTGGTTGCTTTTGCATTACTGACATATTTGAAAAATGTCAATCAATCACTTCGTGATGACCTCAAATGGAAACGCCAATGTTATTTTTCTTTTCATAAGTGCTTCCTTTTGGGGTTCTCTCGGCTGCGAGTTTTTCTGGAGACAGCTGCTCAAACTGATAACCATCACATGAATCGACAACGATTCTAGCCCATTCATCGAATGGGAGTAGGACTGCAATGTGTTCCAGAGCCTATTGTATGCATGGAAGGCGGGGTTGAGTTTCATTGGCCAATGTCTGTATTTAAAGTGGTTATCACTGCAGGCTGCATATCTTCTCCACTTTAGGATCTTCGGCAAGGCAGGAATGATACAATAACAATTGGACAATCTACAACAGAATGGAAGACACTCCCTCTAAGTCTGTTTCATTGACCCAACTTGAGTACTGCCTTGAGTTTGAGCAATAGTAAGTGCTACTTGTTGGGGCAGTCATACAGTCATGATCCAAATGAAAAGCGTACACGATGGTGTTATATGTCTGTTTGAGAGATCACTTTTTACAAACAAAGTCTGCAAGATTGCTCAAACAAAAGCACTCACTTGTGTTCAGAGAACAGTAAGTGCTTCTTGTTGGGGTAGTTCTGGCGACTTTTCATACGACGTTTGGACAAATTTGATGATCTTAAATCACGATCATCTGAAATAGAGGAGTTGGCGATTTCCCTGTTTTAAAAACATTTGTCTTTTAGGGTCCAACCAGGGTGTACTGTTACTGGCATATTTGAAAAATGTCAATCAATCACTTTGTGATGACCTCAAATGGAAACGCCAATGTTATTTTTATTTTCATAAGTGCTTCCTTTTGAGGTTCTCTCGGCTGCGAATTTTTCTGGAGACAGCTGCTCACACTGATAACCATCACATGAATTGACAACGATTCTAGCCCATTCATCGAATGGGAGGATGCAATGGGTCCAACCAGGGTGTCATTTACAGCATCCATCTGCGGGTCACATTAGGTTCTCACTCTATATTTGTCAGTTTCACAACCCAAACAAACGTACTGACTGGAATTTTCACTGCAGTAAGTGCTTTTGTTGGGGTAGTGTTGCTGTAGCAACGTACGTCTTATGTCCGTTAAGAAATGGTAGGAACTTGACTCCCAGATTTGTATGGCCCTTGCATAGGTTATAGTTAAATGTTCAACGGAGTAAGGCTCCTTTTTGGTTGCTTTTGCATTACTGACATATTTGAAAAATGTCAATCAATCACTTCGTGATGACCTCAAATGGAAACGCCAATGTTATTTTTCTTTTCATAAGTGCTTCCTTTTGGGGTTCTCTCGGCTGCGAGTTTTTCTGGAGACAGCTGCTCAAACTGATAACCATCACATGAATCGACAACGATTCTAGCCCATTCATCGAATGGGAGTAGGACTGCAATGTGTTCCAGAGCCTACTGTATGCATGGAAGGCGGGGTTGAGTTTCATTGGCCAATGTCTGTATTTAAAGTGGTTATCATTGCAGGCTGCATATCTTCTCCACTTTAGGTTCTTCGGCAAGGCAGGAATGATACAATAACAATTGGACGATCTCCAACAGAATGGAAGACACTCCCTCTAAGTCTGTTTCATTGACCCAACTTGAGTACTGCCTTGAGTTTGAGCAATAGTAAGTGCTACTTGTTGGGGCAGTCATACAGTCATGATCCAAATGAAAAGCGTACACGATGGTGTTATATGTCTGTTTGAGAGATCACTTTGTACAAACAAAGTCTGCAAGATTGCTCAAACAAAAGCACTCACTTGTGTTCAGAGAACAGTAAGTGCTTCTTGTTGGGGTAGTTCTGGCGACTTTTCATACGACGTTTGGACAAATTTGATGATCTTAAATCACGATCATCTGAAATAGAGGAGTTGGTGATTTCCCTGTTTTAAAAACATTTGTCTTTTAGGGTCCAACCAGGGTGTACTGTTACTGGCATATTTGAAAAATGTCAATCAATCACTTTGTGATGACCTCAAATGGAAACGCCAATGTTATTTTTATTTTCATAAGTGCTTCCTTTTGGGGTTCTCTCGGCTGCGAATTTTTCTGGAGACAGCTGCTCACACTGATAACCATCACATGAATTGACAACGATTCTAGCCCATTCATCGAATGGGAGGACTGCAATGGGTCCAACCAGGGTGTCATTTACAGCATCCATCTGCGGTCACATTAGGTTCTCACTCTATATTTGTCAGTTTCACAACCCAAACAAACGTACTGACTGGAATTTTCACTGCAGTAAGTGCTTTTGTTGGGGTAGTGTTGCTGCAGCAACGTACGTCTTATGTCCGTTAGGAAATGGTAGGAACTTGACTCCCAGATTTGTATGGCCCTTGCATAGGTTATAGTTAAATGTTCAACGGAGTAAGTCTCCTTTTTGGTTGCTTTTGCATTACTGACATATTTGAAAAATGTCAATCAATCACTTCGTGATGACCTCAAATGGAAACGCCAATGTTATTTTTCTTTTCATAAGTGCTTCCTTTTGGGGTTCTCTCGGCTGCGAGTTTTTCTGGAGACAGCTGCTCAAACTGATAACCATCACATGAATCGACAACGATTCTAGCCCATTCATCGAATGGGAGTAGGACTGCAATGTGTTCCAGAGCCTATTGTATGCATGGAAGGCGGGGTTGAGTTTCATTGGCCAATGTCTGTATTTAAAGTGGTTATCACTGCAGGCTGCATATCTTCTCCACTTTAGGATCTTCGGCAAGGCAGGAATGATACAATAACAATTGGACAATCTACAACAGAATGGAAGACACTCCCTCTAAGTCTGTTTCATTGACCCAACTTGAGTACTGCCTTGAGTTTGAGCAATAGTAAGTGCTACTTGTTGGGGCAGTCATACAGTCATGATCCAAATGAAAAGCGTACACGATGGTGTTATATGTCTGTTTGAGAGATCACTTTTTACAAACAAAGTCTGCAAGATTGCTCAAACAAAAGCACTCACTTGTGTTCAGAGAACAGTAAGTGCTTCTTGTTGGGGTAGTTCTGGCGACTTTTCATACGACGTTTGGACAAATTTGATGATCTTAAATCACGATCATCTGAAATAGAGGAGTTGGCGATTTCCCTGTTTTAAAAACATTTGTCTTTTAGGGTCCAACCAGGGTGTACTGTTACTGGCATATTTGAAAAATGTCAATCAATCACTTTGTGATGACCTCAAATGGAAACGCCAATGTTATTTTTATTTTCATAAGTGCTTCCTTTTGAGGTTCTCTCGGCTGCGAATTTTTCTGGAGACAGCTGCTCACACTGATAACCATCACATGAATTGACAACGATTCTAGCCCATTCATCGAATGGGAGGATGCAATGGGTCCAACCAGGGTGTCATTTACAGCATCCATCTGCGGGTCACATTAGGTTCTCACTCTATATTTGTCAGTTTCACAACCCAAACAAACGTACTGACTGGAATTTTCACTGCAGTAAGTGCTTTTGTTGGGGTAGTGTTGCTGTAGCAACGTACGTCTTATGTCCGTTAAGAAATGGTAGGAACTTGACTCCCAGATTTGTATGGCCCTTGCATAGGTTATAGTTAAATGTTCAACGGAGTAAGGCTCCTTTTTGGTTGCTTTTGCATTACTGACATATTTGAAAAATGTCAATCAATCACTTCGTGATGACCTCAAATGGAAACGCCAATGTTATTTTTCTTTTCATAAGTGCTTCCTTTTGGGGTTCTCTCGGCTGCGAGTTTTTCTGGAGACAGCTGCTCAAACTGATAACCATCACATGAATCGACAACGATTCTAGCCCATTCATCGAATGGGAGTAGGACTGCAATGTGTTCCAGAGCCTACTGTATGCATGGAAGGCGGGGTTGAGTTTCATTGGCCAATGTCTGTATTTAAAGTGGTTATCATTGCAGGCTGCATATCTTCTCCACTTTAGGTTCTTCGGCAAGGCAGGAATGATACAATAACAATTGGACGATCTCCAACAGAATGGAAGACACTCCCTCTAAGTCTGTTTCATTGACCCAACTTGAGTACTCCCTTGAGTTTGAGCAATAGTAAGTGCTACTTGTTGGGGCAGTCATACAGTCATGATCCAAATGAAAAGCGTACACGATGGTGTTATATGTCTGTTTGAGAGATCACTTTTTACAAACAAAGTCTGCAAGATTGCTCAAACAAAAGCACTCACTTGTGTTCAGAGAACAGTAAGTGCTTCTTGTTGGGGTAGTTCTGGCGACTTTTCATACGACGTTTGGACAAATTTGATGATCTTAAATCACGATCATCTGAAATAGAGGAGTTGGCGATTTCCCTGTTTTAAAAACATTTGTCTTTTAGGGTCCAACCAGGGTGTACTGTTACTGGCATATTTGAAAAATGTCAATCAATCACTTTGTGATGACCTCAAATGGAAACGCCAATGTTATTTTTATTTTCATAAGTGCTTCCTTTTGAGGTTCTCTCGGCTGCGAATTTTTCTGGAGACAGCTGCTCACACTGATAACCATCACATGAATTGACAACGATTCTAGCCCATTCATCGAATGGGAGGATGCAATGGGTCCAACCAGGGTGTCATTTACAGCATCCATCTGCGGGTCACATTAGGTTCTCACTCTATATTTGTCAGTTTCACAACCCAAACAAACGTACTGACTGGAATTTTCACTGCAGTAAGTGCTTTTGTTGGGGTAGTGTTGCTGTAGCAACGTACGTCTTATGTCCGTTAAGAAATGGTAGGAACTTGACTCCCAGATTTGTATGGCCCTTGCATAGGTTATAGTTAAATGTTCAACGGAGTAAGGCTCCTTTTTGGTTGCTTTTGCATTACTGACATATTTGAAAAATGTCAATCAATCACTTCGTGATGACCTCAAATGGAAACGCCAATGTTATTTTTCTTTTCATAAGTGCTTCCTTTTGGGGTTCTCTCGGCTGCGAGTTTTTCTGGAGACAGCTGCTCAAACTGATAACCATCACATGAATCGACAACGATTCTAGCCCATTCATCGAATGGGAGTAGGACTGCAATGTGTTCCAGAGCCTACTGTATGCATGGAAGGCGGGGTTGAGTTTCATTGGCCAATGTCTGTATTTAAAGTGGTTATCATTGCAGGCTGCATATCTTCTCCACTTTAGGTTCTTCGGCAAGGCAGGAATGATACAATAACAATTGGACGATCTCCAACAGAATGGAAGACACTCCCTCTAAGTCTGTTTCATTGACCCAACTTGAGTACTGCCTTGAGTTTGAGCAATAGTAAGTGCTACTTGTTGGGGCAGTCATACAGTCATGATCCAAATGAAAAGCGTACACGATGGTGTTATATGTCTGTTTGAGAGATCACTTTGCACAAACAAAGTCTGCAAGATTGCTCAAACAAAAGCACTCACTTGTGTTCAGAGAACAGTAAGTGCTTCTTGTTGGGGTAGTTCTGGCGACTTTTCATACGACGTTTGGACAAATTTGATGATCTTAAATCACGATCATCTGAAATAGAGGAGTTGGCGATTTCCCTGTTTTAAAAACATTTGTCTTTTAGGGTCCAACCAGGGTGTACTGTTACTGGCATATTTGAAAAATGTCAATCAATCACTTTGTGATGACCTCAAATGGAAACGCCAATGTTATTTTTATTTTCATAAGTGTTTCCTTTTGAGGTTCTCTCGGCTGCGAATTTTTCTGGAGACAGCTGCTCACACTGATAACCATCACATGAATTGACAACGATTCTAGCCCATTCATCGAATGGGAGGATGCAATGGGTCCAACCAGGGTGTCATTTACAGCATCCATCTGCGGGTCACATTAGGTTCTCACTCTATATTTGTCAGTTTCACAACCCAAACAAACGTACTGACTGGAATTTTCACTGCAGTAAGTGCTTTTGTTGGGGTAGTGTTGCTGTAGCAACGTACGTCTTATGTCCGTTAAGAAATGGTAGGAACTTGACTCCCAGATTTGTATGGCCCTTGCATAGGTTATAGTTAAATGTTCAACGGAGTAAGGCTCCTTTTTGGTTGCTTTTGCATTACTGACATATTTGAAAAATGTCAATCAATCACTTCGTGATGACCTCAAATGGAAACGCCAATGTTATTTTTCTTTTCATAAGTGCTTCCTTTTGGGGTTCTCTCGGCTGCGAGTTTTTCTGGAGACAGCTGCTCAAACTGATAACCATCACATGAATCGACAACGATTCTAGCCCATTCATCGAATGGGAGTAGGACTGCAATGTGTTCCAGAGCCTACTGTATGCATGGAAGGCGGGGTTGAGTTTCATTGGCCAATGTCTGTATTTAAAGTGGTTATCATTGCAGGCTGCATATCTTCTCCACTTTAGGATCTTCGGCAAGGCAGGAATGATACAATAACAATTGGACAATCTACAACAGAATGGAAGACACTCCCTCTAAGTCTGTTTCATTGACCCAACTTGAGTACTGCCTTGAGTTTGAGCAATAGTAAGTGCTACTTGTTGGGGCAGTCATACAGTCATGATCCAAATGAAAAGCGTACACGATGGTGTTATATGTCTGTTTGAGAGATCACTTTGTACAAACAAAGTCTGCAAGATTGCTCAAACAAAAGCACTCACTTGTGTTCAGAGAACAGTAAGTGCTTCTTGTTGGGGTAGTTCTGGCGACTTTTCATACGACGTTTGGACAAATTTGATGATCTTAAATCACGATCATCTGAAATAGAGGAGTTGGTGATTTCCCTGTTTTAAAAACATTTGTCTTTTTGGGTCCAACCAGGGTGTACTGTTACTGGCATATTTGAAAAATGTCAATCAATCACTTTGTGATGACCTCAAATGGAAACGCCAATGTTATTTTTATTTTCATAAGTGCTTCCTTTTGGGGTTCTCTCGGCTGCGAATTTTTCTGGAGACAGCTGCTCACACTGATAACCATCACATGAATTGACAACGATTCTAGCCCATTCATCGAATGGGAGGATGCAATGGGTCCAACCAGGGTGTCATTTACAGCATCCATCTGCAGGTCACATTAGGTTCTCACTCTATATTTGTCAGTTTCACAACCCAAACAAACGTACTGACTGGAATTTTCACTGCAGTAAGTGCTTTTGTTGGGGTAGTGTTGCTGTAGCAACGTACGTCTTATGTCCGTTAAGAAATGGTAGGAACTTGACTCCCAGATTTCTATGGCCCTTGCATAGGTTATAGTTTAATATTCAACGAAGTAAGGCTCCTTTTTGGTTGCTTTTGCATTACTGACATATTTGAAAAATGTCAATCAATCACTTCGTGATGACCTCAAATGGAAACGCCAATGTTATTTTTCTTTTCATAAGTGCTTCCTTTTGGGGTTCTCTCGGCTGCAAGTTTTTCTGGAGACAGCTGCTCAAACTGATAACCATCACATGAATCGACAACGATTCTAGCCCATTCATCGAATGGGAGGAGGACTGCAATGTGTTCCAGAGCCTATTGTATGCATGGAAGGCGGGGTTGAGTTTCATTGGCCAATGTCTGTATTTAAAGTGGTTATCATTGCAGGCTGCATATCTTCTCCACTTTAGGTTCTTCGGCAAGGCAGGAATGATACAATAACAATTGGACGATCTCCAACAGAATGGAAGACACTCCCTCTAAGTCTGTTTCATTGACCCAACTTGAGTACTGCCTTGAGTTTGAGCAATAGTAAGTGCTACTTGTTGGGGCAGTCATACAGTCATGATCCAAATGAAAAGCGTACACGATGGTGTTATATGTCTGTTTGAGAGATCACTTTGCACAAACAAAGTCTGCAAGATTGCTCAAACAAAAGCACTCACTTGTGTTCAGAGAACAGTAAGTGCTTCTTGTTGGGGTAGTTCTGGCGACTTTTCATACGACGTTTGGACAAATTTGATGATCTTAAATCACGATCATCTGAAATAGAGGAGTTGGCGATTTCCCTGTTTTAAAAACATTTGTCTTTTAGGGTCCAACCAGGGTGTCATTTACAGAATCCATCTGGGGGTCACATTAGGTTCTCACTCTATATTTGTCAGTTTCACAACCCAAACAAACGTACTGACTAGAATTTTCACTGCAGTAAGTGCTTTTGTTGGGGTAGTGTTGCTGCAGCAACGTACGTCTTATGTCCGTTAGGAAATGGTAGGAACTTGACTCCCAGATTTGTATGGCCCTTGCATAGGTTATAGTTAAATGTTCAACGGAGTAAGGCTCCTTTTTGGTTGCTTTTGCATTACTGACATATTTGAAAAATGTCAATCAATCACTTCGTGATGACCTCAAATGGAAACGCCAATGTTATTTTTCTTTTCATAAGTGCTTCCTTTTGGGGTTCTCTCGGCTGCGAATTTTTCTGGAGACAGCTGCTCACACTGATAACCATCACATGAATTGACAACGATTCTAGCCCATTCATCGAATGGGAGGATGCAATGGGTCCAACCAGGGTGTCATTTACAGCATCCATCTGCAGGTCACATTAGGTTCTCACTCTATATTTGTCAGTTTTACAACCCAAACAAACGTACTGACTGGAATTTTCACTGCAGTAAGTGCTTTTGTTGGGGTAGTGTTGCTGTAGCAACGTACGTCTTATGTCCGTTAAGAAATGGTAGGAACTTGACTCCCAGATTTCTATGGCCCTTGCATAGGTTATAGTTTAATATTCAACGAAGTAAGGCTCCTTTTTGGTTGCTTTTGCATTACTGACATATTTGAAAAATGTCAATCAATCACTTCGTGATGACCTCAAATGGAAACGCCAATGTTATTTTTCTTTTCATAAGTGCTTCCTTTTGGGGTTCTCTCGGCTGCAAGTTTTTCTGGAGACAGCTGCTCAAACTGATAACCATCACATGAATCGACAACGATTCTAGCCCATTCATCGAATGGGAGGAGGACTGCAATGTGTTCCAGAGCCTACTGTATGCATGGAAGGCGGGGTTGAGTTTCATTGGCCAATGTCTGTATTTAAAGTGGTTATCATTGCAGGCTGCATATCTTCTCCACTTTAGGTTCTTCGGCAAGGCAGGAATGATACAATAACAATTGGACGATCTCCAACAGAATGGAAGACACTCCCTCTAAGTCTGTTTCATTGACCCAACTTGAGTACTCCCTTGAGTTTGAGCAATAGTAAGTGCTACTTGTTGGGGCAGTCATACAGTCATGATCCAAATGAAAAGCGTACACGATGGTGTTATATGTCTGTTTGAGAGATCACTTTTTACAAACAAAGTCTGCAAGATTGCTCAAACAAAAGCACTCACTTGTGTTCAGAGAACAGTAAGTGCTTCTTGTTGGGGTAGTTCTGGCGACTTTTCATACGACGTTTGGACAAATTTGATGATCTTAAATCACGATCATCTGAAATAGAGGAGTTGGCGATTTCCCTGTTTTAAAAACATTTGTCTTTTAGGGTCCAACCAGGGTGTACTGTTACTGGCATATTTGAAAAATGTCAATCAATCACTTTGTGATGACCTCAAATGGAAACGCCAATGTTATTTTTATTTTCATAAGTGCTTCCTTTTGAGGTTCTCTCGGCTGCGAATTTTTCTGGAGACAGCTGCTCACACTGATAACCATCACATGAATTGACAACGATTCTAGCCCATTCATCGAATGGGAGGATGCAATGGGTCCAACCAGGGTGTCATTTACAGCATCCATCTGCGGGTCACATTAGGTTCTCACTCTATATTTGTCAGTTTCACAACCCAAACAAACGTACTGACTGGAATTTTCACTGCAGCTTTTGTTGGGGTAGTGTTGCTGTAGCAACGTACGTCTTATGTCCGTTAAGAAATGGTAGGAACTTGACTCCCAGATTTGTATGGCCCTTGCATAGGTTATAGTTAAATGTTCAACGGAGTAAGGCTCCTTTTTGGTTGCTTTTGCATTACTGACATATTTGAAAAATGTCAATCAATCACTTCGTGATGACCTCAAATGGAAACGCCAATGTTATTTTTCTTTTCATAAGTGCTTCCTTTTGGGGTTCTCTCGGCTGCGAGTTTTTCTGGAGACAGCTGCTCAAACTGATAACCATCACATGAATCGACAACGATTCTAGCCCATTCATCGAATGGGAGTAGGACTGCAATGTGTTCCAGAGCCTACTGTATGCATGGAAGGCGGGGTTGAGTTTCATTGGCCAATGTCTGTATTTAAAGTGGTTATCATTGCAGGCTGCATATCTTCTCCACTTTAGGTTCTTCGGCAAGGCAGGAATGATACAATAACAATTGGACGATCTCCAACAGAATGGAAGACACTCCCTCTAAGTCTGTTTCATTGACCCAACTTGAGTACTGCCTTGAGTTTGAGCAATAGTAAGTGCTACTTGTTGGGGCAGTCATACAGTCATGATCCAAATGAAAAGCGTACACGATGGTGTTATATGTCTGTTTGAGAGATCACTTTGCACAAACAAAGTCTGCAAGATTGCTCAAACAAAAGCACTCACTTGTGTTCAGAGAACAGTAAGTGCTTCTTGTTGGGGTAGTTCTGGCGACTTTTCATACGACGTTTGGACAAATTTGATGATCTTAAATCACGATCATCTGAAATAGAGGAGTTGGCGATTTCCCTGTTTTAAAAACATTTGTCTTTTAGGGTCCAACCAGGGTGTACTGTTACTGGCATATTTGAAAAATGTCAATCAATCACTTTGTGATGACCTCAAATGGAAACGCCAATGTTATTTTTATTTTCATAAGTGCTTCCTTTTGAGGTTCTCTCGGCTGCGAATTTTTCTGGAGACAGCTGCTCACACTGATAACCATCACATGAATTGACAACGATTCTAGCCCATTCATCGAATGGGAGGATGCAATGGGTCCAACCAGGGTGTCATTTACAGCATCCATCTGCGGGTCACATTAGGTTCTCACTCTATATTTGTCAGTTTCACAACCCAAACAAACGTACTGACTGGAATTTTCACTGCAGTAAGTGCTTTTGTTGGGGTAGTGTTGCTGTAGCAACGTACGTCTTATGTCCGTTAAGAAATGGTAGGAACTTGACTCCCAGATTTGTATGGCCCTTGCATAGGTTATAGTTAAATGTTCAACGGAGTAAGGCTCCTTTTTGGTTGCTTTTGCATTACTGACATATTTGAAAAATGTCAATCAATCACTTCGTGATGACCTCAAATGGAAACGCCAATGTTATTTTTCTTTTCATAAGTGCTTCCTTTTGGGGTTCTCTCGGCTGCGAGTTTTTCTGGAGACAGCTGCTCAAACTGATAACCATCACATGAATCGACAACGATTCTAGCCCATTCATCGAATGGGAGTAGGACTGCAATGTGTTCCAGAGCCTACTGTATGCATGGAAGGCGGGGTTGAGTTTCATTGGCCAATGTCTGTATTTAAAGTGGTTATCATTGCAGGCTGCATATCTTCTCCACTTTAGGATCTTCGGCAAGGCAGGAATGATACAATAACAATTGGACAATCTACAACAGAATGGAAGACACTCCCTCTAAGTCTGTTTCATTGACCCAACTTGAGTACTGCCTTGAGTTTGAGCAATAGTAAGTGCTACTTGTTGGGGCAGTCATACAGTCATGATCCAAATGAAAAGCGTACACGATGGTGTTATATGTCTGTTTGAGAGATCACTTTGCACAAACAAAGTCTGCAAGATTGCTCAAACAAAAGCACTCACTTGTGTTCAGAGAACAGTAAGTGCTTCTTGTTGGGGTAGTTCTGGCGACTTTTCATACGACGTTTGGACAAATTTGATGATCTTAAATCACGATCATCTGAAATAGAGGAGTTGGCGATTTCCCTGTTTTAAAAACATTTGTCTTTTAGGGTCCAACCAGGGTGTCATTTACAGAATCCATCTGGGGGTCACATTAGGTTCTCACTCTATATTTGTCAGTTTCACAACCCAAACAAACGTACTGACTAGAATTTTCACTGCAGTAAGTGCTTTTGTTGGGGTAGTGTTGCTGCAGCAACGTACGTCTTATGTCCGTTAGGAAATGGTAGGAACTTGACTCCCAGATTTGTATGGCCCTTGCATAGGTTATAGTTAAATGTTCAACGGAGTAAGGCTCCTTTTTGGTTGCTTTTGCATTACTGACATATTTGAAAAATGTCAATCAATCACTTCGTGATGACCTCAAATGGAAACGCCAATGTTATTTTTCTTTTCATAAGTGCTTCCTTTTGGGGTTCTCTCGGCTGCGAGTTGTTCTGGAGACAGCTGCTCAAACTGATAACCATCACATGAATCGACAACGATTCTAGCCCATTCATCGAATGGGAGTAGGACTGCAATGTGTTCCAGAGCCTATTGTATGCATGGAAGGCGGGGTTGAGTTTCATTGGCCAATGTCTGTATTTAAAGTGGTTATCATTGCAGGCTGCATATCTTCTCCACTTTAGGTTCTTTGGCAAGGCAGGAATGATACAATAACAATTGGACGATCTCCAACAGAATGGAAGACACTCCCTCTAAGTCTGTTTCATTGACCCAACTTGAGTACTGCCTTGAGTTTGAGCAATAGTAAGTGCTACTTGTTGGGGCAGTCATACAGTCATGATCCAAATGAAAAGCGTACACGATGGTGTTATATGTCTGTTTGAGAGATCACTTTGTACAAACAAAGTCTGCAAGATTGCTCAAACAAAAGCACTCACTTGTGTTCAGAGAGCAGTAAGTGCTTCTTGTTGGGGTAGTTCTGGCGACTTTTCATACGACGTTTGGACAAATTTGATGATCTTAAATCACGATCATCTGAAATAAGAGGAGTTGGTGATTTCCCTGTTTTAAAAACATTTGTCTTTTTGGGTCCAACCAGGGTGTACTGTTACTGGCATATTTGAAAAATGTCAATCAATCACTTTGTGATGACCTCAAATGGAAACGCCAATGTTATTTTTATTTTCATAAGTGCTTCCTTTTGGGGTTCTCTCGGCTGCGAATTTTTCTGGAGACAGCTGCTCACACTGATAACCATCACATGAATTGACAACGATTCTAGCCCATTCATCGAATGGGAGGATGCAATGGGTCCAACCAGGGTGTCATTTACAGCATCCATCTGCGGGTCACATTAGGTTCTCACTCTATATTTGTCAGTTTCACAACCCAAACAAACGTACTGACTGGAATTTTCACTGCAGTAAGTGCTTTTGTTGGGGTAGTGTTGCTGCAGCAACGTACGTCTTATGTCCGTTAGGAAATGGTAGGAACTTGACTCCCAGATTTGTATGGCCCTTGCATAGGTTATAGTTAAATGTTCAACGGAGTAAGTCTCCTTTTTGGTTGCTTTTGCATTACTGACATATTTGAAAAATGTCAATCAATCACTTCGTGATGACCTCAAATGGAAACGCCAATGTTATTTTTATTTTCATAAGTGCTTCCTTTTGGGGTTCTCTCGGCTGCGAGATTTTCTGAAGACAGCTGCTCAAACTGATAACCATCACATGAATTGTCAACGATTCTAGTCCATTCATCGAATGGGAGGACTGCAATGTGTTCCAGAGCCTATTGTGTGCATGGAAGGAGGGGTTGAGTTTCATTGGCCAATGTCTGTATTTAAAGTGGTTATCATTGCAGGCTGCATATCTTCTCCACTTTAGGATCTTCGGCAAGGCAGGAATGATACAATAACAATTGGACAATCTCCAACAGAATGGAAGACACTCCCTCTAAGTCTGTTTCATTGACCCAACTTGAGTACTGCCTTGAGTTTGAGCAATAGTAAGTGCTACTTGTTGGGGCAGTCATACAGTCATGATCCAAATGAAAAGCGTACACGATGGTGTTATATGTCTGTTTGAGAGATCACTTTTTACAAACAAAGTCTGCAAGATTGCTCAAACAAAAGCACTCACTTGTGTTCAGAGAACAGTAAGTGCTTCTTGTTGGGGTAGTTCTGGCGACTTTTCATACGACGTTTGGACAAATTTGATGATCTTAAATCACGATCATCTGAAATAGAGGAGTTGGCGATTTCCCTGTTTTAAAAACATTTGTCTTTTAGGGTCCAACCAGGGTGTCATTTACAGAATCCATCTGCGGGTCACATTAGGTTCTCACTCTATATTTGTCAGTTTCACAACCCAAACAAACGTACTGACTAGAATTTTCACTGCAGTAAGTGCTTTTGTTGGGGTAGTGTTGCTGCAGCAACGTACGTCTTATGTCCGTTAGGAAATGGTAGGAACTTGACTCCCAGATTTGTATGGCCCTTGCATAGGTTATAGTTAAATGTTCAACGGAGTAAGGCTCCTTTTTGGTTGCTTTTGCATTACTGACATATTTGAAAAATGTCAATCAATCACTTTGTGATGACCTCAAATGGAAACGCCAATGTTATTTTTATTTTCATAAGTGCTTCCTTTTGGGGTTCTCTCGGCTGCGAATTTTTCTGGAGACAGCTGCCCACACTGATAACCATCACATGAATTGACAACGATTCTAGCCCATTCATCGAATGGGAGGATGCAATGGGTCCAACCAGGGTGTCATTTACAGCATCAATCTGCGGGTCACATTAGGTTCTCACTCTATATTTGTCAGTTTATCAACCCAAACAAACGTACTGACTGGAATTTTCACTGCAGTAAGTGCTTTTGTTGGGGTAGTGTTGCTGTAGCAACGTACGTCTTATGTCCGTTAAGAAATGGTAGGAACTTGACTCCCAGATTTGTATGGCCCTTGCATAGGTTATAGTTAAATGTTCAACGGAGTAAGGCTCCTTTTTGGTTGCTTTTGCATTACTGACATATTTGAAAAATGTCAATCAATCACTTCGTGATGACCTCAAATGGAAACGCCAATGTTATTTTTCTTTTCATAAGTGCTTCCTTTTGGGGTTCTCTCGGCTGCGAGTTTTTCTGGAGACAGCTGCTCAAACTGATAACCATCACATGAATCGACAACGATTCTAGCCCATTCATCGAATGGGAGTAGGACTGCAATGTGTTCCAGAGCCTATTGTATGCATGGAAGGCGGGGTTGAGTTTCATTGGCCAATGTCTGTATTTAAAGTGGTTATCATTGCAGGCTGCATATCTTCTCCACTTTAGGATCTTCGGCAAGGCAGGAATGATACAATAACAATTGGACAATCTCCAACAGAATGGAAGACACTCCCTCTAAGTCTGTTTCATTGACCCAACTTGAGTACTGCCTTGAGTTTGAGCAATAGTAAGTGCTACTTGTTGGGGCAGTCATACAGTCATGATCCAAATGAAAAGCGTACACGATGGTGTTATATGTCTGTTTGAGAGATCTCTTTGTACAAACAAAGTCTGCAAGATTGCTCAAACAAAAGCACTCACTTGTGTTCAGAGAACAGTAAGTGCTTCTTGTTGGGGTAGTTCTGGCGACTTTTCATACGACGTTTGGACAAATTTGATGATCTTAAATCACGATCATCTGAAATAGAGGAGTTGGCGATTTCCCTGTTTTAAAAACATTTGTCTTTTAGGGTCCAACCAGGGTGTACTGATACTGGCATATTTGAAAAATGTCAATCAATCACTTTGTGATGACCTCAAATGGAAACGCCAATGTTATTTTTATTTTCATAAGTGCTTCCTTTTGGGGTTCTCTCGGCTGCGAATTTTTCTGGAGACAGCTGCTCACACTGATAACCATCACATGAATTGACAACGATTCTAGCCCATTCATCGAATGGGAGGATGCAATGGGTCCAACCAGGGTGTCATTTACAGCATCCATCTGCGGGTCACATTAGGTTCTCACTCTATATTTGTCAGTTTATCAACCCAAACAAACGTACTGACTGGAATTTTCACTGCAGTAAGTGCTTTTGTTGGGGTAGTGTTGCTGTAGCAACGTACGTCTTATGTCCGTTAAGAAATGGTAGGAACTTGACTCCCAGATTTGTATGGCCCTTGCATAGGTTATAGTTAAATGTTCAACGGAGTAAGGTTCCTTTTTGGTTGCTTTTGCATTACTGACATATTTGAAAAATGTCAATCAATCACTTCGTGATGACCTCAAATGGAAACGCCAATGTTATTTTTATTTTCATAAGTGCTTCCTTTTGGGGTTCTCTCGGCTGCGAGATTTTCTGAAGACAGCTGCTCAAACTGATAACCATCACATGAATTGTCAACGATTCTAGTCCATTCATCGAATGGGAGGACTGCAATGTGTTCCAGAGCCTATTGTGTGCATGGAAGGAGGGGTTGAGTTTCATTGGCCAATGTCTGTATTTAAAGTGGTTATCATTGCAGGCTGCATATCTTCTCCACTTTAGGATCTTCGGCAAGGCAGGAATGATACAATAACAATTGGACAATCTCCAACAGAATGGAAGACACTCCCTCTAAGTCTGTTTCATTGACCCAACTTGAGTACTGCCTTGAGTTTGAGCAATAGTAAGTGCTACTTGTTGGGGCAGTCATACAGTCATGATCCAAATGAAAAGCGTACACGATGGTGTTATATGTCTGTTTGAGAGATCACTTTTTACAAACAAAGTCTGCAAGATTGCTCAAACAAAAGCACTCACTTGTGTTCAGAGAACAGTAAGTGCTTCTTGTTGGGGTAGTTCTGGCGACTTTTCATACGACGTTTGGACAAATTTGATGATCTTAAATCACGATCATCTGAAATAGAGGAGTTTGCGATTTCCCTGTTTTAAAAACATTTGTCTTTTAGGGTCCAACCAGGGTGTCATTTACAGAATCCATCTGCGGGTCACATTAGGTTCTCACTCTATATTTGTCAGTTTCACAACCCAAACAAACGTACTGACTAGAATTTTCACTGCAGTAAGTGCTTTTGTTGGGGTAGTGTTGCTGCAGCAACGTACGTCTTATGTCCGTTAGGAAATGGTAGGAACTTGACTCCCAGATTTGTATGGCCCTTGCATAGGTTATAGTTAAATGTTCAACGGAGTAAGGCTCCTTTTTGGTTGCTTTTGCATTACTGACATATTTGAAAAATGTCAATCAATCACTTTGTGATGACCTCAAATGGAAACGCCAATGTTATTTTTCTTTTCATAAGTGCTTCCTTTTGGGGTTCTCTCGGCTGCGAGTTTTTCTGGAGACAGCTGCTCAAACTGATAACCATCACATGAATCGACAACGATTCTAGCCCATTCATCGAATGGGAGTAGGACTGCAATGTGTTCCAGAGCCTATTGTATGCATGGAAGGCGGGGTTGAGTTTCATTGGCCAATGTCTGTATTTAAAGTGGTTATCACTGCAGGCTGCATATCTTCTCCACTTTAGGATCTTCGGCAAGGTAGGAATGATACAATAACAATTGGACAATCTACAACAGAATGGAAGACACTCCCCCTAAGTCTGTTTCATTGACCCAACTTGAGTACTGCCTTGAGTTTGAGCAATAGTAAGTGCTACTTGTTGGGGCAGTCATACAGTCATGATCCAAATGAAAAGCGTACACGATGGTGTTATATGTCTGTTTGAGAGATCTCTTTGTACAAACAAAGTCTGCAAGATTGCTCAAACAAAAGCACTCACTTGTGTTCAGAGAACAGTAAGTGCTTCTTGTTGGGGTAGTTCTGGCGACTTTTCATACGACGTTTGGACAAATTTGATGATCTTAAATCACGATCATCTGAAATAGAGGAGTTGGCGATTTCCTTGTTTTAAAAACATTTGTCTTTTAGGGTCCAACCAGGGTGTCATTTACAGAATCCATCTGCGGGTCACATTAGGTTCTCACTCTATATTTGTCAGTTTCACAACCCAAACAAACGTACTGACTAGAATTTTCACTGCAGTAAGTGCTTTTGTTGGGGTAGTGTTGCTGCAGCAACGTACGTCTTATGTCCGTTAGGAAATGGTAGGAACTTGACTCCCAGATTTGTATGGCCCTTGCATAGGTTATAGTTAAATGTTCAACGGAGTAAGGCTCCTTTTTGGTTGCTTTTGCATTACTGACATATTTGAAAAATGTCAATCAATCACTTTGTGATGACCTCAAATGGAAACGCCAATGTTATTTTTATTTTCATAAGTGCTTCCTTTTGGGGTTCTCTCGGCTGCGAATTTTTCTGGAGACAGCTGCTCACACTGATAACCATCACATGAATTGACAACGATTCTAGCCCATTCATCGAATGGGAGGATGCAATGGGTCCAACCAGGGTGTCATTTACAGCATCCATCTGCGGGTCACATTAGGTTCTCACTCTATATTTGTCAGTTTATCAACCCAAACAAACGTACTGACTGGAATTTTCACTGCAGTAAGTGCTTTTGTTGGGGTAGTGTTGCTGTAGCAACGTACGTCTTATGTCCGTTAAGAAATGGTAGGAACTTGACTCCCAGATTTGTATGGCCCTTGCATAGGTTATAGTTAAATGTTCAACGGAGTAAGGCTCCTTTTTGGTTGCTTTTGCATTACTGACATATTTGAAAAATGTCAATCAATCACTTCGTGATGACCTCAAATGGAAACGCCAATGTTATTTTTCTTTTCATAAGTGCTTCCTTTTGGGGTTCTCTCGGCTGCGAGTTTTTCTGGAGACAGCTGCTCAAACTGATAACCATCACATGAATCGACAACGATTCTAGCCCATTCATCGAATGGGAGTAGGACTGCAATGTGTTCCAGAGCCTACTGTATGCATGGAAGGCGGGGTTGAGTTTCATTGGCCAATGTCTGTATTTAAAGTGGTTATCATTGCAGGCTGCATATCTTCTCCACTTTAGGATCTTCGGCAAGGCAGGAATGATACAATAACAATTGGACAATCTCCAACAGAATGGAAGACACTCCCTCTAAGTCTGTTTCATTGACCCAACTTGAGTACTGCCTTGAGTTTGAGCAATAGTAAGTGCTACTTGTTGGGGCAGTCATACAGTCATGATCCAAATGAAAAGCGTACACGATGGTGTTATATGTCTGTTTGAGAGATCACTTTTTACAAACAAAGTCTGCAAGATTGCTCAAACAAAAGCACTCACTTGTGTTCAGAGAACAGTAAGTGCTTCTTGTTGGGGTAGTTCTGGCGACTTTTCATACGACGTTTGGACAAATTTGATGATCTTAAATCACGATCATCTGAAATAGAGGAGTTGGCGATTTCCCTGTTTTAAAAACATTTGTCTTTTAGGGTCCAACCAGGGTGTACTGTTACTGGCATATTTGAAAAATGTCAATCAATCACTTTGTGATGACCTCAAATGGAAACGCCAATGTTATTTTTATTTTCATAAGTGCTTCCTTTTGGGGTTCTCTCGGCTGCGAATTTTTCTGGAGACAGCTGCTCACACTGATAACCATCACATGAATTGACAACGATTCTAGCCCATTCATCGAATGGGAGGATGCAATGGGTCCAACCAGGGTGTCATTTACAGCATCCATCTGCGGGTCACATTAGGTTCTCACTCTATATTTGTCAGTTTATCAACCCAAACAAACGTACTGACTGGAATTTTCACTGCAGTAAGTGCTTTTGTTGGGGTAGTGTTGCTGTAGCAACGTACGTCTTATGTCCGTTAAGAAATGGTAGGAACTTGACTCCCAGATTTGTATGGCCCTTGCATAGGTTATAGTTAAATGTTCAACGGAGTAAGGCTCCTTTTGGGTGCTTTTGCATTACTGACATATTTGAAAAATGTCAATCAATCACTTCGTGATGACTTCAAATGGAAACGCCAATGTTATTTTTCTTTTCATAAGTGCTTCCTTTTGGGTTTTCTTTTGGCTGCGAGTTTTTCTGGAGACAGCTGCTCAAACTGATAACCATCACATGAATCGACAACGATTCTAGCCCATTCATCGAATGGGAGTAGGACTGCAATGTGTTCCAGAGCCTACTGTATGCATGGAAGGCGGGGTTGAGTTTCATTGGCCAATGTCTGTATTTAAAGTGGTTATCATTGCAGGCTGCATATCTTCTCCACTTTAGGTTCTGCGGCAAGGCAGGAATGATACAATAACAATTGGACAATCTCCAACAGAATGATAGACACTCCCTCTAAGTCTGTTTCATTGACCCAACTTGAGTACTGCCTTGAGTTTGAGCTTTAGTAAGTGCTACTTTTTCAAACTGATAACCATCACATGAATTGTCAACGATTCTAGTCCATTCATCGAATGGGAGGACTGCAATGTGTTCCAGAGCCTATTGTATGCATGGAAGGCGGGGTTGAGTTTCATTGACCAATGTCTGTATTTAAAGTGGTTATCATTGCAGGCTGCATATCTTCTCCACTTTAGGTTCTGCGGCAAGGCAGGAATGATACAATAACAATTGGACAATCTCCAACAGAATGGAAGACACTCCCTCTAAGTCTGTTTCATTGACCCAACTTGAGTACTGCCTTGAGTTTGAGCAATAGTAAGTGCTACTTGTTGGGGCAGTCATACAGTCATGATCCAAATGAAAAGCGTACACGATGGTGTTATATGTCTGTTTGAGAGATCTCTTTGTACAAACAAAGTCTGCAAGATTGCTCAAACAAAAGCACTCACTTGTGTTCAGAGAACAGTAAGTGCTTCTTGTTGGGGTAGTTCTGGCGACTTTTCATACGACGTTTGGACAAATTTGATGATCTTAAATCACGATCATCTGAAATAGAGGAGTTGGCGATTTCCTTGTTTTAAAAACATTTGTCTTTTAGGGTCCAACCAGGGTGTACTGTTACTGGCATATTTGAAAAATGTCAATCAATCACTTTGTGATGACCTCAAATGGAAACGCCAATGTTATTTTTATTTTCATAAGTGCTTCCTTTTGGGGTTCTCTCGGCTGCGAATTTTTCTGGAGACAGCTGCCCACACTGATAACCATCACATGAATTGACAACGATTCTAGCCCATTCATCGAATGGGAGGATGCAATGGGTCCAACCAGGGTGTCATTTACAGCATCCATCTGCGGGTCACATTAGGTTCTCACTCTATATTTGTCAGTTTATCAACCCAAACAAACGTACTGACTGGAATTTTCACTGCAGTAAGTGCTTTTGTTGGGGTAGTTTTGCTGTAGCAACGTACGTCTTATGTCCGTTAAGAAATGGTAGGAACTTGACTCCCAGATTTGTATGGCCCTTGCATAGGTTATAGTTAAATGTTCAACGGAGTAAGGCTCCTTTTTGGTTGCTTTTGCATTACTGACATATTTGAAAAATGTCAATCAATCACTTCGTGATGACCTCAAATGGAAACGCCAATGTTATTTTTCTTTTCATAAGTGCTTCCTTTTGGGGTTCTCTCGGCTGCGAGTTTTTCTGGAGACAGCTGCTCAAACTGATAACCATCACATGAATCGACAACGATTCTAGCCCATTCATCGAATGGGAGTAGGACTGCAATGTGTTCCAGAGCCTATTGTGTGCATGGAAGGCGGGGTTGAGTTTCATTGGCCAATGTCTGTATTTAAAGTGGTTATCATTGCAGGCTGCATATCTTCTCCACTTTAGGTTCTGCGGCAAGGCAGGAATGATACAATAACAATTGGACAATCTCCAACAGAATGGAAGACACTCCCTCTAAGTCTGTTTCATTGACCCAACTTGAGTACTGCCTTGAGTTTGAGCAATAGTAAGTGCTACTTGTTGGGGCAGTCATACAGTCATGATTCAAATGAAAAGCGTACACGATGGTGTTATATGTCTGTTTGAGAGATCTCTTTGTACAAACAAAGTCTGCAAGATTGCTCAAACAAAAGCACTCACTTGTGTTCAGAGAACAGTAAGTGCTTCTTGTTGGGGTAGTTCTGGCGACTTTTCATACGACGTTTGGACAAATTTGATGATCTTAAATCACGATCATCTGAAATAGAGGAGTTGGCGATTTCCCTGTTTTAAAAACATCTGTCTTTTAGGGTCCAACCAGGGTGTCATTTACAGAATCCATCTGCGGGTCACATTAGGTTCTCACTCTATATTTGTCAGTTTCACAACCCAAACAAACGTACTGACTAGAATTTTCACTGCAGTAAGTGCTTTTGTTGGGGTAGTGTTGCTGCAGCAACGTACGTCTTATGTCCGTTAGGAAATGGTAGGAACTTGACTCCCAGATTTGTATGGCCCTTGCATAGGTTATAGTTAAATGTTCAACGGAGTAAGGCTCCTTTTTGGTTGCTTTTGCATTACTGACATATTTGAAAAATGTCAATCAATCACTTCGTGATGACCTCAAATGGAAACGCCAATGTTATTTTTCTTTTCATAAGTGCTTCCTTTTGGGGTTCTCTCGGCTGCGAGTTTTTCTGGAGACAGCTGCTCAAACTGATAACCATCACATGAATCGACAACGATTCTAGCCCATTCATCGAATGGGAGTAGGACTGCAATGTGTTCCAGAGCCTATTGTGTGCATGGAAGGCGGGGTTGAGTTTCATTGGCCAATGTCTGTATTTAAAGTGGTTATCATTGCAGGCTGCATATCTTTTCCACTTTAGGTTCTGCGGCAAGGCAGGAATGATACAATAACAATTGGACAATCTCCAACAGAATGGAAGACACTCCCTCTAAGTCTGTTTCATTGACCCAACTTGAGTACTGCCTTGAGTTTGAGCAATAGTAAGTGCTACTTGTTGGGGCAGTCATACAGTCATGATTCAAATGAAAAGCGTACACGATGGTGTTATATGTCTGTTTGAGAGATCTCTTTGTACAAACAAAGTCTGCAAGATTGCTCAAACAAAAGCACTCACTTGTGTTCAGAGAACAGTAAGTGCTTCTTGTTGGGGTAGTTCTGGCGACTTTTCATACGACGTTTGGACAAATTTGATGATCTTAAATCACGATCATCTGAAATAGAGGAGTTGGCGATTTCCCTGTTTTAAAAACATCTGTCTTTTAGGGTCCAACCAGGGTGTCATTTACAGAATCCATCTGCGGGTCACATTAGGTTCTCACTCTATATTTGTCAGTTTCACAACCCAAACAAACGTACTGACTAGAATTTTCACTGCAGTAAGTGCTTTTGTTGGGGTAGTGTTGCTGCAGCAACGTACGTCTTATGTCCGTTAGGAAATGGTAGGAACTTGACTCCCAGATTTGTATGGCCCTTGCATAGGTTATAGTTAAATGTTCAACGGAGTAAGGCTCCTTTTTGGTTGCTTTTGCATTACTGACATATTTGAAAAATGTCAATCAATCACTTCGTGATGACCTCAAATGGAAACGCCAATGTTATTTTTCTTTTCATAAGTGCTTCCTTTTGGGGTTCTCTCGGCTGCGAGTTTTTCTGGAGACAGCTGCTCAAACTGATAACCATCACATGAATCGACAACGATTCTAGCCCATTCATCGAATGGGAGTAGGACTGCAATGTGTTCCAGAGCCTATTGTATGCATGGAAGGCGGGGTTGAGTTTCATTGGCCAATGTCTGTATTTAAAGTGGTTATCATTGCAGGCTGCATATCTTCTCCACTTTAGGATCTTCGGCAAGGCAGGAATGATACAATAACAATTGGACAATCTCCAACAGAATGGAAGACACTCCTCCCTCTAAGTCTGTTTCATTGACCCAACTTGAGTACTGCCTTGAGTTTGAGCAATAGTAAGTGCTACTTGTTGGGGCAGTCATACAGTCATGATCCAAATGAAAAGCGTACACGATGGTGTTATATGTCTGTTTGAGAGATCACTTTTTACAAACAAAGTCTGCAAGATTGCTCAAACAAAAGCACTCACTTGTGTTCAGAGAACAGTAAGTGCTTCTTGTTGGGGTAGTTCTGGCGACTTTTCATACGACGTTTGGACAAATTTGATGATCTTAAATCACGATCATCTGAAATAGAGGAGTTGGCGATTTCCTTGTTTTAAAAACATTTGTCTTTTAGGGTCCAACCAGGGTGTACTGTTACTGGCATATTTGAAAAATGTCAATCAATCACTTTGTGATGACCTCAAATGGAAACGCCAATGTTATTTTTATTTTCATAAGTGCTTCCTTTTGGGGTTCTCTCGGCTGCGAATGTTTCTGGAGACAGCTGCTCACACTGATAACCATCACATGAATTGACAACGATTCTAGCCCATTCATCGAATGGGAGGATGCAATGGGTCCAACCAGGGTGTCATTTACAGCATCCATCTGCGGGTCACATTAGGTTCTCACTCTATATTTGTCAGTTTCACAACCCAAACAAACGTACTGACTGGAATTTTCACTGCAGTAAGTGCTTTTGTTGGGGTAGTGTTGCTGCAGCAACGTACGTCTTATGTCCGTTAGGAAATGGTAGGAACTTGACTCCCAGATTTGTATGGCCCTTGCATAGGTTATAGTTAAATGTTCAACGGAGTAAGGCTCCTTTTTGGTTGCTTTTGCATTACTGACATATTTGAAAAATGTCAATCAATCACTTCGTGATGACCTCAAATGGAAACGCCAATGTTATTTTTCTTTTCATAAGTGCTTCCTTTTGGGGTTCTCTCGGCTGCGAGTTTTTCTGGAGACAGCTGCTCAAACTGATAACCATCACATGAATCGACAACGATTCTAGCCCATTCATCGAATGGGAGTAGGACTGCAATGTGTTCCAGAACCTACTGTATGCATGGAAGGCGGGGTTGAGTTTCATTGGCCAATGTCTGTATTTAAAGTGGTTATCATTGCAGGCTGCATATCTTCTCCACTTTAGGATCTTCGGCAAGGCAGGAATGATACAATAACAATTGGACAATCTACAACAGAATGGAAGACACTCCTCCCTCTAAGTCTGTTTCATTGACCCAACTTGAGTACTGCCTTGAGTTTGAGCAATAGTAAGTGCTACTTGTTGGGGCAGTCATACAGTCATGATCCAAATGAAAAGCGTACACGATGGTGTTATATGTCTGTTTGAGAGATCACTTTTTTACAAACAAAGTCTGCAAGATTGCTCAAACAAAAGCACTCACTTGTGTTCAGAGAACAGTAAGTGCTTCTTGTTGGGGTAGTTCTGGCGACTTTTCATACGACGTTTGGACAAATTTGATGATCTTAAATCACGATCATCTGAAATAGAGGAGTTGGCGATTTCCTTGTTTTAAAAACATTTGTCTTTTAGGGTCCAACCAGGGTGTACTGTTACTGGCATATTTGAAAAATGTCAATCAATCACTTTGTGATGACCTCAAATGGAAACGCCAATGTTATTTTTATTTTCATAAGTGCTTCCTTTTGGGGTTCTCTCGGCTGCGAATTTTTCTGGAGACAGCTGCCCACACTGATAACCATCACATGAATTGACAACGATTCTAGCCCATTCATCGAATGGGAGGATGCAATGGGTCCAACCAGGGTGTCATTTACAGCATCCATCTGCGGGTCACATTAGGTTCTCACTCTATATTTGTCAGTTTATCAACCCAAACAAACGTACTGACTGGAATTTTCACTGCAGTAAGTGCTTTTGTTGGGGTAGTGTTGCTGTAGCAACGTACGTCTTATGTCCGTTAAGAAATGGTAGGAACTTGACTCCCAGATTTGTATGGCCCTTGCATAGGTTATAGTTAAATGTTCAACGGAGTAAGGCTCCTTTTTGGTTGCTTTTGCATTACTGACATATTTGAAAAATGTCAATCAATCACTTCGTGATGACCTCAAATGGAAACGCCAATGTTATTTTTCTTTTCATAAGTGCTTCCTTTTGGGGTTCTCTCGGCTGCGAGTTTTTCTGGAGACAGCTGCTCAAACTGATAACCATCACATGAATCGACAACGATTCTAGCCCATTCATCGAATGGGAGTAGGACTGCAATGTGTTCCAGAGCCTATTGCATGCATGGAAGGCGGGGTTGAGTTTCATTGGCCAATGTCTGTATTTAAAGTGGTTATCATTGCAGGCTGCATATCTTCTCCACTTTAGGATCTTCGGCAAGGCAGGAATGATACAATAACAATTGGACAATCTCCAACAGAATGGAAGACACTCCCTCTAAGTCTGTTTCATTGACCCAACTTGAGTACTGCCTTGAGTTTGAGCAATAGTAAGTGCTACTTGTTGGGGCAGTCATACAGTCATGATCCAAATGAAAAGCGTACACGATGGTGTTATATGTCTGTTTGAGAGATCACTTTTTTTACAAACAAAGTATGCAAGATTGCTCAAACAAAAGCACTCACTTGTGTTCAGAGAACAGTAAGTGCTTCTTGTTGGGGTAGTTCTGGCGACTTTTCATACGACGTTTGGACAAATTTGATGATCTTAAATCACGATCATCTGAAATAGAGGAGTTGGCGATTTCCCTGTTTTAAAAACATTTGTCTTTTAGGGTCCAACCAGGGTGTACTGTTACTGGCATATTTGAAAAATGTCAATCAATCACTTTGTGATGACCTCAAATGGAAACGCCAATGTTATTTTTCTTTTCATAAGTGCTTCCTTTTTTGGGTTCTCTCGGCTGCGAGTTTTTCTGGAGACAGCTGCTCAAACTGATAACCATCACATGAATCGACAACAATTCTAGCCCATTCATCGAATGGGAGTAGGACTGCAATGTGTTCCAGAGCCTATTGTATGCATGGAAGGCGGGGTTGAGTTTCATTGGCCAATGTCTGTATTTAAAGTGGTTATCATTGCAGGCTGCATATCTTCTCCACTTTAGGATCTTCGGCAAGGCAGGAATGATACAATAACAATTGGACAATCTCCAACAGAATGGAAGACACTCCTCCCTCTAAGTCTGTTTCATTGACCCAACTTGAGTACTGCCTTGAGTTTGAGCAATAGTAAGTGCTACTTGTTGGGGCAGTCATACAGTCATGATCCAAATGAAAAGCGTACACGATGGTGTTATATGTCTGTTTGAGAGATCACTTTTTACAAACAAAGTCTGCAAGATTGCTCAAACAAAAGCACTCACTTGTGTTCAGAGAACAGTAAGTGCTTCTTGTTGGGGTAGTTCTGGCGACTTTTCATACGACGTTTGGACAAATTTGATGATCTTAAATCACGATCATCTGAAATAGAGGAGTTGGCGATTTCCTTGTTTTAAAAACATTTGTCTTTTAGGGTCCAACCAGGGTGTACTGTTACTGGCATATTTGAAAAATGTCAATCAATCACTTTGTGATGACCTCAAATGGAAACGCCAATGTTATTTTTATTTTCATAAGTGCTTCCTTTTGGGGTTCTCTCGGCTGCGAATGTTTCTGGAGACAGCTGCTCACACTGATAACCATCACATGAATTGACAACGATTCTAGCCCATTCATCGAATGGGAGGATGCAATGGATCCAACCAGGGTGTCATTTACAGCATCCATCTGCGGGTCACATTAGGTTCTCACTCTATATTTGTCAGTTTCACAACCCAAACAAACGTACTGACTGGAATTTTCACTGCAGTAAGTGCTTTTGTTGGGGTAGTGTTGCTGCAGCAACGTACGTCTTATGTCCGTTAGGAAATGGTAGGAACTTGACTCCCAGATTTGTATGGCCCTTGCATAGGTTATAGTTAAATGTTCAACGGAGTAAGGCTCCTTTTTGGTTGCTTTTGCATTACTGACATATTTGAAAAATGTCAATCAATCACTTCGTGATGACCTCAAATGGAAACGCCAATGTTATTTTTCTTTTCATAAGTGCTTCCTTTTGGGGTTCTCTCGGCTGCGAGTTTTTCTGGAGACAGCTGCTCAAACTGATAACCATCACATGAATCGACAACGATTCTAGCCCATTCATCGAATGGGAGTAGGACTGCAATGTGTTCCAGAACCTACTGTATGCATGGAAGGCGGGGTTGAGTTTCATTGGCCAATGTCTGTATTTAAAGTGGTTATCATTGCAGGCTGCATATCTTCTCCACTTTAGGATTTTCGGCAAGGCAGGAATGATACAATAACAATTGGACAATCTACAACAGAATGGAAGACACTCCTCCCTCTAAGTCTGTTTCATTGACCCAACTTGAGTACTGCCTTGAGTTCGAGCAATAGTAAGTGCTACTTGTTGGGGCAGTCATACAGTCATGATCCAAATGAAAAGCGTACACGATGGTGTTATATGTCTGTTTGAGAGATCACTTTTTTACAAACAAAGTCTGCAAGATTGCTCAAACAAAAGCACTCACTTGTGTTCAGAGAACAGTAAGTGCTTCTTGTTGGGGTAGTTCTGGCGACTTTTCATACGACGTTTGGACAAATTTGATGATCTTAAATCACGATCATCTGAAATAGAGGAGTTGGCGATTTCCTTGTTTTAAAAACATTTGTCTTTTAGGGTCCAACCAGGGTGTACTGTTACTGGCATATTTGAAAAATGTCAATCAATCACTTTGTGATGACCTCAAATGGAAACGCCAATGTTATTTTTATTTTCATAAGTGCTTCCTTTTGGGGTTCTCTCGGCTGCGAATTTTTCTGGAGACAGCTGCCCACACTGATAACCATCACATGAATTGACAACGATTCTAGCCCATTCATCGAATGGGAGGATGCAATGGGTCCAACCAGGGTGTCATTTACAGCATCCATCTGCGGGTCACATTAGGTTGTCACTCTATATTTGTCAATTTATCAACCCAAACAAACGTACTGACTGGAATTTTCACTGCAGTAAGTGCTTTTGTTGGGGTAGTGTTGCTGTAGCAACGTACGTCTTATGTCCGTTAAGAAATGGTAGGAACTTGACTCCCAGATTTGTATGGCCCTTGCATAGGTTATAGTTAAATGTTCAACGGAGTAAGGCTCCTTTTTGGTTGCTTTTGCATTACTGACATATTTGAAAAATGTCAATCAATCACTTCGTGATGACCTCAAATGGAAACGCCAATGTTATTTTTCTTTTCATAAGTGCTTCCTTTTGGGGTTCTCTCGGCTGCGAGTTTTTCTGGAGACAGCTGCTCAAACTGATAACCATCACATGAATCGACAACGATTCTAGCCCATTCATCGAATGGGAGTAGGACTGCAATGTGTTCCAGAGCCTATTGTATGCATGGAAGGCGGGGTTGAGTTTCATTGGCCAATGTCTGTATTTAAAGTGGTTATCATTGCAGGCTGCATATCTTCTCCACTTTAGGATCTTCGGCAAGGCAGGAATGATACAATAACAATTGGACAATCTCCAACAGAATGGAAGACACTCCCTCTAAGTCTGTTTCATTGACCCAACTTGAGTACTGCCTTGAGTTTGAGCAATAGTAAGTGCTACTTGTTGGGGCAGTCATACAGTCATGATCCAAATGAAAAGCGTACACGATGGTGTTATATGTCTGTTTGAGAGATCACTTTTTACAAACAAAGTCTGCAAGATTGCTCAAACAAAAGCACTCACTTGTGTTCAGAGAACAGTAAGTGCTTCTTGTTGGGGTAGTTCTGGCGACTTTTCATACGACGTTTGGACAAATTTGATGATCTTAAATCACGATCATCTGAAATAGAGGAGTTGGCGATTTCCCTGTTTTAAAAACATTTGTCTTTTAGGGTCCAACCAGGGTGTACTGTTACTGGCATATTTGAAAAATGTCAATCAATCACTTTGTGATGACCTCAAATGGAAACGCCAATGTTATTTTTATTTTCATAAGTGCTTCCTTTTGGGGTTCTCTCGGCTGCGAATTTTTCTGGAGACAGCTGCTCACACTGATAACCATCACATGAATTGACAACGATTCTAGCCCATTCATCGAATGGGAGGATGCAATGGGTCCAACCAGGGTGTCATTTACAGCATCCATCTGCGGGTCACATTAGGTTCTCACTCTATATTTGTCAGTTTCACAACCCAAACAAACGTACTGACTGGAATTTTCACTGCAGTAAGTGCTTTTGTTGGGGTAGTGTTGCTGCAGCAACGTACGTCTTATGTCCGTTAGGAAATGGTAGGAACTTGACTCCCAGATTTGTATGGCCCTTGCATAGGTTATAGTTAAATGTTCAACGGAGTAAGGCTCCTTTTTGGTTGCTTTTGCATTACTGACATATTTGAAAAATGTCAATCAATCACTTCGTGATGACCTCAAATGGAAACGCCAATGTTATTTTTCTTTTCATAAGTGCTTCCTTTTTTGGGTTCTCTCGGCTGCGAGTTTTTCTGGAGACAGCTGCTCAAACTGATAACCATCACATGAATCGACAACAATTCTAGCCCATTCATCGAATGGGAGTAGGACTGCAATGTGTTCCAGAGCCTATTGTATGCATGGAAGGCGGGGTTGAGTTTCATTGGCCAATGTCTGTATTTAAAGTGGTTATCATTGCAGGCTGCATATCTTCTCCACTTTAGGATCTTCGGCAAGGCAGGAATGATACAATAACAATTGGACAATCTCCAACAGAATGGAAGACACTCCTCCCTCTAAGTCTGTTTCATTGACCCAACTTGAGTACTGCCTTGAGTTTGAGCAATAGTAAGTGCTACTTGTTGGGGCAGTCATACAGTCATGATCCAAATGAAAAGCGTACACGATGGTGTTATATGTCTGTTTGAGAGATCACTTTTTACAAACAAAGTCTGCAAGATTGCTCAAACAAAAGCACTCACTTGTGTTCAGAGAACAGTAAGTGCTTCTTGTTGGGGTAGTTCTGGCGACTTTTCATACGACGTTTGGACAAATTTGATGATCTTAAATCACGATCATCTGAAATAGAGGAGTTGGCGATTTCCCTGTTTTAAAAACATTTGTCTTTTAGGGTCCAACCAGGGTGTACTGTTACTGGCATATTTGAAAAATGTCAATCAATCACTTTGTGATGACCTCAAATGGAAACGCCAATGTTATTTTTATTTTCATAAGTGCTTCCTTTTGGGGTTCTCTCGGCTGCGAATTTTTCTGGAGACAGCTGCTCACACTGATAACCATCACATGAATTGACAACGATTCTAGCCCATTCATCGAATGGGAGGATGCAATGGGTCCAACCAGGGTGTCATTTACAGCATCCATCTGCGGGTCACATTAGGTTCTCACTCTATATTTGTCAGTTTCACAACCCAAACAAACGTACTGACTGGAATTTTCACTGCAGTAAGTGCTTTTGTTGGGGTAGTGTTGCTGCAGCAACGTACGTCTTATGTCCGTTAGGAAATGGTAGGAACTTGACTCCCAGATTTGTATGGCCCTTGCATAGGTTATAGTTAAATGTTCAACGGAGTAAGGCTCCTTTTTGGTTGCTTTTGCATTACTGACATATTTGAAAAATGTCAATCAATCACTTCGTGATGACCTCAAATGGAAACGCCAATGTTATTTTTCTTTTCATAAGTGCTTCCTTTTTTGGGTTCTCTCGGCTGCGAGTTTTTCTGGAGACAGCTGCTCAAACTGATAACCATCACATGAATCGACAACAATTCTAGCCCATTCATCGAATGGGAGTAGGACTGCAATGTGTTCCAGAGCCTACTGTATGCATGGAAGGCGGGGTTGAGTTTCATTGGCCAATGTCTGTATTTAAAGTGGTTATCATTGCAGGCTGCATATCTTCTCCACTTTAGGATCTTCGGCAAGGCAGGAATGATACAATAACAATTGGACAATCTCCAACAGAATGGAAGACACTCCTCCCTCTAAGTCTGTTTCATTGACCCAACTTGAGTACTGCCTTGAGTTTGAGCAATAGTAAGTGCTACTTGTTGGGGCAGTCATACAGTCATGATCCAAATGAAAAGCGTACACGATGGTGTTATATGTCTGTTTGAGAGATCACTTTGTACAAACAAAGTCTGCAAGATTGCTCAAACAAAAGCACTCACTTGTGTTCAGAGAACAGTAAGTGCTTCTTGTTGGGGTAGTTCTGGCGACTTTTCATACGACGTTTGGACAAATTTGATGATCTTAAATCACGATCATCTGAAATAGAGGAGTTGGTGATTTCCCTGTTTTAAAAACATTTGTCTTTTTGGGTCCAACCAGGGTGTACTGTTACTGGCATATTTGAAAAATGTCAATCAATCACTTTGTGATGACCTCAAATGGAAACGCCAATGTTATTTTTATTTTCATAAGTGCTTCCTTTTGGGGTTCTCTCGGCTGCGAATTTTTCTGGAGACAGCTGCTCACACTGATAACCATCACATGAATTGACAACGATTCTAGCCCATTCATCGAATGGGAGGATGCAATGGGTCCAACCAGGGTGTCATTTACAGCATCCATCTGCAGGTCACATTAGGTTCTCACTCTATATTTGTCAGTTTCACAACCCAAACAAACGTACTGACTGGAATTTTCACTGCAGTAAGTGCTTTTGTTGGGGTAGTGTTGCTGTAGCAACGTACGTCTTATGTCCGTTAAGAAATGGTAGGAACTTGACTCCCAGATTTCTATGGCCCTTGCATAGGTTATAGTTTAATATTCAACGAAGTAAGGCTCCTTTTTGGTTGCTTTTGCATTACTGACATATTTGAAAAATGTCAATCAATCACTTCGTGATGACCTCAAATGGAAACGCCAATGTTATTTTTCTTTTCATAAGTGCTTCCTTTTGGGGTTCTCTCGGCTGCAAGTTTTTCTGGAGACAGCTGCTCAAACTGATAACCATCACATGAATCGACAACGATTCTAGCCCATTCATCGAATGGGAGTAGGACTGCAATGTGTTCCAGAGCCTATTGTATGCATGGAAGGCGGGGTTGAGTTTCATTGGCCAATGTCTGTATTTAAAGTGGTTATCATTGCAGGCTGCATATCTTCTCCACTTTAGGTTCTTCGGCAAGGCAGGAATGATACAATAACAATTGGACGATCTCCAACAGAATGGAAGACACTCCCTCTAAGTCTGTTTCATTGACCCAACTTGAGTACTGCCTTGAGTTTGAGCAATAGTAAGTGCTACTTGTTGGGGCAGTCATACAGTCATGATCCAAATGAAAAGCGTACACGATGGTGTTATATGTCTGTTTGAGAGATCACTTTGTACAAACAAAGTCTGCAAGATTGCTCAAACAAAAGCACTCACTTGTGTTCAGAGAACAGTAAGTGCTTCTTGTTGGGGTAGTTCTGGCGACTTTTCATACGACGTTTGGACAAATTTGATGATCTTAAATCACGATCATCTGAAATAGAGGAGTTGGCGATTTCCTTGTTTTAAAAACATTTGTCTTTTAGGGTCCAACCAGGGTGTACTGTTACTGGCATATTTGAAAAATGTCAATCAATCACTTTGTGATGACCTCAAATGGAAACGCCAATGTTATTTTTATTTTCATAAGTGCTTCCTTTTGGGGTTCTCTCGGCTGCGAATGTTTCTGGAGACAGCTGCTCACACTGATAACCATCACATGAATTGACAACGATTCTAGCCCATTCATCGAATGGGAGGATGCAATGGGTCCAACCAGGGTGTCATTTACAGCATCCATCTGCGGGTCACATTAGGTTCTCACTCTATATTTGTCAGTTTCACAACCCAAACAAACGTACTGACTGGAATTTTCACTGCAGTAAGTGCTTTTGTTGGGGTAGTGTTGCTGCAGCAACGTACGTCTTATGTCCGTTAGGAAATGGTAGGAACTTGACTCCCAGATTTGTATGGCCCTTGCATAGGTTATAGTTAAATGTTCAACGGAGTAAGGCTCCTTTTTGGTTGCTTTTGCATTACTGACATATTTGAAAAATGTCAATCAATCACTTCGTGATGACCTCAAATGGAAACGCCAATGTTATTTTTCTTTTCATAAGTGCTTCCTTTTGGGGTTCTCTCGGCTGCGAGTTTTTCTGGAGACAGCTGCTCAAACTGATAACCATCACATGAATCGACAACGATTCTAGCCCATTCATCGAATGGGAGTAGGACTGCAATGTGTTCCAGAACCTACTGTATGCATGGAAGGCGGGGTTGAGTTTCATTGGCCAATGTCTGTATTTAAAGTGGTTATCATTGCAGGCTGCATATCTTCTCCACTTTAGGTTCTTCGGCAAGGCAGGAATGATACAATAACAATTGGACGATCTCCAACAGAATGGAAGACACTCCCTCTAAGTCTGTTTCATTGACCCAACTTGAGTACTGCCTTGAGTTTGAGCAATAGTAAGTGCTACTTGTTGGGGCAGTCATACAGTCATGATCCAAATGAAAAGCGTACACGATGGTGTTATATGTCTGTTTGAGAGATCACTTTGTACAAACAAAGTCTGCAAGATTGCTCAAACAAAAGCACTCACTTGTGTTCAGAGAGCAGTAAGTGCTTCTTGTTGGGGTAGTTCTGGCGACTTTTCATACGACGTTTGGACAAATTTGATGATCTTAAATCACGATCATCTGAAATAAGAGGAGTTGGTGATTTCCCTGTTTTAAAAACATTTGTCTTTTAGGGTCCAACCAGGGTGTACTGTTACTGGCATATTTGAAAAATGTCAATCAATCACTTTGTGATGACCTCAAATGGAAACGCCAATGTTATTTTTATTTTCATAAGTGCTTCCTTTTGGGGTTCTCTCGGCTGCGAATTTTTCTGGAGACAGCTGCTCACACTGATAACCATCACATGAATTGACAACGATTCTAGCCCATTCATCGAATGGGAGGATGCAATGGGTCCAACCAGGGTGTCATTTACAGCATCCATCTGCGGGTCACATTAGGTTCTCACTCTATATTTGTCAGTTTCACAACCCAAACAAACGTACTGACTGGAATTTTCACTGCAGTAAGTGCTTTTGTTGGGGTAGTGTTGCTGTAGCAACGTACGTCTTATGTCCGTTAAGAAATGGTAGGAACTTGACTCCCAGATTTGTATGGCCCTTGCATAGGTTATAGTTAAATGTTCAACGGAGTAAGGCTCCTTTTTGGTTGCTTTTGCATTACTGACATATTTGAAAAATGTCAATCAATCACTTCGTGATGACCTCAAATGGAAACGCCAATGTTATTTTTCTTTTCATAAGTGCTTCCTTTTGGGGTTCTCTCGGCTGCGAGTTTTTCTGGAGACAGCTGCTCAAACTGATAACCATCACATGAATCGACAACGATTCTAGCCCATTCATCGAATGGGAGTAGGACTGCAATGTGTTCCAGAGCCTACTGTATGCATGGAAGGCGGGGTTGAGTTTCATTGGCCAATGTCTGTATTTAAAGTGGTTATCATTGCAGGCTGCATATCTTCTCCACTTTAGGATCTTCGGCAAGGCAGGAATGATACAATAACAATTGGACAATCTACAACAGAATGGAAGACACTCCCTCTAAGTCTGTTTCATTGACCCAACTTGAGTACTGCCTTGAGTTTGAGCAATAGTAAGTGCTACTTGTTGGGGCAGTCATACAGTCATGATCCAAATGAAAAGCGTACACGATGGTGTTATATGTCTGTTTGAGAGATCACTTTGTACAAACAAAGTCTGCAAGATTGCTCAAACAAAAGCACTCACTTGTGTTCAGAGAACAGTAAGTGCTTCTTGTTGGGGTAGTTCTGGCGACTTTTCATACGACGTTTGGACAAATTTGATGATCTTAAATCACGATCATCTGAAATAGAGGAGTTGGTGATTTCCCTGTTTTAAAAACATTTGTCTTTTTGGGTCCAACCAGGGTGTACTGTTACTGGCATATTTGAAAAATGTCAATCAATCACTTTGTGATGACCTCAAATGGAAACGCCAATGTTATTTTTATTTTCATAAGTGCTTCCTTTTGGGGTTCTCTCGGCTGCGAATTTTTCTGGAGACAGCTGCTCACACTGATAACCATCACATGAATTGACAACGATTCTAGCCCATTCATCGAATGGGAGGATGCAATGGGTCCAACCAGGGTGTCATTTACAGCATCCATCTGCAGGTCACATTAGGTTCTCACTCTATATTTGTCAGTTTCACAACCCAAACAAACGTACTGACTGGAATTTTCACTGCAGTAAGTGCTTTTGTTGGGGTAGTGTTGCTGTAGCAACGTACGTCTTATGTCCGTTAAGAAATGGTAGGAACTTGACTCCCAGATTTCTATGGCCCTTGCATAGGTTATAGTTTAATATTCAACGAAGTAAGGCTCCTTTTTGGTTGCTTTTGCATTACTGACATATTTGAAAAATGTCAATCAATCACTTCGTGATGACCTCAAATGGAAACGCCAATGTTATTTTTCTTTTCATAAGTGCTTCCTTTTGGGGTTCTCTCGGCTGCAAGTTTTTCTGGAGACAGCTGCTCAAACTGATAACCATCACATGAATCGACAACGATTCTAGCCCATTCATCGAATGGGAGTAGGACTGCAATGTGTTCCAGAGCCTATTGTATGCATGGAAGGCGGGGTTGAGTTTCATTGGCCAATGTCTGTATTTAAAGTGGTTATCATTGCAGGCTGCATATCTTCTCCACTTTAGGTTCTTCGGCAAGGCAGGAATGATACAATAACAATTGGACGATCTCCAACAGAATGGAAGACACTCCCTCTAAGTCTGTTTCATTGACCCAACTTGAGTACTGCCTTGAGTTTGAGCAATAGTAAGTGCTACTTGTTGGGGCAGTCATACAGTCATGATCCAAATGAAAAGCGTACACGATGGTGTTATATGTCTGTTTGAGAGATCACTTTGTACAAACAAAGTCTGCAAGATTGCTCAAACAAAAGCACTCACTTGTGTTCAGAGAACAGTAAGTGCTTCTTGTTGGGGTAGTTCTGGCGACTTTTCATACGACGTTTGGACAAATTTGATGATCTTAAATCACGATCATCTGAAATAGAGGAGTTGGCGATTTCCTTGTTTTAAAAACATTTGTCTTTTAGGGTCCAACCAGGGTGTACTGTTACTGGCATATTTGAAAAATGTCAATCAATCACTTTGTGATGACCTCAAATGGAAACGCCAATGTTATTTTTATTTTCATAAGTGCTTCCTTTTGGGGTTCTCTCGGCTGCGAATGTTTCTGGAGACAGCTGCTCACACTGATAACCATCACATGAATTGACAACGATTCTAGCCCATTCATCGAATGGGAGGATGCAATGGGTCCAACCAGGGTGTCATTTACAGCATCCATCTGCGGGTCACATTAGGTTCTCACTCTATATTTGTCAGTTTCACAACCCAAACAAACGTACTGACTGGAATTTTCACTGCAGTAAGTGCTTTTGTTGGGGTAGTGTTGCTGCAGCAACGTACGTCTTATGTCCGTTAGGAAATGGTAGGAACTTGACTCCCAGATTTGTATGGCCCTTGCATAGGTTATAGTTAAATGTTCAACGGAGTAAGGCTCCTTTTTGGTTGCTTTTGCATTACTGACATATTTGAAAAATGTCAATCAATCACTTCGTGATGACCTCAAATGGAAACGCCAATGTTATTTTTCTTTTCATAAGTGCTTCCTTTTGGGGTTCTCTCGGCTGCGAGTTTTTCTGGAGACAGCTGCTCAAACTGATAACCATCACATGAATCGACAACGATTCTAGCCCATTCATCGAATGGGAGTAGGACTGCAATGTGTTCCAGAACCTACTGTATGCATGGAAGGCGGGGTTGAGTTTCATTGGCCAATGTCTGTATTTAAAGTGGTTATCATTGCAGGCTGCATATCTTCTCCACTTTAGGTTCTTCGGCAAGGCAGGAATGATACAATAACAATTGGACGATCTCCAACAGAATGGAAGACACTCCCTCTAAGTCTGTTTCATTGACCCAACTTGAGTACTGCCTTGAGTTTGAGCAATAGTAAGTGCTACTTGTTGGGGCAGTCATACAGTCATGATCCAAATGAAAAGCGTACACGATGGTGTTATATGTCTGTTTGAGAGATCACTTTGTACAAACAAAGTCTGCAAGATTGCTCAAACAAAAGCACTCACTTGTGTTCAGAGAGCAGTAAGTGCTTCTTGTTGGGGTAGTTCTGGCGACTTTTCATACGACGTTTGGACAAATTTGATGATCTTAAATCACGATCATCTGAAATAAGAGGAGTTGGTGATTTCCCTGTTTTAAAAACATTTGTCTTTTAGGGTCCAACCAGGGTGTACTGTTACTGGCATATTTGAAAAATGTCAATCAATCACTTTGTGATGACCTCAAATGGAAACGCCAATGTTATTTTTATTTTCATAAGTGCTTCCTTTTGGGGTTCTCTCGGCTGCGAATTTTTCTGGAGACAGCTGCTCACACTGATAACCATCACATGAATTGACAACGATTCTAGCCCATTCATCGAATGGGAGGATGCAATGGGTCCAACCAGGGTGTCATTTACAGCATCCATCTGCGGGTCACATTAGGTTCTCACTCTATATTTGTCAGTTTCACAACCCAAACAAACGTACTGACTGGAATTTTCACTGCAGTAAGTGCTTTTGTTGGGGTAGTGTTGCTGTAGCAACGTACGTCTTATGTCCGTTAAGAAATGGTAGGAACTTGACTCCCAGATTTGTATGGCCCTTGCATAGGTTATAGTTAAATGTTCAACGGAGTAAGGCTCCTTTTTGGTTGCTTTTGCATTACTGACATATTTGAAAAATGTCAATCAATCACTTCGTGATGACCTCAAATGGAAACGCCAATGTTATTTTTCTTTTCATAAGTGCTTCCTTTTGGGGTTCTCTCGGCTGCGAGTTTTTCTGGAGACAGCTGCTCAAACTGATAACCATCACATGAATCCACAACGATTCTAGCCCATTCATCGAATGGGAGTAGGACTGCAATGTGTTCCAGAGCCTACTGTATGCATGGAAGGCGGGGTTGAGTTTCATTGGCCAATGTCTGTATTTAAAGTGGTTATCATTGCAGGCTGCATATCTTCTCCACTTTAGGATCTTCGGCAAGGCAGGAATGATACAATAACAATTGGACAATCTACAACAGAATGGAAGACACTCCCTCTAAGTCTGTTTCATTGACCCAACTTGAGTACTGCCTTGAGTTTGAGCAATAGTAAGTGCTACTTGTTGGGGCAGTCATACAGTCATGATCCAAATGAAAAGCGTACACGATGGTGTTATATGTCTGTTTGAGAGATCACTTTGTACAAACAAAGTCTGCAAGATTGCTCAAACAAAAGCACTCACTTGTGTTCAGAGAACAGTAAGTGCTTCTTGTTGGGGTAGTTCTGGCGACTTTTCATACGACGTTTGGACAAATTTGATGATCTTAAATCACGATCATCTGAAATAGAGGAGTTGGTGATTTCCCTGTTTTAAAAACATTTGTCTTTTTGGGTCCAACCAGGGTGTACTGTTACTGGCATATTTGAAAAATGTCAATCAATCACTTTGTGATGACCTCAAATGGAAACGCCAATGTTATTTTTATTTTCATAAGTGCTTCCTTTTGGGGTTCTCTCGGCTGCGAATTTTTCTGGAGACAGCTGCTCACACTGATAACCATCACATGAATTGACAACGATTCTAGCCCATTCATCGAATGGGAGGATGCAATGGGTCCAACCAGGGTGTCATTTACAGCATCCATCTGCAGGTCACATTAGGTTCTCACTCTATATTTGTCAGTTTCACAACCCAAACAAACGTACTGACTGGAATTTTCACTGCAGTAAGTGCTTTTGTTGGGGTAGTGTTGCTGTAGCAACGTACGTCTTATGTCCGTTAAGAAATGGTAGGAACTTGACTCCCAGATTTCTATGGCCCTTGCATAGGTTATAGTTTAATATTCAACGAAGTAAGGCTCCTTTTTGGTTGCTTTTGCATTACTGACATATTTGAAAAATGTCAATCAATCACTTCGTGATGACCTCAAATGGAAACGCCAATGTTATTTTTCTTTTCATAAGTGCTTCCTTTTGGGGTTCTCTCGGCTGCAAGTTTTTCTGGAGACAGCTGCTCAAACTGATAACCATCACATGAATCGACAACGATTCTAGCCCATTCATCGAATGGGAGGAGGACTGCAATGTGTTCCAGAGCCTATTGTATGCATGGAGGCGGGGTTGAGTTTCATTGGCCAATGTCTGTATTTAAAGTGGTTATCATTGCAGGCTGCATATCTTCTCCACTTTAGGTTCTTCGGCAAGGCAGGAATGATACAATAACAATTGGACGATCTCCAACAGAATGGAAGACACTCCCTCTAAGTCTGTTTCATTGACCCAACTTGAGTACTCCCTTGAGTTTGAGCAATAGTAAGTGCTACTTGTTGGGGCAGTCATACAGTCATGATCCAAATGAAAAGCGTACACGATGGTGTTATATGTCTGTTTGAGAGATCACTTTGCACAAACAAAGTCTGCAAGATTGCTCAAACAAAAGCACTCACTTGTGTTCAGAGAACAGTAAGTGCTTCTTGTTGGGGTAGTTCTGGCGACTTTTCATACGACGTTTGGACAAATTTGATGATCTTAAATCACGATCATCTGAAATAGAGGAGTTGGCGATTTCCCTGTTTTAAAAACATTTGTCTTTTAGGGTCCAACCAGGGTGTCATTTACAGAATCCATCTGGGGGTCACATTAGGTTCTCACTCTATATTTGTCAGTTTCACAACCCAAACAAACGTACTGACTAGAATTTTCACTGCAGTAAGTGCTTTTGTTGGGGTAGTGTTGCTGCAGCAACGTACGTCTTATGTCCGTTAGGAAATGGTAGGAACTTGACTCCCAGATTTGTATGGCCCTTGCATAGGTTATAGTTAAATGTTCAACGGAGTAAGGCTCCTTTTTGGTTGCTTTTGCATTACTGACATATTTGAAAAATGTCAATCAATCACTTCGTGATGACCTCAAATGGAAACGCCAATGTTATTTTTCTTTTCATAAGTGCTTCCTTTTGGGGTTCTCTCGGCTGCGAGTTGTTCTGGAGACAGCTGCTCAAACTGATAACCATCACATGAATCGACAACGATTCTAGCCCATTCATCGAATGGGAGTAGGACTGCAATGTGTTCCAGAGCCTATTGTATGCATGGAAGGCGGGGTTGAGTTTCATTGGCCAATGTCTGTATTTAAAGTGGTTATCATTGCAGGCTGCATATCTTCTCCACTTTAGGTTCTTCGGCAAGGCAGGAATGATACAATAACAATTGGACGATCTCCAACAGAATGGAAGACACTCCCTCTAAGTCTGTTTCATTGACCCAACTTGAGTACTGCCTTGAGTTTGAGCAATAGTAAGTGCTACTTGTTGGGGCAGTCATACAGTCATGATCCAAATGAAAAGCGTACACGATGGTGTTATATGTCTGTTTGAGAGATCACTTTGTACAAACAAAGTCTGCAAGATTGCTCAAACAAAAGCACTCACTTGTGTTCAGAGAACAGTAAGTGCTTCTTGTTGGGGTAGTTCTGGCGACTTTTCATACGACGTTTGGACAAATTTGATGATCTTAAATCACGATCATCTGAAATAGAGGAGTTGGTGATTTCCCTGTTTTAAAAACATTTGTCTTTTAGGGTCCAACCAGGGTGTACTGTTACTGGCATATTTGAAAAATGTCAATCAATCACTTTGTGATGACCTCAAATGGAAACGCCAATGTTATTTTTATTTTCATAAGTGCTTCCTTTTGGGGTTCTCTCGGCTGCGAATTTTTCTGGAGACAGCTGCTCACACTGATAACCATCACATGAATTGACAACGATTCTAGCCCATTCATCGAATGGGAGGACTGCAATGGGTCCAACCAGGGTGTCATTTACAGCATCCATCTGCGGTCACATTAGGTTCTCACTCTATATTTGTCAGTTTCACAACCCAAACAAACGTACTGACTGGAATTTTCACTGCAGTAAGTGCTTTTGTTGGGGTAGTGTTGCTGCAGCAACGTACGTCTTATGTCCGTTAGGAAATGGTAGGAACTTGACTCCCAGATTTGTATGGCCCTTGCATAGGTTATAGTTAAATGTTCAACGGAGTAAGTCTCCTTTTTGGTTGCTTTTGCATTACTGACATATTTGAAAAATGTCAATCAATCACTTCGTGATGACCTCAAATGGAAACGCCAATGTTATTTTTCTTTTCATAAGTGCTTCCTTTTGGGGTTCTCTCGGCTGCGAGTTTTTCTGGAGACAGCTGCTCAAACTGATAACCATCACATGAATCGACAACGATTCTAGCCCATTCATCGAATGGGAGTAGGACTGCAATGTGTTCCAGAGCCTATTGTATGCATGGAAGGCGGGGTTGAGTTTCATTGGCCAATGTCTGTATTTAAAGTGGTTATCACTGCAGGCTGCATATCTTCTCCACTTTAGGATCTTCGGCAAGGCAGGAATGATACAATAACAATTGGACAATCTCCAACAGAATGGAAGACACTCCCTCTAAGTCTGTTTCATTGACCCAACTTGAGTACTGCCTTGAGTTTGAGCAATAGTAAGTGCTACTTGTTGGGGCAGTCATACAGTCATGATCCAAATGAAAAGCGTACACGATGGTGTTATATGTCTGTTTGAGAGATCACTTTTTACAAACAAAGTCTGCAAGATTGCTCAAACAAAAGCACTCACTTGTGTTCAGAGAACAGTAAGTGCTTCTTGTTGGGGTAGTTCTGGCGACTTTTCATACGACGTTTGGACAAATTTGATGATCTTAAATCACGATCATCTGAAATAGAGGAGTTGGCGATTTCCCTGTTTTAAAAACATTTGTCTTTTAGGGTCCAACCAGGGTGTACTGTTACTGGCATATTTGAAAAATGTCAATCAATCACTTTGTGATGACCTCAAATGGAAACGCCAATGTTATTTTTATTTTCATAAGTGCTTCCTTTTGAGGTTCTCTCGGCTGCGAATTTTTCTGGAGACAGCTGCTCACACTGATAACCATCACATGAATTGACAACGATTCTAGCCCATTCATCGAATGGGAGGATGCAATGGGTCCAACCAGGGTGTCATTTACAGCATCCATCTGCGGGTCACATTAGGTTCTCACTCTATATTTGTCAGTTTCACAACCCAAACAAACGTACTGACTGGAATTTTCACTGCAGTAAGTGCTTTTGTTGGGGTAGTGTTGCTGTAGCAACGTACGTCTTATGTCCGTTAAGAAATGGTAGGAACTTGACTCCCAGATTTGTATGGCCCTTGCATAGGTTATAGTTAAATGTTCAACGGAGTAAGGCTCCTTTTTGGTTGCTTTTGCATTACTGACATATTTGAAAAATGTCAATCAATCACTTCGTGATGACCTCAAATGGAAACGCCAATGTTATTTTTCTTTTCATAAGTGCTTCCTTTTGGGGTTCTCTCGGCTGCGAGTTTTTCTGGAGACAGCTGCTCAAACTGATAACCATCACATGAATCGACAACGATTCTAGCCCATTCATCGAATGGGAGTAGGACTGCAATGTGTTCCAGAGCCTACTGTATGCATGGAAGGCGGGGTTGAGTTTCATTGGCCAATGTCTGTATTTAAAGTGGTTATCATTGCAGGCTGCATATCTTCTCCACTTTAGGTTCTTCGGCAAGGCAGGAATGATACAATAACAATTGGACGATCTCCAACAGAATGGAAGACACTCCCTCTAAGTCTGTTTCATTGACCCAACTTGAGTACTCCCTTGAGTTTGAGCAATAGTAAGTGCTACTTGTTGGGGCAGTCATACAGTCATGATCCAAATGAAAAGCGTACACGATGGTGTTATATGTCTGTTTGAGAGATCACTTTTTACAAACAAAGTCTGCAAGATTGCTCAAACAAAAGCACTCACTTGTGTTCAGAGAACAGTAAGTGCTTCTTGTTGGGGTAGTTCTGGCGACTTTTCATACGACGTTTGGACAAATTTGATGATCTTAAATCACGATCATCTGAAATAGAGGAGTTGGCGATTTCCCTGTTTTAAAAACATTTGTCTTTTAGGGTCCAACCAGGGTGTACTGTTACTGGCATATTTGAAAAATGTCAATCAATCACTTTGTGATGACCTCAAATGGAAACGCCAATGTTATTTTTATTTTCATAAGTGCTTCCTTTTGAGGTTCTCTCGGCTGCGAATTTTTCTGGAGACAGCTGCTCACACTGATAACCATCACATGAATTGACAACGATTCTAGCCCATTCATCGAATGGGAGGATGCAATGGGTCCAACCAGGGTGTCATTTACAGCATCCATCTGCGGGTCACATTAGGTTCTCACTCTATATTTGTCAGTTTCACAACCCAAACAAACGTACTGACTGGAATTTTCACTGCAGTAAGTGCTTTTGTTGGGGTAGTGTTGCTGTAGCAACGTACGTCTTATGTCCGTTAAGAAATGGTAGGAACTTGACTCCCAGATTTGTATGGCCCTTGCATAGGTTATAGTTAAATGTTCAACGGAGTAAGGCTCCTTTTTGGTTGCTTTTGCATTACTGACATATTTGAAAAATGTCAATCAATCACTTCGTGATGACCTCAAATGGAAACGCCAATGTTATTTTTCTTTTCATAAGTGCTTCCTTTTGGGGTTCTCTCGGCTGCGAGTTTTTCTGGAGACAGCTGCTCAAACTGATAACCATCACATGAATCGACAACGATTCTAGCCCATTCATCGAATGGGAGTAGGACTGCAATGTGTTCCAGAGCCTACTGTATGCATGGAAGGCGGGGTTGAGTTTCATTGGCCAATGTCTGTATTTAAAGTGGTTATCATTGCAGGCTGCATATCTTCTCCACTTTAGGTTCTTCGGCAAGGCAGGAATGATACAATAACAATTGGACGATCTCCAACAGAATGGAAGACACTCCCTCTAAGTCTGTTTCATTGACCCAACTTGAGTACTGCCTTGAGTTTGAGCAATAGTAAGTGCTACTTGTTGGGGCAGTCATACAGTCATGATCCAAATGAAAAGCGTACACGATGGTGTTATATGTCTGTTTGAGAGATCACTTTGCACAAACAAAGTCTGCAAGATTGCTCAAACAAAAGCACTCACTTGTGTTCAGAGAACAGTAAGTGCTTCTTGTTGGGGTAGTTCTGGCGACTTTTCATACGACGTTTGGACAAATTTGATGATCTTAAATCACGATCATCTGAAATAGAGGAGTTGGCGATTTCCCTGTTTTAAAAACATTTGTCTTTTAGGGTCCAACCAGGGTGTACTGTTACTGGCATATTTGAAAAATGTCAATCAATCACTTTGTGATGACCTCAAATGGAAACGCCAATGTTATTTTTATTTTCATAAGTGCTTCCTTTTGAGGTTCTCTCGGCTGCGAATTTTTCTGGAGACAGCTGCTCACACTGATAACCATCACATGAATTGACAACGATTCTAGCCCATTCATCGAATGGGAGGATGCAATGGGTCCAACCAGGGTGTCATTTACAGCATCCATCTGCGGGTCACATTAGGTTCTCACTCTATATTTGTCAGTTTCACAACCCAAACAAACGTACTGACTGGAATTTTCACTGCAGTAAGTGCTTTTGTTGGGGTAGTGTTGCTGTAGCAACGTACGTCTTATGTCCGTTAAGAAATGGTAGGAACTTGACTCCCAGATTTGTATGGCCCTTGCATAGGTTATAGTTAAATGTTCAACGGAGTAAGGCTCCTTTTTGGTTGCTTTTGCATTACTGACATATTTGAAAAATGTCAATCAATCACTTCGTGATGACCTCAAATGGAAACGCCAATGTTATTTTTCTTTTCATAAGTGCTTCCTTTTGGGGTTCTCTCGGCTGCGAGTTTTTCTGGAGACAGCTGCTCAAACTGATAACCATCACATGAATCGACAACGATTCTAGCCCATTCATCGAATGGGAGTAGGACTGCAATGTGTTCCAGAGCCTACTGTATGCATGGAAGGCGGGGTTGAGTTTCATTGGCCAATGTCTGTATTTAAAGTGGTTATCATTGCAGGCTGCATATCTTCTCCACTTTAGGTTCTTCGGCAAGGCAGGAATGATACAATAACAATTGGACGATCTCCAACAGAATGGAAGACACTCCCTCTAAGTCTGTTTCATTGACCCAACTTGAGTACTGCCTTGAGTTTGAGCAATAGTAAGTGCTACTTGTTGGGGCAGTCATACAGTCATGATCCAAATGAAAAGCGTACACGATGGTGTTATATGTCTGTTTGAGAGATCACTTTGCACAAACAAAGTCTGCAAGATTGCTCAAACAAAAGCACTCACTTGTGTTCAGAGAACAGTAAGTGCTTCTTGTTGGGGTAGTTCTGGCGACTTTTCATACGACGTTTGGACAAATTTGATGATCTTAAATCACGATCATCTGAAATAGAGGAGTTGGCGATTTCCCTGTTTTAAAAACATTTGTCTTTTAGGGTCCAACCAGGGTGTACTGTTACTGGCATATTTGAAAAATGTCAATCAATCACTTTGTGATGACCTCAAATGGAAACGCCAATGTTATTTTTATTTTCATAAGTGCTTCCTTTTGAGGTTCTCTCGGCTGCGAATTTTTCTGGAGACAGCTGCTCACACTGATAACCATCACATGAATTGACAACGATTCTAGCCCATTCATCGAATGGGAGGATGCAATGGGTCCAACCAGGGTGTCATTTACAGCATCCATCTGCGGGTCACATTAGGTTCTCACTCTATATTTGTCAGTTTCACAACCCAAACAAACGTACTGACTGGAATTTTCACTGCAGTAAGTGCTTTTGTTGGGGTAGTGTTGCTGCAGCAACGTACGTCTTATGTCCGTTAAGAAATGGTAGGAACTTGACTCCCAGATTTGTATGGCCCTTGCATAGGTTATAGTTAAATGTTCAACGGAGTAAGGCTCCTTTTTGGTTGCTTTTGCATTACTGACATATTTGAAAAATGTCAATCAATCACTTCGTGATGACCTCAAATGGAAACGCCAATGTTATTTTTCTTTTCATAAGTGCTTCCTTTTGGGGTTCTCTCGGCTGCGAGTTTTTCTGGAGACAGCTGCTCAAACTGATAACCATCACATGAATCGACAACGATTCTAGCCCATTCATCGAATGGGAGTAGGACTGCAATGTGTTCCAGAGCCTACTGTATGCATGGAAGGCGGGGTTGAGTTTCATTGGCCAATGTCTGTATTTAAAGTGGTTATCATTGCAGGCTGCATATCTTCTCCACTTTAGGTTCTTCGGCAAGGCAGGAATGATACAATAACAATTGGACGATCTCCAACAGAATGGAAGACACTCCCTCTAAGTCTGTTTCATTGACCCAACTTGAGTACTGCCTTGAGTTTGAGCAATAGTAAGTGCTACTTGTTGGGGCAGTCATACAGTCATGATCCAAATGAAAAGCGTACACGATGGTGTTATATGTCTGTTTGAGAGATCACTTTGTACAAACAAAGTCTGCAAGATTGCTCAAACAAAAGCACTCACTTGTGTTCAGAGAACAGTAAGTGCTTCTTGTTGGGGTAGTTCTGGCGACTTTTCATACGACGTTTGGACAAATTTGATGATCTTAAATCACGATCATCTGAAATAGAGGAGTTGGTGATTTCCCTGTTTTAAAAACATTTGTCTTTTAGGGTCCAACCAGGGTGTACTGTTACTGGCATATTTGAAAAATGTCAATCAATCACTTTGTGATGACCTCAAATGGAAACGCCAATGTTATTTTTATTTTCATAAGTGCTTCCTTTTGGGGTTCTCTCGGCTGCGAATTTTTCTGGAGACAGCTGCTCACACTGATAACCATCACATGAATTGACAACGATTCTAGCCCATTCATCGAATGGGAGGACTGCAATGGGTCCAACCAGGGTGTCATTTACAGCATCCATCTGCGGTCACATTAGGTTCTCACTCTATATTTGTCAGTTTCACAACCCAAACAAACGTACTGACTGGAATTTTCACTGCAGTAAGTGCTTTTGTTGGGGTAGTGTTGCTGCAGCAACGTACGTCTTATGTCCGTTAGGAAATGGTAGGAACTTGACTCCCAGATTTGTATGGCCCTTGCATAGGTTATAGTTAAATGTTCAACGGAGTAAGTCTCCTTTTTGGTTGCTTTTGCATTACTGACATATTTGAAAAATGTCAATCAATCACTTCGTGATGACCTCAAATGGAAACGCCAATGTTATTTTTCTTTTCATAAGTGCTTCCTTTTGGGGTTCTCTCGGCTGCGAGTTTTTCTGGAGACAGCTGCTCAAACTGATAACCATCACATGAATCGACAACGATTCTAGCCCATTCATCGAATGGGAGTAGGACTGCAATGTGTTCCAGAGCCTATTGTATGCATGGAAGGCGGGGTTGAGTTTCATTGGCCAATGTCTGTATTTAAAGTGGTTATCACTGCAGGCTGCATATCTTCTCCACTTTAGGATCTTCGGCAAGGCAGGAATGATACAATAACAATTGGACAATCTACAACAGAATGGAAGACACTCCCTCTAAGTCTGTTTCATTGACCCAACTTGAGTACTGCCTTGAGTTTGAGCAATAGTAAGTGCTACTTGTTGGGGCAGTCATACAGTCATGATCCAAATGAAAAGCGTACACGATGGTGTTATATGTCTGTTTGAGAGATCACTTTTTACAAACAAAGTCTGCAAGATTGCTCAAACAAAAGCACTCACTTGTGTTCAGAGAACAGTAAGTGCTTCTTGTTGGGGTAGTTCTGGCGACTTTTCATACGACGTTTGGACAAATTTGATGATCTTAAATCACGATCATCTGAAATAGAGGAGTTGGCGATTTCCCTGTTTTAAAAACATTTGTCTTTTAGGGTCCAACCAGGGTGTACTGTTACTGGCATATTTGAAAAATGTCAATCAATCACTTTGTGATGACCTCAAATGGAAACGCCAATGTTATTTTTATTTTCATAAGTGCTTCCTTTTGAGGTTCTCTCGGCTGCGAATTTTTCTGGAGACAGCTGCTCACACTGATAACCATCACATGAATTGACAACGATTCTAGCCCATTCATCGAATGGGAGGATGCAATGGGTCCAACCAGGGTGTCATTTACAGCATCCATCTGCGGGTCACATTAGGTTCTCACTCTATATTTGTCAGTTTCACAACCCAAACAAACGTACTGACTGGAATTTTCACTGCAGTAAGTGCTTTTGTTGGGGTAGTGTTGCTGTAGCAACGTACGTCTTATGTCCGTTAAGAAATGGTAGGAACTTGACTCCCAGATTTGTATGGCCCTTGCATAGGTTATAGTTAAATGTTCAACGGAGTAAGGCTCCTTTTTGGTTGCTTTTGCATTACTGACATATTTGAAAAATGTCAATCAATCACTTCGTGATGACCTCAAATGGAAACGCCAATGTTATTTTTCTTTTCATAAGTGCTTCCTTTTGGGGTTCTCTCGGCTGCGAGTTTTTCTGGAGACAGCTGCTCAAACTGATAACCATCACATGAATCGACAACGATTCTAGCCCATTCATCGAATGGGAGTAGGACTGCAATGTGTTCCAGAGCCTACTGTATGCATGGAAGGCGGGGTTGAGTTTCATTGGCCAATGTCTGTATTTAAAGTGGTTATCATTGCAGGCTGCATATCTTCTCCACTTTAGGTTCTTCGGCAAGGCAGGAATGATACAATAACAATTGGACGATCTCCAACAGAATGGAAGACACTCCCTCTAAGTCTGTTTCATTGACCCAACTTGAGTACTGCCTTGAGTTTGAGCAATAGTAAGTGCTACTTGTTGGGGCAGTCATACAGTCATGATCCAAATGAAAAGCGTACACGATGGTGTTATATGTCTGTTTGAGAGATCACTTTGTACAAACAAAGTCTGCAAGATTGCTCAAACAAAAGCACTCACTTGTGTTCAGAGAACAGTAAGTGCTTCTTGTTGGGGTAGTTCTGGCGACTTTTCATACGACGTTTGGACAAATTTGATGATCTTAAATCACGATCATCTGAAATAGAGGAGTTGGTGATTTCCCTGTTTTAAAAACATTTGTCTTTTAGGGTCCAACCAGGGTGTACTGTTACTGGCATATTTGAAAAATGTCAATCAATCACTTTGTGATGACCTCAAATGGAAACGCCAATGTTATTTTTATTTTCATAAGTGCTTCCTTTTGGGGTTCTCTCGGCTGCGAATTTTTCTGGAGACAGCTGCTCACACTGATAACCATCACATGAATTGACAACGATTCTAGCCCATTCATCGAATGGGAGGACTGCAATGGGTCCAACCAGGGTGTCATTTACAGCATCCATCTGCGGTCACATTAGGTTCTCACTCTATATTTGTCAGTTTCACAACCCAAACAAACGTACTGACTGGAATTTTCACTGCAGTAAGTGCTTTTGTTGGGGTAGTGTTGCTGCAGCAACGTACGTCTTATGTCCGTTAGGAAATGGTAGGAACTTGACTCCCAGATTTGTATGGCCCTTGCATAGGTTATAGTTAAATGTTCAACGGAGTAAGTCTCCTTTTTGGTTGCTTTTGCATTACTGACATATTTGAAAAATGTCAATCAATCACTTCGTGATGACCTCAAATGGAAACGCCAATGTTATTTTTCTTTTCATAAGTGCTTCCTTTTGGGGTTCTCTCGGCTGCGAGTTTTTCTGGAGACAGCTGCTCAAACTGATAACCATCACATGAATCGACAACGATTCTAGCCCATTCATCGAATGGGAGTAGGACTGCAATGTGTTCCAGAGCCTATTGTATGCATGGAAGGCGGGGTTGAGTTTCATTGGCCAATGTCTGTATTTAAAGTGGTTATCACTGCAGGCTGCATATCTTCTCCACTTTAGGATCTTCGGCAAGGCAGGAATGATACAATAACAATTGGACGATCTCCAACAGAATGGAAGACACTCCCTCTAAGTCTGTTTCATTGACCCAACTTGAGTACTCCCTTGAGTTTGAGCAATAGTAAGTGCTACTTGTTGGGGCAGTCATACAGTCATGATCCAAATGAAAAGCGTACACGATGGTGTTATATGTCTGTTTGAGAGATCACTTTTTACAAACAAAGTCTGCAAGATTGCTCAAACAAAAGCACTCACTTGTGTTCAGAGAACAGTAAGTGCTTCTTGTTGGGGTAGTTCTGGCGACTTTTCATACGACGTTTGGACAAATTTGATGATCTTAAATCACGATCATCTGAAATAGAGGAGTTGGCGATTTCCCTGTTTTAAAAACATTTGTCTTTTAGGGTCCAACCAGGGTGTACTGTTACTGGCATATTTGAAAAATGTCAATCAATCACTTTGTGATGACCTCAAATGGAAACGCCAATGTTATTTTTATTTTCATAAGTGCTTCCTTTTGAGGTTCTCTCGGCTGCGAATTTTTCTGGAGACAGCTGCTCACACTGATAACCATCACATGAATTGACAACGATTCTAGCCCATTCATCGAATGGGAGGATGCAATGGGTCCAACCAGGGTGTCATTTACAGCATCCATCTGCGGGTCACATTAGGTTCTCACTCTATATTTGTCAGTTTCACAACCCAAACAAACGTACTGACTGGAATTTTCACTGCAGTAAGTGCTTTTGTTGGGGTAGTGTTGCTGTAGCAACGTACGTCTTATGTCCGTTAAGAAATGGTAGGAACTTGACTCCCAGATTTGTATGGCCCTTGCATAGGTTATAGTTAAATGTTCAACGGAGTAAGGCTCCTTTTTGGTTGCTTTTGCATTACTGACATATTTGAAAAATGTCAATCAATCACTTCGTGATGACCTCAAATGGAAACGCCAATGTTATTTTTCTTTTCATAAGTGCTTCCTTTTGGGGTTCTCTCGGCTGCGAGTTTTTCTGGAGACAGCTGCTCAAACTGATAACCATCACATGAATCGACAACGATTCTAGCCCATTCATCGAATGGGAGTAGGACTGCAATGTGTTCCAGAGCCTACTGTATGCATGGAAGGCGGGGTTGAGTTTCATTGGCCAATGTCTGTATTTAAAGTGGTTATCATTGCAGGCTGCATATCTTCTCCACTTTAGGTTCTTCGGCAAGGCAGGAATGATACAATAACAATTGGACGATCTCCAACAGAATGGAAGACACTCCCTCTAAGTCTGTTTCATTGACCCAACTTGAGTACTGCCTTGAGTTTGAGCAATAGTAAGTGCTACTTGTTGGGGCAGTCATACAGTCATGATCCAAATGAAAAGCGTACACGATGGTGTTATATGTCTGTTTGAGAGATCACTTTGCACAAACAAAGTCTGCAAGATTGCTCAAACAAAAGCACTCACTTGTGTTCAGAGAACAGTAAGTGCTTCTTGTTGGGGTAGTTCTGGCGACTTTTCATACGACGTTTGGACAAATTTGATGATCTTAAATCACGATCATCTGAAATAGAGGAGTTGGCGATTTCCCTGTTTTAAAAACATTTGTCTTTTAGGGTCCAACCAGGGTGTACTGTTACTGGCATATTTGAAAAATGTCAATCAATCACTTTGTGATGACCTCAAATGGAAACGCCAATGTTATTTTTATTTTCATAAGTGTTTCCTTTTGAGGTTCTCTCGGCTGCGAATTTTTCTGGAGACAGCTGCTCACACTGATAACCATCACATGAATTGACAACGATTCTAGCCCATTCATCGAATGGGAGGATGCAATGGGTCCAACCAGGGTGTCATTTACAGCATCCATCTGCGGGTCACATTAGGTTCTCACTCTATATTTGTCAGTTTCACAACCCAAACAAACGTACTGACTGGAATTTTCACTGCAGTAAGTGCTTTTGTTGGGGTAGTGTTGCTGTAGCAACGTACGTCTTATGTCCGTTAAGAAATGGTAGGAACTTGACTCCCAGATTTGTATGGCCCTTGCATAGGTTATAGTTAAATGTTCAACGGAGTAAGGCTCCTTTTTGGTTGCTTTTGCATTACTGACATATTTGAAAAATGTCAATCAATCACTTCGTGATGACCTCAAATGGAAACGCCAATGTTATTTTTCTTTTCATAAGTGCTTCCTTTTGGGGTTCTCTCGGCTGCGAGTTTTTCTGGAGACAGCTGCTCAAACTGATAACCATCACATGAATCGACAACGATTCTAGCCCATTCATCGAATGGGAGTAGGACTGCAATGTGTTCCAGAGCCTACTGTATGCATGGAAGGCGGGGTTGAGTTTCATTGGCCAATGTCTGTATTTAAAGTGGTTATCATTGCAGGCTGCATATCTTCTCCACTTTAGGATCTTCGGCAAGGCAGGAATGATACAATAACAATTGGACAATCTACAACAGAATGGAAGACACTCCCTCTAAGTCTGTTTCATTGACCCAACTTGAGTACTGCCTTGAGTTTGAGCAATAGTAAGTGCTACTTGTTGGGGCAGTCATACAGTCATGATCCAAATGAAAAGCGTACACGATGGTGTTATATGTCTGTTTGAGAGATCACTTTGTACAAACAAAGTCTGCAAGATTGCTCAAACAAAAGCACTCACTTGTGTTCAGAGAACAGTAAGTGCTTCTTGTTGGGGTAGTTCTGGCGACTTTTCATACGACGTTTGGACAAATTTGATGATCTTAAATCACGATCATCTGAAATAGAGGAGTTGGTGATTTCCCTGTTTTAAAAACATTTGTCTTTTTGGGTCCAACCAGGGTGTACTGTTACTGGCATATTTGAAAAATGTCAATCAATCACTTTGTGATGACCTCAAATGGAAACGCCAATGTTATTTTTATTTTCATAAGTGCTTCCTTTTGGGGTTCTCTCGGCTGCGAATTTTTCTGGAGACAGCTGCTCACACTGATAACCATCACATGAATTGACAACGATTCTAGCCCATTCATCGAATGGGAGGATGCAATGGGTCCAACCAGGGTGTCATTTACAGCATCCATCTGCAGGTCACATTAGGTTCTCACTCTATATTTGTCAGTTTCACAACCCAAACAAACGTACTGACTGGAATTTTCACTGCAGTAAGTGCTTTTGTTGGGGTAGTGTTGCTGTAGCAACGTACGTCTTATGTCCGTTAAGAAATGGTAGGAACTTGACTCCCAGATTTCTATGGCCCTTGCATAGGTTATAGTTTAATATTCAACGAAGTAAGGCTCCTTTTTGGTTGCTTTTGCATTACTGACATATTTGAAAAATGTCAATCAATCACTTCGTGATGACCTCAAATGGAAACGCCAATGTTATTTTTCTTTTCATAAGTGCTTCCTTTTGGGGTTCTCTCGGCTGCAAGTTTTTCTGGAGACAGCTGCTCAAACTGATAACCATCACATGAATCGACAACGATTCTAGCCCATTCATCGAATGGGAGGAGGACTGCAATGTGTTCCAGAGCCTATTGTATGCATGGAAGGCGGGGTTGAGTTTCATTGGCCAATGTCTGTATTTAAAGTGGTTATCATTGCAGGCTGCATATCTTCTCCACTTTAGGTTCTTCGGCAAGGCAGGAATGATACAATAACAATTGGACGATCTCCAACAGAATGGAAGACACTCCCTCTAAGTCTGTTTCATTGACCCAACTTGAGTACTGCCTTGAGTTTGAGCAATAGTAAGTGCTACTTGTTGGGGCAGTCATACAGTCATGATCCAAATGAAAAGCGTACACGATGGTGTTATATGTCTGTTTGAGAGATCACTTTGCACAAACAAAGTCTGCAAGATTGCTCAAACAAAAGCACTCACTTGTGTTCAGAGAACAGTAAGTGCTTCTTGTTGGGGTAGTTCTGGCGACTTTTCATACGACGTTTGGACAAATTTGATGATCTTAAATCACGATCATCTGAAATAGAGGAGTTGGCGATTTCCCTGTTTTAAAAACATTTGTCTTTTAGGGTCCAACCAGGGTGTCATTTACAGAATCCATCTGGGGGTCACATTAGGTTCTCACTCTATATTTGTCAGTTTCACAACCCAAACAAACGTACTGACTAGAATTTTCACTGCAGTAAGTGCTTTTGTTGGGGTAGTGTTGCTGCAGCAACGTACGTCTTATGTCCGTTAGGAAATGGTAGGAACTTGACTCCCAGATTTGTATGGCCCTTGCATAGGTTATAGTTAAATGTTCAACGGAGTAAGGCTCCTTTTTGGTTGCTTTTGCATTACTGACATATTTGAAAAATGTCAATCAATCACTTCGTGATGACCTCAAATGGAAACGCCAATGTTATTTTTCTTTTCATAAGTGCTTCCTTTTGGGGTTCTCTCGGCTGCGAATTTTTCTGGAGACAGCTGCTCACACTGATAACCATCACATGAATTGACAACGATTCTAGCCCATTCATCGAATGGGAGGATGCAATGGGTCCAACCAGGGTGTCATTTACAGCATCCATCTGCAGGTCACATTAGGTTCTCACTCTATATTTGTCAGTTTTACAACCCAAACAAACGTACTGACTGGAATTTTCACTGCAGTAAGTGCTTTTGTTGGGGTAGTGTTGCTGTAGCAACGTACGTCTTATGTCCGTTAAGAAATGGTAGGAACTTGACTCCCAGATTTCTATGGCCCTTGCATAGGTTATAGTTTAATATTCAACGAAGTAAGGCTCCTTTTTGGTTGCTTTTGCATTACTGACATATTTGAAAAATGTCAATCAATCACTTCGTGATGACCTCAAATGGAAACGCCAATGTTATTTTTCTTTTCATAAGTGCTTCCTTTTGGGGTTCTCTCGGCTGCAAGTTTTTCTGGAGACAGCTGCTCAAACTGATAACCATCACATGAATCGACAACGATTCTAGCCCATTCATCGAATGGGAGGAGGACTGCAATGTGTTCCAGAGCCTACTGTATGCATGGAAGGCGGGGTTGAGTTTCATTGGCCAATGTCTGTATTTAAAGTGGTTATCATTGCAGGCTGCATATCTTCTCCACTTTAGGTTCTTCGGCAAGGCAGGAATGATACAATAACAATTGGACGATCTCCAACAGAATGGAAGACACTCCCTCTAAGTCTGTTTCATTGACCCAACTTGAGTACTCCCTTGAGTTTGAGCAATAGTAAGTGCTACTTGTTGGGGCAGTCATACAGTCATGATCCAAATGAAAAGCGTACACGATGGTGTTATATGTCTGTTTGAGAGATCACTTTTTACAAACAAAGTCTGCAAGATTGCTCAAACAAAAGCACTCACTTGTGTTCAGAGAACAGTAAGTGCTTCTTGTTGGGGTAGTTCTGGCGACTTTTCATACGACGTTTGGACAAATTTGATGATCTTAAATCACGATCATCTGAAATAGAGGAGTTGGCGATTTCCCTGTTTTAAAAACATTTGTCTTTTAGGGTCCAACCAGGGTGTACTGTTACTGGCATATTTGAAAAATGTCAATCAATCACTTTGTGATGACCTCAAATGGAAACGCCAATGTTATTTTTATTTTCATAAGTGCTTCCTTTTGAGGTTCTCTCGGCTGCGAATTTTTCTGGAGACAGCTGCTCACACTGATAACCATCACATGAATTGACAACGATTCTAGCCCATTCATCGAATGGGAGGATGCAATGGGTCCAACCAGGGTGTCATTTACAGCATCCATCTGCGGGTCACATTAGGTTCTCACTCTATATTTGTCAGTTTCACAACCCAAACAAACGTACTGACTGGAATTTTCACTGCAGCTTTTGTTGGGGTAGTGTTGCTGTAGCAACGTACGTCTTATGTCCGTTAAGAAATGGTAGGAACTTGACTCCCAGATTTGTATGGCCCTTGCATAGGTTATAGTTAAATGTTCAACGGAGTAAGGCTCCTTTTTGGTTGCTTTTGCATTACTGACATATTTGAAAAATGTCAATCAATCACTTCGTGATGACCTCAAATGGAAACGCCAATGTTATTTTTCTTTTCATAAGTGCTTCCTTTTGGGGTTCTCTCGGCTGCGAGTTTTTCTGGAGACAGCTGCTCAAACTGATAACCATCACATGAATCGACAACGATTCTAGCCCATTCATCGAATGGGAGTAGGACTGCAATGTGTTCCAGAGCCTACTGTATGCATGGAAGGCGGGGTTGAGTTTCATTGGCCAATGTCTGTATTTAAAGTGGTTATCATTGCAGGCTGCATATCTTCTCCACTTTAGGTTCTTCGGCAAGGCAGGAATGATACAATAACAATTGGACGATCTCCAACAGAATGGAAGACACTCCCTCTAAGTCTGTTTCATTGACCCAACTTGAGTACTGCCTTGAGTTTGAGCAATAGTAAGTGCTACTTGTTGGGGCAGTCATACAGTCATGATCCAAATGAAAAGCGTACACGATGGTGTTATATGTCTGTTTGAGAGATCACTTTGCACAAACAAAGTCTGCAAGATTGCTCAAACAAAAGCACTCACTTGTGTTCAGAGAACAGTAAGTGCTTCTTGTTGGGGTAGTTCTGGCGACTTTTCATACGACGTTTGGACAAATTTGATGATCTTAAATCACGATCATCTGAAATAGAGGAGTTGGCGATTTCCCTGTTTTAAAAACATTTGTCTTTTAGGGTCCAACCAGGGTGTACTGTTACTGGCATATTTGAAAAATGTCAATCAATCACTTTGTGATGACCTCAAATGGAAACGCCAATGTTATTTTTATTTTCATAAGTGCTTCCTTTTGAGGTTCTCTCGGCTGCGAATTTTTCTGGAGACAGCTGCTCACACTGATAACCATCACATGAATTGACAACGATTCTAGCCCATTCATCGAATGGGAGGATGCAATGGGTCCAACCAGGGTGTCATTTACAGCATCCATCTGCGGGTCACATTAGGTTCTCACTCTATATTTGTCAGTTTCACAACCCAAACAAACGTACTGACTGGAATTTTCACTGCAGTAAGTGCTTTTGTTGGGGTAGTGTTGCTGTAGCAACGTACGTCTTATGTCCGTTAAGAAATGGTAGGAACTTGACTCCCAGATTTGTATGGCCCTTGCATAGGTTATAGTTAAATGTTCAACGGAGTAAGGCTCCTTTTTGGTTGCTTTTGCATTACTGACATATTTGAAAAATGTCAATCAATCACTTCGTGATGACCTCAAATGGAAACGCCAATGTTATTTTTCTTTTCATAAGTGCTTCCTTTTGGGGTTCTCTCGGCTGCGAGTTTTTCTGGAGACAGCTGCTCAAACTGATAACCATCACATGAATCGACAACGATTCTAGCCCATTCATCGAATGGGAGTAGGACTGCAATGTGTTCCAGAGCCTACTGTATGCATGGAAGGCGGGGTTGAGTTTCATTGGCCAATGTCTGTATTTAAAGTGGTTATCATTGCAGGCTGCATATCTTCTCCACTTTAGGATCTTCGGCAAGGCAGGAATGATACAATAACAATTGGACAATCTACAACAGAATGGAAGACACTCCCTCTAAGTCTGTTTCATTGACCCAACTTGAGTACTGCCTTGAGTTTGAGCAATAGTAAGTGCTACTTGTTGGGGCAGTCATACAGTCATGATCCAAATGAAAAGCGTACACGATGGTGTTATATGTCTGTTTGAGAGATCACTTTGCACAAACAAAGTCTGCAAGATTGCTCAAACAAAAGCACTCACTTGTGTTCAGAGAACAGTAAGTGCTTCTTGTTGGGGTAGTTCTGGCGACTTTTCATACGACGTTTGGACAAATTTGATGATCTTAAATCACGATCATCTGAAATAGAGGAGTTGGCGATTTCCCTGTTTTAAAAACATTTGTCTTTTAGGGTCCAACCAGGGTGTCATTTACAGAATCCATCTGGGGGTCACATTAGGTTCTCACTCTATATTTGTCAGTTTCACAACCCAAACAAACGTACTGACTAGAATTTTCACTGCAGTAAGTGCTTTTGTTGGGGTAGTGTTGCTGCAGCAACGTACGTCTTATGTCCGTTAGGAAATGGTAGGAACTTGACTCCCAGATTTGTATGGCCCTTGCATAGGTTATAGTTAAATGTTCAACGGAGTAAGGCTCCTTTTTGGTTGCTTTTGCATTACTGACATATTTGAAAAATGTCAATCAATCACTTCGTGATGACCTCAAATGGAAACGCCAATGTTATTTTTCTTTTCATAAGTGCTTCCTTTTGGGGTTCTCTCGGCTGCGAGTTGTTCTGGAGACAGCTGCTCAAACTGATAACCATCACATGAATCGACAACGATTCTAGCCCATTCATCGAATGGGAGTAGGACTGCAATGTGTTCCAGAGCCTATTGTATGCATGGAAGGCGGGGTTGAGTTTCATTGGCCAATGTCTGTATTTAAAGTGGTTATCATTGCAGGCTGCATATCTTCTCCACTTTAGGTTCTTTGGCAAGGCAGGAATGATACAATAACAATTGGACGATCTCCAACAGAATGGAAGACACTCCCTCTAAGTCTGTTTCATTGACCCAACTTGAGTACTGCCTTGAGTTTGAGCAATAGTAAGTGCTACTTGTTGGGGCAGTCATACAGTCATGATCCAAATGAAAAGCGTACACGATGGTGTTATATGTCTGTTTGAGAGATCACTTTGTACAAACAAAGTCTGCAAGATTGCTCAAACAAAAGCACTCACTTGTGTTCAGAGAGCAGTAAGTGCTTCTTGTTGGGGTAGTTCTGGCGACTTTTCATACGACGTTTGGACAAATTTGATGATCTTAAATCACGATCATCTGAAATAAGAGGAGTTGGTGATTTCCCTGTTTTAAAAACATTTGTCTTTTTGGGTCCAACCAGGGTGTACTGTTACTGGCATATTTGAAAAATGTCAATCAATCACTTTGTGATGACCTCAAATGGAAACGCCAATGTTATTTTTATTTTCATAAGTGCTTCCTTTTGGGGTTCTCTCGGCTGCGAATTTTTCTGGAGACAGCTGCTCACACTGATAACCATCACATGAATTGACAACGATTCTAGCCCATTCATCGAATGGGAGGATGCAATGGGTCCAACCAGGGTGTCATTTACAGCATCCATCTGCGGGTCACATTAGGTTCTCACTCTATATTTGTCAGTTTCACAACCCAAACAAACGTACTGACTGGAATTTTCACTGCAGTAAGTGCTTTTGTTGGGGTAGTGTTGCTGCAGCAACGTACGTCTTATGTCCGTTAGGAAATGGTAGGAACTTGACTCCCAGATTTGTATGGCCCTTGCATAGGTTATAGTTAAATGTTCAACGGAGTAAGTCTCCTTTTTGGTTGCTTTTGCATTACTGACATATTTGAAAAATGTCAATCAATCACTTCGTGATGACCTCAAATGGAAACGCCAATGTTATTTTTCTTTTCATAAGTGCTTCCTTTTGGGGTTCTCTCGGCTGCGAGTTTTTCTGGAGACAGCTGCTCAAACTGATAACCATCACATGAATCGACAACGATTCTAGCCCATTCATCGAATGGGAGTAGGACTGCAATGTGTTCCAGAGCCTATTGTATGCATGGAAGGCGGGGTTGAGTTTCATTGGCCAATGTCTGTATTTAAAGTGGTTATCACTGCAGGCTGCATATCTTCTCCACTTTAGGATCTTCGGCAAGGCAGGAATGATACAATAACAATTGGACAATCTACAACAGAATGGAAGACACTCCCTCTAAGTCTGTTTCATTGACCCAACTTGAGTACTGCCTTGAGTTTGAGCAATAGTAAGTGCTACTTGTTGGGGCAGTCATACAGTCATGATCCAAATGAAAAGCGTACACGATGGTGTTATATGTCTGTTTGAGAGATCACTTTTTACAAACAAAGTCTGCAAGATTGCTCAAACAAAAGCACTCACTTGTGTTCAGAGAACAGTAAGTGCTTCTTGTTGGGGTAGTTCTGGCGACTTTTCATACGACGTTTGGACAAATTTGATGATCTTAAATCACGATCATCTGAAATAGAGGAGTTGGCGATTTCCCTGTTTTAAAAACATTTGTCTTTTAGGGTCCAACCAGGGTGTACTGTTACTGGCATATTTGAAAAATGTCAATCAATCACTTTGTGATGACCTCAAATGGAAACGCCAATGTTATTTTTATTTTCATAAGTGCTTCCTTTTGAGGTTCTCTCGGCTGCGAATTTTTCTGGAGACAGCTGCTCACACTGATAACCATCACATGAATTGACAACGATTCTAGCCCATTCATCGAATGGGAGGATGCAATGGGTCCAACCAGGGTGTCATTTACAGCATCCATCTGCGGGTCACATTAGGTTCTCACTCTATATTTGTCAGTTTATCAACCCAAACAAACGTACTGACTGGAATTTTCACTGCAGTAAGTGCTTTTGTTGGGGTAGTGTTGCTGTAGCAACGTACGTCTTATGTCCGTTAAGAAATGGTAGGAACTTGACTCCCAGATTTGTATGGCCCTTGCATAGGTTATAGTTAAATGTTCAACGGAGTAAGGCTCCTTTTTGGTTGCTTTTGCATTACTGACATATTTGAAAAATGTCAATCAATCACTTCGTGATGACCTCAAATGGAAACGCCAATGTTATTTTTCTTTTCATAAGTGCTTCCTTTTGGGGTTCTCTCGGCTGCGAGTTTTTCTGGAGACAGCTGCTCAAACTGATGACCATCACATGAATCGACAACGATTCTAGCCCATTCATCGAATGGGAGTAGGACTGCAATGTGTTCCAGAGCCTACTGTATGCATGGAAGGCGGGGTTGAGTTTCATTGGCCAATGTCTGTATTTAAAGTGGTTATCATTGCAGGCTGCATATCTTCTCCACTTTAGGATCTTCGGCAAGGCAGGAATGATACAATAACAATTGGACAATCTACAACAGAATGGAAGACACTCCTCCCTCTAAGTCTGTTTCATTGACCCAACTTGAGTACTGCCTTGAGTTTGAGCAATAGTAAGTGCTACTTGTTGGGGCAGTCATACAGTCATGATCCAAATGAAAAGCGTACACGATGGTGTTATATGTCTGTTTGAGAGATCACTTTTTACAAACAAAGTCTGCAAGATTGCTCAAACAAAAGCACTCACTTGTGTTCAGAGAACAGTAAGTGCTTCTTGTTGGGGTAGTTCTGGCGACTTTTCATACGACGTTTGGACAAATTTGATGATCTTAAATCACGATCATCTGAAATAGAGGAGTTGGTGATTTCCCTGTTTTAAAAACATTTGTCTTTTAGGGTCCAACCAGGGTGTACTGTTACTGGCATATTTGAAAAATGTCAATCAATCACTTTGTGATGACCTCAAATGGAAACGCCAATGTTATTTTTATTTTCATAAGTGCTTCCTTTTGGGGTTCTCTCGGCTGCGAATTTTTCTGGAGACAGCTGCTCACACTGATAACCATCACATGAATTGACAACGATTCTAGCCCATTCATCGAATGGGAGGATGCAATGGGTCCAACCAGGGTGTCATTTACAGCATCCATCTGCGGGTCACATTAGGTTCTCACTCTATATTTGTCAGTTTATCAACCCAAACAAACGTACTGACTGGAATTTTCACTGCAGTAAGTGCTTTTGTTGGGGTAGTGTTGCTGTAGCAACGTACGTCTTATGTCCGTTAAGAAATGGTCGGAACTTGACTCCCAGATTTGTATGGCCCTTGCATAGGTTATAGTTAAATGTTCAACGGAGTAAGGCTCCTTTTTGGTTGCTTTTGCATTACTGACATATTTGAAAAATGTCAATCAATCACTTCGTGATGACCTCAAATGGAAACGCCAATGTTATTTTTCTTTTCATAAGTGCTTCCTTTTGGGGTTCTCTCGGCTGCGAGTTTTTCTGGAGACAGCTGCTCAAACTGATAACCATCACATGAATCGACAACGATTCTAGCCCATTCATCGAATGGGAGTAGGACTGCAATGTGTTCCAGAGCCTACTGTATGCATGGAAGGCGGGGTTGAGTTTCATTGGCCAATGTCTGTATTTAAAGTGGTTATCATTGCAGGCTGCATATCTTCTCCACTTTAGGATCTTCGGCAAGGCAGGAATGATACAATAACAATTGGACAATCTACAACAGAATGGAAGACACTCCTCCCTCTAAGTCTGTTTCATTGACCCAACTTGAGTACTGCCTTGAGTTTGAGCAATAGTAAGTGCTACTTGTTGGGGCAGTCATACAGTCATGATCCAAATGAAAAGCGTACACGATGGTGTTATATGTCTGTTTGAGAGATCACTTTTTACAAACAAAGTCTGCAAGATTGCTCAAACAAAAGCACTCACTTGTGTTCAGAGAACAGTAAGTGCTTCTTGTTGGGGTAGTTCTGGCGACTTTTCATACGACGTTTGGACAAATTTGATGATCTTAAATCACGATCATCTGAAATAGAGGAGTTGGCGATTTCCTTGTTTTAAAAACATTTGTCTTTTAGGGTCCAACCAGGGTGTACTGTTACTGGCATATTTGAAAAATGTCAATCAATCACTTTGTGATGACCTCAAATGGAAACGCCAATGTTATTTTTATTTTCATAAGTGCTTCCTTTTGGGGTTCTCTCGGCTGCGAATTTTTCTGGAGACAGCTGCTCACACTGATAACCATCACATGAATTGACAACGATTCTAGCCCATTCATCGAATGGGAGGATGCAATGGGTCCAACCAGGGTGTCATTTACAGCATCCATCTGCGGGTCACATTAGGTTCTCACTCTATATTTGTCAGTTTCACAACCCAAACAAACGTACTGACTGGAATTTTCACTGCAGTAAGTGCTTTTGTTGGGGTAGTGTTGCTGCAGCAACGTACGTCTTATGTCCGTTAGGAAATGGTAGGAACTTGACTCCCAGATTTGTATGGCCCTTGCATAGGTTATAGTTAAATGTTCAACGGAGTAAGGCTCCTTTTTGGTTGCTTTTGCATTACTGACATATTTGAAAAATGTCAATCAATCACTTCGTGATGACCTCAAATGGAAACGCCAATGTTATTTTTCTTTTCATAAGTGCTTCCTTTTTTGGGTTCTCTCGGCTGCGAGTTTTTCTGGAGACAGCTGCTCAAACTGATAACCATCACATGAATCGACAACAATTCTAGCCCATTCATCGAATGGGAGTAGGACTGCAATGTGTTCCAGAGCCTATTGTATGCATGGAAGGCGGGGTTGAGTTTCATTGGCCAATGTCTGTATTTAAAGTGGTTATCATTGCAGGCTGCATATCTTCTCCACTTTAGGATCTTCGGCAAGGCAGGAATGATACAATAACAATTGGACAATCTCCAACAGAATGGAAGACACTCCTCCCTCTAAGTCTGTTTCATTGACCCAACTTGAGTACTGCCTTGAGTTTGAGCAATAGTAAGTGCTACTTGTTGGGGCAGTCATACAGTCATGATCCAAATGAAAAGCGTACACGATGGTGTTATATGTCTGTTTGAGAGATCACTTTTTACAAACAAAGTCTGCAAGATTGCTCAAACAAAAGCACTCACTTGTGTTCAGAGAACAGTAAGTGCTTCTTGTTGGGGTAGTTCTGGCGACTTTTCATACGACGTTTGGACAAATTTGATGATCTTAAATCACGATCATCTGAAATAGAGGAGTTGGCGATTTCCTTGTTTTAAAAACATTTGTCTTTTAGGGTCCAACCAGGGTGTACTGTTACTGGCATATTTGAAAAATGTCAATCAATCACTTTGTGATGACCTCAAATGGAAACGCCAATGTTATTTTTATTTTCATAAGTGCTTCCTTTTGGGGTTCTCTCGGCTGCGAATGTTTCTGGAGACAGCTGCTCACACTGATAACCATCACATGAATTGACAACGATTCTAGCCCATTCATCGAATGGGAGGATGCAATGGGTCCAACCAGGGTGTCATTTACAGAATCCATCTGCGGGTCACATTAGGTTCTCACTCTATATTTGTCAGTTTCACAACCCAAACAAACGTACTGACTGGAATTTTCACTGCAGTAAGTGCTTTTGTTGGGGTAGTGTTGCTGCAGCAACGTACGTCTTATGTCCGTTAGGAAATGGTAGGAACTTGACTCCCAGATTTGTATGGCCCTTGCATAGGTTATAGTTAAATGTTCAACGGAGTAAGGCTCCTTTTTGGTTGCTTTTGCATTACTGACATATTTGAAAAATGTCAATCAATCACTTCGTGATGACCTCAAATGGAAACGCCAATGTTATTTTTCTTTTCATAAGTGCTTCCTTTTGGGGTTCTCTCGGCTGCGAGTTTTTCTGGAGACAGCTGCTCAAACTGATAACCATCACATGAATCGACAACGATTCTAGCCCATTCATCGAATGGGAGTAGGACTGCAATGTGTTCCAGAACCTACTGTATGCATGGAAGGCGGGGTTGAGTTTCATTGGCCAATGTCTGTATTTAAAGTGGTTATCATTGCAGGCTGCATATCTTCTCCACTTTAGGATTTTCGGCAAGGCAGGAATGATACAATAACAATTGGACAATCTACAACAGAATGGAAGACACTCCTCCCTCTAAGTCTGTTTCATTGACCCAACTTGAGTACTGCCTTGAGTTTGAGCAATAGTAAGTGCTACTTGTTGGGGCAGTCATACAGTCATGATCCAAATGAAAAGCGTACACGATGGTGTTATATGTCTGTTTGAGAGATCACTTTTTTACAAACAAAGTCTGCAAGATTGCTCAAACAAAAGCACTCACTTGTGTTCAGAGAACAGTAAGTGCTTCTTGTTGGGGTAGTTCTGGCGACTTTTCATACGACGTTTGGACAAATTTGATGATCTTAAATCACGATCATCTGAAATAGAGGAGTTGGCGATTTCCTTGTTTTAAAAACATTTGTCTTTTAGGGTCCAACCAGGGTGTACTGTTACTGGCATATTTGAAAAATGTCAATCAATCACTTTGTGATGACCTCAAATGGAAACGCCAATGTTATTTTTATTTTCATAAGTGCTTCCTTTTGGGGTTCTCTCGGCTGCGAATTTTTCTGGAGACAGCTGCCCACACTGATAACCATCACATGAATTGACAACGATTCTAGCCCATTCATCGAATGGGAGGATGCAATGGGTCCAACCAGGGTGTCATTTACAGCATCCATCTGCGGGTCACATTAGGTTCTCACTCTATATTTGTCAGTTTATCAACCCAAACAAACGTACTGACTGGAATTTTCACTGCAGTAAGTGCTTTTGTTGGGGTAGTGTTGCTGTAGCAACGTACGTCTTATGTCCGTTAAGAAATGGTAGGAACTTGACTCCCAGATTTGTATGGCCCTTGCATAGGTTATAGTTAAATGTTCAACGGAGTAAGGCTCCTTTTTGGTTGCTTTTGCATTACTGACATATTTGAAAAATGTCAATCAATCACTTCGTGATGACCTCAAATGGAAACGCCAATGTTATTTTTCTTTTCATAAGTGCTTCCTTTTGGGGTTCTCTCGGCTGCGAGTTTTTCTGGAGACAGCTGCTCAAACTGATAACCATCACATGAATCGACAACGATTCTAGCCCATTCATCGAATGGGAGTAGGACTGCAATGTGTTCCAGAGCCTATTGTATGCATGGAAGGCGGGGTTGAGTTTCATTGGCCAATGTCTGTATTTAAAGTGGTTATCATTGCAGGCTGCATATCTTCTCCACTTTAGGATCTTCGGCAAGGCAGGAATGATACAATAACAATTGGACAATCTCCAACAGAATGGAAGACACTCCCTCTAAGTCTGTTTCATTGACCCAACTTGAGTACTGCCTTGAGTTTGAGCAATAGTAAGTGCTACTTGTTGGGGCAGTCATACAGTCATGATCCAAATGAAAAGCGTACACGATGGTGTTATATGTCTGTTTGAGAGATCACTTTTTACAAACAAAGTCTGCAAGATTGCTCAAACAAAAGCACTCACTTGTGTTCAGAGAACAGTAAGTGCTTCTTGTTGGGGTAGTTCTGGCGACTTTTCATACGACGTTTGGACAAATTTGATGATCTTAAATCACGATCATCTGAAATAGAGGAGTTGGCGATTTCCCTGTTTTAAAAACATTTGTCTTTTAGGGTCCAACCAGGGTGTACTGTTACTGGCATATTTGAAAAATGTCAATCAATCACTTTGTGATGACCTCAAATGGAAACGCCAATGTTATTTTTATTTTCATAAGTGCTTCCTTTTGGGGTTCTCTCGGCTGCGAATTTTTCTGGAGACAGCTGCTCACACTGATAACCATCACATGAATTGACAACGATTCTAGCCCATTCATCGAATGGGAGGATGCAATGGGTCCAACCAGGGTGTCATTTACAGCATCCATCTGCGGGTCACATTAGGTTCTCACTCTATATTTGTCAGTTTATCAACCCAAACAAACGTACTGACTGGAATTTTCACTGCAGTAAGTGCTTTTGTTGGGGTAGTGTTGCTGTAGCAACGTACGTCTTATGTCCGTTAAGAAATGGTCGGAACTTGACTCCCAGATTTGTATGGCCCTTGCATAGGTTATAGTTAAATGTTCAACGGAGTAAGGCTCCTTTTTGGTTGCTTTTGCATTACTGACATATTTGAAAAATGTCAATCAATCACTTCGTGATGACCTCAAATGGAAACGCCAATGTTATTTTTCTTTTCATAAGTGCTTCCTTTTGGGGTTCTCTCGGCTGCGAGTTTTTCTGGAGACAGCTGCTCAAACTGATAACCATCACATGAATCGACAACGATTCTAGCCCATTCATCGAATGGGAGTAGGACTGCAATGTGTTCCAGAGCCTACTGTATGCATGGAAGGCGGGGTTGAGTTTCATTGGCCAATGTCTGTATTTAAAGTGGTTATCATTGCAGGCTGCATATCTTCTCCACTTTAGGATCTTCGGCAAGGCAGGAATGATACAATAACAATTGGACAATCTACAACAGAATGGAAGACACTCCTCCCTCTAAGTCTGTTTCATTGACCCAACTTGAGTACTGCCTTGAGTTTGAGCAATAGTAAGTGCTACTTGTTGGGGCAGTCATACAGTCATGATCCAAATGAAAAGCGTACACGATGGTGTTATATGTCTGTTTGAGAGATCACTTTTTACAAACAAAGTCTGCAAGATTGCTCAAACAAAAGCACTCACTTGTGTTCAGAGAACAGTAAGTGCTTCTTGTTGGGGTAGTTCTGGCGACTTTTCATACGACGTTTGGACAAATTTGATGATCTTAAATCACGATCATCTGAAATAGAGGAGTTGGCGATTTCCTTGTTTTAAAAACATTTGTCTTTTAGGGTCCAACCAGGGTGTACTGTTACTGGCATATTTGAAAAATGTCAATCAATCACTTTGTGATGACCTCAAATGGAAACGCCAATGTTATTTTTATTTTCATAAGTGCTTCCTTTTGGGGTTCTCTCGGCTGCGAATTTTTCTGGAGACAGCTGCTCACACTGATAACCATCACATGAATTGACAACGATTCTAGCCCATTCATCGAATGGGAGGATGCAATGGGTCCAACCAGGGTGTCATTTACAGCATCCATCTGCGGGTCACATTAGGTTCTCACTCTATATTTGTCAGTTTCACAACCCAAACAAACGTACTGACTGGAATTTTCACTGCAGTAAGTGCTTTTGTTGGGGTAGTGTTGCTGCAGCAACGTACGTCTTATGTCCGTTAGGAAATGGTAGGAACTTGACTCCCAGATTTGTATGGCCCTTGCATAGGTTATAGTTAAATGTTCAACGGAGTAAGGCTCCTTTTTGGTTGCTTTTGCATTACTGACATATTTGAAAAATGTCAATCAATCACTTCGTGATGACCTCAAATGGAAACGCCAATGTTATTTTTCTTTTCATAAGTGCTTCCTTTTTTGGGTTCTCTCGGCTGCGAGTTTTTCTGGAGACAGCTGCTCAAACTGATAACCATCACATGAATCGACAACAATTCTAGCCCATTCATCGAATGGGAGTAGGACTGCAATGTGTTCCAGAGCCTATTGTATGCATGGAAGGCGGGGTTGAGTTTCATTGGCCAATGTCTGTATTTAAAGTGGTTATCATTGCAGGCTGCATATCTTCTCCACTTTAGGATCTTCGGCAAGGCAGGAATGATACAATAACAATTGGACAATCTCCAACAGAATGGAAGACACTCCTCCCTCTAAGTCTGTTTCATTGACCCAACTTGAGTACTGCCTTGAGTTTGAGCAATAGTAAGTGCTACTTGTTGGGGCAGTCATACAGTCATGATCCAAATGAAAAGCGTACACGATGGTGTTATATGTCTGTTTGAGAGATCACTTTTTACAAACAAAGTCTGCAAGATTGCTCAAACAAAAGCACTCACTTGTGTTCAGAGAACAGTAAGTGCTTCTTGTTGGGGTAGTTCTGGCGACTTTTCATACGACGTTTGGACAAATTTGATGATCTTAAATCACGATCATCTGAAATAGAGGAGTTGGCGATTTCCTTGTTTTAAAAACATTTGTCTTTTAGGGTCCAACCAGGGTGTACTGTTACTGGCATATTTGAAAAATGTCAATCAATCACTTTGTGATGACCTCAAATGGAAACGCCAATGTTATTTTTATTTTCATAAGTGCTTCCTTTTGGGGTTCTCTCGGCTGCGAGTTTTTCTGGAGACAGCTGCTCAAACTGATAACCATCACATGAATCGACAACGATTCTAGCCCATTCATCGAATGGGAGTAGGACTGCAATGTGTTCCAGAACCTACTGTATGCATGGAAGGCGGGGTTGAGTTTCATTGGCCAATGTCTGTATTTAAAGTGGTTATCATTGCAGGCTGCATATCTTCTCCACTTTAGGATTTTCGGCAAGGCAGGAATGATACAATAACAATTGGACAATCTACAACAGAATGGAAGACACTCCTCCCTCTAAGTCTGTTTCATTGACCCAACTTGAGTACTGCCTTGAGTTTGAGCAATAGTAAGTGCTACTTGTTGGGGCAGTCATACAGTCATGATCCAAATGAAAAGCGTACACGATGGTGTTATATGTCTGTTTGAGAGATCACTTTTTTACAAACAAAGTCTGCAAGATTGCTCAAACAAAAGCACTCACTTGTGTTCAGAGAACAGTAAGTGCTTCTTGTTGGGGTAGTTCTGGCGACTTTTCATACGACGTTTGGACAAATTTGATGATCTTAAATCACGATCATCTGAAATAGAGGAGTTGGCGATTTCCTTGTTTTAAAAACATTTGTCTTTTAGGGTCCAACCAGGGTGTACTGTTACTGGCATATTTGAAAAATGTCAATCAATCACTTTGTGATGACCTCAAATGGAAACGCCAATGTTATTTTTATTTTCATAAGTGCTTCCTTTTGGGGTTCTCTCGGCTGCGAATTTTTCTGGAGACAGCTGCCCACACTGATAACCATCACATGAATTGACAACGATTCTAGCCCATTCATCGAATGGGAGGATGCAATGGGTCCAACCAGGGTGTCATTTACAGCATCCATCTGCGGGTCACATTAGGTTCTCACTCTATATTTGTCAGTTTATCAACCCAAACAAACGTACTGACTGGAATTTTCACTGCAGTAAGTGCTTTTGTTGGGGTAGTGTTGCTGTAGCAACGTACGTCTTATGTCCGTTAAGAAATGGTAGGAACTTGACTCCCAGATTTGTATGGCCCTTGCATAGGTTATAGTTAAATGTTCAACGGAGTAAGGCTCCTTTTTGGTTGCTTTTGCATTACTGACATATTTGAAAAATGTCAATCAATCACTTCGTGATGACCTCAAATGGAAACGCCAATGTTATTTTTCTTTTCATAAGTGCTTCCTTTTGGGGTTCTCTCGGCTGCGAGTTTTTCTGGAGACAGCTGCTCAAACTGATAACCATCACATGAATCGACAACGATTCTAGCCCATTCATCGAATGGGAGTAGGACTGCAATGTGTTCCAGAGCCTATTGTATGCATGGAAGGCGGGGTTGAGTTTCATTGGCCAATGTCTGTATTTAAAGTGGTTATCATTGCAGGCTGCATATCTTCTCCACTTTAGGATCTTCGGCAAGGCAGGAATGATACAATAACAATTGGACAATCTCCAACAGAATGGAAGACACTCCCTCTAAGTCTGTTTCATTGACCCAACTTGAGTACTGCCTTGAGTTTGAGCAATAGTAAGTGCTACTTGTTGGGGCAGTCATACAGTCATGATCCAAATGAAAAGCGTACACGATGGTGTTATATGTCTGTTTGAGAGATCACTTTTTACAAACAAAGTCTGCAAGATTGCTCAAACAAAAGCACTCACTTGTGTTCAGAGAACAGTAAGTGCTTCTTGTTGGGGTAGTTCTGGCGACTTTTCATACGACGTTTGGACAAATTTGATGATCTTAAATCACGATCATCTGAAATAGAGGAGTTGGCGATTTCCCTGTTTTAAAAACATTTGTCTTTTAGGGTCCAACCAGGGTGTCATTTACAGAATCCATCTGCGGGTCACATTAGGTTCTCACTCTATATTTGTCAGTTTCACAACCCAAACAAACGTACTGACTAGAATTTTCACTGCAGTAAGTGCTTTTGTTGGGGTAGTGTTGCTGCAGCAACGTACGTCTTATGTCCGTTAGGAAATGGTAGGAACTTGACTCCCAGATTTGTATGGCCCTTGCATAGGTTATAGTTAAATGTTCAACGGAGTAAGGCTCCTTTTTGGTTGCTTTTGCATTACTGACATATTTGAAAAATGTCAATCAATCACTTTGTGATGACCTCAAATGGAAACGCCAATGTTATTTTTCTTTTCATAAGTGCTTCCTTTTGGGGTTCTCTCGGCTGCGAGTTTTTCTGGAGACAGCTGCTCAAACTGATAACCATCACATGAATCGACAACGATTCTAGCCCATTCATCGAATGGGAGTAGGACTGCAATGTGTTCCAGAGCCTATTGTATGCATGGAAGGCGGGGTTGAGTTTCATTGGCCAATGTCTGTATTTAAAGTGGTTATCACTGCAGGCTGCATATCTTCTCCACTTTAGGATCTTCGGCAAGGCAGGAATGATACAATAACAATTGGACAATCTACAACAGAATGGAAGACACTCCCCCTAAGTCTGTTTCATTGACCCAACTTGAGTACTGCCTTGAGTTTGAGCAATAGTAAGTGCTACTTGTTGGGGCAGTCATACAGTCATGATCCAAATGAAAAGCGTAAACGATGGTGTTATATGTCTGTTTGAGAGATCACTTTTTACAAACAAAGTCTGCAAGATTGCTCAAACAAAAGCACTCACTTGTGTTCAGAGAACAGTAAGTGCTTCTTGTTGGGGTAGTTCTGGCGACTTTTCATACGACGTTTGGACAAATTTGATGATCTTAAATCACGATCATCTGAAATAGAGGAGTTGGCGATTTCCCTGTTTTAAAAACATTTGTCTTTTAGGGTCCAACCAGGGTGTACTGTTACTGGCATATTTGAAAAATGTCAATCAATCACTTTGTGATGACCTCAAATGGAAACGCCAATGTTATTTTTATTTTCATAAGTGCTTCCTTTTGAGGTTCTCTCGGCTGCGAATTTTTCTGGAGACAGCTGCTCACACTGATAACCATCACATGAATTGACAACGATTCTAGCCCATTCATCGAATGGGAGGATGCAATGAGTCCAACCAGGGTGTCATTTACAGCATCTTTCTGCGGGTCACATTAGGTTCTCACTCTATATTTGTCAGTTTATCAACCCAAACAAACGTACTGACTGGAATTTTCACTGCAGTAAGTGCTTTTGTTGGGGTAGTGTTGCTGTAGCAACGTACGTCTTATGTCCGTTAAGAAATGGTAGGAACTTGACTCCCAGATTTGTATGGCCCTTGCATAGGTTATAGTTAAATGTTCAACGGAGTAAGGCTCCTTTTTGGTTGCTTTTGCATTACTGACATATTTGAAAAATGTCAATCAATCACTTCGTGATGACCTCAAATGGAAACGCCAATGTTATTTTTATTTTCATAAGTGCTTCCTTTTGGGGTTCTCTCGGCTGCGAGATTTTCTGAAGACAGCTGCTCAAACTGATAACCATCACATGAATTGTCAACGATTCTAGTCCATTCATCGAATGGGAGGACTGCAATGTGTTCCAGAGCCTATTGTATGCATGGAAGGCGGGGTTGAGTTTCATTGGCCAATGTCTGTATTTAAAGTGGTTATCATTGCAGGCTGCATATCTTCTCCACTTTAGGATCTTCGGCAAGGCAGGAATGATACAATAACAATTGGACAATCTCCAACAGAATGGAAGACACTCCCTCTAAGTCTGTTTCATTGACCCAACTTGAGTACTGCCTTGAGTTTGAGCAATAGTAAGTGCTACTTGTTGGGGCAGTCATACAGTCATGATCCAAATGAAAAGCGTACACGATGGTGTTATATGTCTGTTTGAGAGATCACTTTTTACAAACAAAGTCTGCAAGATTGCTCAAACAAAAGCACTCACTTGTGTTCAGAGAACAGTAAGTGCTTCTTGTTGGGGTAGTTCTGGCGACTTTTCATACGACGTTTGGACAAATTTGATGATCTTAAATCACGATCATCTGAAATAGAGGAGTTGGCGATTTCCCTGTTTTAAAAACATTTGTCTTTTAGGGTCCAACCAGGGTGTCATTTACAGAATCCATCTGCGGGTCACATTAGGTTCTCACTCTATATTTGTCAGTTTCACAACCCAAACAAACGTACTGACTAGAATTTTCACTGCAGTAAGTGCTTTTGTTGGGGTAGTGTTGCTGCAGCAACGTACGTCTTATGTCCGTTAGGAAATGGTAGGAACTTGACTCCCAGATTTGTATGGCCCTTGCATAGGTTATAGTTAAATGTTCAACGGAGTAAGGCTCCTTTTTGGTTGCTTTTGCATTACTGATATATTTGAAAAATGTCAATCAATCACTTTGTGATGACCTCAAATGGAAACGCCAATGTTATTTTTATTTTCATAAGTGCTTCCTTTTGGGGTTCTCTCGGCTGCGAATTTTTCTGGAGACAGCTGCTCACACTGATAACCATCACATGAATTGACAACGATTCTAGCCCATTCATCGAATGGGAGGATGCAATGGGTCCAACCAGGGTGTCATTTACAGCATCCATCTGCGGGTCACATTAGGTTCTCACTCTATATTTGTCAGTTTATCAACCCAAACAAACGTACTGACTGGAATTTTCACTGCAGTAAGTGCTTTTGTTGGGGTAGTGTTGCTGTAGCAACGTACGTCTTATGTCCGTTAAGAAATGGTAGGAACTTGACTCCCAGATTTGTATGGCCCTTGCATAGGTTATAGTTAAATGTTCAACGGAGTAAGGCTCCTTTTTGGTTGCTTTTGCATTACTGACATATTTGAAAAATGTCAATCAATCACTTCGTGATGACCTCAAATGGAAACGCCAATGTTATTTTTCTTTTCATAAGTGCTTCCTTTTGGGGTTCTCTCGGCTGCGAGTTTTTCTGGAGACAGCTGCTCAAACTGATAACCATCACATGAATCGACAACGATTCTAGCCCATTCATCGAATGGGAGTAGGACTGCAATGTGTTCCAGAGCCTACTGTATGCATGGAAGGCGGGGTTGAGTTTCATTGGCCAATGTCTGTATTTAAAGTGGTTATCATTGCAGGCTGCATATCTTCTCCACTTTAGGATCTTCGGCAAGGCAGGAATGATACAATAACAATTGGACAATCTCCAACAGAATGGAAGACACTCCCTCTAAGTCTGTTTCATTGACCCAACTTGAGTACTGCCTTGAGTTTGAGCAATAGTAAGTGCTACTTGTTGGGGCAGTCATACAGTCATGATCCAAATGAAAAGCGTACACGATGGTGTTATATGTCTGTTTGAGAGATCACTTTTTACAAACAAAGTCTGCAAGATTGCTCAAACAAAAGCACTCACTTGTGTTCAGAGAACAGTAAGTGCTTCTTGTTGGGGTAGTTCTGGCGACTTTTCATACGACGTTTGGACAAATTTGATGATCTTAAATCACGATCATCTGAAATAGAGGAGTTGGCGATTTCCCTGTTTTAAAAACATTTGTCTTTTAGGGTCCAACCAGGGTGTCATTTACAGAATCCATCTGCGGGTCACATTAGGTTCTCACTCTATATTTGTCAGTTTCACAACCCAAACAAACGTACTGACTAGAATTTTCACTGCAGTAAGTGCTTTTGTTGGGGTAGTGTTGCTGCAGCAACGTACGTCTTATGTCCGTTAGGAAATGGTAGGAACTTGACTCCCAGATTTGTATGGCCCTTGCATAGGTTATAGTTAAATGTTCAACGGAGTAAGGCTCCTTTTTGGTTGCTTTTGCATTACTGACATATTTGAAAAATGTCAATCAATCACTTTGTGATGACCTCAAATGGAAACGCCAATGTTATTTTTATTTTCATAAGTGCTTCCTTTTGGGGTTCTCTCGGCTGCGAATTTTTCTGGAGACAGCTGCTCACACTGATAACCATCACATGAATTGACAACGATTCTAGCCCATTCATCGAATGGGAGGATGCAATGGGTCCAACCAGGGTGTCATTTACAGCATCCATCTGCGGGTCACATTAGGTTCTCACTCTATATTTGTCAGTTTATCAACCCAAACAAACGTACTGACTGGAATTTTCACTGCAGTAAGTGCTTTTGTTGGGGTAGTGTTGCTGTAGCAACGTACGTCTTATGTCCGTTAAGAAATGGTAGGAACTTGACTCCCAGATTTGTATGGCCCTTGCATAGGTTATAGTTAAATGTTCAACGGAGTAAGGCTCCTTTTTGGTTGCTTTTGCATTACTGACATATTTGAAAAATGTCAATCAATCACTTCGTGATGACCTCAAATGGAAACGCCAATGTTATTTTTCTTTTCATAAGTGCTTCCTTTTGGGGTTCTCTCGGCTGCGAGTTTTTCTGGAGACAGCTGCTCAAACTGATAACCATCACATGAATCGACAACGATTCTAGCCCATTCATCGAATGGGAGTAGGACTGCAATGTGTTCCAGAGCCTATTGTATGCATGGAAGGCGGGGTTGAGTTTCATTGGCCAATGTCTGTATTTAAAGTGGTTATCACTGCAGGCTGCATATCTTCTCCACTTTAGGATCTTCGGCAAGGCAGGAATGATACAATAACAATTGGACAATCTACAACAGAATGGAAGACACTCCCCCTAAGTCTGTTTCATTGACCCAACTTGAGTACTGCCTCGAGTTTGAGCAATAGTAAGTGCTACTTGTTGGGGCAGTCATACAGTCATGATCCAAAAGAAAAGCGTACACGATGGTGTTATATGTCTGTTTGAGAGATCACTTTTTACAAACAAAGTCTGCAAGATTGCTCAAACAAAAGCACTCACTTATGTTCAGAGAACAGTAAGTGCTTCTTGTTGGGGTAGTTCTGGCGACTTTTCATACGACGTTTGGACAAATTTGATGATCTTAAATCACGATCATCTGAAATAGAGGAGTTGGCGATTTCCCTGTTTTAAAAACATTTGTCTTTTAGGGTCCAACCAGGGTGTCATTTACAGAATCCATCTGCGGGTCACATTAGGTTCTCACTCTATATTTGTCAGTTTCACAACCCAAACAAACGTACTGACTAGAATTTTCACTGCAGTAAGTGCTTTTGTTGGGGTAGTGTTGCTGCAGCAACGTACGTCTTATGTCCGTTAGGAAATGGTAGGAACTTGACTCCCAGATTTGTATGGCCCTTGCATAGGTTATAGTTAAATGTTCAACGGAGTAAGGCTCCTTTTTGGTTGCTTTTGCATTACTGACATATTTGAAAAATGTCAATCAATCACTTCGTGATAACCTCAAATGGAAACGCCAATGTTATTTTTATTTTCATAAGTGCTTCCTTTTGGGGTTCTCTCGGCTGCGAATTTTTCTGGAGACAGCTGCTCACACTGATAACCATCACATGAATTGACAACGATTCTAGCCCATTCATCGAATGGGAGGACTGCAATGGGTCCAACCAGGGTGTCATTTACAGCATCCATCTGCGGTCACATTAGGTTCTCACTCTATATTTGTCAGTTTCACAACCCAAACAAACGTACTGACTGGAATTTTCACTGCAGTAAGTGCTTTTGTTGGGGTAGTGTTGCTGCAGCAACGTACGTCTTATGTCCGTTAGGAAATGGTAGGAACTTGACTCCCAGATTTGTATGGCCCTTGCATAGGTTATAGTTAAATGTTCAACGGAGTAAGTCTCCTTTTTGGTTGCTTTTGCATTACTGACATATTTGAAAAATGTCAATCAATCACTTCGTGATGACCTCAAATGGAAACGCCAATGTTATTTTTCTTTTCATAAGTGCTTCCTTTTGGGGTTCTCTCGGCTGCGAGTTTTTCTGGAGACAGCTGCTCAAACTGATAACCATCACATGAATCGACAACGATTCTAGCCCATTCATCGAATGGGAGTAGGACTGCAATGTGTTCCAGAGCCTATTGTATGCATGGAAGGCGGGGTTGAGTTTCATTGGCCAATGTCTGTATTTAAAGTGGTTATCACTGCAGGCTGCATATCTTCTCCACTTTAGGATCTTCGGCAAGGCAGGAATGATACAATAACAATTGGACAATCTCCAACAGAATGGAAGACACTCCCTCTAAGTCTGTTTCATTGACCCAACTTGAGTACTGCCTTGAGTTTGAGCAATAGTAAGTGCTACTTGTTGGGGCAGTCATACAGTCATGATCCAAATGAAAAGCGTACACGATGGTGTTATATGTCTGTTTGAGAGATCACTTTTTACAAACAAAGTCTGCAAGATTGCTCAAACAAAAGCACTCACTTGTGTTCAGAGAACAGTAAGTGCTTCTTGTTGGGGTAGTTCTGGCGACTTTTCATACGACGTTTGGACAAATTTGATGATCTTAAATCACGATCATCTGAAATAGAGGAGTTGGCGATTTCCCTGTTTTAAAAACATTTGTCTTTTAGGGTCCAACCAGGGTGTACTGTTACTGGCATATTTGAAAAATGTCAATCAATCACTTTGTGATGACCTCAAATGGAAACGCCAATGTTATTTTTATTTTCATAAGTGCTTCCTTTTGAGGTTCTCTCGGCTGCGAATTTTTCTGGAGACAGCTGCTCACACTGATAACCATCACATGAATTGACAACGATTCTAGCCCATTCATCGAATGGGAGGATGCAATGGGTCCAACCAGGGTGTCATTTACAGCATCCATCTGCGGGTCACATTAGGTTCTCACTCTATATTTGTCAGTTTCACAACCCAAACAAACGTACTGACTGGAATTTTCACTGCAGTAAGTGCTTTTGTTGGGGTAGTGTTGCTGTAGCAACGTACGTCTTATGTCCGTTAAGAAATGGTAGGAACTTGACTCCCAGATTTGTATGGCCCTTGCATAGGTTATAGTTAAATGTTCAACGGAGTAAGGCTCCTTTTTGGTTGCTTTTGCATTACTGACATATTTGAAAAATGTCAATCAATCACTTCGTGATGACCTCAAATGGAAACGCCAATGTTATTTTTCTTTTCATAAGTGCTTCCTTTTGGGGTTCTCTCGGCTGCGAGTTTTTCTGGAGACAGCTGCTCAAACTGATAACCATCACATGAATCGACAACGATTCTAGCCCATTCATCGAATGGGAGTAGGACTGCAATGTGTTCCAGAGCCTACTGTATGCATGGAAGGCGGGGTTGAGTTTCATTGGCCAATGTCTGTATTTAAAGTGGTTATCATTGCAGGCTGCATATCTTCTCCACTTTAGGTTCTTCGGCAAGGCAGGAATGATACAATAACAATTGGACGATCTCCAACAGAATGGAAGACACTCCCTCTAAGTCTGTTTCATTGACCCAACTTGAGTACTCCCTTGAGTTTGAGCAATAGTAAGTGCTACTTGTTGGGGCAGTCATACAGTCATGATCCAAATGAAAAGCGTACACGATGGTGTTATATGTCTGTTTGAGAGATCACTTTTTACAAACAAAGTCTGCAAGATTGCTCAAACAAAAGCACTCACTTGTGTTCAGAGAACAGTAAGTGCTTCTTGTTGGGGTAGTTCTGGCGACTTTTCATACGACGTTTGGACAAATTTGATGATCTTAAATCACGATCATCTGAAATAGAGGAGTTGGCGATTTCCCTGTTTTAAAAACATTTGTCTTTTAGGGTCCAACCAGGGTGTACTGTTACTGGCATATTTGAAAAATGTCAATCAATCACTTTGTGATGACCTCAAATGGAAACGCCAATGTTATTTTTATTTTCATAAGTGCTTCCTTTTGAGGTTCTCTCGGCTGCGAATTTTTCTGGAGACAGCTGCTCACACTGATAACCATCACATGAATTGACAACGATTCTAGCCCATTCATCGAATGGGAGGATGCAATGGGTCCAACCAGGGTGTCATTTACAGCATCCATCTGCGGGTCACATTAGGTTCTCACTCTATATTTGTCAGTTTCACAACCCAAACAAACGTACTGACTGGAATTTTCACTGCAGTAAGTGCTTTTGTTGGGGTAGTGTTGCTGTAGCAACGTACGTCTTATGTCCGTTAAGAAATGGTAGGAACTTGACTCCCAGATTTGTATGGCCCTTGCATAGGTTATAGTTAAATGTTCAACGGAGTAAGGCTCCTTTTTGGTTGCTTTTGCATTACTGACATATTTGAAAAATGTCAATCAATCACTTCGTGATGACCTCAAATGGAAACGCCAATGTTATTTTTCTTTTCATAAGTGCTTCCTTTTGGGGTTCTCTCGGCTGCGAGTTTTTCTGGAGACAGCTGCTCAAACTGATAACCATCACATGAATCGACAACGATTCTAGCCCATTCATCGAATGGGAGTAGGACTGCAATGTGTTCCAGAGCCTACTGTATGCATGGAAGGCGGGGTTGAGTTTCATTGGCCAATGTCTGTATTTAAAGTGGTTATCATTGCAGGCTGCATATCTTCTCCACTTTAGGTTCTTCGGCAAGGCAGGAATGATACAATAACAATTGGACGATCTCCAACAGAATGGAAGACACTCCCTCTAAGTCTGTTTCATTGACCCAACTTGAGTACTGCCTTGAGTTTGAGCAATAGTAAGTGCTACTTGTTGGGGCAGTCATACAGTCATGATCCAAATGAAAAGCGTACACGATGGTGTTATATGTCTGTTTGAGAGATCACTTTGCACAAACAAAGTCTGCAAGATTGCTCAAACAAAAGCACTCACTTGTGTTCAGAGAACAGTAAGTGCTTCTTGTTGGGGTAGTTCTGGCGACTTTTCATACGACGTTTGGACAAATTTGATGATCTTAAATCACGATCATCTGAAATAGAGGAGTTGGCGATTTCCCTGTTTTAAAAACATTTGTCTTTTAGGGTCCAACCAGGGTGTACTGTTACTGGCATATTTGAAAAATGTCAATCAATCACTTTGTGATGACCTCAAATGGAAACGCCAATGTTATTTTTATTTTCATAAGTGCTTCCTTTTGAGGTTCTCTCGGCTGCGAATTTTTCTGGAGACAGCTGCTCACACTGATAACCATCACATGAATTGACAACGATTCTAGCCCATTCATCGAATGGGAGGATGCAATGGGTCCAACCAGGGTGTCATTTACAGCATCCATCTGCGGGTCACATTAGGTTCTCACTCTATATTTGTCAGTTTCACAACCCAAACAAACGTACTGACTGGAATTTTCACTGCAGTAAGTGCTTTTGTTGGGGTAGTGTTGCTGTAGCAACGTACGTCTTATGTCCGTTAAGAAATGGTAGGAACTTGACTCCCAGATTTGTATGGCCCTTGCATAGGTTATAGTTAAATGTTCAACGGAGTAAGGCTCCTTTTTGGTTGCTTTTGCATTACTGACATATTTGAAAAATGTCAATCAATCACTTCGTGATGACCTCAAATGGAAACGCCAATGTTATTTTTCTTTTCATAAGTGCTTCCTTTTGGGGTTCTCTCGGCTGCGAGTTTTTCTGGAGACAGCTGCTCAAACTGATAACCATCACATGAATCGACAACGATTCTAGCCCATTCATCGAATGGGAGTAGGACTGCAATGTGTTCCAGAGCCTACTGTATGCATGGAAGGCGGGGTTGAGTTTCATTGGCCAATGTCTGTATTTAAAGTGGTTATCATTGCAGGCTGCATATCTTCTCCACTTTAGGTTCTTCGGCAAGGCAGGAATGATACAATAACAATTGGACGATCTCCAACAGAATGGAAGACACTCCCTCTAAGTCTGTTTCATTGACCCAACTTGAGTACTGCCTTGAGTTTGAGCAATAGTAAGTGCTACTTGTTGGGGCAGTCATACAGTCATGATCCAAATGAAAAGCGTACACGATGGTGTTATATGTCTGTTTGAGAGATCACTTTGCACAAACAAAGTCTGCAAGATTGCTCAAACAAAAGCACTCACTTGTGTTCAGAGAACAGTAAGTGCTTCTTGTTGGGGTAGTTCTGGCGACTTTTCATACGACGTTTGGACAAATTTGATGATCTTAAATCACGATCATCTGAAATAGAGGAGTTGGCGATTTCCCTGTTTTAAAAACATTTGTCTTTTAGGGTCCAACCAGGGTGTACTGTTACTGGCATATTTGAAAAATGTCAATCAATCACTTTGTGATGACCTCAAATGGAAACGCCAATGTTATTTTTATTTTCATAAGTGCTTCCTTTTGAGGTTCTCTCGGCTGCGAATTTTTCTGGAGACAGCTGCTCACACTGATAACCATCACATGAATTGACAACGATTCTAGCCCATTCATCGAATGGGAGGATGCAATGGGTCCAACCAGGGTGTCATTTACAGCATCCATCTGCGGGTCACATTAGGTTCTCACTCTATATTTGTCAGTTTCACAACCCAAACAAACGTACTGACTGGAATTTTCACTGCAGTAAGTGCTTTTGTTGGGGTAGTGTTGCTGCAGCAACGTACGTCTTATGTCCGTTAAGAAATGGTAGGAACTTGACTCCCAGATTTGTATGGCCCTTGCATAGGTTATAGTTAAATGTTCAACGGAGTAAGGCTCCTTTTTGGTTGCTTTTGCATTACTGACATATTTGAAAAATGTCAATCAATCACTTCGTGATGACCTCAAATGGAAACGCCAATGTTATTTTTCTTTTCATAAGTGCTTCCTTTTGGGGTTCTCTCGGCTGCGAGTTTTTCTGGAGACAGCTGCTCAAACTGATAACCATCACATGAATCGACAACGATTCTAGCCCATTCATCGAATGGGAGTAGGACTGCAATGTGTTCCAGAGCCTACTGTATGCATGGAAGGCGGGGTTGAGTTTCATTGGCCAATGTCTGTATTTAAAGTGGTTATCATTGCAGGCTGCATATCTTCTCCACTTTAGGTTCTTCGGCAAGGCAGGAATGATACAATAACAATTGGACGATCTCCAACAGAATGGAAGACACTCCCTCTAAGTCTGTTTCATTGACCCAACTTGAGTACTGCCTTGAGTTTGAGCAATAGTAAGTGCTACTTGTTGGGGCAGTCATACAGTCATGATCCAAATGAAAAGCGTACACGATGGTGTTATATGTCTGTTTGAGAGATCACTTTGTACAAACAAAGTCTGCAAGATTGCTCAAACAAAAGCACTCACTTGTGTTCAGAGAACAGTAAGTGCTTCTTGTTGGGGTAGTTCTGGCGACTTTTCATACGACGTTTGGACAAATTTGATGATCTTAAATCACGATCATCTGAAATAGAGGAGTTGGTGATTTCCCTGTTTTAAAAACATTTGTCTTTTAGGGTCCAACCAGGGTGTACTGTTACTGGCATATTTGAAAAATGTCAATCAATCACTTTGTGATGACCTCAAATGGAAACGCCAATGTTATTTTTATTTTCATAAGTGCTTCCTTTTGGGGTTCTCTCGGCTGCGAATTTTTCTGGAGACAGCTGCTCACACTGATAACCATCACATGAATTGACAACGATTCTAGCCCATTCATCGAATGGGAGGATGCAATGGGTCCAACCAGGGTGTCATTTACAGCATCCATCTGCGGGTCACATTAGGTTCTCACTCTATATTTGTCAGTTTCACAACCCAAACAAACGTACTGACTGGAATTTTCACTGCAGTAAGTGCTTTTGTTGGGGTAGTGTTGCTGTAGCAACGTACGTCTTATGTCCGTTAAGAAATGGTAGGAACTTGACTCCCAGATTTGTATGGCCCTTGCATAGGTTATAGTTAAATGTTCAACGGAGTAAGGCTCCTTTTTGGTTGCTTTTGCATTACTGACATATTTGAAAAATGTCAATCAATCACTTCGTGATGACCTCAAATGGAAACGCCAATGTTATTTTTCTTTTCATAAGTGCTTCCTTTTGGGGTTCTCTCGGCTGCGAGTTTTTCTGGAGACAGCTGCTCAAACTGATAACCATCACATGAATCGACAACGATTCTAGCCCATTCATCGAATGGGAGTAGGACTGCAATGTGTTCCAGAGCCTACTGTATGCATGGAAGGCGGGGTTGAGTTTCATTGGCCAATGTCTGTATTTAAAGTGGTTATCATTGCAGGCTGCATATCTTCTCCACTTTAGGTTCTTCGGCAAGGCAGGAATGATACAATAACAATTGGACGATCTCCAACAGAATGGAAGACACTCCCTCTAAGTCTGTTTCATTGACCCAACTTGAGTACTGCCTTGAGTTTGAGCAATAGTAAGTGCTACTTGTTGGGGCAGTCATACAGTCATGATCCAAATGAAAAGCGTACACGATGGTGTTATATGTCTGTTTGAGAGATCACTTTGCACAAACAAAGTCTGCAAGATTGCTCAAACAAAAGCACTCACTTGTGTTCAGAGAACAGTAAGTGCTTCTTGTTGGGGTAGTTCTGGCGACTTTTCATACGACGTTTGGACAAATTTGATGATCTTAAATCACGATCATCTGAAATAGAGGAGTTGGCGATTTCCCTGTTTTAAAAACATTTGTCTTTTAGGGTCCAACCAGGGTGTACTGTTACTGGCATATTTGAAAAATGTCAATCAATCACTTTGTGATGACCTCAAATGGAAACGCCAATGTTATTTTTATTTTCATAAGTGCTTCCTTTTGAGGTTCTCTCGGCTGCGAATTTTTCTGGAGACAGCTGCTCACACTGATAACCATCACATGAATTGACAACGATTCTAGCCCATTCATCGAATGGGAGGATGCAATGGGTCCAACCAGGGTGTCATTTACAGCATCCATCTGCGGGTCACATTAGGTTCTCACTCTATATTTGTCAGTTTCACAACCCAAACAAACGTACTGACTGGAATTTTCACTGCAGTAAGTGCTTTTGTTGGGGTAGTGTTGCTGTAGCAACGTACGTCTTATGTCCGTTAAGAAATGGTAGGAACTTGACTCCCAGATTTGTATGGCCCTTGCATAGGTTATAGTTAAATGTTCAACGGAGTAAGGCTCCTTTTTGGTTGCTTTTGCATTACTGACATATTTGAAAAATGTCAATCAATCACTTCGTGATGACCTCAAATGGAAACGCCAATGTTATTTTTCTTTTCATAAGTGCTTCCTTTTGGGGTTCTCTCGGCTGCGAGTTTTTCTGGAGACAGCTGCTCAAACTGATAACCATCACATGAATCGACAACGATTCTAGCCCATTCATCGAATGGGAGTAGGACTGCAATGTGTTCCAGAGCCTACTGTATGCATGGAAGGCGGGGTTGAGTTTCATTGGCCAATGTCTGTATTTAAAGTGGTTATCATTGCAGGCTGCATATCTTCTCCACTTTAGGATCTTCGGCAAGGCAGGAATGATACAATAACAATTGGACAATCTACAACAGAATGGAAGACACTCCCTCTAAGTCTGTTTCATTGACCCAACTTGAGTACTGCCTTGAGTTTGAGCAATAGTAAGTGCTACTTGTTGGGGCAGTCATACAGTCATGATCCAAATGAAAAGCGTACACGATGGTGTTATATGTCTGTTTGAGAGATCACTTTGCACAAACAAAGTCTGCAAGATTGCTCAAACAAAAGCACTCACTTGTGTTCAGAGAACAGTAAGTGCTTCTTGTTGGGGTAGTTCTGGCGACTTTTCATACGACGTTTGGACAAATTTGATGATCTTAAATCACGATCATCTGAAATAGAGGAGTTGGCGATTTCCCTGTTTTAAAAACATTTGTCTTTTAGGGTCCAACCAGGGTGTCATTTACAGAATCCATCTGGGGGTCACATTAGGTTCTCACTCTATATTTGTCAGTTTCACAACCCAAACAAACGTACTGACTAGAATTTTCACTGCAGTAAGTGCTTTTGTTGGGGTAGTGTTGCTGCAGCAACGTACGTCTTATGTCCGTTAGGAAATGGTAGGAACTTGACTCCCAGATTTGTATGGCCCTTGCATAGGTTATAGTTAAATGTTCAACGGAGTAAGGCTCCTTTTTGGTTGCTTTTGCATTACTGACATATTTGAAAAATGTCAATCAATCACTTCGTGATGACCTCAAATGGAAACGCCAATGTTATTTTTCTTTTCATAAGTGCTTCCTTTTGGGGTTCTCTCGGCTGCGAGTTGTTCTGGAGACAGCTGCTCAAACTGATAACCATCACATGAATCGACAACGATTCTAGCCCATTCATCGAATGGGAGTAGGACTGCAATGTGTTCCAGAGCCTATTGTATGCATGGAAGGCGGGGTTGAGTTTCATTGGCCAATGTCTGTATTTAAAGTGGTTATCATTGCAGGCTGCATATCTTCTCCACTTTAGGTTCTTTGGCAAGGCAGGAATGATACAATAACAATTGGACGATCTCCAACAGAATGGAAGACACTCCCTCTAAGTCTGTTTCATTGACCCAACTTGAGTACTGCCTTGAGTTTGAGCAATAGTAAGTGCTACTTGTTGGGGCAGTCATACAGTCATGATCCAAATGAAAAGCGTACACGATGGTGTTATATGTCTGTTTGAGAGATCACTTTGTACAAACAAAGTCTGCAAGATTGCTCAAACAAAAGCACTCACTTGTGTTCAGAGAGCAGTAAGTGCTTCTTGTTGGGGTAGTTCTGGCGACTTTTCATACGACGTTTGGACAAATTTGATGATCTTAAATCACGATCATCTGAAATAAGAGGAGTTGGTGATTTCCCTGTTTTAAAAACATTTGTCTTTTTGGGTCCAACCAGGGTGTACTGTTACTGGCATATTTGAAAAATGTCAATCAATCACTTTGTGATGACCTCAAATGGAAACGCCAATGTTATTTTTATTTTCATAAGTGCTTCCTTTTGGGGTTCTCTCGGCTGCGAATTTTTCTGGAGACAGCTGCTCACACTGATAACCATCACATGAATTGACAACGATTCTAGCCCATTCATCGAATGGGAGGATGCAATGGGTCCAACCAGGGTGTCATTTACAGCATCCATCTGCGGGTCACATTAGGTTCTCACTCTATATTTGTCAGTTTCACAACCCAAACAAACGTACTGACTGGAATTTTCACTGCAGTAAGTGCTTTTGTTGGGGTAGTGTTGCTGCAGCAACGTACGTCTTATGTCCGTTAGGAAATGGTAGGAACTTGACTCCCAGATTTGTATGGCCCTTGCATAGGTTATAGTTAAATGTTCAACGGAGTAAGTCTCCTTTTTGGTTGCTTTTGCATTACTGACATATTTGAAAAATGTCAATCAATCACTTCGTGATGACCTCAAATGGAAACGCCAATGTTATTTTTCTTTTCATAAGTGCTTCCTTTTGGGGTTCTCTCGGCTGCGAGTTTTTCTGGAGACAGCTGCTCAAACTGATAACCATCACATGAATCGACAACGATTCTAGCCCATTCATCGAATGGGAGTAGGACTGCAATGTGTTCCAGAGCCTATTGTATGCATGGAAGGCGGGGTTGAGTTTCATTGGCCAATGTCTGTATTTAAAGTGGTTATCACTGCAGGCTGCATATCTTCTCCACTTTAGGATCTTCGGCAAGGCAGGAATGATACAATAACAATTGGACAATCTACAACAGAATGGAAGACACTCCCTCTAAGTCTGTTTCATTGACCCAACTTGAGTACTGCCTTGAGTTTGAGCAATAGTAAGTGCTACTTGTTGGGGCAGTCATACAGTCATGATCCAAATGAAAAGCGTACACGATGGTGTTATATGTCTGTTTGAGAGATCACTTTTTACAAACAAAGTCTGCAAGATTGCTCAAACAAAAGCACTCACTTGTGTTCAGAGAACAGTAAGTGCTTCTTGTTGGGGTAGTTCTGGCGACTTTTCATACGACGTTTGGACAAATTTGATGATCTTAAATCACGATCATCTGAAATAGAGGAGTTGGCGATTTCCCTGTTTTAAAAACATTTGTCTTTTAGGGTCCAACCAGGGTGTACTGTTACTGGCATATTTGAAAAATGTCAATCAATCACTTTGTGATGACCTCAAATGGAAACGCCAATGTTATTTTTATTTTCATAAGTGCTTCCTTTTGAGGTTCTCTCGGCTGCGAATTTTTCTGGAGACAGCTGCTCACACTGATAACCATCACATGAATTGACAACGATTCTAGCCCATTCATCGAATGGGAGGATGCAATGGGTCCAACCAGGGTGTCATTTACAGCATCCATCTGCGGGTCACATTAGGTTCTCACTCTATATTTGTCAGTTTATCAACCCAAACAAACGTACTGACTGGAATTTTCACTGCAGTAAGTGCTTTTGTTGGGGTAGTGTTGCTGTAGCAACGTACGTCTTATGTCCGTTAAGAAATGGTAGGAACTTGACTCCCAGATTTGTATGGCCCTTGCATAGGTTATAGTTAAATGTTCAACGGAGTAAGGCTCCTTTTTGGTTGCTTTTGCATTACTGACATATTTGAAAAATGTCAATCAATCACTTCGTGATGACCTCAAATGGAAACGCCAATGTTATTTTTCTTTTCATAAGTGCTTCCTTTTGGGGTTCTCTCGGCTGCGAGTTTTTCTGGAGACAGCTGCTCAAACTGATGACCATCACATGAATCGACAACGATTCTAGCCCATTCATCGAATGGGAGTAGGACTGCAATGTGTTCCAGAGCCTACTGTATGCATGGAAGGCGGGGTTGAGTTTCATTGGCCAATGTCTGTATTTAAAGTGGTTATCATTGCAGGCTGCATATCTTCTCCACTTTAGGATCTTCGGCAAGGCAGGAATGATACAATAACAATTGGACAATCTACAACAGAATGGAAGACACTCCTCCCTCTAAGTCTGTTTCATTGACCCAACTTGAGTACTGCCTTGAGTTTGAGCAATAGTAAGTGCTACTTGTTGGGGCAGTCATACAGTCATGATCCAAATGAAAAGCGTACACGATGGTGTTATATGTCTGTTTGAGAGATCACTTTTTACAAACAAAGTCTGCAAGATTGCTCAAACAAAAGCACTCACTTGTGTTCAGAGAACAGTAAGTGCTTCTTGTTGGGGTAGTTCTGGCGACTTTTCATACGACGTTTGGACAAATTTGATGATCTTAAATCACGATCATCTGAAATAGAGGAGTTGGTGATTTCCCTGTTTTAAAAACATTTGTCTTTTAGGGTCCAACCAGGGTGTACTGTTACTGGCATATTTGAAAAATGTCAATCAATCACTTTGTGATGACCTCAAATGGAAACGCCAATGTTATTTTTATTTTCATAAGTGCTTCCTTTTGGGGTTCTCTCGGCTGCGAATTTTTCTGGAGACAGCTGCTCACACTGATAACCATCACATGAATTGACAACGATTCTAGCCCATTCATCGAATGGGAGGACTGCAATGGGTCCAACCAGGGTGTCATTTACAGCATCCATCTGCGGTCACATTAGGTTCTCACTCTATATTTGTCAGTTTCACAACCCAAACAAACGTACTGACTAGAATTTTCACTGCAGTAAGTGCTTTTGTTGGGGTAGTGTTGCTGCAGCAACGTACGTCTTATGTCCGTTAGGAAATGGTAGGAACTTGACTCCCAGATTTGTATGGCCCTTGCATAGGTTATAGTTAAATGTTCAACGGAGTAAGGCTCCTTTTTGGTTGCTTTTGCATTACTGACATATTTGAAAAATGTCAATCAATCACTTCGTGATGACCTCAAATGGAAACGCCAATGTTATTTTTCTTTTCATAAGTGCTTCCTTTTGGGGTTCTCTCGGCTGCGAGTTTTTCTGGAGACAGCTGCTCAAACTGATAACCATCACATGAATCGACAACGATTCTAGCCCATTCATCGAATGGGAGTAGGACTGCAATGTGTTCCAGAGCCTACTGTATGCATGGAAGGCGGGGTTGAGTTTCATTGGCCAATGTCTGTATTTAAAGTGGTTATCATTGCAGGCTGCATATCTTCTCCACTTTAGGATCTTCGGCAAGGCAGGAATGATACAATAACAATTGGACAATCTACAACAGAATGGAAGACACTCCCTCTAAGTCTGTTTCATTGACCCAACTTGAGTACTGCCTTGAGTTTGAGCAATAGTAAGTGCTACTTGTTGGGGCAGTCATACAGTCATGATCCAAATGAAAAGCGTACACGATGGTGTTATATGTCTGTTTGAGAGATCACTTTTTACAAACAAAGTCTGCAAGATTGCTCAAACAAAAGCACTCACTTGTGTTCAGAGAACAGTAAGTGCTTCTTGTTGGGGTAGTTCTGGCGACTTTTCATACGACGTTTGGACAAATTTGATGATCTTAAATCACGATCATCTGAAATAGAGGAGTTGGCGATTTCCCTGTTTTAAAAACATTTGTCTTTTAGGGTCCAACCAGGGTGTACTGTTACTGGCATATTTGAAAAATGTCAATCAATCACTTTGTGATGACCTCAAATGGAAACGCCAATGTTATTTTTATTTTCATAAGTGCTTCCTTTTGGGGTTCTCTCGGCTGCGAATTTTTCTGGAGACAGCTGCTCACACTGATAACCATCACATGAATTGACAACGATTCTAGCCCATTCATCGAATGGGAGGATGCAATGGGTCCAACCAGGGTGTCATTTACAGCATCCATCTGCGGGTCACATTAGGTTCTCACTCTATATTTGTCAGTTTATCAACCCAAACAAACGTACTGACTGGAATTTTCACTGCAGTAAGTGCTTTTGTTGGGGTAGTGTTGCTGCAGCAACGTACGTCTTATGTCCGTTAAGAAATGGTCGGAACTTGACTCCCAGATTTGTATGGCCCTTGCATAGGTTATAGTTAAATGTTCAACGGAGTAAGGCTCCTTTTTGGTTGCTTTTGCATTACTGACATATTTGAAAAATGTCAATCAATCACTTCGTGATGACCTCAAATGGAAACGCCAATGTTATTTTTCTTTTCATAAGTGCTTCCTTTTGGGGTTCTCTCGGCTGCGAGTTTTTCTGGAGACAGCTGCTCAAACTGATAACCATCACATGAATCGACAACGATTCTAGCCCATTCATCGAATGGGAGTAGGACTGCAATGTGTTCCAGAGCCTACTGTATGCATGGAAGGCGGGGTTGAGTTTCATTGGCCAATGTCTGTATTTAAAGTGGTTATCATTGCAGGCTGCATATCTTCTCCACTTTAGGATCTTCGGCAAGGCAGGAATGATACAATAACAATTGGACAATCTACAACAGAATGGAAGACACTCCTCCCTCTAAGTCTGTTTCATTGACCCAACTTGAGTACTGCCTTGAGTTTGAGCAATAGTAAGTGCTACTTGTTGGGGCAGTCATACAGTCATGATCCAAATGAAAAGCGTACACGATGGTGTTATATGTCTGTTTGAGAGATCACTTTTTACAAACAAAGTCTGCAAGATTGCTCAAACAAAAGCACTCACTTGTGTTCAGAGAACAGTAAGTGCTTCTTGTTGGGGTAGTTCTGGCGACTTTTCATACGACGTTTGGACAAATTTGATGATCTTAAATCACGATCATCTGAAATAGAGGAGTTTGCGATTTCCCTGTTTTAAAAACATTTGTCTTTTAGGGTCCAACCAGGGTGTACTGTTACTGGCATATTTGAAAAATGTCAATCAATCACTTTGTGATGACCTCAAATGGAAACGCCAATGTTATTTTTATTTTCATAAGTGCTTCCTTTTGGGGTTCTCTCGGCTGCGAATTTTTCTGGAGACAGCTGCTCACACTGATAACCATCACATGAATTGACAACGATTCTAGCCCATTCATCGAATGGGAGGATGCAATGGGTCCAACCAGGGTGTCATTTACAGCATCCATCTGCGGGTCACATTAGGTTCTCACTCTATATTTGTCAGTTTATCAACCCAAACAAACGTACTGACTGGAATTTTCACTGCAGTAAGTGCTTTTGTTGGGGTAGTGTTGCTGCAGCAACGTACGTCTTATGTCCGTTAAGAAATGGTCGGAACTTGACTCCCAGATTTGTATGGCCCTTGCATAGGTTATAGTTAAATGTTCAACGGAGTAAGGCTCCTTTTTGGTTGCTTTTGCATTACTGACATATTTGAAAAATGTCAATCAATCACTTCGTGATGACCTCAAATGGAAACGCCAATGTTATTTTTCTTTTCATAAGTGCTTCCTTTTGGGGTTCTCTCGGCTGCGAGTTTTTCTGGAGACAGCTGCTCAAACTGATAACCATCACATGAATCGACAACGATTCTAGCCCATTCATCGAATGGGAGTAGGACTGCAATGTGTTCCAGAGCCTACTGTATGCATGGAAGGCGGGGTTGAGTTTCATTGGCCAATGTCTGTATTTAAAGTGGTTATCATTGCAGGCTGCATATCTTCTCCACTTTAGGATCTTCGGCAAGGCAGGAATGATACAATAACAATTGGACAATCTACAACAGAATGGAAGACACTCCTCCCTCTAAGTCTGTTTCATTGACCCAACTTGAGTACTGCCTTGAGTTTGAGCAATAGTAAGTGCTACTTGTTGGGGCAGTCATACAGTCATGATCCAAATGAAAAGCGTACACGATGGTGTTATATGTCTGTTTGAGAGATCACTTTTTACAAACAAAGTCTGCAAGATTGCTCAAACAAAAGCACTCACTTGTGTTCAGAGAACAGTAAGTGCTTCTTGTTGGGGTAGTTCTGGCGACTTTTCATACGACGTTTGGACAAATTTGATGATCTTAAATCACGATCATCTGAAATAGAGGAGTTTGCGATTTCCCTGTTTTAAAAACATTTGTCTTTTAGGGTCCAACCAGGGTGTACTGTTACTGGCATATTTGAAAAATGTCAATCAATCACTTTGTGATGACCTCAAATGGAAACGCCAATGTTATTTTTATTTTCATAAGTGCTTCCTTTTGGGGTTCTCTCGGCTGCGAATTTTTCTGGAGACAGCTGCTCACACTGATAACCATCACATGAATTGACAACGATTCTAGCCCATTCATCGAATGGGAGGATGCAATGGGTCCAACCAGGGTGTCATTTACAGCATCCATCTGCGGGTCACATTAGGTTCTCACTCTATATTTGTCAGTTTATCAACCCAAACAAACGTACTGACTGGAATTTTCACTGCAGTAAGTGCTTTTGTTGGGGTAGTGTTGCTGTAGCAACGTACGTCTTATGTCCGTTAAGAAATGGTCGGAACTTGACTCCCAGATTTGTATGGCCCTTGCATAGGTTATAGTTAAATGTTCAACGGAGTAAGGCTCCTTTTTGGTTGCTTTTGCATTACTGACATATTTGAAAAATGTCAATCAATCACTTCGTGATGACCTCAAATGGAAACGCCAATGTTATTTTTCTTTTCATAAGTGCTTCCTTTTGGGGTTCTCTCGGCTGCGAGTTTTTCTGGAGACAGCTGCTCAAACTGATAACCATCACATGAATCGACAACGATTCTAGCCCATTCATCGAATGGGAGTAGGACTGCAATGTGTTCCAGAGCCTACTGTATGCATGGAAGGCGGGGTTGAGTTTCATTGGCCAATGTCTGTATTTAAAGTGGTTATCATTGCAGGCTGCATATCTTCTCCACTTTAGGATCTTCGGCAAGGCAGGAATGATACAATAACAATTGGACAATCTACAACAGAATGGAAGACACTCCTCCCTCTAAGTCTGTTTCATTGACCCAACTTGAGTACTGCCTTGAGTTTGAGCAATAGTAAGTGCTACTTGTTGGGGCAGTCATACAGTCATGATCCAAATGAAAAGCGTACACGATGGTGTTATATGTCTGTTTGAGAGATCACTTTTTACAAACAAAGTCTGCAAGATTGCTCAAACAAAAGCACTCACTTGTGTTCAGAGAACAGTAAGTGCTTCTTGTTGGGGTAGTTCTGGCGACTTTTCATACGACGTTTGGACAAATTTGATGATCTTAAATCACGATCATCTGAAATAGAGGAGTTGGCGATTTCCTTGTTTTAAAAACATTTGTCTTTTAGGGTCCAACCAGGGTGTACTGTTACTGGCATATTTGAAAAATGTCAATCAATCACTTTGTGATGACCTCAAATGGAAACGCCAATGTTATTTTTATTTTCATAAGTGCTTCCTTTTGGGGTTCTCTCGGCTGCGAATGTTTCTGGAGACAGCTGCTCACACTGATAACCATCACATGAATTGACAACGATTCTAGCCCATTCATCGAATGGGAGGATGCAATGGGTCCAACCAGGGTGTCATTTACAGAATCCATCTGCGGGTCACATTAGGTTCTCACTCTATATTTGTCAGTTTCACAACCCAAACAAACGTACTGACTGGAATTTTCACTGCAGTAAGTGCTTTTGTTGGGGTAGTGTTGCTGCAGCAACGTACGTCTTATGTCCGTTAGGAAATGGTAGGAACTTGACTCCCAGATTTGTATGGCCCTTGCATAGGTTATAGTTAAATGTTCAACGGAGTAAGGCTCCTTTTTGGTTGCTTTTGCATTACTGACATATTTGAAAAATGTCAATCAATCACTTCGTGATGACCTCAAATGGAAACGCCAATGTTATTTTTCTTTTCATAAGTGCTTCCTTTTGGGGTTCTCTCGGCTGCGAGTTTTTCTGGAGACAGCTGCTCAAACTGATAACCATCACATGAATCGACAACGATTCTAGCCCATTCATCGAATGGGAGTAGGACTGCAATGTGTTCCAGAACCTACTGTATGCATGGAAGGCGGGGTTGAGTTTCATTGGCCAATGTCTGTATTTAAAGTGGTTATCATTGCAGGCTGCATATCTTCTCCACTTTAGGATTTTCGGCAAGGCAGGAATGATACAATAACAATTGGACAATCTACAACAGAATGGAAGACACTCCTCCCTCTAAGTCTGTTTCATTGACCCAACTTGAGTACTGCCTTGAGTTTGAGCAATAGTAAGTGCTACTTGTTGGGGCAGTCATACAGTCATGATCCAAATGAAAAGCGTACACGATGGTGTTATATGTCTGTTTGAGAGATCACTTTTTTACAAACAAAGTCTGCAAGATTGCTCAAACAAAAGCACTCACTTGTGTTCAGAGAACAGTAAGTGCTTCTTGTTGGGGTAGTTCTGGCGACTTTTCATACGACGTTTGGACAAATTTGATGATCTTAAATCACGATCATCTGAAATAGAGGAGTTGGCGATTTCCTTGTTTTAAAAACATTTGTCTTTTAGGGTCCAACCAGGGTGTACTGTTACTGGCATATTTGAAAAATGTCAATCAATCACTTTGTGATGACCTCAAATGGAAACGCCAATGTTATTTTTATTTTCATAAGTGCTTCCTTTTGGGGTTCTCTCGGCTGCGAATTTTTCTGGAGACAGCTGCCCACACTGATAACCATCACATGAATTGACAACGATTCTAGCCCATTCATCGAATGGGAGGATGCAATGGGTCCAACCAGGGTGTCATTTACAGCATCCATCTGCGGGTCACATTAGGTTCTCACTCTATATTTGTCAGTTTATCAACCCAAACAAACGTACTGACTGGAATTTTCACTGCAGTAAGTGCTTTTGTTGGGGTAGTGTTGCTGTAGCAACGTACGTCTTATGTCCGTTAAGAAATGGTAGGAACTTGACTCCCAGATTTGTATGGCCCTTGCATAGGTTATAGTTAAATGTTCAACGGAGTAAGGCTCCTTTTTGGTTGCTTTTGCATTACTGACATATTTGAAAAATGTCAATCAATCACTTCGTGATGACCTCAAATGGAAACGCCAATGTTATTTTTCTTTTCATAAGTGCTTCCTTTTGGGGTTCTCTCGGCTGCGAGTTTTTCTGGAGACAGCTGCTCAAACTGATAACCATCACATGAATCGACAACGATTCTAGCCCATTCATCGAATGGGAGTAGGACTGCAATGTGTTCCAGAGCCTATTGTATGCATGGAAGGCGGGGTTGAGTTTCATTGGCCAATGTCTGTATTTAAAGTGGTTATCATTGCAGGCTGCATATCTTCTCCACTTTAGGATCTTCGGCAAGGCAGGAATGATACAATAACAATTGGACAATCTCCAACAGAATGGAAGACACTCCCTCTAAGTCTGTTTCATTGACCCAACTTGAGTACTGCCTTGAGTTTGAGCAATAGTAAGTGCTACTTGTTGGGGCAGTCATACAGTCATGATCCAAATGAAAAGCGTACACGATGGTGTTATATGTCTGTTTGAGAGATCACTTTTTACAAACAAAGTCTGCAAGATTGCTCAAACAAAAGCACTCACTTGTGTTCAGAGAACAGTAAGTGCTTCTTGTTGGGGTAGTTCTGGCGACTTTTCATACGACGTTTGGACAAATTTGATGATCTTAAATCACGATCATCTGAAATAGAGGAGTTGGCGATTTCCCTGTTTTAAAAACATTTGTCTTTTAGGGTCCAACCAGGGTGTACTGTTACTGGCATATTTGAAAAATGTCAATCAATCACTTTGTGATGACCTCAAATGGAAACGCCAATGTTATTTTTATTTTCATAAGTGCTTCCTTTTGAGGTTCTCTCGGCTGCGAATTTTTCTGGAGACAGCTGCTCACACTGATAACCATCACATGAATTGACAACGATTCTAGCCCATTCATCGAATGGGAGGATGCAATGAGTCCAACCAGGGTGTCATTTACAGCATCTTTCTGCGGGTCACATTAGGTTCTCACTCTATATTTGTCAGTTTATCAACCCAAACAAACGTACTGACTGGAATTTTCACTGCAGTAAGTGCTTTTGTTGGGGTAGTGTTGCTGTAGCAACGTACGTCTTATGTCCGTTAAGAAATGGTAGGAACTTGACTCCCAGATTTGTATGGCCCTTGCATAGGTTATAGTTAAATGTTCAACGGAGTAAGGCTCCTTTTTGGTTGCTTTTGCATTACTGACATATTTGAAAAATGTCAATCAATCACTTCGTGATGACCTCAAATGGAAACGCCAATGTTATTTTTATTTTCATAAGTGCTTCCTTTTGGGGTTCTCTCGGCTGCGAGATTTTCTGAAGACAGCTGCTCAAACTGATAACCATCACATGAATTGTCAACGATTCTAGTCCATTCATCGAATGGGAGGACTGCAATGTGTTCCAGAGCCTATTGTATGCATGGAAGGCGGGGTTGAGTTTCATTGGCCAATGTCTGTATTTAAAGTGGTTATCATTGCAGGCTGCATATCTTCTCCACTTTAGGATCTTCGGCAAGGCAGGAATGATACAATAACAATTGGACAATCTCCAACAGAATGGAAGACACTCCCTCTAAGTCTGTTTCATTGACCCAACTTGAGTACTGCCTTGAGTTTGAGCAATAGTAAGTGCTACTTGTTGGGGCAGTCATACAGTCATGATCCAAATGAAAAGCGTACACGATGGTGTTATATGTCTGTTTGAGAGATCACTTTTTACAAACAAAGTCTGCAAGATTGCTCAAACAAAAGCACTCACTTGTGTTCAGAGAACAGTAAGTGCTTCTTGTTGGGGTAGTTCTGGCGACTTTTCATACGACGTTTGGACAAATTTGATGATCTTAAATCACGATCATCTGAAATAGAGGAGTTGGCGATTTCCCTGTTTTAAAAACATTTGTCTTTTAGGGTCCAACCAGGGTGTCATTTACAGAATCCATCTGCGGGTCACATTAGGTTCTCACTCTATATTTGTCAGTTTCACAACCCAAACAAACGTACTGACTAGAATTTTCACTGCAGTAAGTGCTTTTGTTGGGGTAGTGTTGCTGCAGCAACGTACGTCTTATGTCCGTTAGGAAATGGTAGGAACTTGACTCCCAGATTTGTATGGCCCTTGCATAGGTTATAGTTAAATGTTCAACGGAGTAAGGCTCCTTTTTGGTTGCTTTTGCATTACTGACATATTTGAAAAATGTCAATCAATCACTTTGTGATGACCTCAAATGGAAACGCCAATGTTATTTTTATTTTCATAAGTGCTTCCTTTTGGGGTTCTCTCGGCTGCGAATTTTTCTGGAGACAGCTGCTCACACTGATAACCATCACATGAATTGACAACGATTCTAGCCCATTCATCGAATGGGAGGATGCAATGGGTCCAACCAGGGTGTCATTTACAGCATCCATCTGCGGGTCACATTAGGTTCTCACTCTATATTTGTCAGTTTATCAACCCAAACAAACGTACTGACTGGAATTTTCACTGCAGTAAGTGCTTTTGTTGGGGTAGTGTTGCTGTAGCAACGTACGTCTTATGTCCGTTAAGAAATGGTAGGAACTTGACTCCCAGATTTGTATGGCCCTTGCATAGGTTATAGTTAAATGTTCAACGGAGTAAGGCTCCTTTTTGGTTGCTTTTGCATTACTGACATATTTGAAAAATGTCAATCAATCACTTCGTGATGACCTCAAATGGAAACGCCAATGTTATTTTTCTTTTCATAAGTGCTTCCTTTTGGGGTTCTCTCGGCTGCGAGTTTTTCTGGAGACAGCTGCTCAAACTGATAACCATCACATGAATCGACAACGATTCTAGCCCATTCATCGAATGGGAGTAGGACTGCAATGTGTTCCAGAGCCTATTGTATGCATGGAAGGCGGGGTTGAGTTTCATTGGCCAATGTCTGTATTTAAAGTGGTTATCACTGCAGGCTGCATATCTTCTCCACTTTAGGATCTTCGGCAAGGCAGGAATGATACAATAACAATTGGACAATCTACAACAGAATGGAAGACACTCCCCCTAAGTCTGTTTCATTGACCCAACTTGAGTACTGCCTCGAGTTTGAGCAATAGTAAGTGCTACTTGTTGGGGCAGTCATACAGTCATGATCCAAAAGAAAAGCGTACACGATGGTGTTATATGTCTGTTTGAGAGATCACTTTTTACAAACAAAGTCTGCAAGATTGCTCAAACAAAAGCACTCACTTGTGTTCAGAGAACAGTAAGTGCTTCTTGTTGGGGTAGTTCTGGCGACTTTTCATACGACGTTTGGACAAATTTGATGATCTTAAATCACGATCATCTGAAATAGAGGAGTTGGCGATTTCCCTGTTTTAAAAACATTTGTCTTTTAGGGTCCAACCAGGGTGTCATTTACAGAATCCATCTGCGGGTCACATTAGGTTCTCACTCTATATTTGTCAGTTTCACAACCCAAACAAACGTACTGACTAGAATTTTCACTGCAGTAAGTGCTTTTGTTGGGGTAGTGTTGCTGCAGCAACGTACGTCTTATGTCCGTTAGGAAATGGTAGGAACTTGACTCCCAGATTTGTATGGCCCTTGCATAGGTTATAGTTAAATGTTCAACGGAGTAAGGCTCCTTTTTGGTTGCTTTTGCATTACTGACATATTTGAAAAATGTCAATCAATCACTTCGTGATAACCTCAAATGGAAACGCCAATGTTATTTTTCTTTTCATAAGTGCTTCCTTTTGGGGTTCTCTCGGCTGCGAATTTTTCTGGAGACAGCTGCTCACACTGATAACCATCACATGAATTGACAACGATTCTAGCCCATTCATCGAATGGGAGGACTGCAATGGGTCCAACCAGGGTGTCATTTACAGCATCCATCTGCGGTCACATTAGGTTCTCACTCTATATTTGTCAGTTTCACAACCCAAACAAACGTACTGACTGGAATTTTCACTGCAGTAAGTGCTTTTGTTGGGGTAGTGTTGCTGCAGCAACGTACGTCTTATGTCCGTTAGGAAATGGTAGGAACTTGACTCCCAGATTTGTATGGCCCTTGCATAGGTTATAGTTAAATGTTCAACGGAGTAAGTCTCCTTTTTGGTTGCTTTTGCATTACTGACATATTTGAAAAATGTCAATCAATCACTTCGTGATGACCTCAAATGGAAACGCCAATGTTATTTTTCTTTTCATAAGTGCTTCCTTTTGGGGTTCTCTCGGCTGCGAGTTTTTCTGGAGACAGCTGCTCAAACTGATAACCATCACATGAATCGACAACGATTCTAGCCCATTCATCGAATGGGAGTAGGACTGCAATGTGTTCCAGAGCCTATTGTATGCATGGAAGGCGGGGTTGAGTTTCATTGGCCAATGTCTGTATTTAAAGTGGTTATCACTGCAGGCTGCATATCTTCTCCACTTTAGGATCTTCGGCAAGGCAGGAATGATACAATAACAATTGGACAATCTACAACAGAATGGAAGACACTCCCTCTAAGTCTGTTTCATTGACCCAACTTGAGTACTGCCTTGAGTTTGAGCAATAATAAGTGCTACTTGTTGGGGCAGTCATACAGTCATGATCCAAATGAAAAGCGTACACGATGGTGTTATATGTCTGTTTGAGAGATCACTTTTTACAAACAAAGTCTGCAAGATTGCTCAAACAAAAGCACTCACTTGTGTTCAGAGAACAGTAAGTGCTTCTTGTTGGGGTAGTTCTGGCGACTTTTCATACGACGTTTGGACAAATTTGATGATCTTAAATCACGATCATCTGAAATAGAGGAGTTGGCGATTTCCCTGTTTTAAAAACATTTGTCTTTTAGGGTCCAACCAGGGTGTACTGTTACTGGCATATTTGAAAAATGTCAATCAATCACTTTGTGATGACCTCAAATGGAAACGCCAATGTTATTTTTATTTTCATAAGTGCTTCCTTTTGAGGTTCTCTCGGCTGCGAATTTTTCTGGAGACAGCTGCTCACACTGATAACCATCACATGAATTGACAACGATTCTAGCCCATTCATCGAATGGGAGGATGCAATGGGTCCAACCAGGGTGTCATTTACAGCATCCATCTGCGGGTCACATTAGGTTCTCACTCTATATTTGTCAGTTTATCAACCCAAACAAACGTACTGACTGGAATTTTCACTGCAGTAAGTGCTTTTGTTGGGGTAGTGTTGCTGTAGCAACGTACGTCTTATGTCCGTTAAGAAATGGTAGGAACTTGACTCCCAGATTTGTATGGCCCTTGCATAGGTTATAGTTAAATGTTCAACGGAGTAAGGCTCCTTTTTGGTTGCTTTTGCATTACTGACATATTTGAAAAATGTCAATCAATCACTTCGTGATGACCTCAAATGGAAACGCCAATGTTATTTTTCTTTTCATAAGTGCTTCCTTTTGGGGTTCTCTCGGCTGCGAATTTTTCTGGAGACAGCTGCTCACACTGATAACCATCACATGAATTGACAACGATTCTAGCCCATTCATCGAATGGGAGGATGCAATGGGTCCAACCAGGGTGTCATTTACAGCATCCATCTGCAGGTCACATTAGGTTCTCACTCTATATTTGTCAGTTTCACAACCCAAACAAACGTACTGACTGGAATTTTCACTGCAGTAAGTGCTTTTGTTGGGGTAGTGTTTCTGTAGCAACGTACGTCTTATGTCCGTTAAGAAATGGTAGGAACTTGACTCCCAGATTTCTATGGCCCTTGCATAGGTTATAGTTTAATATTCAACGAAGTAAGGCTCCTTTTTGGTTGCTTTTGCATTACTGACATATTTGAAAAATGTCAATCAATCACTTCGTGATGACCTCAAATGGAAACGCCAATGTTATTTTTCTTTTCATAAGTGCTTCCTTTTGGGGTTCTCTCGGCTGCGAGTTTTTCTGGAGACAGCTGCTCAAACTGATAACCATCACATGAATCGACAACGATTCTAGCCCATTCATCGAATGGGAGTAGGACTGCAATGTGTTCCAGAGCCTATTGTATGCATGGAAGGCGGGGTTGAGTTTCATTGGCCAATGTCTGTATTTAAAGTGGTTATCATTGCAGGCTGCATATCTTCTCCACTTTAGGATCTTCGGCAAGGCAGGAATGATACAATAACAATTGGACAATCTCCAACAGAATGGAAGACACTCCCTCTAAGTCTGTTTCATTGACCCAACTTGAGTACTGCCTTGAGTTTGAGCAATAGTAAGTGCTACTTGTTGGGGCAGTCATACAGTCATGATCCAAATGAAAAGCGTACACGATGGTGTTATATGTCTGTTTGAGAGATCACTTTTTACAAACAAAGTCTGCAAGATTGCTCAAACAAAAGCACTCACTTGTGTTCAGAGAACAGTAAGTGCTTCTTGTTGGGGTAGTTCTGGCGACTTTTCATACGACGTTTGGACAAATTTGATGATCTTAAATCACGATCATCTGAAATAGAGGAGTTGGCGATTTCCCTGTTTTAAAAACATTTGTCTTTTAGGGTCCAACCAGGGTGTACTGTTACTGGCATATTTGAAAAATGTCAATCAATCACTTTGTGATGACCTCAAATGGAAACGCCAATGTTATTTTTATTTTCATAAGTGCTTCCTTTTGAGGTTCTCTCGGCTGCGAATTTTTCTGGAGACAGCTGCTCACACTGATAACCATCACATGAATTGACAACGATTCTAGCCCATTCATCGAATGGGAGGATGCAATGAGTCCAACCAGGGTGTCATTTACAGCATCTTTCTGCGGGTCACATTAGGTTCTCACTCTATATTTGTCAGTTTATCAACCCAAACAAACGTACTGACTGGAATTTTCACTGCAGTAAGTGCTTTTGTTGGGGTAGTGTTGCTGTAGCAACGTACGTCTTATGTCCGTTAAGAAATGGTAGGAACTTGACTCCCAGATTTGTATGGCCCTTGCATAGGTTATAGTTAAATGTTCAACGGAGTAAGGCTCCTTTTTGGTTGCTTTTGCATTACTGACATATTTGAAAAATGTCAATCAATCACTTCGTGATGACCTCAAATGGAAACGCCAATGTTATTTTTATTTTCATAAGTGCTTCCTTTTGGGGTTCTCTCGGCTGCGAGATTTTCTGAAGACAGCTGCTCAAACTGATAACCATCACATGAATTGTCAACGATTCTAGTCCATTCATCGAATGGGAGGACTGCAATGTGTTCCAGAGCCTATTGTATGCATGGAAGGCGGGGTTGAGTTTCATTGGCCAATGTCTGTATTTAAAGTGGTTATCATTGCAGGCTGCATATCTTCTCCACTTTAGGATCTTCGGCAAGGCAGGAATGATACAATAACAATTGGACAATCTCCAACAGAATGGAAGACACTCCCTCTAAGTCTGTTTCATTGACCCAACTTGAGTACTGCCTTGAGTTTGAGCAATAGTAAGTGCTACTTGTTGGGGCAGTCATACAGTCATGATCCAAATGAAAAGCGTACACGATGGTGTTATATGTCTGTTTGAGAGATCACTTTTTACAAACAAAGTCTGCAAGATTGCTCAAACAAAAGCACTCACTTGTGTTCAGAGAACAGTAAGTGCTTCTTGTTGGGGTAGTTCTGGCGACTTTTCATACGACGTTTGGACAAATTTGATGATCTTAAATCACGATCATCTGAAATAGAGGAGTTGGCGATTTCCCTGTTTTAAAAACATTTGTCTTTTAGGGTCCAACCAGGGTGTCATTTACAGAATCCATCTGCGGGTCACATTAGGTTCTCACTCTATATTTGTCAGTTTCACAACCCAAACAAACGTACTGACTAGAATTTTCACTGCAGTAAGTGCTTTTGTTGGGGTAGTGTTGCTGCAGCAACGTACGTCTTATGTCCGTTAGGAAATGGTAGGAACTTGACTCCCAGATTTGTATGGCCCTTGCATAGGTTATAGTTAAATGTTCAACGGAGTAAGGCTCCTTTTTGGTTGCTTTTGCATTACTGACATATTTGAAAAATGTCAATCAATCACTTTGTGATGACCTCAAATGGAAACGCCAATGTTATTTTTATTTTCATAAGTGCTTCCTTTTGGGGTTCTCTCGGCTGCGAATTTTTCTGGAGACAGCTGCTCACACTGATAACCATCACATGAATTGACAACGATTCTAGCCCATTCATCGAATGGGAGGATGCAATGGGTCCAACCAGGGTGTCATTTACAGCATCCATCTGCGGGTCACATTAGGTTCTCACTCTATATTTGTCAGTTTATCAACCCAAACAAACGTACTGACTGGAATTTTCACTGCAGTAAGTGCTTTTGTTGGGGTAGTGTTGCTGTAGCAACGTACGTCTTATGTCCGTTAAGAAATGGTAGGAACTTGACTCCCAGATTTGTATGGCCCTTGCATAGGTTATAGTTAAATGTTCAACGGAGTAAGGCTCCTTTTTGGTTGCTTTTGCATTACTGACATATTTGAAAAATGTCAATCAATCACTTCGTGATGACCTCAAATGGAAACGCCAATGTTATTTTTCTTTTCATAAGTGCTTCCTTTTGGGGTTCTCTCGGCTGCGAGTTTTTCTGGAGACAGCTGCTCAAACTGATAACCATCACATGAATCGACAACGATTCTAGCCCATTCATCGAATGGGAGTAGGACTGCAATGTGTTCCAGAGCCTATTGTATGCATGGAAGGCGGGGTTGAGTTTCATTGGCCAATGTCTGTATTTAAAGTGGTTATCACTGCAGGCTGCATATCTTCTCCACTTTAGGATCTTCGGCAAGGCAGGAATGATACAATAACAATTGGACAATCTACAACAGAATGGAAGACACTCCCCCTAAGTCTGTTTCATTGACCCAACTTGAGTACTGCCTCGAGTTTGAGCAATAGTAAGTGCTACTTGTTGGGGCAGTCATACAGTCATGATCCAAAAGAAAAGCGTACACGATGGTGTTATATGTCTGTTTGAGAGATCACTTTTTACAAACAAAGTCTGCAAGATTGCTCAAACAAAAGCACTCACTTGTGTTCAGAGAACAGTAAGTGCTTCTTGTTGGGGTAGTTCTGGCGACTTTTCATACGACGTTTGGACAAATTTGATGATCTTAAATCACGATCATCTGAAATAGAGGAGTTGGCGATTTCCCTGTTTTAAAAACATTTGTCTTTTAGGGTCCAACCAGGGTGTCATTTACAGAATCCATCTGCGGGTCACATTAGGTTCTCACTCTATATTTGTCAGTTTCACAACCCAAACAAACGTACTGACTAGAATTTTCACTGCAGTAAGTGCTTTTGTTGGGGTAGTGTTGCTGCAGCAACGTACGTCTTATGTCCGTTAGGAAATGGTAGGAACTTGACTCCCAGATTTGTATGGCCCTTGCATAGGTTATAGTTAAATGTTCAACGGAGTAAGGCTCCTTTTTGGTTGCTTTTGCATTACTGACATATTTGAAAAATGTCAATCAATCACTTCGTGATAACCTCAAATGGAAACGCCAATGTTATTTTTCTTTTCATAAGTGCTTCCTTTTGGGGTTCTCTCGGCTGCGAATTTTTCTGGAGACAGCTGCTCACACTGATAACCATCACATGAATTGACAACGATTCTAGCCCATTCATCGAATGGGAGGACTGCAATGGGTCCAACCAGGGTGTCATTTACAGCATCCATCTGCGGTCACATTAGGTTCTCACTCTATATTTGTCAGTTTCACAACCCAAACAAACGTACTGACTGGAATTTTCACTGCAGTAAGTGCTTTTGTTGGGGTAGTGTTGCTGCAGCAACGTACGTCTTATGTCCGTTAGGAAATGGTAGGAACTTGACTCCCAGATTTGTATGGCCCTTGCATAGGTTATAGTTAAATGTTCAACGGAGTAAGTCTCCTTTTTGGTTGCTTTTGCATTACTGACATATTTGAAAAATGTCAATCAATCACTTCGTGATGACCTCAAATGGAAACGCCAATGTTATTTTTCTTTTCATAAGTGCTTCCTTTTGGGGTTCTCTCGGCTGCGAGTTTTTCTGGAGACAGCTGCTCAAACTGATAACCATCACATGAATCGACAACGATTCTAGCCCATTCATCGAATGGGAGTAGGACTGCAATGTGTTCCAGAGCCTATTGTATGCATGGAAGGCGGGGTTGAGTTTCATTGGCCAATGTCTGTATTTAAAGTGGTTATCACTGCAGGCTGCATATCTTCTCCACTTTAGGATCTTCGGCAAGGCAGGAATGATACAATAACAATTGGACAATCTACAACAGAATGGAAGACACTCCCTCTAAGTCTGTTTCATTGACCCAACTTGAGTACTGCCTTGAGTTTGAGCAATAATAAGTGCTACTTGTTGGGGCAGTCATACAGTCATGATCCAAATGAAAAGCGTACACGATGGTGTTATATGTCTGTTTGAGAGATCACTTTTTACAAACAAAGTCTGCAAGATTGCTCAAACAAAAGCACTCACTTGTGTTCAGAGAACAGTAAGTGCTTCTTGTTGGGGTAGTTCTGGCGACTTTTCATACGACGTTTGGACAAATTTGATGATCTTAAATCACGATCATCTGAAATAGAGGAGTTGGCGATTTCCCTGTTTTAAAAACATTTGTCTTTTAGGGTCCAACCAGGGTGTACTGTTACTGGCATATTTGAAAAATGTCAATCAATCACTTTGTGATGACCTCAAATGGAAACGCCAATGTTATTTTTATTTTCATAAGTGCTTCCTTTTGAGGTTCTCTCGGCTGCGAATTTTTCTGGAGACAGCTGCTCACACTGATAACCATCACATGAATTGACAACGATTCTAGCCCATTCATCGAATGGGAGGATGCAATGGGTCCAACCAGGGTGTCATTTACAGCATCCATCTGCGGGTCACATTAGGTTCTCACTCTATATTTGTCAGTTTATCAACCCAAACAAACGTACTGACTGGAATTTTCACTGCAGTAAGTGCTTTTGTTGGGGTAGTGTTGCTGTAGCAACGTACGTCTTATGTCCGTTAAGAAATGGTAGGAACTTGACTCCCAGATTTGTATGGCCCTTGCATAGGTTATAGTTAAATGTTCAACGGAGTAAGGCTCCTTTTTGGTTGCTTTTGCATTACTGACATATTTGAAAAATGTCAATCAATCACTTCGTGATGACCTCAAATGGAAACGCCAATGTTATTTTTCTTTTCATAAGTGCTTCCTTTTGGGGTTCTCTCGGCTGCGAATTTTTCTGGAGACAGCTGCTCACACTGATAACCATCACATGAATTGACAACGATTCTAGCCCATTCATCGAATGGGAGGATGCAATGGGTCCAACCAGGGTGTCATTTACAGCATCCATCTGCAGGTCACATTAGGTTCTCACTCTATATTTGTCAGTTTCACAACCCAAACAAACGTACTGACTGGAATTTTCACTGCAGTAAGTGCTTTTGTTGGGGTAGTGTTTCTGTAGCAACGTACGTCTTATGTCCGTTAAGAAATGGTAGGAACTTGACTCCCAGATTTCTATGGCCCTTGCATAGGTTATAGTTTAATATTCAACGAAGTAAGGCTCCTTTTTGGTTGCTTTTGCATTACTGACATATTTGAAAAATGTCAATCAATCACTTCGTGATGACCTCAAATGGAAACGCCAATGTTATTTTTCTTTTCATAAGTGCTTCCTTTTGGGGTTCTCTCGGCTGCAAGTTTTTCTGGAGACAGCTGCTCAAACTGATAACCATCACATGAATCGACAACGATTCTAGCCCATTCATCGAATGGGAGGAGGACTGCAATGTGTTCCAGAGCCTATTGTATGCATGGAAGGCGGGGTTGAGTTTCATTGGCCAATGTCTGTATTTAAAGTGGTTATCATTGCAGGCTGCATATCTTCTCCACTTTAGGTTCTTCGGCAAGGCAGGAATGATACAATAACAATTGGACGATCTCCAACAGAATGGAAGACACTCCCTCTAAGTCTGTTTCATTGACCCAACTTGAGTACTGCCTTGAGTTTGAGCAATAGTAAGTGCTACTTGTTGGGGCAGTCATACAGTCATGATCCAAATGAAAAGCGTACACGATGGTGTTATATGTCTGTTTGAGAGATCACTTTGCACAAACAAAGTCTGCAAGATTGCTCAAACAAAAGCACTCACTTGTGTTCAGAGAACAGTAAGTGCTTCTTGTTGGGGTAGTTCTGGCGACTTTTCATACGACGTTTGGACAAATTTGATGATCTTAAATCACGATCATCTGAAATAGAGGAGTTGGCGATTTCCCTGTTTTAAAAACATTTGTCTTTTAGGGTCCAACCAGGGTGTCATTTACAGAATCCATCTGGGGGTCACATTAGGTTCTCACTCTATATTTGTCAGTTTCACAACCCAAACAAACGTACTGACTAGAATTTTCACTGCAGTAAGTGCTTTTGTTGGGGTAGTGTTGCTGCAGCAACGTACGTCTTATGTCCGTTAGGAAATGGTAGGAACTTGACTCCCAGATTTGTATGGCCCTTGCATAGGTTATAGTTAAATGTTCAACGGAGTAAGGCTCCTTTTTGGTTGCTTTTGCATTACTGACATATTTGAAAAATGTCAATCAATCACTTCGTGATGACCTCAAATGGAAACGCCAATGTTATTTTTATTTTCATAAGTGCTTCCTTTTGGGGTTCTCTCGGCTGCGAGTTGTTCTGGAGACAGCTGCTCAAACTGATAACCATCACATGAATCGACAACGATTCTAGCCCATTCATCGAATGGGAGTAGGACTGCAATGTGTTCCAGAGCCTATTGTATGCATGGAAGGCGGGGTTGAGTTTCATTGGCCAATGTCTGTATTTAAAGTGGTTATCATTGCAGGCTGCATATCTTCTCCACTTTAGGTTCTTCGGCAAGGCAGGAATGATACAATAACAATTGGATGATCTCCAACAGAATGGAAGACACTCCCTCTAAGTCTGTTTCATTGACCCAACTTGAGTACTGCCTTGAGTTTGAGCAATAGTAAGTGCTACTTGTTGGGGCAGTCATACAGTCATGATCCAAATGAAAAGCGTACACGATGGTGTTATATGTCTGTTTGAGAGATCACTTTGTACAAACAAAGTCTGCAAGATTGCTCAAACAAAAGCACTCACTTGTGTTCAGAGAGCAGTAAGTGCTTCTTGTTGGGGTAGTTCTGGCGACTTTTCATACGACGTTTGGACAAATTTGATGATCTTAAATCACGATCATCTGAAATAAGAGGAGTTGGTGATTTCCCTGTTTTAAAAACATTTGTCTTTTAGGGTCCAACCAGGGTGTACTGTTACTGGCATATTTGAAAAATGTCAATCAATCACTTTGTGATGACCTCAAATGGAAACGCCAATGTTATTTTTATTTTCATAAGTGCTTCCTTTTGGGGTTCTCTCGGCTGCGAATTTTTCTGGAGACAGCTGCTCACACTGATAACCATCACATGAATTGACAACGATTCTAGCCCATTCATCGAATGGGAGGATGCAAATGGTCCAACCAGGGTGTCATTTACAGCATCCATCTGCGGGTCACATTAGGTTCTCACTCTATATTTGTCAGTTTCACAACCCAAACAAACGTACTGACTGGAATTTTCACTGCAGTAAGTGCTTTTGTTGGGGTAGTGTTGCTGTAGCAACGTACGTCTTATGTCCGTTAAGAAATGGTAGGAACTTGACTCCCAGATTTGTATGGCCCTTGCATAGGTTATAGTTAAATGTTCAACGGAGTAAGGCTCCTTTTTGGTTGCTTTTGCATTACTGACATATTTGAAAAATGTCAATCAATCACTTCGTGATGACCTCAAATGGAAACGCCAATGTTATTTTTCTTTTCATAAGTGCTTCCTTTTGGGGTTCTCTCGGCTGCGAGTTTTTCTGGAGACAGCTGCTCAAACTGATAACCATCACATGAATCGACAACGATTCTAGCCCATTCATCGAATGGGAGGAGGACTGCAATGTGTTCCAGAGCCTACTGTATGCATGGAAGGCGGGGTTGAGTTTCATTGGCCAATGTCTGTATTTAAAGTGGTTATCATTGCAGGCTGCATATCTTCTCCACTTTAGGATCTTCGGCAAGGCAGGAATGATACAATAACAATTGGACAATCTACAACAGAATGGAAGACACTCCCTCTAAGTCTGTTTCATTGACCCAACTTGAGTACTGCCTTGAGTTTGAGCAATAGTAAGTGCTACTTGTTGGGGCAGTCATACAGTCATGATCCAAATGAAAAGCGTACACGATGGTGTTATATGTCTGTTTGAGAGATCACTTTGTACAAACAAAGTCTGCAAGATTGCTCAAACAAAAGCACTCACTTGTGTTCAGAGAACAGTAAGTGCTTCTTGTTGGGGTAGTTCTGGCGACTTTTCATACGACGTTTGGACAAATTTGATGATCTTAAATCACGATCATCTGAAATAGAGGAGTTGGTGATTTCCCTGTTTTAAAAACATTTGTCTTTTTGGGTCCAACCAGGGTGTACTGTTACTGGCATATTTGAAAAATGTCAATCAATCACTTTGTGATGACCTCAAATGGAAACGCCAATGTTATTTTTATTTTCATAAGTGCTTCCTTTTGGGGTTCTCTCGGCTGCGAATTTTTCTGGAGACAGCTGCTCACACTGATAACCATCACATGAATTGACAACGATTCTAGCCCATTCATCGAATGGGAGGATGCAATGGGTCCAACCAGGGTGTCATTTACAGCATCCATCTGCAGGTCACATTAGGTTCTCACTCTATATTTGTCAGTTTCACAACCCAAACAAACGTACTGACTGGAATTTTCACTGCAGTAAGTGCTTTTGTTGGGGTAGTGTTTCTGTAGCAACGTACGTCTTATGTCCGTTAAGAAATGGTAGGAACTTGACTCCCAGATTTCTATGGCCCTTGCATAGGTTATAGTTTAATATTCAACAAAGTAAGGCTCCTTTTTGGTTGCTTTTGCATTACTGACATATTTGAAAAATGTCAATCAATCACTTCGTGATGACCTCAAATGGAAACGCCAATGTTATTTTTCTTTTCATAAGTGCTTCCTTTTGGGGTTCTCTCGGCTGCAAGTTTTTCTGGAGACAGCTGCTCAAACTGATAACCATCACATGAATCGACAACGATTCTAGCCCATTCATCGAATGGGAGGAGGACTGCAATGTGTTCCAGAGCCTATTGTATGCATGGAAGGCGGGGTTGAGTTTCATTGGCCAATGTCTGTATTTAAAGTGGTTATCATTGCAGGCTGCATATCTTCTCCACTTTAGGTTCTTCGGCAAGGCAGGAATGATACAATAACAATTGGACGATCTCCAACAGAATGGAAGACACTCCCTCTAAGTCTGTTTCATTGACCCAACTTGAGTACTGCCTTGAGTTTGAGCAATAGTAAGTGCTACTTGTTGGGGCAGTCATACAGTCATGATCCAAATGAAAAGCGTACACGATGGTGTTATATGTCTGTTTGAGAGATCACTTTGCACAAACAAAGTCTGCAAGATTGCTCAAACAAAAGCACTCACTTGTGTTCAGAGAACAGTAAGTGCTTCTTGTTGGGGTAGTTCTGGCGACTTTTCATACGACGTTTGGACAAATTTGATGATCTTAAATCACGATCATCTGAAATAGAGGAGTTGGCGATTTCCCTGTTTTAAAAACATTTGTCTTTTAGGGTCCAACCAGGGTGTCATTTACAGAATCCATCTGGGGGTCACATTAGGTTCTCACTCTATATTTGTCAGTTTCACAACCCAAACAAACGTACTGACTAGAATTTTCACTGCAGTAAGTGCTTTTGTTGGGGTAGTGTTGCTGCAGCAACGTACGTCTTATGTCCGTTAGGAAATGGTAGGAACTTGACTCCCAGATTTGTATGGCCCTTGCATAGGTTATAGTTAAATGTTCAACGGAGTAAGGCTCCTTTTTGGTTGCTTTTGCATTACTGACATATTTGAAAAATGTCAATCAATCACTTCGTGATAACCTCAAATGGAAACGCCAATGTTATTTTTCTTTTCATAAGTGCTTCCTTTTGGGGTTCTCTCGGCTGCGAATTTTTCTGGAGACAGCTGCTCACACTGATAACCATCACATGAATTGACAACGATTCTAGCCCATTCATCGAATGGGAGGACTGCAATGGGTCCAACCAGGGTGTCATTTACAGCATCCATCTGCGGTCACATTAGGTTCTCACTCTATATTTGTCAGTTTCACAACCCAAACAAACGTACTGACTGGAATTTTCACTGCAGTAAGTGCTTTTGTTGGGGTAGTGTTGCTGCAGCAACGTACGTCTTATGTCCGTTAGGAAATGGTAGGAACTTGACTCCCAGATTTGTATGGCCCTTGCATAGGTTATAGTTAAATGTTCAACGGAGTAAGTCTCCTTTTTGGTTGCTTTTGCATTACTGACATATTTGAAAAATGTCAATCAATCACTTCGTGATGACCTCAAATGGAAACGCCAATGTTATTTTTCTTTTCATAAGTGCTTCCTTTTGGGGTTCTCTCGGCTGCGAGTTTTTCTGGAGACAGCTGCTCAAACTGATAACCATCACATGAATCGACAACGATTCTAGCCCATTCATCGAATGGGAGTAGGACTGCAATGTGTTCCAGAGCCTATTGTATGCATGGAAGGCGGGGTTGAGTTTCATTGGCCAATGTCTGTATTTAAAGTGGTTATCACTGCAGGCTGCATATCTTCTCCACTTTAGGATCTTCGGCAAGGCAGGAATGATACAATAACAATTGGACAATCTACAACAGAATGGAAGACACTCCCTCTAAGTCTGTTTCATTGACCCAACTTGAGTACTGCCTTGAGTTTGAGCAATAGTAAGTGCTACTTGTTGGGGCAGTCATACAGTCATGATCCAAATGAAAAGCGTACACGATGGTGTTATATGTCTGTTTGAGAGATCACTTTTTACAAACAAAGTCTGCAAGATTGCTCAAACAAAAGCACTCACTTGTGTTCAGAGAACAGTAAGTGCTTCTTGTTGGGGTAGTTCTGGCGACTTTTCATACGACGTTTGGACAAATTTGATGATCTTAAATCACGATCATCTGAAATAGAGGAGTTGGCGATTTCCCTGTTTTAAAAACATTTGTCTTTTAGGGTCCAACCAGGGTGTCATTTACAGAATCCATCTGCGGGTCACATTAGGTTCTCACTCTATATTTGTCAGTTTCACAACCCAAACAAACGTACTGACTAGAATTTTCACTGCAGTAAGTGCTTTTGTTGGGGTAGTGTTGCTGCAGCAACGTACGTCTTATGTCCGTTAGGAAATGGTAGGAACTTGACTCCCAGATTTGTATGGCCCTTGCATAGGTTATAGTTAAATGTTCAACGGAGTAAGGCTCCTTTTTGGTTGCTTTTGCATTACTGACATATTTGAAAAATGTCAATCAATCACTTTGTGATGACCTCAAATGGAAACGCCAATGTTATTTTTATTTTCATAAGTGCTTCCTTTTGGGGTTCTCTCGGCTGCGAATTTTTCTGGAGACAGCTGCTCACACTGATAACCATCACATGAATTGACAACGATTCTAGCCCATTCATCGAATGGGAGGATGCAATGGGTCCAACCAGGGTGTCATTTACAGCATCCATCTGCGGGTCACATTAGGTTCTCACTCTATATTTGTCAGTTTATCAACCCAAACAAACGTACTGACTGGAATTTTCACTGCAGTAAGTGCTTTTGTTGGGGTAGTGTTGCTGTAGCAACGTACGTCTTATGTCCGTTAAGAAATGGTAGGAACTTGACTCCCAGATTTGTATGGCCCTTGCATAGGTTATAGTTAAATGTTCAACGGAGTAAGGCTCCTTTTTGGTTGCTTTTGCATTACTGACATATTTGAAAAATGTCAATCAATCACTTCGTGATGACCTCAAATGGAAACGCCAATGTTATTTTTCTTTTCATAAGTGCTTCCTTTTGGGGTTCTCTCGGCTGCGAGTTTTTCTGGAGACAGCTGCTCAAACTGATAACCATCACATGAATCGACAACGATTCTAGCCCATTCATCGAATGGGAGTAGGACTGCAATGTGTTCCAGAGCCTATTGTATGCATGGAAGGCGGGGTTGAGTTTCATTGGCCAATGTCTGTATTTAAAGTGGTTATCACTGCAGGCTGCATATCTTCTCCACTTTAGGATCTTCGGCAAGGCAGGAATGATACAATAACAATTGGACAATCTACAACAGAATGGAAGACACTCCCCCTAAGTCTGTTTCATTGACCCAACTTGAGTACTGCCTCGAGTTTGAGCAATAGTAAGTGCTACTTGTTGGGGCAGTCATACAGTCATGATCCAAAAGAAAAGCGTACACGATGGTGTTATATGTCTGTTTGAGAGATCACTTTTTACAAACAAAGTCTGCAAGATTGCTCAAACAAAAGCACTCACTTGTGTTCAGAGAACAGTAAGTGCTTCTTGTTGGGGTAGTTCTGGCGACTTTTCATACGACGTTTGGACAAATTTGATGATCTTAAATCACGATCATCTGAAATAGAGGAGTTGGCGATTTCCCTGTTTTAAAAACATTTGTCTTTTAGGGTCCAACCAGGGTGTCATTTACAGAATCCATCTGCGGGTCACATTAGGTTCTCACTCTATATTTGTCAGTTTCACAACCCAAACAAACGTACTGACTAGAATTTTCACTGCAGTAAGTGCTTTTGTTGGGGTAGTGTTGCTGCAGCAACGTACGTCTTATGTCCGTTAGGAAATGGTAGGAACTTGACTCCCAGATTTGTATGGCCCTTGCATAGGTTATAGTTAAATGTTCAACGGAGTAAGGCTCCTTTTTGGTTGCTTTTGCATTACTGACATATTTGAAAAATGTCAATCAATCACTTCGTGATAACCTCAAATGGAAACGCCAATGTTATTTTTCTTTTCATAAGTGCTTCCTTTTGGGGTTCTCTCGGCTGCGAATTTTTCTGGAGACAGCTGCTCACACTGATAACCATCACATGAATTGACAACGATTCTAGCCCATTCATCGAATGGGAGGACTGCAATGGGTCCAACCAGGGTGTCATTTACAGCATCCATCTGCGGTCACATTAGGTTCTCACTCTATATTTGTCAGTTTCACAACCCAAACAAACGTACTGACTGGAATTTTCACTGCAGTAAGTGCTTTTGTTGGGGTAGTGTTGCTGCAGCAACGTACGTCTTATGTCCGTTAGGAAATGGTAGGAACTTGACTCCCAGATTTGTATGGCCCTTGCATAGGTTATAGTTAAATGTTCAACGGAGTAAGTCTCCTTTTTGGTTGCTTTTGCATTACTGACATATTTGAAAAATGTCAATCAATCACTTCGTGATGACCTCAAATGGAAACGCCAATGTTATTTTTCTTTTCATAAGTGCTTCCTTTTGGGGTTCTCTCGGCTGCGAGTTTTTCTGGAGACAGCTGCTCAAACTGATAACCATCACATGAATCGACAACGATTCTAGCCCATTCATCGAATGGGAGTAGGACTGCAATGTGTTCCAGAGCCTATTGTATGCATGGAAGGCGGGGTTGAGTTTCATTGGCCAATGTCTGTATTTAAAGTGGTTATCACTGCAGGCTGCATATCTTCTCCACTTTAGGATCTTCGGCAAGGCAGGAATGATACAATAACAATTGGACAATCTACAACAGAATGGAAGACACTCCCTCTAAGTCTGTTTCATTGACCCAACTTGAGTACTGCCTTGAGTTTGAGCAATAATAAGTGCTACTTGTTGGGGCAGTCATACAGTCATGATCCAAATGAAAAGCGTACACGATGGTGTTATATGTCTGTTTGAGAGATCACTTTTTACAAACAAAGTCTGCAAGATTGCTCAAACAAAAGCACTCACTTGTGTTCAGAGAACAGTAAGTGCTTCTTGTTGGGGTAGTTCTGGCGACTTTTCATACGACGTTTGGACAAATTTGATGATCTTAAATCACGATCATCTGAAATAGAGGAGTTGGCGATTTCCCTGTTTTAAAAACATTTGTCTTTTAGGGTCCAACCAGGGTGTACTGTTACTGGCATATTTGAAAAATGTCAATCAATCACTTTGTGATGACCTCAAATGGAAACGCCAATGTTATTTTTATTTTCATAAGTGCTTCCTTTTGAGGTTCTCTCGGCTGCGAATTTTTCTGGAGACAGCTGCTCACACTGATAACCATCACATGAATTGACAACGATTCTAGCCCATTCATCGAATGGGAGGATGCAATGGGTCCAACCAGGGTGTCATTTACAGCATCCATCTGCGGGTCACATTAGGTTCTCACTCTATATTTGTCAGTTTATCAACCCAAACAAACGTACTGACTGGAATTTTCACTGCAGTAAGTGCTTTTGTTGGGGTAGTGTTGCTGTAGCAACGTACGTCTTATGTCCGTTAAGAAATGGTAGGAACTTGACTCCCAGATTTGTATGGCCCTTGCATAGGTTATAGTTAAATGTTCAACGGAGTAAGGCTCCTTTTTGGTTGCTTTTGCATTACTGACATATTTGAAAAATGTCAATCAATCACTTCGTGATGACCTCAAATGGAAACGCCAATGTTATTTTTCTTTTCATAAGTGCTTCCTTTTGGGGTTCTCTCGGCTGCGAATTTTTCTGGAGACAGCTGCTCAAACTGATAACCATCACATGAATCGACAACGATTCTAGCCCATTCATCGAATGGGAGGAGGACTGCAATGTGTTCCAGAGCCTATTGTATGCATGGAAGGCGGGGTTGAGTTTCATTGGCCAATGTCTGTATTTAAAGTGGTTATCATTGCAGGCTGCATATCTTCTCCACTTTAGGTTCTTCGGCAAGGCAGGAATGATACAATAACAATTGGACGATCTCCAACAGAATGGAAGACACTCCCTCTAAGTCTGTTTCATTGACCCAACTTGAGTACTGCCTTGAGTTTGAGCAATAGTAAGTGCTACTTGTTGGGGCAGTCATACAGTCATGATCCAAATGAAAAGCGTACACGATGGTGTTATATGTCTGTTTGAGAGATCACTTTGCACAAACAAAGTCTGCAAGATTGCTCAAACAAAAGCACTCACTTGTGTTCAGAGAACAGTAAGTGCTTCTTGTTGGGGTAGTTCTGGCGACTTTTCATACGACGTTTGGACAAATTTGATGATCTTAAATCACGATCATCTGAAATAGAGGAGTTGGCGATTTCCCTGTTTTAAAAACATTTGTCTTTTAGGGTCCAACCAGGGTGTCATTTACAGAATCCATCTGGGGGTCACATTAGGTTCTCACTCTATATTTGTCAGTTTCACAACCCAAACAAACGTACTGACTAGAATTTTCACTGCAGTAAGTGCTTTTGTTGGGGTAGTGTTGCTGCAGCAACGTACGTCTTATGTCCGTTAGGAAATGGTAGGAACTTGACTCCCAGATTTGTATGGCCCTTGCATAGGTTATAGTTAAATGTTCAACGGAGTAAGGCTCCTTTTTGGTTGCTTTTGCATTACTGACATATTTGAAAAATGTCAATCAATCACTTCGTGATGACCTCAAATGGAAACGCCAATGTTATTTTTATTTTCATAAGTGCTTCCTTTTGGGGTTCTCTCGGCTGCGAGTTGTTCTGGAGACAGCTGCTCAAACTGATAACCATCACATGAATCGACAACGATTCTAGCCCATTCATCGAATGGGAGTAGGACTGCAATGTGTTCCAGAGCCTATTGTATGCATGGAAGGCGGGGTTGAGTTTCATTGGCCAATGTCTGTATTTAAAGTGGTTATCATTGCAGGCTGCATATCTTCTCCACTTTAGGTTCTTCGGCAAGGCAGGAATGATACAATAACAATTGGATGATCTCCAACAGAATGGAAGACACTCCCTCTAAGTCTGTTTCATTGACCCAACTTGAGTACTGCCTTGAGTTTGAGCAATAGTAAGTGCTACTTGTTGGGGCAGTCATACAGTCATGATCCAAATGAAAAGCGTACACGATGGTGTTATATGTCTGTTTGAGAGATCACTTTGTACAAACAAAGTCTGCAAGATTGCTCAAACAAAAGCACTCACTTGTGTTCAGAGAGCAGTAAGTGCTTCTTGTTGGGGTAGTTCTGGCGACTTTTCATACGACGTTTGGACAAATTTGATGATCTTAAATCACGATCATCTGAAATAAGAGGAGTTGGTGATTTCCCTGTTTTAAAAACATTTGTCTTTTAGGGTCCAACCAGGGTGTACTGTTACTGGCATATTTGAAAAATGTCAATCAATCACTTTGTGATGACCTCAAATGGAAACGCCAATGTTATTTTTATTTTCATAAGTGCTTCCTTTTGGGGTTCTCTCGGCTGCGAATTTTTCTGGAGACAGCTGCTCACACTGATAACCATCACATGAATTGACAACGATTCTAGCCCATTCATCGAATGGGAGGATGCAAATGGTCCAACCAGGGTGTCATTTACAGCATCCATCTGCGGGTCACATTAGGTTCTCACTCTATATTTGTCAGTTTCACAACCCAAACAAACGTACTGACTGGAATTTTCACTGCAGTAAGTGCTTTTGTTGGGGTAGTGTTGCTGTAGCAACGTACGTCTTATGTCCGTTAAGAAATGGTAGGAACTTGACTCCCAGATTTGTATGGCCCTTGCATAGGTTATAGTTAAATGTTCAACGGAGTAAGGCTCCTTTTTGGTTGCTTTTGCATTACTGACATATTTGAAAAATGTCAATCAATCACTTCGTGATGACCTCAAATGGAAACGCCAATGTTATTTTTCTTTTCATAAGTGCTTCCTTTTGGGGTTCTCTCGGCTGCGAGTTTTTCTGGAGACAGCTGCTCAAACTGATAACCATCACATGAATCGACAACGATTCTAGCCCATTCATCGAATGGGAGGAGGACTGCAATGTGTTCCAGAGCCTACTGTATGCATGGAAGGCGGGGTTGAGTTTCATTGGCCAATGTCTGTATTTAAAGTGGTTATCATTGCAGGCTGCATATCTTCTCCACTTTAGGATCTTCGGCAAGGCAGGAATGATACAATAACAATTGGACAATCTACAACAGAATGGAAGACACTCCCTCTAAGTCTGTTTCATTGACCCAACTTGAGTACTGCCTTGAGTTTGAGCAATAGTAAGTGCTACTTGTTGGGGCAGTCATACAGTCATGATCCAAATGAAAAGCGTACACGATGGTGTTATATGTCTGTTTGAGAGATCACTTTGTACAAACAAAGTCTGCAAGATTGCTCAAACAAAAGCACTCACTTGTGTTCAGAGAACAGTAAGTGCTTCTTGTTGGGGTAGTTCTGGCGACTTTTCATACGACGTTTGGACAAATTTGATGATCTTAAATCACGATCATCTGAAATAGAGGAGTTGGTGATTTCCCTGTTTTAAAAACATTTGTCTTTTTGGGTCCAACCAGGGTGTACTGTTACTGGCATATTTGAAAAATGTCAATCAATCACTTTGTGATGACCTCAAATGGAAACGCCAATGTTATTTTTATTTTCATAAGTGCTTCCTTTTGGGGTTCTCTCGGCTGCGAATTTTTCTGGAGACAGCTGCTCACACTGATAACCATCACATGAATTGACAACGATTCTAGCCCATTCATCGAATGGGAGGATGCAATGGGTCCAACCAGGGTGTCATTTACAGCATCCATCTGCAGGTCACATTAGGTTCTCACTCTATATTTGTCAGTTTCACAACCCAAACAAACGTACTGACTGGAATTTTCACTGCAGTAAGTGCTTTTGTTGGGGTAGTGTTTCTGTAGCAACGTACGTCTTATGTCCGTTAAGAAATGGTAGGAACTTGACTCCCAGATTTCTATGGCCCTTGCATAGGTTATAGTTTAATATTCAACGAAGTAAGGCTCCTTTTTGGTTGCTTTTGCATTACTGACATATTTGAAAAATGTCAATCAATCACTTCGTGATGACCTCAAATGGAAACGCCAATGTTATTTTTCTTTTCATAAGTGCTTCCTTTTGGGGTTCTCTCGGCTGCAAGTTTTTCTGGAGACAGCTGCTCAAACTGATAACCATCACATGAATCGACAACGATTCTAGCCCATTCATCGAATGGGAGGAGGACTGCAATGTGTTCCAGAGCCTATTGTATGCATGGAAGGCGGGGTTGAGTTTCATTGGCCAATGTCTGTATTTAAAGTGGTTATCATTGCAGGCTGCATATCTTCTCCACTTTAGGTTCTTCGGCAAGGCAGGAATGATACAATAACAATTGGACGATCTCCAACAGAATGGAAGACACTCCCTCTAAGTCTGTTTCATTGACCCAACTTGAGTACTGCCTTGAGTTTGAGCAATAGTAAGTGCTACTTGTTGGGGCAGTCATACAGTCATGATCCAAATGAAAAGCGTACACGATGGTGTTATATGTCTGTTTGAGAGATCACTTTGCACAAACAAAGTCTGCAAGATTGCTCAAACAAAAGCACTCACTTGTGTTCAGAGAACAGTAAGTGCTTCTTGTTGGGGTAGTTCTGGCGACTTTTCATACGACGTTTGGACAAATTTGATGATCTTAAATCACGATCATCTGAAATAGAGGAGTTGGCGATTTCCCTGTTTTAAAAACATTTGTCTTTTAGGGTCCAACCAGGGTGTCATTTACAGAATCCATCTGGGGGTCACATTAGGTTCTCACTCTATATTTGTCAGTTTCACAACCCAAACAAACGTACTGACTAGAATTTTCACTGCAGTAAGTGCTTTTGTTGGGGTAGTGTTGCTGCAGCAACGTACGTCTTATGTCCGTTAGGAAATGGTAGGAACTTGACTCCCAGATTTGTATGGCCCTTGCATAGGTTATAGTTAAATGTTCAACGGAGTAAGGCTCCTTTTTGGTTGCTTTTGCATTACTGACATATTTGAAAAATGTCAATCAATCACTTCGTGATAACCTCAAATGGAAACGCCAATGTTATTTTTCTTTTCATAAGTGCTTCCTTTTGGGGTTCTCTCGGCTGCGAATTTTTCTGGAGACAGCTGCTCACACTGATAACCATCACATGAATTGACAACGATTCTAGCCCATTCATCGAATGGGAGGACTGCAATGGGTCCAACCAGGGTGTCATTTACAGCATCCATCTGCGGTCACATTAGGTTCTCACTCTATATTTGTCAGTTTCACAACCCAAACAAACGTACTGACTGGAATTTTCACTGCAGTAAGTGCTTTTGTTGGGGTAGTGTTGCTGCAGCAACGTACGTCTTATGTCCGTTAGGAAATGGTAGGAACTTGACTCCCAGATTTGTATGGCCCTTGCATAGGTTATAGTTAAATGTTCAACGGAGTAAGTCTCCTTTTTGGTTGCTTTTGCATTACTGACATATTTGAAAAATGTCAATCAATCACTTCGTGATGACCTCAAATGGAAACGCCAATGTTATTTTTCTTTTCATAAGTGCTTCCTTTTGGGGTTCTCTCGGCTGCGAGTTTTTCTGGAGACAGCTGCTCAAACTGATAACCATCACATGAATCGACAACGATTCTAGCCCATTCATCGAATGGGAGTAGGACTGCAATGTGTTCCAGAGCCTATTGTATGCATGGAAGGCGGGGTTGAGTTTCATTGGCCAATGTCTGTATTTAAAGTGGTTATCACTGCAGGCTGCATATCTTCTCCACTTTAGGATCTTCGGCAAGGCAGGAATGATACAATAACAATTGGACAATCTACAACAGAATGGAAGACACTCCCTCTAAGTCTGTTTCATTGACCCAACTTGAGTACTGCCTTGAGTTTGAGCAATAGTAAGTGCTACTTGTTGGGGCAGTCATACAGTCATGATCCAAATGAAAAGCGTACACGATGGTGTTATATGTCTGTTTGAGAGATCACTTTTTACAAACAAAGTCTGCAAGATTGCTCAAACAAAAGCACTCACTTGTGTTCAGAGAACAGTAAGTGCTTCTTGTTGGGGTAGTTCTGGCGACTTTTCATACGACGTTTGGACAAATTTGATGATCTTAAATCACGATCATCTGAAATAGAGGAGTTGGCGATTTCCCTGTTTTAAAAACATTTGTCTTTTAGGGTCCAACCAGGGTGTCATTTACAGAATCCATCTGCGGGTCACATTAGGTTCTCACTCTATATTTGTCAGTTTCACAACCCAAACAAACGTACTGACTAGAATTTTCACTGCAGTAAGTGCTTTTGTTGGGGTAGTGTTGCTGCAGCAACGTACGTCTTATGTCCGTTAGGAAATGGTAGGAACTTGACTCCCAGATTTGTATGGCCCTTGCATAGGTTATAGTTAAATGTTCAACGGAGTAAGGCTCCTTTTTGGTTGCTTTTGCATTACTGACATATTTGAAAAATGTCAATCAATCACTTTGTGATGACCTCAAATGGAAACGCCAATGTTATTTTTATTTTCATAAGTGCTTCCTTTTGGGGTTCTCTCGGCTGCGAATTTTTCTGGAGACAGCTGCTCACACTGATAACCATCACATGAATTGACAACGATTCTAGCCCATTCATCGAATGGGAGGATGCAATGGGTCCAACCAGGGTGTCATTTACAGCATCCATCTGCGGGTCACATTAGGTTCTCACTCTATATTTGTCAGTTTATCAACCCAAACAAACGTACTGACTGGAATTTTCACTGCAGTAAGTGCTTTTGTTGGGGTAGTGTTGCTGTAGCAACGTACGTCTTATGTCCGTTAAGAAATGGTAGGAACTTGACTCCCAGATTTGTATGGCCCTTGCATAGGTTATAGTTAAATGTTCAACGGAGTAAGGCTCCTTTTTGGTTGCTTTTGCATTACTGACATATTTGAAAAATGTCAATCAATCACTTCGTGATGACCTCAAATGGAAACGCCAATGTTATTTTTCTTTTCATAAGTGCTTCCTTTTGGGGTTCTCTCGGCTGCGAGTTTTTCTGGAGACAGCTGCTCAAACTGATAACCATCACATGAATCGACAACGATTCTAGCCCATTCATCGAATGGGAGTAGGACTGCAATGTGTTCCAGAGCCTATTGTATGCATGGAAGGCGGGGTTGAGTTTCATTGGCCAATGTCTGTATTTAAAGTGGTTATCACTGCAGGCTGCATATCTTCTCCACTTTAGGATCTTCGGCAAGGCAGGAATGATACAATAACAATTGGACAATCTACAACAGAATGGAAGACACTCCCCCTAAGTCTGTTTCATTGACCCAACTTGAGTACTGCCTCGAGTTTGAGCAATAGTAAGTGCTACTTGTTGGGGCAGTCATACAGTCATGATCCAAAAGAAAAGCGTACACGATGGTGTTATATGTCTGTTTGAGAGATCACTTTTTACAAACAAAGTCTGCAAGATTGCTCAAACAAAAGCACTCACTTGTGTTCAGAGAACAGTAAGTGCTTCTTGTTGGGGTAGTTCTGGCGACTTTTCATACGACGTTTGGACAAATTTGATGATCTTAAATCACGATCATCTGAAATAGAGGAGTTGGCGATTTCCCTGTTTTAAAAACATTTGTCTTTTAGGGTCCAACCAGGGTGTCATTTACAGAATCCATCTGCGGGTCACATTAGGTTCTCACTCTATATTTGTCAGTTTCACAACCCAAACAAACGTACTGACTAGAATTTTCACTGCAGTAAGTGCTTTTGTTGGGGTAGTGTTGCTGCAGCAACGTACGTCTTATGTCCGTTAGGAAATGGTAGGAACTTGACTCCCAGATTTGTATGGCCCTTGCATAGGTTATAGTTAAATGTTCAACGGAGTAAGGCTCCTTTTTGGTTGCTTTTGCATTACTGACATATTTGAAAAATGTCAATCAATCACTTCGTGATAACCTCAAATGGAAACGCCAATGTTATTTTTCTTTTCATAAGTGCTTCCTTTTGGGGTTCTCTCGGCTGCGAATTTTTCTGGAGACAGCTGCTCACACTGATAACCATCACATGAATTGACAACGATTCTAGCCCATTCATCGAATGGGAGGACTGCAATGGGTCCAACCAGGGTGTCATTTACAGCATCCATCTGCGGTCACATTAGGTTCTCACTCTATATTTGTCAGTTTCACAACCCAAACAAACGTACTGACTGGAATTTTCACTGCAGTAAGTGCTTTTGTTGGGGTAGTGTTGCTGCAGCAACGTACGTCTTATGTCCGTTAGGAAATGGTAGGAACTTGACTCCCAGATTTGTATGGCCCTTGCATAGGTTATAGTTAAATGTTCAACGGAGTAAGTCTCCTTTTTGGTTGCTTTTGCATTACTGACATATTTGAAAAATGTCAATCAATCACTTCGTGATGACCTCAAATGGAAACGCCAATGTTATTTTTCTTTTCATAAGTGCTTCCTTTTGGGGTTCTCTCGGCTGCGAGTTTTTCTGGAGACAGCTGCTCAAACTGATAACCATCACATGAATCGACAACGATTCTAGCCCATTCATCGAATGGGAGTAGGACTGCAATGTGTTCCAGAGCCTATTGTATGCATGGAAGGCGGGGTTGAGTTTCATTGGCCAATGTCTGTATTTAAAGTGGTTATCACTGCAGGCTGCATATCTTCTCCACTTTAGGATCTTCGGCAAGGCAGGAATGATACAATAACAATTGGACAATCTACAACAGAATGGAAGACACTCCCTCTAAGTCTGTTTCATTGACCCAACTTGAGTACTGCCTTGAGTTTGAGCAATAATAAGTGCTACTTGTTGGGGCAGTCATACAGTCATGATCCAAATGAAAAGCGTACACGATGGTGTTATATGTCTGTTTGAGAGATCACTTTTTACAAACAAAGTCTGCAAGATTGCTCAAACAAAAGCACTCACTTGTGTTCAGAGAACAGTAAGTGCTTCTTGTTGGGGTAGTTCTGGCGACTTTTCATACGACGTTTGGACAAATTTGATGATCTTAAATCACGATCATCTGAAATAGAGGAGTTGGCGATTTCCCTGTTTTAAAAACATTTGTCTTTTAGGGTCCAACCAGGGTGTACTGTTACTGGCATATTTGAAAAATGTCAATCAATCACTTTGTGATGACCTCAAATGGAAACGCCAATGTTATTTTTATTTTCATAAGTGCTTCCTTTTGAGGTTCTCTCGGCTGCGAATTTTTCTGGAGACAGCTGCTCACACTGATAACCATCACATGAATTGACAACGATTCTAGCCCATTCATCGAATGGGAGGATGCAATGGGTCCAACCAGGGTGTCATTTACAGCATCCATCTGCGGGTCACATTAGGTTCTCACTCTATATTTGTCAGTTTATCAACCCAAACAAACGTACTGACTGGAATTTTCACTGCAGTAAGTGCTTTTGTTGGGGTAGTGTTGCTGTAGCAACGTACGTCTTATGTCCGTTAAGAAATGGTAGGAACTTGACTCCCAGATTTGTATGGCCCTTGCATAGGTTATAGTTAAATGTTCAACGGAGTAAGGCTCCTTTTTGGTTGCTTTTGCATTACTGACATATTTGAAAAATGTCAATCAATCACTTCGTGATGACCTCAAATGGAAACGCCAATGTTATTTTTCTTTTCATAAGTGCTTCCTTTTGGGGTTCTCTCGGCTGCGAATTTTTCTGGAGACAGCTGCTCACACTGATAACCATCACATGAATTGACAACGATTCTAGCCCATTCATCGAATGGGAGGATGCAATGGGTCCAACCAGGGTGTCATTTACAGCATCCATCTGCAGGTCACATTAGGTTCTCACTCTATATTTGTCAGTTTCACAACCCAAACAAACGTACTGACTGGAATTTTCACTGCAGTAAGTGCTTTTGTTGGGGTAGTGTTTCTGTAGCAATGTACGTCTTATGTCCGTTAAGAAATGGTAGGAACTTGACTCCCAGATTTCTATGGCCCTTGCATAGGTTATAGTTTAATATTCAACGAAGTAAGGCTCCTTTTTGGTTGCTTTTGCATTACTGACATATTTGAAAAATGTCAATCAATCACTTCGTGATGACCTCAAATGGAAACGCCAATGTTATTTTTCTTTTCATAAGTGCTTCCTTTTGGGGTTCTCTCGGCTGCAAGTTTTTCTGGAGACAGCTGCTCAAACTGATAACCATCACATGAATCGACAACGATTCTAGCCCATTCATCGAATGGGAGGAGGACTGCAATGTGTTCCAGAGCCTATTGTATGCATGGAAGGCGGGGTTGAGTTTCATTGGCCAATGTCTGTATTTAAAGTGGTTATCATTGCAGGCTGCATATCTTCTCCACTTTAGGTTCTTCGGCAAGGCAGGAATGATACAATAACAATTGGACGATCTCCAACAGAATGGAAGACACTCCCTCTAAGTCTGTTTCATTGACCCAACTTGAGTACTGCCTTGAGTTTGAGCAATAGTAAGTGCTACTTGTTGGGGCAGTCATACAGTCATGATCCAAATGAAAAGCGTACACGATGGTGTTATATGTCTGTTTGAGAGATCACTTTGCACAAACAAAGTCTGCAAGATTGCTCAAACAAAAGCACTCACTTGTGTTCAGAGAACAGTAAGTGCTTCTTGTTGGGGTAGTTCTGGCGACTTTTCATACGACGTTTGGACAAATTTGATGATCTTAAATCACGATCATCTGAAATAGAGGAGTTGGCGATTTCCCTGTTTTAAAAACATTTGTCTTTTAGGGTCCAACCAGGGTGTACTGTTACTGGCATATTTGAAAAATGTCAATCAATCACTTTGTGATGACCTCAAATGGAAACGCCAATGTTATTTTTATTTTCATAAGTGCTTCCTTTTGAGGTTCTCTCGGCTGCGAATTTTTCTGGAGACAGCTGCTCACACTGATAACCATCACATGAATTGACAACGATTCTAGCCCATTCATCGAATGGGAGGATGCAATGGGTCCAACCAGGGTGTCATTTACAGCATCCATCTGCGGGTCACATTAGGTTCTCACTCTATATTTGTCAGTTTATCAACCCAAACAAACGTACTGACTGGAATTTTCACTGCAGTAAGTGCTTTTGTTGGGGTAGTGTTGCTGTAGCAACGTACGTCTTATGTCCGTTAAGAAATGGTAGGAACTTGACTCCCAGATTTGTATGGCCCTTGCATAGGTTATAGTTAAATGTTCAACGGAGTAAGGCTCCTTTTTGGTTGCTTTTGCATTACTGACATATTTGAAAAATGTCAATCAATCACTTCGTGATGACCTCAAATGGAAACGCCAATGTTATTTTTCTTTTCATAAGTGCTTCCTTTTGGGGTTCTCTCGGCTGCGAATTTTTCTGGAGACAGCTGCTCACACTGATAACCATCACATGAATTGACAACGATTCTAGCCCATTCATCGAATGGGAGGATGCAATGGGTCCAACCAGGGTGTCATTTACAGCATCCATCTGCAGGTCACATTAGGTTCTCACTCTATATTTGTCAGTTTCACAACCCAAACAAACGTACTGACTGGAATTTTCACTGCAGTAAGTGCTTTTGTTGGGGTAGTGTTTCTGTAGCAACGTACGTCTTATGTCCGTTAAGAAATGGTAGGAACTTGACTCCCAGATTTCTATGGCCCTTGCATAGGTTATAGTTTAATATTCAACGAAGTAAGGCTCCTTTTTGGTTGCTTTTGCATTACTGACATATTTGAAAAATGTCAATCAATCACTTCGTGATGACCTCAAATGGAAACGCCAATGTTATTTTTCTTTTCATAAGTGCTTCCTTTTGGGGTTCTCTCGGCTGCAAGTTTTTCTGGAGACAGCTGCTCAAACTGATAACCATCACATGAATCGACAACGATTCTAGCCCATTCATCGAATGGGAGGAGGACTGCAATGTGTTCCAGAGCCTATTGTATGCATGGAAGGCGGGGTTGAGTTTCATTGGCCAATGTCTGTATTTAAAGTGGTTATCATTGCAGGCTGCATATCTTCTCCACTTTAGGTTCTTCGGCAAGGCAGGAATGATACAATAACAATTGGACGATCTCCAACAGAATGGAAGACACTCCCTCTAAGTCTGTTTCATTGACCCAACTTGAGTACTGCCTTGAGTTTGAGCAATAGTAAGTGCTACTTGTTGGGGCAGTCATACAGTCATGATCCAAATGAAAAGCGTACACGATGGTGTTATATGTCTGTTTGAGAGATCACTTTGCACAAACAAAGTCTGCAAGATTGCTCAAACAAAAGCACTCACTTGTGTTCAGAGAACAGTAAGTGCTTCTTGTTGGGGTAGTTCTGGCGACTTTTCATACGACGTTTGGACAAATTTGATGATCTTAAATCACGATCATCTGAAATAGAGGAGTTGGCGATTTCCCTGTTTTAAAAACATTTGTCTTTTAGGGTCCAACCAGGGTGTCATTTACAGAATCCATCTGGGGGTCACATTAGGTTCTCACTCTATATTTGTCAGTTTCACAACCCAAACAAACGTACTGACTAGAATTTTCACTGCAGTAAGTGCTTTTGTTGGGGTAGTGTTGCTGCAGCAACGTACGTCTTATGTCCGTTAGGAAATGGTAGGAACTTGACTCCCAGATTTGTATGGCCCTTGCATAGGTTATAGTTAAATGTTCAACGGAGTAAGGCTCCTTTTTGGTTGCTTTTGCATTACTGACATATTTGAAAAATGTCAATCAATCACTTCGTGATAACCTCAAATGGAAACGCCAATGTTATTTTTCTTTTCATAAGTGCTTCCTTTTGGGGTTCTCTCGGCTGCGAATTTTTCTGGAGACAGCTGCTCACACTGATAACCATCACATGAATTGACAACGATTCTAGCCCATTCATCGAATGGGAGGACTGCAATGGGTCCAACCAGGGTGTCATTTACAGCATCCATCTGCGGTCACATTAGGTTCTCACTCTATATTTGTCAGTTTCACAACCCAAACAAACGTACTGACTGGAATTTTCACTACAGTAAGTGCTTTTGTTGGGGTAGTGTTGCTGCAGCAACGTACGTCTTATGTCCGTTAGGAAATGGTAGGAACTTGACTCCCAGATTTGTATGGCCCTTGCATAGGTTATAGTTAAATGTTCAACGGAGTAAGTCTCCTTTTTGGTTGCTTTTGCATTACTGACATATTTGAAAAATGTCAATCAATCACTTCGTGATGACCTCAAATGGAAACGCCAATGTTATTTTTCTTTTCATAAGTGCTTCCTTTTGGGGTTCTCTCGGCTGCGAGTTTTTCTGGAGACAGCTGCTCAAACTGATAACCATCACATGAATCGACAACGATTCTAGCCCATTCATCGAATGGGAGTAGGACTGCAATGTGTTCCAGAGCCTATTGTATGCATGGAAGGCGGGGTTGAGTTTCATTGGCCAATGTCTGTATTTAAAGTGGTTATCACTGCAGGCTGCATATCTTCTCCACTTTAGGATCTTCGGCAAGGCAGGAATGATACAATAACAATTGGACAATCTACAACAGAATGGAAGACACTCCCTCTAAGTCTGTTTCATTGACCCAACTTGAGTACTGCCTTGAGTTTGAGCAATAGTAAGTGCTACTTGTTGGGGCAGTCATACAGTCATGATCCAAATGAAAAGCGTACACGATGGTGTTATATGTCTGTTTGAGAGATCACTTTTTACAAACAAAGTCTGCAAGATTGCTCAAACAAAAGCACTCACTTGTGTTCAGAGAACAGTAAGTGCTTCTTGTTGGGGTAGTTCTGGCGACTTTTCATACGACGTTTGGACAAATTTGATGATCTTAAATCACGATCATCTGAAATAGAGGAGTTGGCGATTTCCCTGTTTTAAAAACATTTGTCTTTTAGGGTCCAACCAGGGTGTACTGTTACTGGCATATTTGAAAAATGTCAATCAATCACTTTGTGATGACCTCAAATGGAAACGCCAATGTTATTTTTATTTTCATAAGTGCTTCCTTTTGAGGTTCTCTCGGCTGCGAATTTTTCTGGAGACAGCTGCTCACACTGATAACCATCACATGAATTGACAACGATTCTAGCCCATTCATCGAATGGGAGGATGCAATGGGTCCAACCAGGGTGTCATTTACAGCATCCATCTGCGGGTCACATTAGGTTCTCACTCTATATTTGTCAGTTTATCAACCCAAACAAACGTACTGACTGGAATTTTCACTGCAGTAAGTGCTTTTGTTGGGGTAGTGTTGCTGTAGCAACGTACGTCTTATGTCCGTTAAGAAATGGTAGGAACTTGACTCCCAGATTTGTATGGCCCTTGCATAGGTTATAGTTAAATGTTCAACGGAGTAAGGCTCCTTTTTGGTTGCTTTTGCATTACTGACATATTTGAAAAATGTCAATCAATCACTTCGTGATGACCTCAAATGGAAACGCCAATGTTATTTTTCTTTTCATAAGTGCTTCCTTTTGGGGTTCTCTCGGCTGCGAGTTTTTCTGGAGACAGCTGCTCAAACTGATAACCATCACATGAATCGACAACGATTCTAGCCCATTCATCGAATGGGAGTAGGACTGCAATGTGTTCCAGAGCCTACTGTATGCATGGAAGGCGGAGTTGAGTTTCATTGGCCAATGTCTGTATTTAAAGTGGTTATCATTGCAGGCTGCATATCTTCTCCACTTTAGGATCTTCGGCAAGGCAGGAATGATACAATAACAATTGGACAATCTACAACAGAATGGAAGACACTCCTCCCTCTAAGTCTGTTTCATTGACCCAACTTGAGTACTGCCTTGAGTTTGAGCAATAGTAAGTGCTACTTGTTGGGGCAGTCATACAGTCATGATTCAAATGAAAAGCGTACACGATGGTGTTATATGTCTGTTTGAGAGATCACTTTTTACAAACAAAGTCTGCAAGATTGCTCAAACAAAAGCACTCACTTGTGTTCAGAGAACAGTAAGTGCTTCTTGTTGGGGTAGTTCTGGCGACTTTTCATACGACGTTTGGACAAATTTGATGATCTTAAATCACGATCATCTGAAATAGAGGAGTTGGCGATTTCCCTGTTTTAAAAACATTTGTCTTTTAGGGTCCAACCAGGGTGTCATTTACAGAATCCATCTGCGGGTCACATTAGGTTCTCACTCTATATTTGTCAGTTTCACAACCCAAACAAACGTACTGACTAGAATTTTCACTGCAGTAAGTGCTTTTGTTGGGGTAGTGTTGCTGCAGCAACGTACGTCTTATGTCCGTTAGGAAATGGTAGGAACTTGACTCCCAGATTTGTATGGCCCTTGCATAGGTTATAGTTAAATGTTCAACGGAGTAAGGCTCCTTTTTGGTTGCTTTTGCATTACTGACAAATTTGAAAAATGTCAATCAATCACTTCGTGATAACCTCAAATGGAAACGCCAATGTTATTTTTCTTTTCATAAGTGCTTCCTTTTGGGGTTCTCTCGGCTGCGAATTTTTCTGGAGACAGCTGCTCACACTGATAACCATCACATGAATTGACAACGATTCTAGCCCATTCATCGAATGGGAGGACTGCAATGGGTCCAACCAGGGTGTCATTTACAGCATCCATCTGCGGTCACATTAGGTTCTCACTCTATATTTGTCAGTTTCACAACCCAAACAAACGTACTGACTGGAATTTTCACTGCAGTAAGTGCTTTTTTTGGGGTAGTGTTGCTGCAGCAACGTACGTCTTATGTCCGTTAGGAAATGGTAGGAACTTGACTCCCAGATTTGTATGGCCCTTGCATAGGTTATAGTTAAATGTTCAACGGAGTAAGGCTCCTTTTTGGTTGCTTTTGCATTACTGACAAATTTGAAAAATGTCAATCAATCACTTCGTGATAACCTCAAATGGAAACGCCAATGTTATTTTTCTTTTCATAAGTGCTTCCTTTTGGGGTTCTCTCGGCTGCGAATTTTTCTGGAGACAGCTGCTCACACTGATAACCATCACATGAATTGACAACGATTCTAGCCCATTCATCGAATGGGAGGACTGCAATGGGTCCAACCAGGGTGTCATTTACAGCATCCATCTGCGGTCACATTAGGTTCTCACTCTATATTTGTCAGTTTCACAACCCAAACAAACGTACTGACTGGAATTTTCACTGCAGTAAGTGCTTTTGTTGGGGTAGTGTTGCTGCAGCAACGTACGTCTTATGTCCGTTAGGAAATGGTAGGAACTTGACTCCCAGATTTGTATGGCCCTTGCATAGGTTATAGTTAAATGTTCAACGGAGTAAGTCTCCTTTTTGGTTGCTTTTGCATTACTGACATATTTGAAAAATGTCAATCAATCACTTCGTGATGACCTCAAATGGAAACGCCAATGTTATTTTTCTTTTCATAAGTGCTTCCTTTTGGGGTTCTCTCGGCTGCGAGTTTTTCTGGAGACAGCTGCTCAAACTGATAACCATCACATGAATCGACAACGATTCTAGCCCATTCATCGAATGGGAGTAGGACTGCAATGTGTTCCAGAGCCTATTGTATGCATGGAAGGCGGGGTTGAGTTTCATTGGCCAATGTCTGTATTTAAAGTGGTTATCACTGCAGGCTGCATATCTTCTCCACTTTAGGATCTTCGGCAAGGCAGGAATGATACAATAACAATTGGACAATCTACAACAGAATGGAAGACACTCCCTCTAAGTCTGTTTCATTGACCCAACTTGAGTACTGCCTTGAGTTTGAGCAATAATAAGTGCTACTTGTTGGGGCAGTCATACAGTCATGATCCAAATGAAAAGCGTACACGATGGTGTTATATGTCTGTTTGAGAGATCACTTTTTACAAACAAAGTCTGCAAGATTGCTCAAACAAAAGCACTCACTTGTGTTCAGAGAACAGTAAGTGCTTCTTGTTGGGGTAGTTCTGGCGACTTTTCATACGACGTTTGGACAAATTTGATGATCTTAAATCACGATCATCTGAAATAGAGGAGTTGGCGATTTCCCTGTTTTAAAAACATTTGTCTTTTAGGGTCCAACCAGGGTGTCATTTACAGAATCCATCTGGGGGTCACATTAGGTTCTCACTCTATATTTGTCAGTTTCACAACCCAAACAAACGTACTGACTAGAATTTTCACTGCAGTAAGTGCTTTTGTTGGGGTAGTGTTGCTGCAGCAACGTACGTCTTATGTCCGTTAGGAAATGGTAGGAACTTGACTCCCAGATTTGTATGGCCCTTGCATAGGTTATAGTTAAATGTTCAACGGAGTAAGGCTCCTTTTTGGTTGCTTTTGCATTACTGACATATTTGAAAAATGTCAATCAATCACTTCGTGATGACCTCAAATGGAAACGCCAATGTTATTTTTATTTTCATAAGTGCTTCCTTTTGGGGTTCTCTCGGCTGCGAGTTGTTCTGGAGACAGCTGCTCAAACTGATAACCATCACATGAATCGACAACGATTCTAGCCCATTCATCGAATGGGAGTAGGACTGCAATGTGTTCCAGAGCCTATTGTATGCATGGAAGGCGGGGTTGAGTTTCATTGGCCAATGTCTGTATTTAAAGTGGTTATCATTGCAGGCTGCATATCTTCTCCACTTTAGGTTCTTCGGCAAGGCAGGAATGATACAATAACAATTGGATGATCTCCAACAGAATGGAAGACACTCCCTCTAAGTCTGTTTCATTGACCCAACTTGAGTACTGCCTTGAGTTTGAGCAATAGTAAGTGCTACTTGTTGGGGCAGTCATACAGTCATGATCCAAATGAAAAGCGTACACGATGGTGTTATATGTCTGTTTGAGAGATCACTTTGTACAAACAAAGTCTGCAAGATTGCTCAAACAAAAGCACTCACTTGTGTTCAGAGAGCAGTAAGTGCTTCTTGTTGGGGTAGTTCTGGCGACTTTTCATACGACGTTTGGACAAATTTGATGATCTTAAATCACGATCATCTGAAATAAGAGGAGTTGGTGATTTCCCTGTTTTAAAAACATTTGTCTTTTAGGGTCCAACCAGGGTGTACTGTTACTGGCATATTTGAAAAATGTCAATCAATCACTTTGTGATGACCTCAAATGGAAACGCCAATGTTATTTTTATTTTCATAAGTGCTTCCTTTTGGGGTTCTCTCGGCTGCGAATTTTTCTGGAGACAGCTGCTCACACTGATAACCATCACATGAATTGACAACGATTCTAGCCCATTCATCGAATGGGAGGATGCAAATGGTCCAACCAGGGTGTCATTTACAGCATCCATCTGCGGGTCACATTAGGTTCTCACTCTATATTTGTCAGTTTCACAACCCAAACAAACGTACTGACTGGAATTTTCACTGCAGTAAGTGCTTTTGTTGGGGTAGTGTTGCTGTAGCAACGTACGTCTTATGTCCGTTAAGAAATGGTAGGAACTTGACTCCCAGATTTGTATGGCCCTTGCATAGGTTATAGTTAAATGTTCAACGGAGTAAGGCTCCTTTTTGGTTGCTTTTGCATTACTGACATATTTGAAAAATGTCAATCAATCACTTCGTGATGACCTCAAATGGAAACGCCAATGTTATTTTTCTTTTCATAAGTGCTTCCTTTTGGGGTTCTCTCGGCTGCGAGTTTTTCTGGAGACAGCTGCTCAAACTGATAACCATCACATGAATCGACAACGATTCTAGCCCATTCATCGAATGGGAGGAGGACTGCAATGTGTTCCAGAGCCTACTGTATGCATGGAAGGCGGGGTTGAGTTTCATTGGCCAATGTCTGTATTTAAAGTGGTTATCATTGCAGGCTGCATATCTTCTCCACTTTAGGATCTTCGGCAAGGCAGGAATGATACAATAACAATTGGACAATCTACAACAGAATGGAAGACACTCCCTCTAAGTCTGTTTCATTGACCCAACTTGAGTACTGCCTTGAGTTTGAGCAATAGTAAGTGCTACTTGTTGGGGCAGTCATACAGTCATGATCCAAATGAAAAGCGTACACGATGGTGTTATATGTCTGTTTGAGAGATCACTTTGTACAAACAAAGTCTGCAAGATTGCTCAAACAAAAGCACTCACTTGTGTTCAGAGAACAGTAAGTGCTTCTTGTTGGGGTAGTTCTGGCGACTTTTCATACGACGTTTGGACAAATTTGATGATCTTAAATCACGATCATCTGAAATAGAGGAGTTGGTGATTTCCCTGTTTTAAAAACATTTGTCTTTTTGGGTCCAACCAGGGTGTACTGTTACTGGCATATTTGAAAAATGTCAATCAATCACTTTGTGATGACCTCAAATGGAAACGCCAATGTTATTTTTATTTTCATAAGTGCTTCCTTTTGGGGTTCTCTCGGCTGCGAATTTTTCTGGAGACAGCTGCTCACACTGATAACCATCACATGAATTGACAACGATTCTAGCCCATTCATCGAATGGGAGGATGCAATGGGTCCAACCAGGGTGTCATTTACAGCATCCATCTGCAGGTCACATTAGGTTCTCACTCTATATTTGTCAGTTTCACAACCCAAACAAACGTACTGACTGGAATTTTCACTGCAGTAAGTGCTTTTGTTGGGGTAGTGTTTCTGTAGCAACGTACGTCTTATGTCCGTTAAGAAATGGTAGGAACTTGACTCCCAGATTTCTATGGCCCTTGCATAGGTTATAGTTTAATATTCAACGAAGTAAGGCTCCTTTTTGGTTGCTTTTGCATTACTGACATATTTGAAAAATGTCAATCAATCACTTCGTGATGACCTCAAATGGAAACGCCAATGTTATTTTTCTTTTCATAAGTGCTTCCTTTTGGGGTTCTCTCGGCTGCAAGTTTTTCTGGAGACAGCTGCTCAAACTGATAACCATCACATGAATCGACAACGATTCTAGCCCATTCATCGAATGGGAGGAGGACTGCAATGTGTTCCAGAGCCTATTGTATGCATGGAAGGCGGGGTTGAGTTTCATTGGCCAATGTCTGTATTTAAAGTGGTTATCATTGCAGGCTGCATATCTTCTCCACTTTAGGTTCTTCGGCAAGGCAGGAATGATACAATAACAATTGGACGATCTCCAACAGAATGGAAGACACTCCCTCTAAGTCTGTTTCATTGACCCAACTTGAGTACTGCCTTGAGTTTGAGCAATAGTAAGTGCTACTTGTTGGGGCAGTCATACAGTCATGATCCAAATGAAAAGCGTACACGATGGTGTTATATGTCTGTTTGAGAGATCACTTTGCACAAACAAAGTCTGCAAGATTGCTCAAACAAAAGCACTCACTTGTGTTCAGAGAACAGTAAGTGCTTCTTGTTGGGGTAGTTCTGGCGACTTTTCATACGACGTTTGGACAAATTTGATGATCTTAAATCACGATCATCTGAAATAGAGGAGTTGGCGATTTCCCTGTTTTAAAAACATTTGTCTTTTAGGGTCCAACCAGGGTGTCATTTACAGAATCCATCTGGGGGTCACATTAGGTTCTCACTCTATATTTGTCAGTTTCACAACCCAAACAAACGTACTGACTAGAATTTTCACTGCAGTAAGTGCTTTTGTTGGGGTAGTGTTGCTGCAGCAACGTACGTCTTATGTCCGTTAGGAAATGGTAGGAACTTGACTCCCAGATTTGTATGGCCCTTGCATAGGTTATAGTTAAATGTTCAACGGAGTAAGGCTCCTTTTTGGTTGCTTTTGCATTACTGACATATTTGAAAAATGTCAATCAATCACTTCGTGATAACCTCAAATGGAAACGCCAATGTTATTTTTCTTTTCATAAGTGCTTCCTTTTGGGGTTCTCTCGGCTGCGAATTTTTCTGGAGACAGCTGCTCACACTGATAACCATCACATGAATTGACAACGATTCTAGCCCATTCATCGAATGGGAGGACTGCAATGGGTCCAACCAGGGTGTCATTTACAGCATCCATCTGCGGTCACATTAGGTTCTCACTCTATATTTGTCAGTTTCACAACCCAAACAAACGTACTGACTGGAATTTTCACTGCAGTAAGTGCTTTTGTTGGGGTAGTGTTGCTGCAGCAACGTACGTCTTATGTCCGTTAGGAAATGGTAGGAACTTGACTCCCAGATTTGTATGGCCCTTGCATAGGTTATAGTTAAATGTTCAACGGAGTAAGTCTCCTTTTTGGTTGCTTTTGCATTACTGACATATTTGAAAAATGTCAATCAATCACTTCGTGATGACCTCAAATGGAAACGCCAATGTTATTTTTCTTTTCATAAGTGCTTCCTTTTGGGGTTCTCTCGGCTGCGAGTTTTTCTGGAGACAGCTGCTCAAACTGATAACCATCACATGAATCGACAACGATTCTAGCCCATTCATCGAATGGGAGTAGGACTGCAATGTGTTCCAGAGCCTATTGTATGCATGGAAGGCGGGGTTGAGTTTCATTGGCCAATGTCTGTATTTAAAGTGGTTATCACTGCAGGCTGCATATCTTCTCCACTTTAGGATCTTCGGCAAGGCAGGAATGATACAATAACAATTGGACAATCTACAACAGAATGGAAGACACTCCCTCTAAGTCTGTTTCATTGACCCAACTTGAGTACTGCCTTGAGTTTGAGCAATAGTAAGTGCTACTTGTTGGGGCAGTCATACAGTCATGATCCAAATGAAAAGCGTACACGATGGTGTTATATGTCTGTTTGAGAGATCACTTTTTACAAACAAAGTCTGCAAGATTGCTCAAACAAAAGCACTCACTTGTGTTCAGAGAACAGTAAGTGCTTCTTGTTGGGGTAGTTCTGGCGACTTTTCATACGACGTTTGGACAAATTTGATGATCTTAAATCACGATCATCTGAAATAGAGGAGTTGGCGATTTCCCTGTTTTAAAAACATTTGTCTTTTAGGGTCCAACCAGGGTGTCATTTACAGAATCCATCTGCGGGTCACATTAGGTTCTCACTCTATATTTGTCAGTTTCACAACCCAAACAAACGTACTGACTAGAATTTTCACTGCAGTAAGTGCTTTTGTTGGGGTAGTGTTGCTGCAGCAACGTACGTCTTATGTCCGTTAGGAAATGGTAGGAACTTGACTCCCAGATTTGTATGGCCCTTGCATAGGTTATAGTTAAATGTTCAACGGAGTAAGGCTCCTTTTTGGTTGCTTTTGCATTACTGACATATTTGAAAAATGTCAATCAATCACTTTGTGATGACCTCAAATGGAAACGCCAATGTTATTTTTATTTTCATAAGTGCTTCCTTTTGGGGTTCTCTCGGCTGCGAATTTTTCTGGAGACAGCTGCTCACACTGATAACCATCACATGAATTGACAACGATTCTAGCCCATTCATCGAATGGGAGGATGCAATGGGTCCAACCAGGGTGTCATTTACAGCATCCATCTGCGGGTCACATTAGGTTCTCACTCTATATTTGTCAGTTTATCAACCCAAATAAACGTACTGACTGGAATTTTCACTGCAGTAAGTGCTTTTGTTGGGGTAGTGTTGCTGTAGCAACGTACGTCTTATGTCCGTTAAGAAATGGTAGGAACTTGACTCCCAGATTTGTATGGCCCTTGCATAGGTTATAGTTAAATGTTCAACGGAGTAAGGCTCCTTTTTGGTTGCTTTTGCATTACTGACATATTTGAAAAATGTCAATCAATCACTTCGTGATGACCTCAAATGGAAACGCCAATGTTATTTTTCTTTTCATAAGTGCTTCCTTTTGGGGTTCTCTCGGCTGCGAGTTTTTCTGGAGACAGCTGCTCAAACTGATAACCATCACATGAATCGACAACGATTCTAGCCCATTCATCGAATGGGAGTAGGACTGCAATGTGTTCCAGAGCCTATTGTATGCATGGAAGGCGGGGTTGAGTTTCATTGGCCAATGTCTGTATTTAAAGTGGTTATCACTGCAGGCTGCATATCTTCTCCACTTTAGGATCTTCGGCAAGGCAGGAATGATACAATAACAATTGGACAATCTACAACAGAATGGAAGACACTCCCCCTAAGTCTGTTTCATTGACCCAACTTGAGTACTGCCTCGAGTTTGAGCAATAGTAAGTGCTACTTGTTGGGGCAGTCATACAGTCATGATCCAAAAGAAAAGCGTACACGATGGTGTTATATGTCTGTTTGAGAGATCACTTTTTACAAACAAAGTCTGCAAGATTGCTCAAACAAAAGCACTCACTTGTGTTCAGAGAACAGTAAGTGCTTCTTGTTGGGGTAGTTCTGGCGACTTTTCATACGACGTTTGGACAAATTTGATGATCTTAAATCACGATCATCTGAAATAGAGGAGTTGGCGATTTCCCTGTTTTAAAAACATTTGTCTTTTAGGGTCCAACCAGGGTGTCATTTACAGAATCCATCTGCGGGTCACATTAGGTTCTCACTCTATATTTGTCAGTTTCACAACCCAAACAAACGTACTGACTAGAATTTTCACTGCAGTAAGTGCTTTTGTTGGGGTAGTGTTGCTGCAGCAACGTACGTCTTATGTCCGTTAGGAAATGGTAGGAACTTGACTCCCAGATTTGTATGGCCCTTGCATAGGTTATAGTTAAATGTTCAACGGAGTAAGGCTCCTTTTTGGTTGCTTTTGCATTACTGACATATTTGAAAAATGTCAATCAATCACTTCGTGATAACCTCAAATGGAAACGCCAATGTTATTTTTCTTTTCATAAGTGCTTCCTTTTGGGGTTCTCTCGGCTGCGAATTTTTCTGGAGACAGCTGCTCACACTGATAACCATCACATGAATTGACAACGATTCTAGCCCATTCATCGAATGGGAGGACTGCAATGGGTCCAACCAGGGTGTCATTTACAGCATCCATCTGCGGTCACATTAGGTTCTCACTCTATATTTGTCAGTTTCACAACCCAAACAAACGTACTGACTGGAATTTTCACTGCAGTAAGTGCTTTTGTTGGGGTAGTGTTGCTGCAGCAACGTACGTCTTATGTCCGTTAGGAAATGGTAGGAACTTGACTCCCAGATTTGTATGGCCCTTGCATAGGTTATAGTTAAATGTTCAACGGAGTAAGTCTCCTTTTTGGTTGCTTTTGCATTACTGACATATTTGAAAAATGTCAATCAATCACTTCGTGATGACCTCAAATGGAAACGCCAATGTTATTTTTCTTTTCATAAGTGCTTCCTTTTGGGGTTCTCTCGGCTGCGAGTTTTTCTGGAGACAGCTGCTCAAACTGATAACCATCACATGAATCGACAACGATTCTAGCCCATTCATCGAATGGGAGTAGGACTGCAATGTGTTCCAGAGCCTATTGTATGCATGGAAGGCGGGGTTGAGTTTCATTGGCCAATGTCTGTATTTAAAGTGGTTATCACTGCAGGCTGCATATCTTCTCCACTTTAGGATCTTCGGCAAGGCAGGAATGATACAATAACAATTGGACAATCTACAACAGAATGGAAGACACTCCCTCTAAGTCTGTTTCATTGACCCAACTTGAGTACTGCCTTGAGTTTGAGCAATAATAAGTGCTACTTGTTGGGGCAGTCATACAGTCATGATCCAAATGAAAAGCGTACACGATGGTGTTATATGTCTGTTTGAGAGATCACTTTTTACAAACAAAGTCTGCAAGATTGCTCAAACAAAAGCACTCACTTGTGTTCAGAGAACAGTAAGTGCTTCTTGTTGGGGTAGTTCTGGCGACTTTTCATACGACGTTTGGACAAATTTGATGATCTTAAATCACGATCATCTGAAATAGAGGAGTTGGCGATTTCCCTGTTTTAAAAACATTTGTCTTTTAGGGTCCAACCAGGGTGTACTGTTACTGGCATATTTGAAAAATGTCAATCAATCACTTTGTGATGACCTCAAATGGAAACGCCAATGTTATTTTTATTTTCATAAGTGCTTCCTTTTGAGGTTCTCTCGGCTGCGAATTTTTCTGGAGACAGCTGCTCACACTGATAACCATCACATGAATTGACAACGATTCTAGCCCATTCATCGAATGGGAGGATGCAATGGGTCCAACCAGGGTGTCATTTACAGCATCCATCTGCGGGTCACATTAGGTTCTCACTCTATATTTGTCAGTTTATCAACCCAAACAAACGTACTGACTGGAATTTTCACTGCAGTAAGTGCTTTTGTTGGGGTAGTGTTGCTGTAGCAACGTACGTCTTATGTCCGTTAAGAAATGGTAGGAACTTGACTCCCAGATTTGTATGGCCCTTGCATAGGTTATAGTTAAATGTTCAACGGAGTAAGGCTCCTTTTTGGTTGCTTTTGCATTACTGACATATTTGAAAAATGTCAATCAATCACTTCGTGATGACCTCAAATGGAAACGCCAATGTTATTTTTCTTTTCATAAGTGCTTCCTTTTGGGGTTCTCTCGGCTGCGAATTTTTCTGGAGACAGCTGCTCACACTGATAACCATCACATGAATTGACAACGATTCTAGCCCATTCATCGAATGGGAGGATGCAATGGGTCCAACCAGGGTGTCATTTACAGCATCCATCTGCAGGTCACATTAGGTTCTCACTCTATATTTGTCAGTTTCACAACCCAAACAAACGTACTGACTGGAATTTTCACTGCAGTAAGTGCTTTTGTTGGGGTAGTGTTTCTGTAGCAACGTACGTCTTATGTCCGTTAAGAAATGGTAGGAACTTGACTCCCAGATTTCTATGGCCCTTGCATAGGTTATAGTTTAATATTCAACGAAGTAAGGCTCCTTTTTGGTTGCTTTTGCATTACTGACATATTTGAAAAATGTCAATCAATCACTTCGTGATGACCTCAAATGGAAACGCCAATGTTATTTTTCTTTTCATAAGTGCTTCCTTTTGGGGTTCTCTCGGCTGCAAGTTTTTCTGGAGACAGCTGCTCAAACTGATAACCATCACATGAATCGACAACGATTCTAGCCCATTCATCGAATGGGAGGAGGACTGCAATGTGTTCCAGAGCCTATTGTATGCATGGAAGGCGGGGTTGAGTTTCATTGGCCAATGTCTGTATTTAAAGTGGTTATCATTGCAGGCTGCATATCTTCTCCACTTTAGGTTCTTCGGCAAGGCAGGAATGATACAATAACAATTGGACGATCTCCAACAGAATGGAAGACACTCCCTCTAAGTCTGTTTCATTGACCCAACTTGAGTACTGCCTTGAGTTTGAGCAATAGTAAGTGCTACTTGTTGGGGCAGTCATACAGTCATGATCCAAATGAAAAGCGTACACGATGGTGTTATATGTCTGTTTGAGAGATCACTTTGCACAAACAAAGTCTGCAAGATTGCTCAAACAAAAGCACTCACTTGTGTTCAGAGAACAGTAAGTGCTTCTTGTTGGGGTAGTTCTGGCGACTTTTCATACGACGTTTGGACAAATTTGATGATCTTAAATCACGATCATCTGAAATAGAGGAGTTGGCGATTTCCCTGTTTTAAAAACATTTGTCTTTTAGGGTCCAACCAGGGTGTCATTTACAGAATCCATCTGGGGGTCACATTAGGTTCTCACTCTATATTTGTCAGTTTCACAACCCAAACAAACGTACTGACTAGAATTTTCACTGCAGTAAGTGCTTTTGTTGGGGTAGTGTTGCTGCAGCAACGTACGTCTTATGTCCGTTAGGAAATGGTAGGAACTTGACTCCCAGATTTGTATGGCCCTTGCATAGGTTATAGTTAAATGTTCAACGGAGTAAGGCTCCTTTTTGGTTGCTTTTGCATTACTGACATATTTGAAAAATGTCAATCAATCACTTCGTGATAACCTCAAATGGAAACGCCAATGTTATTTTTCTTTTCATAAGTGCTTCCTTTTGGGGTTCTCTCGGCTGCGAATTTTTCTGGAGACAGCTGCTCACACTGATAACCATCACATGAATTGACAACGATTCTAGCCCATTCATCGAATGGGAGGACTGCAATGGGTCCAACCAGGGTGTCATTTACAGCATCCATCTGCGGTCACATTAGGTTCTCACTCTATATTTGTCAGTTTCACAACCCAAACAAACGTACTGACTGGAATTTTCACTACAGTAAGTGCTTTTGTTGGGGTAGTGTTGCTGCAGCAACGTACGTCTTATGTCCGTTAGGAAATGGTAGGAACTTGACTCCCAGATTTGTATGGCCCTTGCATAGGTTATAGTTAAATGTTCAACGGAGTAAGTCTCCTTTTTGGTTGCTTTTGCATTACTGACATATTTGAAAAATGTCAATCAATCACTTCGTGATGACCTCAAATGGAAACGCCAATGTTATTTTTCTTTTCATAAGTGCTTCCTTTTGGGGTTCTCTCGGCTGCGAGTTTTTCTGGAGACAGCTGCTCAAACTGATAACCATCACATGAATCGACAACGATTCTAGCCCATTCATCGAATGGGAGTAGGACTGCAATGTGTTCCAGAGCCTATTGTATGCATGGAAGGCGGGGTTGAGTTTCATTGGCCAATGTCTGTATTTAAAGTGGTTATCACTGCAGGCTGCATATCTTCTCCACTTTAGGATCTTCGGCAAGGCAGGAATGATACAATAACAATTGGACAATCTACAACAGAATGGAAGACACTCCCTCTAAGTCTGTTTCATTGACCCAACTTGAGTACTGCCTTGAGTTTGAGCAATAGTAAGTGCTACTTGTTGGGGCAGTCATACAGTCATGATCCAAATGAAAAGCGTACACGATGGTGTTATATGTCTGTTTGAGAGATCACTTTTTACAAACAAAGTCTGCAAGATTGCTCAAACAAAAGCACTCACTTGTGTTCAGAGAACAGTAAGTGCTTCTTGTTGGGGTAGTTCTGGCGACTTTTCATACGACGTTTGGACAAATTTGATGATCTTAAATCACGATCATCTGAAATAGAGGAGTTGGCGATTTCCCTGTTTTAAAAACATTTGTCTTTTAGGGTCCAACCAGGGTGTCATTTACAGAATCCATCTGCGGGTCACATTAGGTTCTCACTCTATATTTGTCAGTTTCACAACCCAAACAAACGTACTGACTAGAATTTTCACTGCAGTAAGTGCTTTTGTTGGGGTAGTGTTGCTGCAGCAACGTACGTCTTATGTCCGTTAGGAAATGGTAGGAACTTGACTCCCAGATTTGTATGGCCCTTGCATAGGTTATAGTTAAATGTTCAACGGAGTAAGGCTCCTTTTTGGTTGCTTTTGCATTACTGACAAATTTGAAAAATGTCAATCAATCACTTCGTGATAACCTCAAATGGAAACGCCAATGTTATTTTTCTTTTCATAAGTGCTTCCTTTTGGGGTTCTCTCGGCTGCGAATTTTTCTGGAGACAGCTGCTCACACTGATAACCATCACATGAATTGACAACGATTCTAGCCCATTCATCGAATGGGAGGACTGCAATGGGTCCAACCAGGGTGTCATTTACAGCATCCATCTGCGGTCACATTAGGTTCTCACTCTATATTTGTCAGTTTCACAACCCAAACAAACGTACTGACTGGAATTTTCACTGCAGTAAGTGCTTTTTTTGGGGTAGTGTTGCTGCAGCAACGTACGTCTTATGTCCGTTAGGAAATGGTAGGAACTTGACTCCCAGATTTGTATGGCCCTTGCATAGGTTATAGTTAAATGTTCAACGGAGTAAGGCTCCTTTTTGGTTGCTTTTGCATTACTGACAAATTTGAAAAATGTCAATCAATCACTTCGTGATAACCTCAAATGGAAACGCCAATGTTATTTTTCTTTTCATAAGTGCTTCCTTTTGGGGTTCTCTCGGCTGCGAATTTTTCTGGAGACAGCTGCTCACACTGATAACCATCACATGAATTGACAACGATTCTAGCCCATTCATCGAATGGGAGGACTGCAATGGGTCCAACCAGGGTGTCATTTACAGCATCCATCTGCGGTCACATTAGGTTCTCACTCTATATTTGTCAGTTTCACAACCCAAACAAACGTACTGACTGGAATTTTCACTGCAGTAAGTGCTTCTTGTTGGGGTAGTTCTGGCGACTTTTCATACGACGTTTGGACAAATTTGATGATCTTAAATCACGATCATCTGAAATAGAGGAGTTGGCGATTTCCCTGTTTTAAAAACATTTGTCTTTTAGGGTCCAACCAGGGTGTCATTTACAGAATCCATCTGGGGGTCACATTAGGTTCTCACTCTATATTTGTCAGTTTCACAACCCAAACAAACGTACTGACTAGAATTTTCACTGCAGTAAGTGCTTTTGTTGGGGTAGTGTTGCTGCAGCAACGTACGTCTTATGTCCGTTAGGAAATGGTAGGAACTTGACTCCCAGATTTGTATGGCCCTTGCATAGGTTATAGTTAAATGTTCAACGGAGTAAGGCTCCTTTTTGGTTGCTTTTGCATTACTGACATATTTGAAAAATGTCAATCAATCACTTCGTGATGACCTCAAATGGAAACGCCAATGTTATTTTTATTTTCATAAGTGCTTCCTTTTGGGGTTCTCTCGGCTGCGAGTTGTTCTGGAGACAGCTGCTCAAACTGATAACCATCACATGAATCGACAACGATTCTAGCCCATTCATCGAATGGGAGTAGGACTGCAATGTGTTCCAGAGCCTATTGTATGCATGGAAGGCGGGGTTGAGTTTCATTGGCCAATGTCTGTATTTAAAGTGGTTATCATTGCAGGCTGCATATCTTCTCCACTTTAGGTTCTTCGGCAAGGCAGGAATGATACAATAACAATTGGATGATCTCCAACAGAATGGAAGACACTCCCTCTAAGTCTGTTTCATTGACCCAACTTGAGTACTGCCTTGAGTTTGAGCAATAGTAAGTGCTACTTGTTGGGGCAGTCATACAGTCATGATCCAAATGAAAAGCGTACACGATGGTGTTATATGTCTGTTTGAGAGATCACTTTGTACAAACAAAGTCTGCAAGATTGCTCAAACAAAAGCACTCACTTGTGTTCAGAGAGCAGTAAGTGCTTCTTGTTGGGGTAGTTCTGGCGACTTTTCATACGACGTTTGGACAAATTTGATGATCTTAAATCACGATCATCTGAAATAAGAGGAGTTGGTGATTTCCCTGTTTTAAAAACATTTGTCTTTTAGGGTCCAACCAGGGTGTACTGTTACTGGCATATTTGAAAAATGTCAATCAATCACTTTGTGATGACCTCAAATGGAAACGCCAATGTTATTTTTATTTTCATAAGTGCTTCCTTTTGGGGTTCTCTCGGCTGCGAATTTTTCTGGAGACAGCTGCTCACACTGATAACCATCACATGAATTGACAACGATTCTAGCCCATTCATCGAATGGGAGGATGCAATGGGTCCAACCAGGGTGTCATTTACAGCATCCATCTGCGGGTCACATTAGGTTCTCACTCTATATTTGTCAGTTTCACAACCCAAACAAACGTACTGACTGGAATTTTCACTGCAGTAAGTGCTTTTGTTGGGGTAGTGTTGCTGTAGCAACGTACGTCTTATGTCCGTTAAGAAATGGTAGGAACTTGACTCCCAGATTTGTATGGCCCTTGCATAGGTTATAGTTAAATGTTCAACGGAGTAAGGCTCCTTTTTGGTTGCTTTTGCATTACTGACATATTTGAAAAATGTCAATCAATCACTTCGTGATGACCTCAAATGGAAACGCCAATGTTATTTTTCTTTTCATAAGTGCTTCCTTTTGGGGTTCTCTCGGCTGCGAGTTTTTCTGGAGACAGCTGCTCAAACTGATAACCATCACATGAATCGACAACGATTCTAGCCCATTCATCGAATGGGAGGAGGACTGCAATGTGTTCCAGAGCCTACTGTATGCATGGAAGGCGGGGTTGAGTTTCATTGGCCAATGTCTGTATTTAAAGTGGTTATCATTGCAGGCTGCATATCTTCTCCACTTTAGGATCTTCGGCAAGGCAGGAATGATACAATAACAATTGGACAATCTACAACAGAATGGAAGACACTCCCTCTAAGTCTGTTTCATTGACCCAACTTGAGTACTGCCTTGAGTTTGAGCAATAGTAAGTGCTACTTGTTGGGGCAGTCATACAGTCATGATCCAAATGAAAAGCGTACACGATGGTGTTATATGTCTGTTTGAGAGATCACTTTGTACAAACAAAGTCTGCAAGATTGCTCAAACAAAAGCACTCACTTGTGTTCAGAGAACAGTAAGTGCTTCTTGTTGGGGTAGTTCTGGCGACTTTTCATACGACGTTTGGACAAATTTGATGATCTTAAATCACGATCATCTGAAATAGAGGAGTTGGTGATTTCCCTGTTTTAAAAACATTTGTCTTTTTGGGTCCAACCAGGGTGTACTGTTACTGGCATATTTGAAAAATGTCAATCAATCACTTTGTGATGACCTCAAATGGAAACGCCAATGTTATTTTTATTTTCATAAGTGCTTCCTTTTGGGGTTCTCTCGGCTGCGAATTTTTCTGGAGACAGCTGCTCACACTGATAACCATCACATGAATTGACAACGATTCTAGCCCATTCATCGAATGGGAGGATGCAATGGGTCCAACCAGGGTGTCATTTACAGCATCCATCTGCAGGTCACATTAGGTTCTCACTCTATATTTGTCAGTTTCACAACCCAAACAAACGTACTGACTGGAATTTTCACTGCAGTAAGTGCTTTTGTTGGGGTAGTGTTTCTGTAGCAACGTACGTCTTATGTCCGTTAAGAAATGGTAGGAACTTGACTCCCAGATTTCTATGGCCCTTGCATAGGTTATAGTTTAATATTCAACGAAGTAAGGCTCCTTTTTGGTTGCTTTTGCATTACTGACATATTTGAAAAATGTCAATCAATCACTTCGTGATGACCTCAAATGGAAACGCCAATGTTATTTTTCTTTTCATAAGTGCTTCCTTTTGGGGTTCTCTCGGCTGCAAGTTTTTCTGGAGACAGCTGCTCAAACTGATAACCATCACATGAATCGACAACGATTCTAGCCCATTCATCGAATGGGAGGAGGACTGCAATGTGTTCCAGAGCCTATTGTATGCATGGAAGGCGGGGTTGAGTTTCATTGGCCAATGTCTGTATTTAAAGTGGTTATCATTGCAGGCTGCATATCTTCTCCACTTTAGGTTCTTCGGCAAGGCAGGAATGATACAATAACAATTGGACGATCTCCAACAGAATGGAAGACACTCCCTCTAAGTCTGTTTCATTGACCCAACTTGAGTACTGCCTTGAGTTTGAGCAATAGTAAGTGCTACTTGTTGGGGCAGTCATACAGTCATGATCCAAATGAAAAGCGTACACGATGGTGTTATATGTCTGTTTGAGAGATCACTTTTTACAAACAAAGTCTGCAAGATTGCTCAAACAAAAGCACTCACTTGTGTTCAGAGAACAGTAAGTGCTTCTTGTTGGGGTAGTTCTGGCGACTTTTCATACGACGTTTGGACAAATTTGATGATCTTAAATCACGATCATCTGAAATAGAGGAGTTGGCGATTTCCCTGTTTTAAAAACATTTGTCTTTTAGGGTCCAACCAGGGTGTACTGTTACTGGCATATTTGAAAAATGTCAATCAATCACTTTGTGATGACCTCAAATGGAAACGCCAATGTTATTTTTATTTTCATAAGTGCTTCCTTTTGAGGTTCTCTCGGCTGCGAATTTTTCTGGAGACAGCTGCTCACACTGATAACCATCACATGAATTGACAACGATTCTAGCCCATTCATCGAATGGGACGATGCAATGGGTCCAACCAGGGTGTCATTTACAGCATCCATCTGCGGGTCACATTAGGTTCTCACTCTATATTTGTCAGTTTATCAACCCAAACAAACGTACTGACTGGAATTTTCACTGCAGTAAGTGCTTTTGTTGGGGTAGTGTTGCTGTAGCAACGTACGTCTTATGTCCGTTAAGAAATGGTAGGAACTTGACTCCCAGATTTGTATGGCCCTTGCATAGGTTATAGTTAAATGTTCAACGGAGTAAGGCTCCTTTTTGGTTGCTTTTGCATTACTGACATATTTGAAAAATGTCAATCAATCACTTCGTGATGACCTCAAATGGAAACGCCAATGTTATTTTTCTTTTCATAAGTGCTTCCTTTTGGGGTTCTCTCGGCTGCGAGTTTTTCTGGAGACAGCTGCTCAAACTGATAACCATCACATGAATCGACAACGATTCTAGCCCATTCATCGAATGGGAGTAGGACTGCAATGTGTTCCAGAGCCTACTGTATGCATGGAAGGCGGAGTTGAGTTTCATTGGCCAATGTCTGTATTTAAAGTGGTTATCATTGCAGGCTGCATATCTTCTCCACTTTAGGATCTTCGGCAAGGCAGGAATGATACAATAACAATTGGACAATCTACAACAGAATGGAAGACACTCCTCCCTCTAAGTCTGTTTCATTGACCCAACTTGAGTACTGCCTTGAGTTTGAGCAATAGTAAGTGCTACTTGTTGGGGCAGTCATACAGTCATGATTCAAATGAAAAGCGTACACGATGGTGTTATATGTCTGTTTGAGAGATCACTTTTTACAAACAAAGTCTGCAAGATTGCTCAAACAAAAGCACTCACTTGTGTTCAGAGAACAGTAAGTGCTTCTTGTTGGGGTAGTTCTGGCGACTTTTCATACGACGTTTGGACAAATTTGATGATCTTAAATCACGATCATCTGAAATAGAGGAGTTGGCGATTTCCCTGTTTTAAAAACATTTGTCTTTTAGGGTCCAACCAGGGTGTCATTTACAGAATCCATCTGCGGGTCACATTAGGTTCTCACTCTATATTTGTCAGTTTCACAACCCAAACAAACGTACTGACTAGAATTTTCACTGCAGTAAGTGCTTTTGTTGGGGTAGTGTTGCTGCAGCAACGTACGTCTTATGTCCGTTAGGAAATGGTAGGAACTTGACTCCCAGATTTGTATGGCCCTTGCATAGGTTATAGTTAAATGTTCAACGGAGTAAGGCTCCTTTTTGGTTGCTTTTGCATTACTGACAAATTTGAAAAATGTCAATCAATCACTTCGTGATAACCTCAAATGGAAACGCCAATGTTATTTTTCTTTTCATAAGTGCTTCCTTTTGGGGTTCTCTCGGCTGCGAATGTTTCTGGAGACAGCTGCTCACACTGATAACCATCACATGAATTGACAACGATTCTAGCCCATTCATCGAATGGGAGGACTGCAATGGGTCCAACCAGGGTGTCATTTACAGCATCCATCTGCGGTCACATTAGGTTCTCACTCTATATTTGTCAGTTTCACAACCCAAACAAACGTACTGACTGGAATTTTCACTGCAGTAAGTGCTTTTTTTGGGGTAGTGTTGCTGCAGCAACGTACGTCTTATGTCCGTTAGGAAATGGTAGGAACTTGACTCCCAGATTTGTATGGCCCTTGCATAGGTTATAGTTAAATGTTCAACGGAGTAAGGCTCCTTTTTGGTTGCTTTTGCATTACTGACAAATTTGAAAAATGTCAATCAATCACTTCGTGATAACCTCAAATGGAAACGCCAATGTTATTTTTCTTTTCATAAGTGCTTCCTTTTGGGGTTCTCTCGGCTGCGAATTTTTCTGGAGACAGCTGCTCACACTGATAACCATCACATGAATTGACAACGATTCTAGCCCATTCATCGAATGGGAGGACTGCAATGGGTCCAACCAGGGTGTCATTTACAGCATCCATCTGCGGTCACATTAGGTTCTCACTCTATATTTGTCAGTTTCACAACCCAAACAAACGTACTGACTGGAATTTTCACTGCAGTAAGTGCTTTTGTTGGGGTAGTGTTGCTGCAGCAACGTACGTCTTATGTCCGTTAGGAAATGGTAGGAACTTGACTCCCAGATTTGTATGGCCCTTGCATAGGTTATAGTTAAATGTTCAACGGAGTAAGTCTCCTTTTTGGTTGCTTTTGCATTACTGACATATTTGAAAAATGTCAATCAATCACTTCGTGATGACCTCAAATGGAAACGCCAATGTTATTTTTCTTTTCATAAGTGCTTCCTTTTGGGGTTCTCTCGGCTGCGAGTTTTTCTGGAGACAGCTGCTCAAACTGATAACCATCACATGAATCGACAACGATTCTAGCCCATTCATCGAATGGGAGTAGGACTGCAATGTGTTCCAGAGCCTATTGTATGCATGGAAGGCGGGGTTGAGTTTCATTGGCCAATGTCTGTATTTAAAGTGGTTATCACTGCAGGCTGCATATCTTCTCCACTTTAGGATCTTCGGCAAGGCAGGAATGATACAATAACAATTGGACAATCTACAACAGAATGGAAGACACTCCCTCTAAGTCTGTTTCATTGACCCAACTTGAGTACTGCCTTGAGTTTGAGCAATAATAAGTGCTACTTGTTGGGGCAGTCATACAGTCATGATCCAAATGAAAAGCGTACACGATGGTGTTATATGTCTGTTTGAGAGATCACTTTTTACAAACAAAGTCTGCAAGATTGCTCAAACAAAAGCACTCACTTGTGTTCAGAGAACAGTAAGTGCTTCTTGTTGGGGTAGTTCTGGCGACTTTTCATACGACGTTTGGACAAATTTGATGATCTTAAATCACGATCATCTGAAATAGAGGAGTTGGCGATTTCCCTGTTTTAAAAACATTTGTCTTTTAGGGTCCAACCAGGGTGTCATTTACAGAATCCATCTGGGGGTCACATTAGGTTCTCACTCTATATTTGTCAGTTTCACAACCCAAACAAACGTACTGACTAGAATTTTCACTGCAGTAAGTGCTTTTGTTGGGGTAGTGTTGCTGCAGCAACGTACGTCTTATGTCCGTTAGGAAATGGTAGGAACTTGACTCCCAGATTTGTATGGCCCTTGCATAGGTTATAGTTAAATGTTCAACGGAGTAAGGCTCCTTTTTGGTTGCTTTTGCATTACTGACATATTTGAAAAATGTCAATCAATCACTTCGTGATGACCTCAAATGGAAACGCCAATGTTATTTTTATTTTCATAAGTGCTTCCTTTTGGGGTTCTCTCGGCTGCGAGTTGTTCTGGAGACAGCTGCTCAAACTGATAACCATCACATGAATCGACAACGATTCTAGCCCATTCATCGAATGGGAGTAGGACTGCAATGTGTTCCAGAGCCTATTGTATGCATGGAAGGCGGGGTTGAGTTTCATTGGCCAATGTCTGTATTTAAAGTGGTTATCATTGCAGGCTGCATATCTTCTCCACTTTAGGTTCTTCGGCAAGGCAGGAATGATACAATAACAATTGGATGATCTCCAACAGAATGGAAGACACTCCCTCTAAGTCTGTTTCATTGACCCAACTTGAGTACTGCCTTGAGTTTGAGCAATAGTAAGTGCTACTTGTTGGGGCAGTCATACAGTCATGATCCAAATGAAAAGCGTACACGATGGTGTTATATGTCTGTTTGAGAGATCACTTTGTACAAACAAAGTCTGCAAGATTGCTCAAACAAAAGCACTCACTTGTGTTCAGAGAGCAGTAAGTGCTTCTTGTTGGGGTAGTTCTGGCGACTTTTCATACGACGTTTGGACAAATTTGATGATCTTAAATCACGATCATCTGAAATAAGAGGAGTTGGTGATTTCCCTGTTTTAAAAACATTTGTCTTTTAGGGTCCAACCAGGGTGTACTGTTACTGGCATATTTGAAAAATGTCAATCAATCACTTTGTGATGACCTCAAATGGAAACGCCAATGTTATTTTTATTTTCATAAGTGCTTCCTTTTGGGGTTCTCTCGGCTGCGAATTTTTCTGGAGACAGCTGCTCACACTGATAACCATCACATGAATTGACAACGATTCTAGCCCATTCATCGAATGGGAGGATGCAAATGGTCCAACCAGGGTGTCATTTACAGCATCCATCTGCGGGTCACATTAGGTTCTCACTCTATATTTGTCAGTTTCACAACCCAAACAAACGTACTGACTGGAATTTTCACTGCAGTAAGTGCTTTTGTTGGGGTAGTGTTGCTGTAGCAACGTACGTCTTATGTCCGTTAAGAAATGGTAGGAACTTGACTCCCAGATTTGTATGGCCCTTGCATAGGTTATAGTTAAATGTTCAACGGAGTAAGGCTCCTTTTTGGTTGCTTTTGCATTACTGACATATTTGAAAAATGTCAATCAATCACTTCGTGATGACCTCAAATGGAAACGCCAATGTTATTTTTCTTTTCATAAGTGCTTCCTTTTGGGGTTCTCTCGGCTGCGAGTTTTTCTGGAGACAGCTGCTCAAACTGATAACCATCACATGAATCGACAACGATTCTAGCCCATTCATCGAATGGGAGGAGGACTGCAATGTGTTCCAGAGCCTACTGTATGCATGGAAGGCGGGGTTGAGTTTCATTGGCCAATGTCTGTATTTAAAGTGGTTATCATTGCAGGCTGCATATCTTCTCCACTTTAGGATCTTCGGCAAGGCAGGAATGATACAATAACAATTGGACAATCTACAACAGAATGGAAGACACTCCCTCTAAGTCTGTTTCATTGACCCAACTTGAGTACTGCCTTGAGTTTGAGCAATAGTAAGTGCTACTTGTTGGGGCAGTCATACAGTCATGATCCAAATGAAAAGCGTACACGATGGTGTTATATGTCTGTTTGAGAGATCACTTTGTACAAACAAAGTCTGCAAGATTGCTCAAACAAAAGCACTCACTTGTGTTCAGAGAACAGTAAGTGCTTCTTGTTGGGGTAGTTCTGGCGACTTTTCATACGACGTTTGGACAAATTTGATGATCTTAAATCACGATCATCTGAAATAGAGGAGTTGGTGATTTCCCTGTTTTAAAAACATTTGTCTTTTTGGGTCCAACCAGGGTGTACTGTTACTGGCATATTTGAAAAATGTCAATCAATCACTTTGTGATGACCTCAAATGGAAACGCCAATGTTATTTTTATTTTCATAAGTGCTTCCTTTTGGGGTTCTCTCGGCTGCGAATTTTTCTGGAGACAGCTGCTCACACTGATAACCATCACATGAATTGACAACGATTCTAGCCCATTCATCGAATGGGAGGATGCAATGGGTCCAACCAGGGTGTCATTTACAGCATCCATCTGCAGGTCACATTAGGTTCTCACTCTATATTTGTCAGTTTCACAACCCAAACAAACGTACTGACTGGAATTTTCACTGCAGTAAGTGCTTTTGTTGGGGTAGTGTTTCTGTAGCAACGTACGTCTTATGTCCGTTAAGAAATGGTAGGAACTTGACTCCCAGATTTCTATGGCCCTTGCATAGGTTATAGTTTAATATTCAACGAAGTAAGGCTCCTTTTTGGTTGCTTTTGCATTACTGACATATTTGAAAAATGTCAATCAATCACTTCGTGATGACCTCAAATGGAAACGCCAATGTTATTTTTCTTTTCATAAGTGCTTCCTTTTGGGGTTCTCTCGGCTGCAAGTTTTTCTGGAGACAGCTGCTCAAACTGATAACCATCACATGAATCGACAACGATTCTAGCCCATTCATCGAATGGGAGGAGGACTGCAATGTGTTCCAGAGCCTATTGTATGCATGGAAGGCGGGGTTGAGTTTCATTGGCCAATGTCTGTATTTAAAGTGGTTATCATTGCAGGCTGCATATCTTCTCCACTTTAGGTTCTTCGGCAAGGCAGGAATGATACAATAACAATTGGACGATCTCCAACAGAATGGAAGACACTCCCTCTAAGTCTGTTTCATTGACCCAACTTGAGTACTGCCTTGAGTTTGAGCAATAGTAAGTGCTACTTGTTGGGGCAGTCATACAGTCATGATCCAAATGAAAAGCGTACACGATGGTGTTATATGTCTGTTTGAGAGATCACTTTGCACAAACAAAGTCTGCAAGATTGCTCAAACAAAAGCACTCACTTGTGTTCAGAGAACAGTAAGTGCTTCTTGTTGGGGTAGTTCTGGCGACTTTTCATACGACGTTTGGACAAATTTGATGATCTTAAATCACGATCATCTGAAATAGAGGAGTTGGCGATTTCCCTGTTTTAAAAACATTTGTCTTTTAGGGTCCAACCAGGGTGTCATTTACAGAATCCATCTGGGGGTCACATTAGGTTCTCACTCTATATTTGTCAGTTTCACAACCCAAACAAACGTACTGACTAGAATTTTCACTGCAGTAAGTGCTTTTGTTGGGGTAGTGTTGCTGCAGCAACGTACGTCTTATGTCCGTTAGGAAATGGTAGGAACTTGACTCCCAGATTTGTATGGCCCTTGCATAGGTTATAGTTAAATGTTCAACGGAGTAAGGCTCCTTTTTGGTTGCTTTTGCATTACTGACATATTTGAAAAATGTCAATCAATCACTTCGTGATAACCTCAAATGGAAACGCCAATGTTATTTTTCTTTTCATAAGTGCTTCCTTTTGGGGTTCTCTCGGCTGCGAATTTTTCTGGAGACAGCTGCTCACACTGATAACCATCACATGAATTGACAACGATTCTAGCCCATTCATCGAATGGGAGGACTGCAATGGGTCCAACCAGGGTGTCATTTACAGCATCCATCTGCGGTCACATTAGGTTCTCACTCTATATTTGTCAGTTTCACAACCCAAACAAACGTACTGACTGGAATTTTCACTGCAGTAAGTGCTTTTGTTGGGGTAGTGTTGCTGCAGCAACGTACGTCTTATGTCCGTTAGGAAATGGTAGGAACTTGACTCCCAGATTTGTATGGCCCTTGCATAGGTTATAGTTAAATGTTCAACGGAGTAAGTCTCCTTTTTGGTTGCTTTTGCATTACTGACATATTTGAAAAATGTCAATCAATCACTTCGTGATGACCTCAAATGGAAACGCCAATGTTATTTTTCTTTTCATAAGTGCTTCCTTTTGGGGTTCTCTCGGCTGCGAGTTTTTCTGGAGACAGCTGCTCAAACTGATAACCATCACATGAATCGACAACGATTCTAGCCCATTCATCGAATGGGAGTAGGACTGCAATGTGTTCCAGAGCCTATTGTATGCATGGAAGGCGGGGTTGAGTTTCATTGGCCAATGTCTGTATTTAAAGTGGTTATCACTGCAGGCTGCATATCTTCTCCACTTTAGGATCTTCGGCAAGGCAGGAATGATACAATAACAATTGGACAATCTACAACAGAATGGAAGACACTCCCTCTAAGTCTGTTTCATTGACCCAACTTGAGTACTGCCTTGAGTTTGAGCAATAGTAAGTGCTACTTGTTGGGGCAGTCATACAGTCATGATCCAAATGAAAAGCGTACACGATGGTGTTATATGTCTGTTTGAGAGATCACTTTTTACAAACAAAGTCTGCAAGATTGCTCAAACAAAAGCACTCACTTGTGTTCAGAGAACAGTAAGTGCTTCTTGTTGGGGTAGTTCTGGCGACTTTTCATACGACGTTTGGACAAATTTGATGATCTTAAATCACGATCATCTGAAATAGAGGAGTTGGCGATTTCCCTGTTTTAAAAACATTTGTCTTTTAGGGTCCAACCAGGGTGTACTGTTACTGGCATATTTGAAAAATGTCAATCAATCACTTTGTGATGACCTCAAATGGAAACGCCAATGTTATTTTTATTTTCATAAGTGCTTCCTTTTGAGGTTCTCTCGGCTGCGAATTTTTCTGGAGACAGCTGCTCACACTGATAACCATCACATGAATTGACAACGATTCTAGCCCATTCATCGAATGGGAGGATGCAATGGGTCCAACCAGGGTGTCATTTACAGCATCCATCTGCGGGTCACATTAGGTTCTCACTCTATATTTGTCAGTTTATCAACCCAAACAAACGTACTGACTGGAATTTTCACTGCAGTAAGTGCTTTTGTTGGGGTAGTGTTGCTGTAGCAACGTACGTCTTATGTCCGTTAAGAAATGGTAGGAACTTGACTCCCAGATTTGTATGGCCCTTGCATAGGTTATAGTTAAATGTTCAACGGAGTAAGGCTCCTTTTTGGTTGCTTTTGCATTACTGACATATTTGAAAAATGTCAATCAATCACTTCGTGATGACCTCAAATGGAAACGCCAATGTTATTTTTCTTTTCATAAGTGCTTCCTTTTGGGGTTCTCTCGGCTGCGAGTTTTTCTGGAGACAGCTGCTCAAACTGATAACCATCACATGAATCGACAACGATTCTAGCCCATTCATCGAATGGGAGTAGGACTGCAATGTGTTCCAGAGCCTACTGTATGCATGGAAGGCGGAGTTGAGTTTCATTGGCCAATGTCTGTATTTAAAGTGGTTATCATTGCAGGCTGCATATCTTCTCCACTTTAGGATCTTCGGCAAGGCAGGAATGATACAATAACAATTGGACAATCTACAACAGAATGGAAGACACTCCTCCCTCTAAGTCTGTTTCATTGACCCAACTTGAGTACTGCCTTGAGTTTGAGCAATAGTAAGTGCTACTTGTTGGGGCAGTCATACAGTCATGATTCAAATGAAAAGCGTACACGATGGTGTTATATGTCTGTTTGAGAGATCACTTTTTACAAACAAAGTCTGCAAGATTGCTCAAACAAAAGCACTCACTTGTGTTCAGAGAACAGTAAGTGCTTCTTGTTGGGGTAGTTCTGGCGACTTTTCATACGACGTTTGGACAAATTTGATGATCTTAAATCACGATCATCTGAAATAGAGGAGTTGGCGATTTCCCTGTTTTAAAAACATTTGTCTTTTAGGGTCCAACCAGGGTGTCATTTACAGAATCCATCTGCGGGTCACATTAGGTTCTCACTCTATATTTGTCAGTTTCACAACCCAAACAAACGTACTGACTAGAATTTTCACTGCAGTAAGTGCTTTTGTTGGGGTAGTGTTGCTGCAGCAACGTACGTCTTATGTCCGTTAGGAAATGGTAGGAACTTGACTCCCAGATTTGTATGGCCCTTGCATAGGTTATAGTTAAATGTTCAACGGAGTAAGGCTCCTTTTTGGTTGCTTTTGCATTACTGACAAATTTGAAAAATGTCAATCAATCACTTCGTGATAACCTCAAATGGAAACGCCAATGTTATTTTTCTTTTCATAAGTGCTTCCTTTTGGGGTTCTCTCGGCTGCGAATTTTTCTGGAGACAGCTGCTCACACTGATAACCATCACATGAATTGACAACGATTCTAGCCCATTCATCGAATGGGAGGACTGCAATGGGTCCAACCAGGGTGTCATTTACAGCATCCATCTGCGGTCACATTAGGTTCTCACTCTATATTTGTCAGTTTCACAACCCAAACAAACGTACTGACTGGAATTTTCACTGCAGTAAGTGCTTTTTTTGGGGTAGTGTTGCTGCAGCAACGTACGTCTTATGTCCGTTAGGAAATGGTAGGAACTTGACTCCCAGATTTGTATGGCCCTTGCATAGGTTATAGTTAAATGTTCAACGGAGTAAGGCTCCTTTTTGGTTGCTTTTGCATTACTGACAAATTTGAAAAATGTCAATCAATCACTTCGTGATAACCTCAAATGGAAACGCCAATGTTATTTTTCTTTTCATAAGTGCTTCCTTTTGGGGTTCTCTCGGCTGCGAATTTTTCTGGAGACAGCTGCTCACACTGATAACCATCACATGAATTGACAACGATTCTAGCCCATTCATCGAATGGGAGGACTGCAATGGGTCCAACCAGGGTGTCATTTACAGCATCCATCTGCGGTCACATTAGGTTCTCACTCTATATTTGTCAGTTTCACAACCCAAACAAACGTACTGACTGGAATTTTCACTGCAGTAAGTGCTTTTGTTGGGGTAGTGTTGCTGCAGCAACGTACGTCTTATGTCCGTTAGGAAATGGTAGGAACTTGACTCCCAGATTTGTATGGCCCTTGCATAGGTTATAGTTAAATGTTCAACGGAGTAAGTCTCCTTTTTGGTTGCTTTTGCATTACTGACATATTTGAAAAATGTCAATCAATCACTTCGTGATGACCTCAAATGGAAACGCCAATGTTATTTTTCTTTTCATAAGTGCTTCCTTTTGGGGTTCTCTCGGCTGCGAGTTTTTCTGGAGACAGCTGCTCAAACTGATAACCATCACATGAATCGACAACGATTCTAGCCCATTCATCGAATGGGAGTAGGACTGCAATGTGTTCCAGAGCCTATTGTATGCATGGAAGGCGGGGTTGAGTTTCATTGGCCAATGTCTGTATTTAAAGTGGTTATCACTGCAGGCTGCATATCTTCTCCACTTTAGGATCTTCGGCAAGGCAGGAATGATACAATAACAATTGGACAATCTACAACAGAATGGAAGACACTCCCTCTAAGTCTGTTTCATTGACCCAACTTGAGTACTGCCTTGAGTTTGAGCAATAATAAGTGCTACTTGTTGGGGCAGTCATACAGTCATGATCCAAATGAAAAGCGTACACGATGGTGTTATATGTCTGTTTGAGAGATCACTTTTTACAAACAAAGTCTGCAAGATTGCTCAAACAAAAGCACTCACTTGTGTTCAGAGAACAGTAAGTGCTTCTTGTTGGGGTAGTTCTGGCGACTTTTCATACGACGTTTGGACAAATTTGATGATCTTAAATCACGATCATCTGAAATAGAGGAGTTGGCGATTTCCCTGTTTTAAAAACATTTGTCTTTTAGGGTCCAACCAGGGTGTCATTTACAGAATCCATCTGGGGGTCACATTAGGTTCTCACTCTATATTTGTCAGTTTCACAACCCAAACAAACGTACTGACTAGAATTTTCACTGCAGTAAGTGCTTTTGTTGGGGTAGTGTTGCTGCAGCAACGTACGTCTTATGTCCGTTAGGAAATGGTAGGAACTTGACTCCCAGATTTGTATGGCCCTTGCATAGGTTATAGTTAAATGTTCAACGGAGTAAGGCTCCTTTTTGGTTGCTTTTGCATTACTGACATATTTGAAAAATGTCAATCAATCACTTCGTGATGACCTCAAATGGAAACGCCAATGTTATTTTTATTTTCATAAGTGCTTCCTTTTGGGGTTCTCTCGGCTGCGAGTTGTTCTGGAGACAGCTGCTCAAACTGATAACCATCACATGAATCGACAACGATTCTAGCCCATTCATCGAATGGGAGTAGGACTGCAATGTGTTCCAGAGCCTATTGTATGCATGGAAGGCGGGGTTGAGTTTCATTGGCCAATGTCTGTATTTAAAGTGGTTATCATTGCAGGCTGCATATCTTCTCCACTTTAGGTTCTTCGGCAAGGCAGGAATGATACAATAACAATTGGATGATCTCCAACAGAATGGAAGACACTCCCTCTAAGTCTGTTTCATTGACCCAACTTGAGTACTGCCTTGAGTTTGAGCAATAGTAAGTGCTACTTGTTGGGGCAGTCATACAGTCATGATCCAAATGAAAAGCGTACACGATGGTGTTATATGTCTGTTTGAGAGATCACTTTGTACAAACAAAGTCTGCAAGATTGCTCAAACAAAAGCACTCACTTGTGTTCAGAGAGCAGTAAGTGCTTCTTGTTGGGGTAGTTCTGGCGACTTTTCATACGACGTTTGGACAAATTTGATGATCTTAAATCACGATCATCTGAAATAAGAGGAGTTGGTGATTTCCCTGTTTTAAAAACATTTGTCTTTTAGGGTCCAACCAGGGTGTACTGTTACTGGCATATTTGAAAAATGTCAATCAATCACTTTGTGATGACCTCAAATGGAAACGCCAATGTTATTTTTATTTTCATAAGTGCTTCCTTTTGGGGTTCTCTCGGCTGCGAATTTTTCTGGAGACAGCTGCTCACACTGATAACCATCACATGAATTGACAACGATTCTAGCCCATTCATCGAATGGGAGGATGCAATGGGTCCAACCAGGGTGTCATTTACAGCATCCATCTGCGGGTCACATTAGGTTCTCACTCTATATTTGTCAGTTTCACAACCCAAACAAACGTACTGACTGGAATTTTCACTGCAGTAAGTGCTTTTGTTGGGGTAGTGTTGCTGTAGCAACGTACGTCTTATGTCCGTTAAGAAATGGTAGGAACTTGACTCCCAGATTTGTATGGCCCTTGCATAGGTTATAGTTAAATGTTCAACGGAGTAAGGCTCCTTTTTGGTTGCTTTTGCATTACTGACATATTTGAAAAATGTCAATCAATCACTTCGTGATGACCTCAAATGGAAACGCCAATGTTATTTTTCTTTTCATAAGTGCTTCCTTTTGGGGTTCTCTCGGCTGCGAGTTTTTCTGGAGACAGCTGCTCAAACTGATAACCATCACATGAATCGACAACGATTCTAGCCCATTCATCGAATGGGAGGAGGACTGCAATGTGTTCCAGAGCCTACTGTATGCATGGAAGGCGGGGTTGAGTTTCATTGGCCAATGTCTGTATTTAAAGTGGTTATCATTGCAGGCTGCATATCTTCTCCACTTTAGGATCTTCGGCAAGGCAGGAATGATACAATAACAATTGGACAATCTACAACAGAATGGAAGACACTCCCTCTAAGTCTGTTTCATTGACCCAACTTGAGTACTGCCTTGAGTTTGAGCAATAGTAAGTGCTACTTGTTGGGGCAGTCATACAGTCATGATCCAAATGAAAAGCGTACACGATGGTGTTATATGTCTGTTTGAGAGATCACTTTGTACAAACAAAGTCTGCAAGATTGCTCAAACAAAAGCACTCACTTGTGTTCAGAGAACAGTAAGTGCTTCTTGTTGGGGTAGTTCTGGCGACTTTTCATACGACGTTTGGACAAATTTGATGATCTTAAATCACGATCATCTGAAATAGAGGAGTTGGTGATTTCCCTGTTTTAAAAACATTTGTCTTTTTGGGTCCAACCAGGGTGTACTGTTACTGGCATATTTGAAAAATGTCAATCAATCACTTTGTGATGACCTCAAATGGAAACGCCAATGTTATTTTTATTTTCATAAGTGCTTCCTTTTGGGGTTCTCTCGGCTGCGAATTTTTCTGGAGACAGCTGCTCACACTGATAACCATCACATGAATTGACAACGATTCTAGCCCATTCATCGAATGGGAGGATGCAATGGGTCCAACCAGGGTGTCATTTACAGCATCCATCTGCAGGTCACATTAGGTTCTCACTCTATATTTGTCAGTTTCACAACCCAAACAAACGTACTGACTGGAATTTTCACTGCAGTAAGTGCTTTTGTTGGGGTAGTGTTTCTGTAGCAACGTACGTCTTATGTCCGTTAAGAAATGGTAGGAACTTGACTCCCAGATTTCTATGGCCCTTGCATAGGTTATAGTTTAATATTCAACGAAGTAAGGCTCCTTTTTGGTTGCTTTTGCATTACTGACATATTTGAAAAATGTCAATCAATCACTTCGTGATGACCTCAAATGGAAACGCCAATGTTATTTTTCTTTTCATAAGTGCTTCCTTTTGGGGTTCTCTCGGCTGCAAGTTTTTCTGGAGACAGCTGCTCAAACTGATAACCATCACATGAATCGACAACGATTCTAGCCCATTCATCGAATGGGAGGAGGACTGCAATGTGTTCCAGAGCCTATTGTATGCATGGAAGGCGGGGTTGAGTTTCATTGGCCAATGTCTGTATTTAAAGTGGTTATCATTGCAGGCTGCATATCTTCTCCACTTTAGGTTCTTCGGCAAGGCAGGAATGATACAATAACAATTGGACGATCTCCAACAGAATGGAAGACACTCCCTCTAAGTCTGTTTCATTGACCCAACTTGAGTACTGCCTTGAGTTTGAGCAATAGTAAGTGCTACTTGTTGGGGCAGTCATACAGTCATGATCCAAATGAAAAGCGTACACGATGGTGTTATATGTCTGTTTGAGAGATCACTTTTTACAAACAAAGTCTGCAAGATTGCTCAAACAAAAGCACTCACTTGTGTTCAGAGAACAGTAAGTGCTTCTTGTTGGGGTAGTTCTGGCGACTTTTCATACGACGTTTGGACAAATTTGATGATCTTAAATCACGATCATCTGAAATAGAGGAGTTGGCGATTTCCCTGTTTTAAAAACATTTGTCTTTTAGGGTCCAACCAGGGTGTACTGTTACTGGCATATTTGAAAAATGTCAATCAATCACTTTGTGATGACCTCAAATGGAAACGCCAATGTTATTTTTATTTTCATAAGTGCTTCCTTTTGAGGTTCTCTCGGCTGCGAATTTTTCTGGAGACAGCTGCTCACACTGATAACCATCACATGAATTGACAACGATTCTAGCCCATTCATCGAATGGGAGGATGCAATGGGTCCAACCAGGGTGTCATTTACAGCATCCATCTGCGGGTCACATTAGGTTCTCACTCTATATTTGTCAGTTTATCAACCCAAACAAACGTACTGACTGGAATTTTCACTGCAGTAAGTGCTTTTGTTGGGGTAGTGTTGCTGTAGCAACGTACGTCTTATGTCCGTTAAGAAATGGTAGGAACTTGACTCCCAGATTTGTATGGCCCTTGCATAGGTTATAGTTAAATGTTCAACGGAGTAAGGCTCCTTTTTGGTTGCTTTTGCATTACTGACATATTTGAAAAATGTCAATCAATCACTTCGTGATGACCTCAAATGGAAACGCCAATGTTATTTTTCTTTTCATAAGTGCTTCCTTTTGGGGTTCTCTCGGCTGCGAGTTTTTCTGGAGACAGCTGCTCAAACTGATAACCATCACATGAATCGACAACGATTCTAGCCCATTCATCGAATGGGAGTAGGACTGCAATGTGTTCCAGAGCCTACTGTATGCATGGAAGGCGGAGTTGAGTTTCATTGGCCAATGTCTGTATTTAAAGTGGTTATCATTGCAGGCTGCATATCTTCTCCACTTTAGGATCTTCGGCAAGGCAGGAATGATACAATAACAATTGGACAATCTACAACAGAATGGAAGACACTCCTCCCTCTAAGTCTGTTTCATTGACCCAACTTGAGTACTGCCTTGAGTTTGAGCAATAGTAAGTGCTACTTGTTGGGGCAGTCATACAGTCATGATTCAAATGAAAAGCGTACACGATGGTGTTATATGTCTGTTTGAGAGATCACTTTTTACAAACAAAGTCTGCAAGATTGCTCAAACAAAAGCACTCACTTGTGTTCAGAGAACAGTAAGTGCTTCTTGTTGGGGTAGTTCTGGCGACTTTTCATACGACGTTTGGACAAATTTGATGATCTTAAATCACGATCATCTGAAATAGAGGAGTTGGCGATTTCCCTGTTTTAAAAACATTTGTCTTTTAGGGTCCAACCAGGGTGTCATTTACAGAATCCATCTGCGGGTCACATTAGGTTCTCACTCTATATTTGTCAGTTTCACAACCCAAACAAACGTACTGACTAGAATTTTCACTGCAGTAAGTGCTTTTGTTGGGGTAGTGTTGCTGCAGCAACGTACGTCTTATGTCCGTTAGGAAATGGTAGGAACTTGACTCCCAGATTTGTATGGCCCTTGCATAGGTTATAGTTAAATGTTCAACGGAGTAAGGCTCCTTTTTGGTTGCTTTTGCATTACTGACAAATTTGAAAAATGTCAATCAATCACTTCGTGATAACCTCAAATGGAAACGCCAATGTTATTTTTCTTTTCATAAGTGCTTCCTTTTGGGGTTCTCTCGGCTGCGAATGTTTCTGGAGACAGCTGCTCACACTGATAACCATCACATGAATTGACAACGATTCTAGCCCATTCATCGAATGGGAGGACTGCAATGGGTCCAACCAGGGTGTCATTTACAGCATCCATCTGCGGTCACATTAGGTTCTCACTCTATATTTGTCAGTTTCACAACCCAAACAAACGTACTGACTGGAATTTTCACTGCAGTAAGTGCTTTTTTTGGGGTAGTGTTGCTGCAGCAACGTACGTCTTATGTCCGTTAGGAAATGGTAGGAACTTGACTCCCAGATTTGTATGGCCCTTGCATAGGTTATAGTTAAATGTTCAACGGAGTAAGGCTCCTTTTTGGTTGCTTTTGCATTACTGACAAATTTGAAAAATGTCAATCAATCACTTCGTGATAACCTCAAATGGAAACGCCAATGTTATTTTTCTTTTCATAAGTGCTTCCTTTTGGGGTTCTCTCGGCTGCGAATTTTTCTGGAGACAGCTGCTCACACTGATAACCATCACATGAATTGACAACGATTCTAGCCCATTCATCGAATGGGAGGACTGCAATGGGTCCAACCAGGGTGTCATTTACAGCATCCATCTGCGGTCACATTAGGTTCTCACTCTATATTTGTCAGTTTCACAACCCAAACAAACGTACTGACTGGAATTTTCACTGCAGTAAGTGCTTTTGTTGGGGTAGTGTTGCTGCAGCAACGTACGTCTTATGTCCGTTAGGAAATGGTAGGAACTTGACTCCCAGATTTGTATGGCCCTTGCATAGGTTATAGTTAAATGTTCAACGGAGTAAGTCTCCTTTTTGGTTGCTTTTGCATTACTGACATATTTGAAAAATGTCAATCAATCACTTCGTGATGACCTCAAATGGAAACGCCAATGTTATTTTTCTTTTCATAAGTGCTTCCTTTTGGGGTTCTCTCGGCTGCGAGTTTTTCTGGAGACAGCTGCTCAAACTGATAACCATCACATGAATCGACAACGATTCTAGCCCATTCATCGAATGGGAGTAGGACTGCAATGTGTTCCAGAGCCTATTGTATGCATGGAAGGCGGGGTTGAGTTTCATTGGCCAATGTCTGTATTTAAAGTGGTTATCACTGCAGGCTGCATATCTTCTCCACTTTAGGATCTTCGGCAAGGCAGGAATGATACAATAACAATTGGACAATCTACAACAGAATGGAAGACACTCCCTCTAAGTCTGTTTCATTGACCCAACTTGAGTACTGCCTTGAGTTTGAGCAATAATAAGTGCTACTTGTTGGGGCAGTCATACAGTCATGATCCAAATGAAAAGCGTACACGATGGTGTTATATGTCTGTTTGAGAGATCACTTTTTACAAACAAAGTCTGCAAGATTGCTCAAACAAAAGCACTCACTTGTGTTCAGAGAACAGTAAGTGCTTCTTGTTGGGGTAGTTCTGGCGACTTTTCATACGACGTTTGGACAAATTTGATGATCTTAAATCACGATCATCTGAAATAGAGGAGTTGGCGATTTCCCTGTTTTAAAAACATTTGTCTTTTAGGGTCCAACCAGGGTGTCATTTACAGAATCCATCTGGGGGTCACATTAGGTTCTCACTCTATATTTGTCAGTTTCACAACCCAAACAAACGTACTGACTAGAATTTTCACTGCAGTAAGTGCTTTTGTTGGGGTAGTGTTGCTGCAGCAACGTACGTCTTATGTCCGTTAGGAAATGGTAGGAACTTGACTCCCAGATTTGTATGGCCCTTGCATAGGTTATAGTTAAATGTTCAACGGAGTAAGGCTCCTTTTTGGTTGCTTTTGCATTACTGACATATTTGAAAAATGTCAATCAATCACTTCGTGATGACCTCAAATGGAAACGCCAATGTTATTTTTATTTTCATAAGTGCTTCCTTTTGGGGTTCTCTCGGCTGCGAGTTGTTCTGGAGACAGCTGCTCAAACTGATAACCATCACATGAATCGACAACGATTCTAGCCCATTCATCGAATGGGAGTAGGACTGCAATGTGTTCCAGAGCCTATTGTATGCATGGAAGGCGGGGTTGAGTTTCATTGGCCAATGTCTGTATTTAAAGTGGTTATCATTGCAGGCTGCATATCTTCTCCACTTTAGGTTCTTCGGCAAGGCAGGAATGATACAATAACAATTGGATGATCTCCAACAGAATGGAAGACACTCCCTCTAAGTCTGTTTCATTGACCCAACTTGAGTACTGCCTTGAGTTTGAGCAATAGTAAGTGCTACTTGTTGGGGCAGTCATACAGTCATGATCCAAATGAAAAGCGTACACGATGGTGTTATATGTCTGTTTGAGAGATCACTTTGTACAAACAAAGTCTGCAAGATTGCTCAAACAAAAGCACTCACTTGTGTTCAGAGAGCAGTAAGTGCTTCTTGTTGGGGTAGTTCTGGCGACTTTTCATACGACGTTTGGACAAATTTGATGATCTTAAATCACGATCATCTGAAATAAGAGGAGTTGGTGATTTCCCTGTTTTAAAAACATTTGTCTTTTAGGGTCCAACCAGGGTGTACTGTTACTGGCATATTTGAAAAATGTCAATCAATCACTTTGTGATGACCTCAAATGGAAACGCCAATGTTATTTTTATTTTCATAAGTGCTTCCTTTTGGGGTTCTCTCGGCTGCGAATTTTTCTGGAGACAGCTGCTCACACTGATAACCATCACATGAATTGACAACGATTCTAGCCCATTCATCGAATGGGAGGATGCAATGGGTCCAACCAGGGTGTCATTTACAGCATCCATCTGCGGGTCACATTAGGTTCTCACTCTATATTTGTCAGTTTCACAACCCAAACAAACGTACTGACTGGAATTTTCACTGCAGTAAGTGCTTTTGTTGGGGTAGTGTTGCTGTAGCAACGTACGTCTTATGTCCGTTAAGAAATGGTAGGAACTTGACTCCCAGATTTGTATGGCCCTTGCATAGGTTATAGTTAAATGTTCAACGGAGTAAGGCTCCTTTTTGGTTGCTTTTGCATTACTGACATATTTGAAAAATGTCAATCAATCACTTCGTGATGACCTCAAATGGAAACGCCAATGTTATTTTTCTTTTCATAAGTGCTTCCTTTTGGGGTTCTCTCGGCTGCGAGTTTTTCTGGAGACAGCTGCTCAAACTGATAACCATCACATGAATCGACAACGATTCTAGCCCATTCATCGAATGGGAGGAGGACTGCAATGTGTTCCAGAGCCTACTGTATGCATGGAAGGCGGGGTTGAGTTTCATTGGCCAATGTCTGTATTTAAAGTGGTTATCATTGCAGGCTGCATATCTTCTCCACTTTAGGATCTTCGGCAAGGCAGGAATGATACAATAACAATTGGACAATCTACAACAGAATGGAAGACACTCCCTCTAAGTCTGTTTCATTGACCCAACTTGAGTACTGCCTTGAGTTTGAGCAATAGTAAGTGCTACTTGTTGGGGCAGTCATACAGTCATGATCCAAATGAAAAGCGTACACGATGGTGTTATATGTCTGTTTGAGAGATCACTTTGTACAAACAAAGTCTGCAAGATTGCTCAAACAAAAGCACTCACTTGTGTTCAGAGAACAGTAAGTGCTTCTTGTTGGGGTAGTTCTGGCGACTTTTCATACGACGTTTGGACAAATTTGATGATCTTAAATCACGATCATCTGAAATAGAGGAGTTGGTGATTTCCCTGTTTTAAAAACATTTGTCTTTTTGGGTCCAACCAGGGTGTACTGTTACTGGCATATTTGAAAAATGTCAATCAATCACTTTGTGATGACCTCAAATGGAAACGCCAATGTTATTTTTATTTTCATAAGTGCTTCCTTTTGGGGTTCTCTCGGCTGCGAATTTTTCTGGAGACAGCTGCTCACACTGATAACCATCACATGAATTGACAACGATTCTAGCCCATTCATCGAATGGGAGGATGCAATGGGTCCAACCAGGGTGTCATTTACAGCATCCATCTGCAGGTCACATTAGGTTCTCACTCTATATTTGTCAGTTTCACAACCCAAACAAACGTACTGACTGGAATTTTCACTGCAGTAAGTGCTTTTGTTGGGGTAGTGTTTCTGTAGCAACGTACGTCTTATGTCCGTTAAGAAATGGTAGGAACTTGACTCCCAGATTTCTATGGCCCTTGCATAGGTTATAGTTTAATATTCAACGAAGTAAGGCTCCTTTTTGGTTGCTTTTGCATTACTGACATATTTGAAAAATGTCAATCAATCACTTCGTGATGACCTCAAATGGAAACGCCAATGTTATTTTTCTTTTCATAAGTGCTTCCTTTTGGGGTTCTCTCGGCTGCAAGTTTTTCTGGAGACAGCTGCTCAAACTGATAACCATCACATGAATCGACAACGATTCTAGCCCATTCATCGAATGGGAGGAGGACTGCAATGTGTTCCAGAGCCTATTGTATGCATGGAAGGCGGGGTTGAGTTTCATTGGCCAATGTCTGTATTTAAAGTGGTTATCATTGCAGGCTGCATATCTTCTCCACTTTAGGTTCTTCGGCAAGGCAGGAATGATACAATAACAATTGGACGATCTCCAACAGAATGGAAGACACTCCCTCTAAGTCTGTTTCATTGACCCAACTTGAGTAATGCCTTGAGTTTGAGCAATAGTAAGTGCTACTTGTTGGGGCAGTCATACAGTCATGATCCAAATGAAAAGCGTACACGATGGTGTTATATGTCTGTTTGAGAGATCACTTTGCACAAACAAAGTCTGCAAGATTGCTCAAACAAAAGCACTCACTTGTGTTCAGAGAACAGTAAGTGCTTCTTGTTGGGGTAGTTCTGGCGACTTTTCATACGACGTTTGGACAAATTTGATGATCTTAAATCACGATCATCTGAAATAGAGGAGTTGGCGATTTCCCTGTTTTAAAAACATTTGTCTTTTAGGGTCCAACCAGGGTGTCATTTACAGAATCCATCTGGGGGTCACATTAGGTTCTCACTCTATATTTGTCAGTTTCACAACCCAAACAAACGTACTGACTAGAATTTTCACTGCAGTAAGTGCTTTTGTTGGGGTAGTGTTGCTGCAGCAACGTACGTCTTATGTCCGTTAGGAAATGGTAGGAACTTGACTCCCAGATTTGTATGGCCCTTGCATAGGTTATAGTTAAATGTTCAACGGAGTAAGGCTCCTTTTTGGTTGCTTTTGCATTACTGACATATTTGAAAAATGTCAATCAATCACTTCGTGATAACCTCAAATGGAAACGCCAATGTTATTTTTCTTTTCATAAGTGCTTCCTTTTGGGGTTCTCTCGGCTGCGAATTTTTCTGGAGACAGCTGCTCACACTGATAACCATCACATGAATTGACAACGATTCTAGCCCATTCATCGAATGGGAGGACTGCAATGGGTCCAACCAGGGTGTCATTTACAGCATCCATCTGCGGTCACATTAGGTTCTCACTCTATATTTGTCAGTTTCACAACCCAAACAAACGTACTGACTGGAATTTTCACTGCAGTAAGTGCTTTTGTTGGGGTAGTGTTGCTGCAGCAACGTACGTCTTATGTCCGTTAGGAAATGGTAGGAACTTGACTCCCAGATTTGTATGGCCCTTGCATAGGTTATAGTTAAATGTTCAACGGAGTAAGTCTCCTTTTTGGTTGCTTTTGCATTACTGACATATTTGAAAAATGTCAATCAATCACTTCGTGATGACCTCAAATGGAAACGCCAATGTTATTTTTCTTTTCATAAGTGCTTCCTTTTGGGGTTCTCTCGGCTGCGAGTTTTTCTGGAGACAGCTGCTCAAACTGATAACCATCACATGAATCGACAACGATTCTAGCCCATTCATCGAATGGGAGTAGGACTGCAATGTGTTCCAGAGCCTATTGTATGCATGGAAGGCGGGGTTGAGTTTCATTGGCCAATGTCTGTATTTAAAGTGGTTATCACTGCAGGCTGCATATCTTCTCCACTTTAGGATCTTCGGCAAGGCAGGAATGATACAATAACAATTGGACAATCTACAACAGAATGGAAGACACTCCCTCTAAGTCTGTTTCATTGACCCAACTTGAGTACTGCCTTGAGTTTGAGCAATAGTAAGTGCTACTTGTTGGGGCAGTCATACAGTCATGATCCAAATGAAAAGCGTACACGATGGTGTTATATGTCTGTTTGAGAGATCACTTTTTACAAACAAAGTCTGCAAGATTGCTCAAACAAAAGCACTCACTTGTGTTCAGAGAACAGTAAGTGCTTCTTGTTGGGGTAGTTCTGGCGACTTTTCATACGACGTTTGGACAAATTTGATGATCTTAAATCACGATCATCTGAAATAGAGGAGTTGGCGATTTCCCTGTTTTAAAAACATTTGTCTTTTAGGGTCCAACCAGGGTGTACTGTTACTGGCATATTTGAAAAATGTCAATCAATCACTTTGTGATGACCTCAAATGGAAACGCCAATGTTATTTTTATTTTCATAAGTGCTTCCTTTTGAGGTTCTCTCGGCTGCGAATTTTTCTGGAGACAGCTGCTCACACTGATAACCATCACATGAATTGACAACGATTCTAGCCCATTCATCGAATGGGAGGATGCAATGGGTCCAACCAGGGTGTCATTTACAGCATCCATCTGCGGGTCACATTAGGTTCTCACTCTATATTTGTCAGTTTATCAACCCAAACAAACGTACTGACTGGAATTTTCACTGCAGTAAGTGCTTTTGTTGGGGTAGTGTTGCTGTAGCAACGTACGTCTTATGTCCGTTAAGAAATGGTAGGAACTTGACTCCCAGATTTGTATGGCCCTTGCATAGGTTATAGTTAAATGTTCAACGGAGTAAGGCTCCTTTTTGGTTGCTTTTGCATTACTGACATATTTGAAAAATGTCAATCAATCACTTCGTGATGACCTCAAATGGAAACGCCAATGTTATTTTTCTTTTCATAAGTGCTTCCTTTTGGGGTTCTCTCGGCTGCGAGTTTTTCTGGAGACAGCTGCTCAAACTGATAACCATCACATGAATCGACAACGATTCTAGCCCATTCATCGAATGGGAGTAGGACTGCAATGTGTTCCAGAGCCTACTGTATGCATGGAAGGCGGAGTTGAGTTTCATTGGCCAATGTCTGTATTTAAAGTGGTTATCATTGCAGGCTGCATATCTTCTCCACTTTAGGATCTTCGGCAAGGCAGGAATGATACAATAACAATTGGACAATCTACAACAGAATGGAAGACACTCCTCCCTCTAAGTCTGTTTCATTGACCCAACTTGAGTACTGCCTTGAGTTTGAGCAATAGTAAGTGCTACTTGTTGGGGCAGTCATACAGTCATGATTCAAATGAAAAGCGTACACGATGGTGTTATATGTCTGTTTGAGAGATCACTTTTTACAAACAAAGTCTGCAAGATTGCTCAAACAAAAGCACTCACTTGTGTTCAGAGAACAGTAAGTGCTTCTTGTTGGGGTAGTTCTGGCGACTTTTCATACGACGTTTGGACAAATTTGATGATCTTAAATCACGATCATCTGAAATAGAGGAGTTGGCGATTTCCCTGTTTTAAAAACATTTGTCTTTTAGGGTCCAACCAGGGTGTCATTTACAGAATCCATCTGCGGGTCACATTAGGTTCTCACTCTATATTTGTCAGTTTCACAACCCAAACAAACGTACTGACTAGAATTTTCACTGCAGTAAGTGCTTTTGTTGGGGTAGTGTTGCTGCAGCAACGTACGTCTTATGTCCGTTAGGAAATGGTAGGAACTTGACTCCCAGATTTGTATGGCCCTTGCATAGGTTATAGTTAAATGTTCAACGGAGTAAGGCTCCTTTTTGGTTGCTTTTGCATTACTGACAAATTTGAAAAATGTCAATCAATCACTTCGTGATAACCTCAAATGGAAACGCCAATGTTATTTTTCTTTTCATAAGTGCTTCCTTTTGGGGTTCTCTCGGCTGCGAATTTTTCTGGAGACAGCTGCTCACACTGATAACCATCACATGAATTGACAACGATTCTAGCCCATTCATCGAATGGGAGGACTGCAATGGGTCCAACCAGGGTGTCATTTACAGCATCCATCTGCGGTCACATTAGGTTCTCACTCTATATTTGTCAGTTTCACAACCCAAACAAACGTACTGACTGGAATTTTCACTGCAGTAAGTGCTTTTTTTGGGGTAGTGTTGCTGCAGCAACGTACGTCTTATGTCCGTTAGGAAATGGTAGGAACTTGACTCCCAGATTTGTATGGCCCTTGCATAGGTTATAGTTAAATGTTCAACGGAGTAAGGCTCCTTTTTGGTTGCTTTTGCATTACTGACAAATTTGAAAAATGTCAATCAATCACTTCGTGATAACCTCAAATGGAAACGCCAATGTTATTTTTCTTTTCATAAGTGCTTCCTTTTGGGGTTCTCTCGGCTGCGAATTTTTCTGGAGACAGCTGCTCACACTGATAACCATCACATGAATTGACAACGATTCTAGCCCATTCATCGAATGGGAGGACTGCAATGGGTCCAACCAGGGTGTCATTTACAGCATCCATCTGCGGTCACATTAGGTTCTCACTCTATATTTGTCAGTTTCACAACCCAAACAAACGTACTGACTGGAATTTTCACTGCAGTAAGTGCTTTTGTTGGGGTAGTGTTGCTGCAGCAACGTACGTCTTATGTCCGTTAGGAAATGGTAGGAACTTGACTCCCAGATTTGTATGGCCCTTGCATAGGTTATAGTTAAATGTTCAACGGAGTAAGTCTCCTTTTTGGTTGCTTTTGCATTACTGACATATTTGAAAAATGTCAATCAATCACTTCGTGATGACCTCAAATGGAAACGCCAATGTTATTTTTCTTTTCATAAGTGCTTCCTTTTGGGGTTCTCTCGGCTGCGAGTTTTTCTGGAGACAGCTGCTCAAACTGATAACCATCACATGAATCGACAACGATTCTAGCCCATTCATCGAATGGGAGTAGGACTGCAATGTGTTCCAGAGCCTATTGTATGCATGGAAGGCGGGGTTGAGTTTCATTGGCCAATGTCTGTATTTAAAGTGGTTATCACTGCAGGCTGCATATCTTCTCCACTTTAGGATCTTCGGCAAGGCAGGAATGATACAATAACAATTGGACAATCTACAACAGAATGGAAGACACTCCCTCTAAGTCTGTTTCATTGACCCAACTTGAGTACTGCCTTGAGTTTGAGCAATAATAAGTGCTACTTGTTGGGGCAGTCATACAGTCATGATCCAAATGAAAAGCGTACACGATGGTGTTATATGTCTGTTTGAGAGATCACTTTTTACAAACAAAGTCTGCAAGATTGCTCAAACAAAAGCACTCACTTGTGTTCAGAGAACAGTAAGTGCTTCTTGTTGGGGTAGTTCTGGCGACTTTTCATACGACGTTTGGACAAATTTGATGATCTTAAATCACGATCATCTGAAATAGAGGAGTTGGCGATTTCCCTGTTTTAAAAACATTTGTCTTTTAGGGTCCAACCAGGGTGTACTGTTACTGGCATATTTGAAAAATGTCAATCAATCACTTTGTGATGACCTCAAATGGAAACGCCAATGTTATTTTTATTTTCATAAGTGCTTCCTTTTGAGGTTCTCTCGGCTGCGAATTTTTCTGGAGACAGCTGCTCACACTGATAACCATCACATGAATTGACAACGATTCTAGCCCATTCATCGAATGGGAGGATGCAATGGGTCCAACCAGGGTGTCATTTACAGCATCCATCTGCGGGTCACATTAGGTTCTCACTCTATATTTGTCAGTTTATCAACCCAAACAAACGTACTGACTGGAATTTTCACTGCAGTAAGTGCTTTTGTTGGGGTAGTGTTGCTGTAGCAACGTACGTCTTATGTCCGTTAAGAAATGGTAGGAACTTGACTCCCAGATTTGTATGGCCCTTGCATAGGTTATAGTTAAATGTTCAACGGAGTAAGGCTCCTTTTTGGTTGCTTTTGCATTACTGACATATTTGAAAAATGTCAATCAATCACTTCGTGATGACCTCAAATGGAAACGCCAATGTTATTTTTCTTTTCATAAGTGCTTCCTTTTGGGGTTCTCTCGGCTGCGAATTTTTCTGGAGACAGCTGCTCACACTGATAACCATCACATGAATTGACAACGATTCTAGCCCATTCATCGAATGGGAGGATGCAATGGGTCCAACCAGGGTGTCATTTACAGCATCCATCTGCAGGTCACATTAGGTTCTCACTCTATATTTGTCAGTTTCACAACCCAAACAAACGTACTGACTGGAATTTTCACTGCAGTAAGTGCTTTTGTTGGGGTAGTGTTTCTGTAGCAACGTACGTCTTATGTCCGTTAAGAAATGGTAGGAACTTGACTCCCAGATTTCTATGGCCCTTGCATAGGTTATAGTTTAATATTCAACGAAGTAAGGCTCCTTTTTGGTTGCTTTTGCATTACTGACATATTTGAAAAATGTCAATCAATCACTTCGTGATGACCTCAAATGGAAACGCCAATGTTATTTTTCTTTTCATAAGTGCTTCCTTTTGGGGTTCTCTCGGCTGCAAGTTTTTCTGGAGACAGCTGCTCAAACTGATAACCATCACATGAATCGACAACGATTCTAGCCCATTCATCGAATGGGAGGAGGACTGCAATGTGTTCCAGAGCCTACTGTATGCATGGAAGGCGGAGTTGAGTTTCATTGGCCAATGTCTGTATTTAAAGTGGTTATCATTGCAGGCTGCATATCTTCTCCACTTTAGGATCTTCGGCAAGGCAGGAATGATACAATAACAATTGGACAATCTACAACAGAATGGAAGACACTCCTCCCTCTAAGTCTGTTTCATTGACCCAACTTGAGTACTGCCTTGAGTTTGAGCAATAGTAAGTGCTACTTGTTGGGGCAGTCATACAGTCATGATTCAAATGAAAAGCGTACACGATGGTGTTATATGTCTGTTTGAGAGATCACTTTTTACAAACAAAGTCTGCAAGATTGCTCAAACAAAAGCACTCACTTGTGTTCAGAGAACAGTAAGTGCTTCTTGTTGGGGTAGTTCTGGCGACTTTTCATACGACGTTTGGACAAATTTGATGATCTTAAATCACGATCATCTGAAATAGAGGAGTTGGCGATTTCCCTGTTTTAAAAACATTTGTCTTTTAAGGTCCAACCAGGGTGTCATTTACAGAATCCATCTGCGGGTCACATTAGGTTCTCACTCTATATTTGTCAGTTTCACAACCCAAACAAACGTACTGACTAGAATTTTCACTGCAGTAAGTGCTTTTGTTGGGGTAGTGTTGCTGCAGCAACGTACGTCTTATGTCCGTTAGGAAATGGTAGGAACTTGACTCCCAGATTTGTATGGCCCTTGCATAGGTTATAGTTAAATGTTCAACGGAGTAAGGCTCCTTTTTGGTTGCTTTTGCATTACTGACAAATTTGAAAAATGTCAATCAATCACTTCGTGATAACCTCAAATGGAAACGCCAATGTTATTTTTCTTTTCATAAGTGCTTCCTTTTGGGGTTCTCTCGGCTGCGAATTTTTCTGGAGACAGCTGCTCACACTGATAACCATCACATGAATTGACAACGATTCTAGCCCATTCATCGAATGGGAGGACTGCAATGGGTCCAACCAGGGTGTCATTTACAGCATCCATCTGCGGTCACATTAGGTTCTCACTCTATATTTGTCAGTTTCACAACCCAAACAAACGTACTGACTGGAATTTTCACTGCAGTAAGTGCTTTTTTTGGGGTAGTGTTGCTGCAGCAACGTACGTCTTATGTCCGTTAGGAAATGGTAGGAACTTGACTCCCAGATTTGTATGGCCCTTGCATAGGTTATAGTTAAATGTTCAACGGAGTAAGGCTCCTTTTTGGTTGCTTTTGCATTACTGACAAATTTGAAAAATGTCAATCAATCACTTCGTGATAACCTCAAATGGAAACGCCAATGTTATTTTTCTTTTCATAAGTGCTTCCTTTTGGGGTTCTCTCGGCTGCGAATTTTTCTGGAGACAGCTGCTCACACTGATAACCATCACATGAATTGACAACGATTCTAGCCCATTCATCGAATGGGAGGACTGCAATGGGTCCAACCAGGGTGTCATTTACAGCATCCATCTGCGGTCACATTAGGTTCTCACTCTATATTTGTCAGTTTCACAACCCAAACAAACGTACTGACTGGAATTTTCACTGCAGTAAGTGCTTTTGTTGGGGTAGTGTTGCTGCAGCAACGTACGTCTTATGTCCGTTAGGAAATGGTAGGAACTTGACTCCCAGATTTGTATGGCCCTTGCATAGGTTATAGTTAAATGTTCAACGGAGTAAGTCTCCTTTTTGGTTGCTTTTGCATTACTGACATATTTGAAAAATGTCAATCAATCACTTCGTGATGACCTCAAATGGAAACGCCAATGTTATTTTTCTTTTCATAAGTGCTTCCTTTTGGGGTTCTCTCGGCTGCGAGTTTTTCTGGAGACAGCTGCTCAAACTGATAACCATCACATGAATCGACAACGATTCTAGCCCATTCATCGAATGGGAGTAGGACTGCAATGTGTTCCAGAGCCTATTGTATGCATGGAAGGCGGGGTTGAGTTTCATTGGCCAATGTCTGTATTTAAAGTGGTTATCACTGCAGGCTGCATATCTTCTCCACTTTAGGATCTTCGGCAAGGCAGGAATGATACAATAACAATTGGACAATCTACAACAGAATGGAAGACACTCCCTCTAAGTCTGTTTCATTGACCCAACTTGAGTACTGCCTTGAGTTTGAGCAATAATAAGTGCTACTTGTTGGGGCAGTCATACAGTCATGATCCAAATGAAAAGCGTACACGATGGTGTTATATGTCTGTTTGAGAGATCACTTTTTACAAACAAAGTCTGCAAGATTGCTCAAACAAAAGCACTCACTTGTGTTCAGAGAACAGTAAGTGCTTCTTGTTGGGGTAGTTCTGGCGACTTTTCATACGACGTTTGGACAAATTTGATGATCTTAAATCACGATCATCTGAAATAGAGGAGTTGGCGATTTCCCTGTTTTAAAAACATTTGTCTTTTAGGGTCCAACCAGGGTGTACTGTTACTGGCATATTTGAAAAATGTCAATCAATCACTTTGTGATGACCTCAAATGGAAACGCCAATGTTATTTTTATTTTCATAAGTGCTTCCTTTTGAGGTTCTCTCGGCTGCGAATTTTTCTGGAGACAGCTGCTCACACTGATAACCATCACATGAATTGACAACGATTCTAGCCCATTCATCGAATGGGAGGATGCAATGGGTCCAACCAGGGTGTCATTTACAGCATCCATCTGCGGGTCACATTAGGTTCTCACTCTATATTTGTCAGTTTATCAACCCAAACAAACGTACTGACTGGAATTTTCACTGCAGTAAGTGCTTTTGTTGGGGTAGTGTTGCTGTAGCAACGTACGTCTTATGTCCGTTAAGAAATGGTAGGAACTTGACTCCCAGATTTGTATGGCCCTTGCATAGGTTATAGTTAAATGTTCAACGGAGTAAGGCTCCTTTTTGGTTGCTTTTGCATTACTGACATATTTGAAAAATGTCAATCAATCACTTCGTGATGACCTCAAATGGAAACGCCAATGTTATTTTTCTTTTCATAAGTGCTTCCTTTTGGGGTTCTCTCGGCTGCGAATTTTTCTGGAGACAGCTGCTCACACTGATAACCATCACATGAATTGACAACGATTCTAGCCCATTCATCGAATGGGAGGATGCAATGGGTCCAACCAGGGTGTCATTTACAGCATCCATCTGCAGGTCACATTAGGTTCTCACTCTATATTTGTCAGTTTCACAACCCAAACAAACGTACTGACTGGAATTTTCACTGCAGTAAGTGCTTTTGTTGGGGTAGTGTTTCTGTAGCAACGTACGTCTTATGTCCGTTAAGAAATGGTAGGAACTTGACTCCCAGATTTCTATGGCCCTTGCATAGGTTATAGTTTAATATTCAACGAAGTAAGGCTCCTTTTTGGTTGCTTTTGCATTACTGACATATTTGAAAAATGTCAATCAATCACTTCGTGATGACCTCAAATGGAAACGCCAATGTTATTTTTCTTTTCATAAGTGCTTCCTTTTGGGGTTCTCTCGGCTGCAAGTTTTTCTGGAGACAGCTGCTCAAACTGATAACCATCACATGAATCGACAACGATTCTAGCCCATTCATCGAATGGGAGGAGGACTGCAATGTGTTCCAGAGCCTATTGTATGCATGGAAGGCGGGGTTGAGTTTCATTGGCCAATGTCTGTATTTAAAGTGGTTATCATTGCAGGCTGCATATCTTCTCCACTTTAGGTTCTTCGGCAAGGCAGGAATGATACAATAACAATTGGACGATCTCCAACAGAATGGAAGACACTCCCTCTAAGTCTGTTTCATTGACCCAACTTGAGTACTGCCTTGAGTTTGAGCAATAGTAAGTGCTACTTGTTGGGGCAGTCATACAGTCATGATCCAAATGAAAAGCGTACACGATGGTGTTATATGTCTGTTTGAGAGATCACTTTGCACAAACAAAGTCTGCAAGATTGCTCAAACAAAAGCACTCACTTGTGTTCAGAGAACAGTAAGTGCTTCTTGTTGGGGTAGTTCTGGCGACTTTTCATACGACGTTTGGACAAATTTGATGATCTTAAATCACGATCATCTGAAATAGAGGAGTTGGCGATTTCCCTGTTTTAAAAACATTTGTCTTTTAGGGTCCAACCAGGGTGTCATTTACAGAATCCATCTGGGGGTCACATTAGGTTCTCACTCTATATTTGTCAGTTTCACAACCCAAACAAACGTACTGACTAGAATTTTCACTGCAGTAAGTGCTTTTGTTGGGGTAGTGTTGCTGCAGCAACGTACGTCTTATGTCCGTTAGGAAATGGTAGGAACTTGACTCCCAGATTTGTATGGCCCTTGCATAGGTTATAGTTAAATGTTCAACGGAGTAAGGCTCCTTTTTGGTTGCTTTTGCATTACTGACATATTTGAAAAATGTCAATCAATCACTTCGTGATGACCTCAAATGGAAACGCCAATGTTATTTTTATTTTCATAAGTGCTTCCTTTTGGGGTTCTCTCGGCTGCGAGTTGTTCTGGAGACAGCTGCTCAAACTGATAACCATCACATGAATCGACAACGATTCTAGCCCATTCATCGAATGGGAGTAGGACTGCAATGTGTTCCAGAGCCTATTGTATGCATGGAAGGCGCGGTTGAGTTTCATTGGCCAATGTCTGTATTTAAAGTGGTTATCATTGCAGGCTGCATATCTTCTCCACTTTAGGTTCTTCGGCAAGGCAGGAATGATACAATAACAATTGGATGATCTCCAACAGAATGGAAGACACTCCCTCTAAGTCTGTTTCATTGACCCAACTTGAGTACTGCCTTGAGTTTGAGCAATAGTAAGTGCTACTTGTTGGGGCAGTCATACAGTCATGATCCAAATGAAAAGCGTACACGATGGTGTTATATGTCTGTTTGAGAGATCACTTTGTACAAACAAAGTCTGCAAGATTGCTCAAACAAAAGCACTCACTTGTGTTCAGAGAGCAGTAAGTGCTTCTTGTTGGGGTAGTTCTGGCGACTTTTCATACGACGTTTGGACAAATTTGATGATCTTAAATCACGATCATCTGAAATAAGAGGAGTTGGTGATTTCCCTGTTTTAAAAACATTTGTCTTTTAGGGTCCAACCAGGGTGTACTGTTACTGGCATATTTGAAAAATGTCAATCAATCACTTTGTGATGACCTCAAATGGAAACGCCAATGTTATTTTTATTTTCATAAGTGCTTCCTTTTGGGGTTCTCTCGGCTGCGAATTTTTCTGGAGACAGCTGCTCACACTGATAACCATCACATGAATTGACAACGATTCTAGCCCATTCATCGAATGGGAGGATGCAATGGGTCCAACCAGGGTGTCATTTACAGCATCCATCTGCGGGTCACATTAGGTTCTCACTCTATATTTGTCAGTTTCACAACCCAAACAAACGTACTGACTGGAATTTTCACTGCAGTAAGTGCTTTTGTTGGGGTAGTGCTGCTGTAGCAACGTACGTCTTATGTCCGTTAAGAAATGGTAGGAACTTGACTCCCAGATTTGTATGGCCCTTGCATAGGTTATAGTTAAATGTTCAACGGAGTAAGGCTCCTTTTTGGTTGCTTTTGCATTACTGACATGTTTGAAAAATGTCAATCAATCACTTCGTGATGACCTCAAATGGAAACGCCAATGTTATTTTTCTTTTCATAAGTGCTTCCTTTTGGGGTTCTCTCGGCTGCGAGTTTTTCTGGAGACAGCTGCTCAAACTGATAACCATCACATGAATCGACAACGATTCTAGCCCATTCATCGAATGGGAGTAGTACTGCAATGTGTTCCAGAGCCTACTGTATGCATGGAAGGCGGGGTTGAGTTTCATTGGCCAATGTCTGTATTTAAAGTGGTTATCATTGCAGGCTGCATATCTTCTCCACTTTAGGATCTTCGGCAAGGCAGGAATGATACAATAACAATTGGACAATCTACAACAGAATGGAAGACACTCCCTCTAAGTCTGTTTCATTGACCCAACTTGAGTACTGCCTTGAGTTTGAGCAATAGTAAGTGCTACTTGTTGGGGCAGTCATACAGTCATGATCCAAATGAAAAGCGTACACGATGGTGTTATATGTCTGTTTGAGAGATCACTTTGTACAAACAAAGTCTGCAAGATTGCTCAAACAAAAGCACTCACTTGTGTTCAGAGAACAGTAAGTGCTTCTTGTTGGGGTAGTTCTGGCGACTTTTCATACGACGTTTGGACAAATTTGATGATCTTAAATCACGATCATCTGAAATAGAGGAGTTGGTGATTTCCCTGTTTTAAAAACATTTGTCTTTTTGGGTCCAACCAGGGTGTACTGTTACTGGCATATTTGAAAAATGTCAATCAATCACTTTGTGATGACCTCAAATGGAAACGCCAATGTTATTTTTATTTTCATAAGTGCTTCCTTTTGGGGTTCTCTCGGCTGCGAATTTTTCTGGAGACAGCTGCTCACACTGATAACCATCACATGAATTGACAACGATTCTAGCCCATTCATCGAATGGGAGGATGCAATGGGTCCAACCAGGGTGTCATTTACAGCATCCATCTGCAGGTCACATTAGGTTCTCACTCTATATTTGTCAGTTTCACAACCCAAACAAACGTACTGACTGGAATTTTCACTGCAGTAAGTGCTTTTGTTGGGGTAGTGTTGCTGTAGCAACGTACGTCTTATGTCCGTTAAGAAATGGTAGGAACTTGACTCCCAGATTTCTATGGCCCTTGCATAGGTTATAGTTTAATATTCAACGAAGTAAGGCTCCTTTTTGGTTGCTTTTGCATTACTGACATATTTGAAAAATGTCAATCAATCACTTCGTGATGACCTCAAATGGAAACGCCAATGTTATTTTTCTTTTCATAAGTGCTTCCTTTTGGGGTTCTCTCGGCTGCAAGTTTTTCTGGAGACAGCTGCTCAAACTGATAACCATCACATGAATCGACAACGATTCTAGCCCATTCATCGAATGGGAGGAGGACTGCAATGTGTTCCAGAGCCTATTGTATGCATGGAAGGCGGGGTTGAGTTTCATTGGCCAATGTCTGTATTTAAAGTGGTTATCATTGCAGGCTGCATATCTTCTCCACTTTAGGTTCTTCGGCAAGGCAGGAATGATACAATAACAATTGGACGATCTCCAACAGAATGGAAGACACTCCCTCTAAGTCTGTTTCATTGACCCAACTTGAGTACTCCCTTGAGTTTGAGCAATAGTAAGTGCTACTTGTTGGGGCAGTCATACAGTCATGATCCAAATGAAAAGCGTACACGATGGTGTTATATGTCTGTTTGAGAGATCACTTTGCACAAACAAAGTCTGCAAGATTGCTCAAACAAAAGCACTCACTTGTGTTCAGAGAACAGTAAGTGCTTCTTGTTGGGGTAGTTCTGGCGACTTTTCATACGACGTTTGGACAAATTTGATGATCTTAAATCACGATCATCTGAAATAGAGGAGTTGGCGATTTCCCTGTTTTAAAAACATTTGTCTTTTAGGGTCCAACCAGGGTGTCATTTACAGCATCCATCTGCGGGTCACATTAGGTTCTCACTCTATATTTGTCAGTTTCACAACCCAAACAAACGTACTGACTGGAATTTTCACTGCAGTAAGTGCTTTTGTTGGGGTAGTGTTGCTGCAGCAACGTACGTCTTATGTCCGTTAGGAAATGGTAGGAACTTGACTCCCAGATTTGTATGGCCCTTGCATAGGTTATAGTTAAATGTTCAACGGAGTAAGGCTCCTTTTTGGTTGCTTTTGCATTACTGACATATTTGAAAAATGTCAATCAATCACTTCGTGATGACCTCAAATGGAAACGCCAATGTTATTTTTCTTTTCATAAGTGCTTCCTTTTGGGGTTCTCTCGGCTGCGAGTTGTTCTGGAGACAGCTGCTCAAACTGATAACCATCACATGAATCGACAACGATTCTAGCCCATTCATCGAATGGGAGTAGGACTGCAATGTGTTCCAGAGCCTATTGTATGCATGGAAGGCGGGGTTGAGTTTCATTGGCCAATGTCTGTATTTAAAGTGGTTATCATTGCAGGCTGCATATCTTCTCCACTTTAGGTTCTTCGGCAAGGCAGGAATGATACAATAACAATTGGACGATCTCCAACAGAATGGAAGACACTCCCTCTAAGTCTGTTTCATTGACCCAACTTGAGTACTGCCTTGAGTTTGAGCAATAGTAAGTGCTACTTGTTGGGGCAGTCATACAGTCATGATCCAAATGAAAAGCGTACACGATGGTGTTATATGTCTGTTTGAGAGATCACTTTGTACAAACAAAGTCTGCAAGATTGCTCAAACAAAAGCACTCACTTGTGTTCAGAGAGCAGTAAGTGCTTCTTGTTGGGGTAGTTCTGGCGACTTTTCATACGACGTTTGGACAAATTTGATGATCTTAAATCACGATCATCTGAAATAAGAGGAGTTGGTGATTTCCCTGTTTTAAAAACATTTGTCTTTTAGGGTCCAACCAGGGTGTACTGTTACTGGCATATTTGAAAAATGTCAATCAATCACTTTGTGATGACCTCAAATGGAAACGCCAATGTTATTTTTATTTTCATAAGTGCTTCCTTTTGGGGTTCTCTCGGCTGCGAATTTTTCTGGAGACAGCTGCTCACACTGATAACCATCACATGAATTGACAACGATTCTAGCCCATTCATCGAATGGGAGGATGCAATGGGTCCAACCAGGGTGTCATTTACAGCATCCATCTGCGGGTCACATTAGGTTCTCACTCTATATTTGTCAGTTTCACAACCCAAACAAACGTACTGACTGGAATTTTCACTGCAGTAAGTGCTTTTGTTGGGGTAGTGTTGCTGTAGCAACGTACGTCTTATGTCCGTTAAGAAATGGTAGGAACTTGACTCCCAGATTTGTATGGCCCTTGCATAGGTTATAGTTAAATGTTCAACGGAGTAAGGCTCCTTTTTGGTTGCTTTTGCATTACTGACATATTTGAAAAATGTCAATCAATCACTTCGTGATGACCTCAAATGGAAACGCCAATGTTATTTTTCTTTTCATAAGTGCTTCCTTTTGGGGTTCTCTCGGCTGCGAGTTTTTCTGGAGACAGCTGCTCAAACTGATAACCATCACATGAATCGACAACGATTCTAGCCCATTCATCGAATGGGAGTAGGACTGCAATGTGTTCCAGAGCCTACTGTATGCATGGAAGGCGGGGTTGAGTTTCATTGGCCAATGTCTGTATTTAAAGTGGTTATCATTGCAGGCTGCATATCTTCTCCACTTTAGGATCTTCGGCAAGGCAGGAATGATACAATAACAATTGGACAATCTACAACAGAATGGAAGACACTCCCTCTAAGTCTGTTTCATTGACCCAACTTGAGTACTGCCTTGAGTTTGAGCAATAGTAAGTGCTACTTGTTGGGGCAGTCATACAGTCATGATTCAAATGAAAAGCGTACACGATGGTGTTATATGTCTGTTTGAGAGATCACTTTGTACAAACAAAGTCTGCAAGATTGCTCAAACAAAAGCACTCACTTGTGTTCAGAGAACAGTAAGTGCTTCTTGTTGGGGTAGTTCTGGCGACTTTTCATACGACGTTTGGACAAATTTGATGATCTTAAATCACGATCATCTGAAATAGAGGAGTTGGTGATTTCCCTGTTTTAAAAACATTTGTCTTTTTGGGTCCAACCAGGGTGTACTGTTACTGGCATATTTGAAAAATGTCAATCAATCACTTTGTGATGACCTCAAATGGAAACGCCAATGTTATTTTTATTTTCATAAGTGCTTCCTTTTGGGGTTCTCTCGGCTGCGAATTTTTCTGGAGACAGCTGCTCACACTGATAACCATCACATGAATTGACAACGATTCTAGCCCATTCATCGAATGGGAGGATGCAATGGGTCCAACCAGGGTGTCATTTACAGCATCCATCTGCAGGTCACATTAGGTTCTCACTCTATATTTGTCAGTTTCACAACCCAAACAAACGTACTGACTGGAATTTTCACTGCAGTAAGTGCTTTTGTTGGGGTAGTGTTGCTGTAGCAACGTACGTCTTATGTCCGTTAAGAAATGGTAGGAACTTGACTCCCAGATTTCTATGGCCCTTGCATAGGTTATAGTTTAATATTCAACGAAGTAAGGCTCCTTTTTGGTTGCTTTTGCATTACTGACATATTTGAAAAATGTCAATCAATCACTTCGTGATGACCTCAAATGGAAACGCCAATGTTATTTTTCTTTTCATAAGTGCTTCCTTTTGGGGTTCTCTCGGCTGCAAGTTTTTCTGGAGACAGCTGCTCAAACTGATAACCATCACATGAATCGACAACGATTCTAGCCCATTCATCGAATGGGAGGAGGACTGCAATGTGTTCCAGAGCCTATTGTATGCATGGAAGGCGGGGTTGAGTTTCATTGGCCAATGTCTGTATTTAAAGTGGTTATCATTGCAGGCTGCATATCTTCTCCACTTTAGGTTCTTCGGCAAGGCAGGAATGATACAATAACAATTGGACGATCCAACAGAATGGAAGACACTCCCTCTAAGTCTGTTTCATTGACCCAACTTGAGTACTCCCTTGAGTTTGAGCAATAGTAAGTGCTACTTGTTGGGGCAGTCATACAGTCATGATCCAAATGAAAAGCGTACACGATGGTGTTATATGTCTGTTTGAGAGATCACTTTGCACAAACAAAGTCTGCAAGATTGCTCAAACAAAAGCACTCACTTGTGTTCAGAGAACAGTAAGTGCTTCTTGTTGGGGTAGTTCTGGCGACTTTTCATACGACGTTTGGACAAATTTGATGATCTTAAATCACGATCATCTGAAATAGAGGAGTTGGCGATTTCCCTGTTTTAAAAACATTTGTCTTTTAGGGTCCAACCAGGGTGTCATTTACAGAATCCATCTGGGGGTCACATTAGGTTCTCACTCTATATTTGTCAGTTTCACAACCCAAACAAACGTACTGACTAGAATTTTCACTGCAGTAAGTGCTTTTGTTGGGGTAGTGTTGCTGCAGCAACGTACGTCTTATGTCCGTTAGGAAATGGTAGGAACTTGACTCCCAGATTTGTATGGCCCTTGCATAGGTTATAGTTAAATGTTCAACGGAGTAAGGCTCCTTTTTGGTTGCTTTTGCATTACTGACATATTTGAAAAATGTCAATCAATCACTTCGTGATGACCTCAAATGGAAACGCCAATGTTATTTTTCTTTTCATAAGTGCTTCCTTTTGGGGTTCTCTCGGCTGCGAGTTGTTCTGGAGACAGCTGCTGAAACTGATAACCATCACATGAATCGACAACGATTCTAGCCCATTCATCGAATGGGAGTAGGACTGCAATGTGTTCCAGAGCCTATTGTATGCATGGAAGGCGGGGTTGAGTTTCATTGGCCAATGTCTGTATTTAAAGTGGTTATCATTGCAGGCTGCATATCTTCTCCACTTTAGGTTCTTCGGCAAGGCAGGAATGATACAATAACAATTGGACGATCTCCAACAGAATGGAAGACACTCCCTCTAAGTCTGTTTCATTGACCCAACTTGAGTACTGCCTTGAGTTTGAGCAATAGTAAGTGCTACTTGTTGGGGCAGTCATACAGTCATGATCCAAATGAAAAGCGTACACGATGGTGTTATATGTCTGTTTGAGAGATCACTTTGTACAAACAAAGTCTGCAAGATTGCTCAAACAAAAGCACTCACTTGTGTTCAGAGAACAGTAAGTGCTTCTTGTTGGGGTAGTTCTGGCGACTTTTCATACGACGTTTGGACAAATTTGATGATCTTAAATCACGATCATCTGAAATAGAGGAGTTGGTGATTTCCCTGTTTTAAAAACATTTGTCTTTTAGGGTCCAACCAGGGTGTACTGTTACTGGCATATTTGAAAAATGTCAATCAATCACTTTGTGATGACCTCAAATGGAAACGCCAATGTTATTTTTATTTTCATAAGTGCTTCCTTTTGGGGTTCTCTCGGCTGCGAATTTTTCTGGAGACAGCTGCTCACACTGATAACCATCACATGAATTGACAACGATTCTAGCCCATTCATCGAATGGGAGGATGCAATGGGTCCAACCAGGGTGTCATTTACAGCATCCATCTGCGGGTCACATTAGGTTCTCACTCTATATTTGTCAGTTTCACAACCCAAACAAACGTACTGACTGGAATTTTCACTGCAGTAAGTGCTTTTGTTGGGGTAGTGTTGCTGTAGCAACGTACGTCTTATGTCCGTTAAGAAATGGTAGGAACTTGACTCCCAGATTTGTATGGCCCTTGCATAGGTTATAGTTAAATGTTCAACGGAGTAAGGCTCCTTTTTGGTTGCTTTTGCATTACTGACATATTTGAAAAATGTCAATCAATCACTTCGTGATGACCTCAAATGGAAACGCCAATGTTATTTTTCTTTTCATAAGTGCTTCCTTTTGGGGTTCTCTCGGCTGCGAGTTTTTCTGGAGACAGCTGCTCAAACTGATAACCATCACATGAATCGACAACGATTCTAGCCCATTCATCGAATGGGAGTAGGACTGCAATGTGTTCCAGAGCCTACTGTATGCATGGAAGGCGGGGTTGAGTTTCATTGGCCAATGTCTGTATTTAAAGTGGTTATCATTGCAGGCTGCATATCTTCTCCACTTTAGGATCTTCGGCAAGGCAGGAATGATACAATAACAATTGGACAATCTACAACAGAATGGAAGACACTCCTCCCTCTAAGTCTGTTTCATTGACCCAACTTGAGTACTGCCTTGAGTTTGAGCAATAGTAAGTGCTACTTGTTGGGGCAGTCATACAGTCATGATCCAAATGAAAAGCGTACACGATGGTGTTATATGTCTGTTTGAGAGATCACTTTTTACAAACAAAGTCTGCAAGATTGCTCAAACAAAAGCACTCACTTGTGTTCAGAGAACAGTAAGTGCTTCTTGTTGGGGTAGTTCTGGCGACTTTTCATACGACGTTTGGACAAATTTGATGATCTTAAATCACGATCATCTGAAATAGAGGAGTTGGCGATTTCCTTGTTTTAAAAACATTTGTCTTTTAGGGTCCAACCAGGGTGTACTGTTACTGGCATATTTGAAAAATGTCAATCAATCACTTTGTGATGACCTCAAATGGAAACGCCAATGTTATTTTTATTTTCATAAGTGCTTCCTTTTGGGGTTCTCTCGGCTGCGAATTTTTCTGGAGACAGCTGCCCACACTGATAACCATCACATGAATTGACAACGATTCTAGCCCATTCATCGAATGGGAGGATGCAATGGGTCCAACCAGGGTGTCATTTACAGCATCCATCTGCGGGTCACATTAGGTTCTCACTCTATATTTGTCAGTTTATCAACCCAAACAAACGTACTGACTGGAATTTTCACTGCAGTAAGTGCTTTTGTTGGGGTAGTGTTGCTGTAGCAACGTACGTCTTATGTCCGTTAAGAAATGGTAGGAACTTGACTCCCAGATTTGTATGGCCCTTGCATAGGTTATAGTTAAATGTTCAACGGAGTAAGGCTCCTTTTTGGTTGCTTTTGCATTACTGACATATTTGAAAAATGTCAATCAATCACTTCGTGATGACCTCAAATGGAAACGCCAATGTTATTTTTCTTTTCATAAGTGCTTCCTTTTGGGGTTCTCTCGGCTGCGAGTTTTTCTGGAGACAGCTGCTCAAACTGATAACCATCACATGAATCGACAACGATTCTAGCCCATTCATCGAATGGGAGTAGGACTGCAATGTGTTCCAGAGCCTATTGCATGCATGGAAGGCGGGGTTGAGTTTCATTGGCCAATGTCTGTATTTAAAGTGGTTATCATTGCAGGCTGCATATCTTCTCCACTTTAGGATCTTCGGCAAGGCAGGAATGATACAATAACAATTGGACAATCTCCAACAGAATGGAAGACACTCCCTCTAAGTCTGTTTCATTGACCCAACTTGAGTACTGCCTTGAGTTTGAGCAATAGTAAGTGCTACTTGTTGGGGCAGTCATACAGTCATGATCCAAATGAAAAGCGTACACGATGGTGTTATATGTCTGTTTGAGAGATCACTTTTTTTACAAACAAAGTATGCAAGATTGCTCAAACAAAAGCACTCACTTGTGTTCAGAGAACAGTAAGTGCTTCTTGTTGGGGTAGTTCTGGCGACTTTTCATACGACGTTTGGACAAATTTGATGATCTTAAATCACGATCATCTGAAATAGAGGAGTTGGCGATTTCCTTGTTTTAAAAACATTTGTCTTTTAGGGTCCAACCAGGGTGTACTGTTACTGGCATATTTGAAAAATGTCAATCAATCACTTTGTGATGACCTCAAATGGAAACGCCAATGTTATTTTTATTTTCATAAGTGCTTCCTTTTGGGGTTCTCTCGGCTGCGAATGTTTCTGGAGACAGCTGCTCACACTGATAACCATCACATGAATTGACAACGATTCTAGCCCATTCATCGAATGGGAGGATGCAATGGATCCAACCAGGGTGTCATTTACAGCATCCATCTGCGGGTCACATTAGGTTCTCACTCTATATTTGTCAGTTTCACAACCCAAACAAACGTACTGACTGGAATTTTCACTGCAGTAAGTGCTTTTGTTGGGGTAGTGTTGCTGCAGCAACGTACGTCTTATGTCCGTTAGGAAATGGTAGGAACTTGACTCCCAGATTTGTATGGCCCTTGCATAGGTTATAGTTAAATGTTCAACGGAGTAAGGCTCCTTTTTGGTTGCTTTTGCATTACTGACATATTTGAAAAATGTCAATCAATCACTTCGTGATGACCTCAAATGGAAACGCCAATGTTATTTTTCTTTTCATAAGTGCTTCCTTTTGGGGTTCTCTCGGCTGCGAGTTTTTCTGGAGACAGCTGCTCAAACTGATAACCATCACATGAATCGACAACGATTCTAGCCCATTCATCGAATGGGAGTAGGACTGCAATGTGTTCCAGAACCTACTGTATGCATGGAAGGCGGGGTTGAGTTTCATTGGCCAATGTCTGTATTTAAAGTGGTTATCATTGCAGGCTGCATATCTTCTCCACTTTAGGATTTTCGGCAAGGCAGGAATGATACAATAACAATTGGACAATCTACAACAGAATGGAAGACACTCCTCCCTCTAAGTCTGTTTCATTGACCCAACTTGAGTACTGCCTTGAGTTTGAGCAATAGTAAGTGCTACTTGTTGGGGCAGTCATACAGTCATGATCCAAATGAAAAGCGTACACGATGGTGTTATATGTCTGTTTGAGAGATCACTTTTTTACAAACAAAGTCTGCAAGATTGCTCAAACAAAAGCACTCACTTGTGTTCAGAGAACAGTAAGTGCTTCTTGTTGGGGTAGTTCTGGCGACTTTTCATACGACGTTTGGACAAATTTGATGATCTTAAATCACGATCATCTGAAATAGAGGAGTTGGCGATTTCCTTGTTTTAAAAACATTTGTCTTTTAGGGTCCAACCAGGGTGTACTGTTACTGGCATATTTGAAAAATGTCAATCAATCACTTTGTGATGACCTCAAATGGAAACGCCAATGTTATTTTTATTTTCATAAGTGCTTCCTTTTGGGGTTCTCTCGGCTGCGAATTTTTCTGGAGACAGCTGCCCACACTGATAACCATCACATGAATTGACAACGATTCTAGCCCATTCATCGAATGGGAGGATGCAATGGGTCCAACCAGGGTGTCATTTACAGCATCCATCTGCGGGTCACATTAGGTTGTCACTCTATATTTGTCAATTTATCAACCCAAACAAACGTACTGACTGGAATTTTCACTGCAGTAAGTGCTTTTGTTGGGGTAGTGTTGCTGTAGCAACGTACGTCTTATGTCCGTTAAGAAATGGTAGGAACTTGACTCCCAGATTTCTATGGCCCTTGCATAGGTTATAGTTTAATATTCAACGAAGTAAGGCTCCTTTTTGGTTGCTTTTGCATTACTGACATATTTGAAAAATGTCAATCAATCACTTCGTGATGACCTCAAATGGAAACGCCAATGTTATTTTTCTTTTCATAAGTGCTTCCTTTTGGGGTTCTCTCGGCTGCAAGTTTTTCTGGAGACAGCTGCTCAAACTGATAACCATCACATGAATCGACAACGATTCTAGCCCATTCATCGAATGGGAGTAGGACTGCAATGTGTTCCAGAGCCTATTGTATGCATGGAAGGCGGGGTTGAGTTTCATTGGCCAATGTCTGTATTTAAAGTGGTTATCATTGCAGGCTGCATATCTTCTCCACTTTAGGTTCTTCGGCAAGGCAGGAATGATACAATAACAATTGGACGATCTCCAACAGAATGGAAGACACTCCCTCTAAGTCTGTTTCATTGACCCAACTTGAGTACTGCCTTGAGTTTGAGCAATAGTAAGTGCTACTTGTTGGGGCAGTCATACAGTCATGATCCAAATGAAAAGCGTACACGATGGTGTTATATGTCTGTTTGAGAGATCACTTTGTACAAACAAAGTCTGCAAGATTGCTCAAACAAAAGCACTCACTTGTGTTCAGAGAACAGTAAGTGCTTCTTGTTGGGGTAGTTCTGGCGACTTTTCATACGACGTTTGGACAAATTTGATGATCTTAAATCACGATCATCTGAAATAGAGGAGTTGGCGATTTCCTTGTTTTAAAAACATTTGTCTTTTAGGGTCCAACCAGGGTGTACTGTTACTGGCATATTTGAAAAATGTCAATCAATCACTTTGTGATGACCTCAAATGGAAACGCCAATGTTATTTTTATTTTCATAAGTGCTTCCTTTTGGGGTTCTCTCGGCTGCGAATGTTTCTGGAGACAGCTGCTCACACTGATAACCATCACATGAATTGACAACGATTCTAGCCCATTCATCGAATGGGAGGATGCAATGGGTCCAACCAGGGTGTCATTTACAGCATCCATCTGCGGGTCACATTAGGTTCTCACTCTATATTTGTCAGTTTCACAACCCAAACAAACGTACTGACTGGAATTTTCACTGCAGTAAGTGCTTTTGTTGGGGTAGTGTTGCTGCAGCAACGTACGTCTTATGTCCGTTAGGAAATGGTAGGAACTTGACTCCCAGATTTGTATGGCCCTTGCATAGGTTATAGTTAAATGTTCAACGGAGTAAGGCTCCTTTTTGGTTGCTTTTGCATTACTGACATATTTGAAAAATGTCAATCAATCACTTCGTGATGACCTCAAATGGAAACGCCAATGTTATTTTTCTTTTCATAAGTGCTTCCTTTTGGGGTTCTCTCGGCTGCGAGTTTTTCTGGAGACAGCTGCTCAAACTGATAACCATCACATGAATCGACAACGATTCTAGCCCATTCATCGAATGGGAGTAGGACTGCAATGTGTTCCAGAGCCTACTGTATGCATGGAAGGCGGGGTTGAGTTTCATTGGCCAATGTCTGTATTTAAAGTGGTTATCATTGCAGGCTGCATATCTTCTCCACTTTAGGTTCTTCGGCAAGGCAGGAATGATACAATAACAATTGGACGATCTCCAACAGAATGGAAGACACTCCCTCTAAGTCTGTTTCATTGACCCAACTTGAGTACTGCCTTGAGTTTGAGCAATAGTAAGTGCTACTTGTTGGGGCAGTCATACAGTCATGATCCAAATGAAAAGCGTACACGATGGTGTTATATGTCTGTTTGAGAGATCACTTTGCACAAACAAAGTCTGCAAGATTGCTCAAACAAAAGCACTCACTTGTGTTCAGAGAACAGTAAGTGCTTCTTGTTGGGGTAGTTCTGGCGACTTTTCATACGACGTTTGGACAAATTTGATGATCTTAAATCACGATCATCTGAAATAGAGGAGTTGGCGATTTCCCTGTTTTAAAAACATTTGTCTTTTAGGGTCCAACCAGGGTGTACTGTTACTGGCATATTTGAAAAATGTCAATCAATCACTTTGTGATGACCTCAAATGGAAACGCCAATGTTATTTTTATTTTCATAAGTGCTTCCTTTTGGGGTTCTCTCGGCTGCGAATTTTTCTGGAGACAGCTGCTCACACTGATAACCATCACATGAATTGACAACGATTCTAGCCCATTCATCGAATGGGAGGATGCAATGGGTCCAACCAGGGTGTCATTTACAGCATCCATCTGCGGGTCACATTAGGTTCTCACTCTATATTTGTCAGTTTCACAACCCAAACAAACGTACTGACTGGAATTTTCACTGCAGTAAGTGCTTTTGTTGGGGTAGTGTTGCTGTAGCAACGTACGTCTTATGTCCGTTAAGAAATGGTAGGAACTTGACTCCCAGATTTGTATGGCCCTTGCATAGGTTATAGTTAAATGTTCAACGGAGTAAGGCTCCTTTTTGGTTGCTTTTGCATTACTGACATATTTGAAAAATGTCAATCAATCACTTCGTGATGACCTCAAATGGAAACGCCAATGTTATTTTTCTTTTCATAAGTGCTTCCTTTTGGGGTTCTCTCGGCTGCGAGTTTTTCTGGAGACAGCTGCTCAAACTGATAACCATCACATGAATCGACAACGATTCTAGCCCATTCATCGAATGGGAGTAGGACTGCAATGTGTTCCAGAGCCTACTGTATGCATGGAAGGCGGGGTTGAGTTTCATTGGCCAATGTCTGTATTTAAAGTGGTTATCATTGCAGGCTGCATATCTTCTCCACTTTAGGATCTTCGGCAAGGCAGGAATGATACAATAACAATTGGACAATCTACAACAGAATGGAAGACACTCCCTCTAAGTCTGTTTCATTGACCCAACTTGAGTACTGCCTTGAGTTTGAGCAATAGTAAGTGCTACTTGTTGGGGCAGTCATACAGTCATGATCCAAATGAAAAGCGTACACGATGGTGTTATATGTCTGTTTGAGAGATCACTTTGTACAAACAAAGTCTGCAAGATTGCTCAAACAAAAGCACTCACTTGTGTTCAGAGAACAGTAAGTGCTTCTTGTTGGGGTAGTTCTGGCGACTTTTCATACGACGTTTGGACAAATTTGATGATCTTAAATCACGATCATCTGAAATAGAGGAGTTGGTGATTTCCCTGTTTTAAAAACATTTGTCTTTTTGGGTCCAACCAGGGTGTACTGTTACTGGCATATTTGAAAAATGTCAATCAATCACTTTGTGATGACCTCAAATGGAAACGCCAATGTTATTTTTATTTTCATAAGTGCTTCCTTTTGGGGTTCTCTCGGCTGCGAATTTTTCTGGAGACAGCTGCTCACACTGATAACCATCACATGAATTGACAACGATTCTAGCCCATTCATCGAATGGGAGGATGCAATGGGTCCAACCAGGGTGTCATTTACAGCATCCATCTGCAGGTCACATTAGGTTCTCACTCTATATTTGTCAGTTTCACAACCCAAACAAACGTACTGACTGGAATTTTCACTGCAGTAAGTGCTTTTGTTGGGGTAGTGTTGCTGTAGCAACGTACGTCTTATGTCCGTTAAGAAATGGTAGGAACTTGACTCCCAGATTTCTATGGCCCTTGCATAGGTTATAGTTTAATATTCAACGAAGTAAGGCTCCTTTTTGGTTGCTTTTGCATTACTGACATATTTGAAAAATGTCAATCAATCACTTCGTGATGACCTCAAATGGAAACGCCAATGTTATTTTTATTTTCATAAGTGCTTCCTTTTGGGGTTCTCTCGGCTGCGAATTTTTCTGGAGACAGCTGCTCACACTGATAACCATCACATGAATTGACAACGATTCTAGCCCATTCATCGAATGGGAGGATGCAATGGGTCCAACCAGGGTGTCATTTACAGCATCCATCTGCGGGTCACATTAGGTTCTCACTCTATATTTGTCAGTTTCACAACCCAAACAAACGTACTGACTGGAATTTTCACTGCAGTAAGTGCTTTTGTTGGGGTAGTGTTGCTGCAGCAACGTACGTCTTATGTCCGTTAGGAAATGGTAGGAACTTGACTCCCAGATTTGTATGGCCCTTGCATAGGTTATAGTTAAATGTTCAACGGAGTAAGGCTCCTTTTTGGTTGCTTTTGCATTACTGACATATTTGAAAAATGTCAATCAATCACTTCGTGATGACCTCAAATGGAAACGCCAATGTTATTTTTCTTTTCATAAGTGCTTCCTTTTGGGGTTCTCTCGGCTGCGAGTTGTTCTGGAGACAGCTGCTCAAACTGATAACCATCACATGAATCGACAACGATTCTAGCCCATTCATCGAATGGGAGTAGGACTGCAATGTGTTCCAGAGCCTATTGTATGCATGGAAGGCGGGGTTGAGTTTCATTGGCCAATGTCTGTATTTAAAGTGGTTATCATTGCAGGCTGCATATCTTCTCCACTTTAGGTTCTTCGGCAAGGCAGGAATGATACAATAACAATTGGACGATCTCCAACAGAATGGAAGACACTCCCTCTAAGTCTGTTTCATTGACCCAACTTGAGTACTGCCTTGAGTTTGAGCAATAGTAAGTGCTACTTGTTGGGGCAGTCATACAGTCATGATCCAAATGAAAAGCGTACACGATGGTGTTATATGTCTGTTTGAGAGATCACTTTGTACAAACAAAGTCTGCAAGATTGCTCAAACAAAAGCACTCACTTGTGTTCAGAGAGCAGTAAGTGCTTCTTGTTGGGGTAGTTCTGGCGACTTTTCATACGACGTTTGGACAAATTTGATGATCTTAAATCACGATCATCTGAAATAAGAGGAGTTGGTGATTTCCCTGTTTTAAAAACATTTGTCTTTTAGGGTCCAACCAGGGTGTACTGTTACTGGCATATTTGAAAAATGTCAATCAATCACTTTGTGATGACCTCAAATGGAAACGCCAATGTTATTTTTATTTTCATAAGTGCTTCCTTTTGGGGTTCTCTCGGCTGCGAATTTTTCTGGAGACAGCTGCTCACACTGATAACCATCACATGAATTGACAACGATTCTAGCCCATTCATCGAATGGGAGGATGCAATGGGTCCAACCAGGGTGTCATTTACAGCATCCATCTGCGGGTCACATTAGGTTCTCACTCTATATTTGTCAGTTTCACAACCCAAACAAACGTACTGACTGGAATTTTCACTGCAGTAAGTGCTTTTGTTGGGGTAGTGTTGCTGTAGCAACGTACGTCTTATGTCCGTTAAGAAATGGTAGGAACTTGACTCCCAGATTTGTATGGCCCTTGCATAGGTTATAGTTAAATGTTCAACGGAGTAAGGCTCCTTTTTGGTTGCTTTTGCATTACTGACATATTTGAAAAATGTCAATCAATCACTTCGTGATGACCTCAAATGGAAACGCCAATGTTATTTTTCTTTTCATAAGTGCTTCCTTTTGGGGTTCTCTCGGCTGCGAGTTTTTCTGGAGACAGCTGCTCAAACTGATAACCATCACATGAATCGACAACGATTCTAGCCCATTCATCGAATGGGAGTAGGACTGCAATGTGTTCCAGAGCCTACTGTATGCATGGAAGGCGGGGTTGAGTTTCATTGGCCAATGTCTGTATTTAAAGTGGTTATCATTGCAGGCTGCATATCTTCTCCACTTTAGGATCTTCGGCAAGGCAGGAATGATACAATAACAATTGGACAATCTACAACAGAATGGAAGACACTCCCTCTAAGTCTGTTTCATTGACCCAACTTGAGTACTGCCTTGAGTTTGAGCAATAGTAAGTGCTACTTGTTGGGGCAGTCATACAGTCATGATTCAAATGAAAAGCGTACACGATGGTGTTATATGTCTGTTTGAGAGATCACTTTGTACAAACAAAGTCTGCAAGATTGCTCAAACAAAAGCACTCACTTGTGTTCAGAGAACAGTAAGTGCTTCTTGTTGGGGTAGTTCTGGCGACTTTTCATACGACGTTTGGACAAATTTGATGATCTTAAATCACGATCATCTGAAATAGAGGAGTTGGTGATTTCCCTGTTTTAAAAACATTTGTCTTTTTGGGTCCAACCAGGGTGTACTGTTACTGGCATATTTGAAAAATGTCAATCAATCACTTTGTGATGACCTCAAATGGAAACGCCAATGTTATTTTTATTTTCATAAGTGCTTCCTTTTGGGGTTCTCTCGGCTGCGAATTTTTCTGGAGACAGCTGCTCACACTGATAACCATCACATGAATTGACAACGATTCTAGCCCATTCATCGAATGGGAGGATGCAATGGGTCCAACCAGGGTGTCATTTACAGCATCCATCTGCAGGTCACATTAGGTTCTCACTCTATATTTGTCAGTTTCACAACCCAAACAAACGTACTGACTGGAATTTTCACTGCAGTAAGTGCTTTTGTTGGGGTAGTGTTGCTGTAGCAACGTACGTCTTATGTCCGTTAAGAAATGGTAGGAACTTGACTCCCAGATTTCTATGGCCCTTGCATAGGTTATAGTTTAATATTCAACGAAGTAAGGCTCCTTTTTGGTTGCTTTTGCATTACTGACATATTTGAAAAATGTCAATCAATCACTTCGTGATGACCTCAAATGGAAACGCCAATGTTATTTTTCTTTTCATAAGTGCTTCCTTTTGGGGTTCTCTCGGCTGCAAGTTTTTCTGGAGACAGCTGCTCAAACTGATAACCATCACATGAATCGACAACGATTCTAGCCCATTCATCGAATGGGAGGAGGACTGCAATGTGTTCCAGAGCCTATTGTATGCATGGAAGGCGGGGTTGAGTTTCATTGGCCAATGTCTGTATTTAAAGTGGTTATCATTGCAGGCTGCATATCTTCTCCACTTTAGGTTCTTCGGCAAGGCAGGAATGATACAATAACAATTGGACGATCCAACAGAATGGAAGACACTCCCTCTAAGTCTGTTTCATTGACCCAACTTGAGTACTCCCTTGAGTTTGAGCAATAGTAAGTGCTACTTGTTGGGGCAGTCATACAGTCATGATCCAAATGAAAAGCGTACACGATGGTGTTATATGTCTGTTTGAGAGATCACTTTGCACAAACAAAGTCTGCAAGATTGCTCAAACAAAAGCACTCACTTGTGTTCAGAGAACAGTAAGTGCTTCTTGTTGGGGTAGTTCTGGCGACTTTTCATACGACGTTTGGACAAATTTGATGATCTTAAATCACGATCATCTGAAATAGAGGAGTTGGCGATTTCCCTGTTTTAAAAACATTTGTCTTTTAGGGTCCAACCAGGGTGTCATTTACAGAATCCATCTGGGGGTCACATTAGGTTCTCACTCTATATTTGTCAGTTTCACAACCCAAACAAACGTACTGACTAGAATTTTCACTGCAGTAAGTGCTTTTGTTGGGGTAGTGTTGCTGCAGCAACGTACGTCTTATGTCCGTTAGGAAATGGTAGGAACTTGACTCCCAGATTTGTATGGCCCTTGCATAGGTTATAGTTAAATGTTCAACGGAGTAAGGCTCCTTTTTGGTTGCTTTTGCATTACTGACATATTTGAAAAATGTCAATCAATCACTTCGTGATGACCTCAAATGGAAACGCCAATGTTATTTTTCTTTTCATAAGTGCTTCCTTTTGGGGTTCTCTCGGCTGCGAGTTTTTCTGGAGACAGCTGCTCAAACTGATAACCATCACATGAATCGACAACGATTCTAGCCCATTCATCGAATGGGAGTAGGACTGCAATGTGTTCCAGAGCCTACTGTATGCATGGAAGGCGGGGTTGAGTTTCATTGGCCAATGTCTGTATTTAAAGTGGTTATCATTGCAGGCTGCATATCTTCTCCACTTTAGGATCTTCGGCAAGGCAGGAATGATACAATAACAATTGGACAATCTACAACAGAATGGAAGACACTCCCTCTAAGTCTGTTTCATTGACCCAACTTGAGTACTGCCTTGAGTTTGAGCAATAGTAAGTGCTACTTGTTGGGGCAGTCATACAGTCATGATCCAAATGAAAAGCGTACACGATGGTGTTATATGTCTGTTTGAGAGATCACTTTGTACAAACAAAGTCTGCAAGATTGCTCAAACAAAAGCACTCACTTGTGTTCAGAGAACAGTAAGTGCTTCTTGTTGGGGTAGTTCTGGCGACTTTTCATACGACGTTTGGACAAATTTGATGATCTTAAATCACGATCATCTGAAATAGAGGAGTTGGTGATTTCCCTGTTTTAAAAACATTTGTCTTTTTGGGTCCAACCAGGGTGTACTGTTACTGGCATATTTGAAAAATGTCAATCAATCACTTTGTGATGACCTCAAATGGAAACGCCAATGTTATTTTTATTTTCATAAGTGCTTCCTTTTGGGGTTCTCTCGGCTGCGAATTTTTCTGGAGACAGCTGCTCACACTGATAACCATCACATGAATTGACAACGATTCTAGCCCATTCATCGAATGGGAGGATGCAATGGGTCCAACCAGGGTGTCATTTACAGCATCCATCTGCAGGTCACATTAGGTTCTCACTCTATATTTGTCAGTTTCACAACCCAAACAAACGTACTGACTGGAATTTTCACTGCAGTAAGTGCTTTTGTTGGGGTAGTGTTGCTGTAGCAACGTACGTCTTATGTCCGTTAAGAAATGGTAGGAACTTGACTCCCAGATTTCTATGGCCCTTGCATAGGTTATAGTTTAATATTCAACGAAGTAAGGGTCCTTTTTGGTTGCTTTTGCATTACTGACATATTTGAAAAATGTCAATCAATCACTTCGTGATGACCTCAAATGGAAACGCCAATGTTATTTTTCTTTTCATAAGTGCTTCCTTTTGGGGTTCTCTCGGCTGCAAGTTTTTCTGGAGACAGCTGCTCAAACTGATAACCATCACATGAATCGACAACGATTCTAGCCCATTCATCGAATGGGAGGAGGACTGCAATGTGTTCCAGAGCCTATTGTATGCATGGAAGGCGGGGTTGAGTTTCATTGGCCAATGTCTGTATTTAAAGTGGTTATCATTGCAGGCTGCATATCTTCTCCACTTTAGGATCTTCGGCAAGGCAGGAATGATACAATAACAATTGGACAATCTACAACAGAATGGAAGACACTCCCTCTAAGTCTGTTTCATTGACCCAACTTGAGTACTGCCTTGAGTTTGAGCAATAGTAAGTGCTACTTGTTGGGGCAGTCATACAGTCATGATCCAAATGAAAAGCGTACACGATGGTGTTATATGTCTGTTTGAGAGATCACTTTGTACAAACAAAGTCTGCAAGATTGCTCAAACAAAAGCACTCACTTGTGTTCAGAGAACAGTAAGTGCTTCTTGTTGGGGTAGTTCTGGCGACTTTTCATACGACGTTTGGACAAATTTGATGATCTTAAATCACGATCATCTGAAATAGAGGAGTTGGTGATTTCCCTGTTTTAAAAACATTTGTCTTTTTGGGTCCAACCAGGGTGTACTGTTACTGGCATATTTGAAAAATGTCAATCAATCACTTTGTGATGACCTCAAATGGAAACGCCAATGTTATTTTTATTTTCATAAGTGCTTCCTTTTGGGGTTCTCTCGGCTGCGAATTTTTCTGGAGACAGCTGCTCACACTGATAACCATCACATGAATTGACAACGATTCTAGCCCATTCATCGAATGGGAGGATGCAATGGGTCCAACCAGGGTGTCATTTACAGCATCCATCTGCAGGTCACATTAGGTTCTCACTCTATATTTGTCAGTTTCACAACCCAAACAAACATACTGACTGGAATTTTCACTGCAGTAAGTGCTTTTGTTGGGGTAGTGTTGCTGTAGCAACGTACGTCTTATGTCCGTTAAGAAATGGTAGGAACTTGACTCCCAGATTTCTATGGCCCTTGCATAGGTTATAGTTTAATATTCAACGAAGTAAGGGTCCTTTTTGGTTGCTTTTGCATTACTGACATATTTGAAAAATGTCAATCAATCACTTCGTGATGACCTCAAATGGAAACGCCAATGTTATTTTTCTTTTCATAAGTGCTTCCTTTTGGGGTTCTCTCGGCTGCAAGTTTTTCTGGAGACAGCTGCTCAAACTGATAACCATCACATGAATCGACAACGATTCTAGCCCATTCATCGAATGGGAGGAGGACTGCAATGTGTTCCAGAGCCTATTGTATGCATGGAAGGCGGGGTTGAGTTTCATTGGCCAATGTCTGTATTTAAAGTGGTTATCATTGCAGGCTGCATATCTTCTCCACTTTAGGTTCTTCGGCAAGGCAGGAATGATACAATAACAATTGGACGATCTCCAACAGAATGGAAGACACTCCCTCTAAGTCTGTTTCATTGACCCAACTTGAGTACTGCCTTGAGTTTGAGCAATAGTAAGTGCTACTTGTTGGGGCAGTCATACAGTCATGATCCAAATGAAAAGCGTACACGATGGTGTTATATGTCTGTTTGAGAGATCACTTTGCACAAACAAAGTCTGCAAGATTGCTCAAACAAAAGCACTCACTTGTGTTCAGAGAACAGTAAGTGCTTCTTGTTGGGGTAGTTCTGGCGACTTTTCATACGACGTTTGGACAAATTTGATGATCTTAAATCACGATCATCTGAAATAGAGGAGTTGGCGATTTCCCTGTTTTAAAAACATTTGTCTTTTAGGGTCCAACCAGGGTGTCATTTACAGAATCCATCTGGGGGTCACATTAGGTTCTCACTCTATATTTGTCAGTTTCACAACCCAAACAAACGTACTGACTAGAATTTTCACTGCAGTAAGTGCTTTTGTTGGGGTAGTGTTGCTGCAGCAACGTACGTCTTATGTCCGTTAGGAAATGGTAGGAACTTGACTCCCAGATTTGTATGGCCCTTGCATAGGTTATAGTTAAATGTTCAACGGAGTAAGGCTCCTTTTTGGTTGCTTTTGCATTACTGACATATTTGAAAAATGTCAATCAATCACTTCGTGATGACCTCAAATGGAAACGCCAATGTTATTTTTCTTTTCATAAGTGCTTCCTTTTGGGGTTCTCTCGGCTGCGAATTTTTCTGGAGACAGCTGCTCACACTGATAACCATCACATGAATTGACAACAATTCTAGCCCATTCATCGAATGGGAGGATGCAATGGGTCCAACCAGGGTGTCATTTACAGCATCCATCTGCAGGTCACATTAGGTTCTCACTCTATATTTGTCAGTTTCACAACCCAAACAAACGTACTGACTGGAATTTTCACTGCAGTAAGTGCTTTTGTTGGGGTAGTGTTTCTGTAGCAACGTACGTCTTATGTCCGTTAAGAAATGGTAGGAACTTGACTCCCAGATTTCTATGGCCCTTGCATAGGTTATAGTTTAATATTCAACGAAGTAAGGCTCCTTTTTGGTTGCTTTTGCATTACTGACATATTTGAAAAATGTCAATCAATCACTTCGTGATGACCTCAAATGGAAACGCCAATGTTATTTTTCTTTTCATAAGTGCTTCCTTTTGGGGTTCTCTCGGCTGCAAGTTTTTCTGGAGACAGCTGCTCAAACTGATAACCATCACATGAATCGACAACGATTCTAGCCCATTCATCGAATGGGAGGAGGACTGCAATGTGTTCCAGAGCCTATTGTATGCATGGAAGGCGGGGTTGAGTTTCATTGGCCAATGTCTGTATTTAAAGTGGTTATCATTGCAGGCTGCATATCTTCTCCACTTTAGGTTCTTCGGCAAGGCAGGAATGATACAATAACAATTGGACGATCTCCAACAGAATGGAAGACACTCCCTCTAAGTCTGTTTCATTGACCCAACTTGAGTACTCCCTTGAGTTTGAGCAATAGTAAGTGCTACTTGTTGGGGCAGTCATACAGTCATGATCCAAATGAAAAGCGTACACGATGGTGTTATATGTCTGTTTGAGAGATCACTTTGCACAAACAAAGTCTGCAAGATTGCTCAAACAAAAGCACTCACTTGTGTTCAGAGAACAGTAAGTGCTTCTTGTTGGGGTAGTTCTGGCGACTTTTCATACGACGTTTGGACAAATTTGATGATCTTAAATCACGATCATCTGAAATAGAGGAGTTGGCGATTTCCCTGTTTTAAAAACATTTGTCTTTTAGGGTCCAACCAGGGTGTCATTTACAGAATCCATCTGGGGGTCACATTAGGTTCTCACTCTATATTTGTCAGTTTCACAACCCAAACAAACGTACTGACTAGAATTTTCACTGCAGTAAGTGCTTTTGTTGGGGTAGTGTTGCTGCAGCAACGTACGTCTTATGTCCGTTAGGAAATGGTAGGAACTTGACTCCCAGATTTGTATGGCCCTTGCATAGGTTATAGTTAAATGTTCAACGGAGTAAGGCTCCTTTTTGGTTGCTTTTGCATTACTGACATATTTGAAAAATGTCAATCAATCACTTCGTGATGACCTCAAATGGAAACGCCAATGTTATTTTTCTTTTCATAAGTGCTTCCTTTTGGGGTTCTCTCGGCTGCGAGTTGTTCTGGAGACAGCTGCTGAAACTGATAACCATCACATGAATCGACAACGATTCTAGCCCATTCATCGAATGGGAGTAGGACTGCAATGTGTTCCAGAGCCTATTGTATGCATGGAAGGCGGGGTTGAGTTTCATTGGCCAATGTCTGTATTTAAAGTGGTTATCATTGCAGGCTGCATATCTTCTCCACTTTAGGTTCTTCGGCAAGGCAGGAATGATACAATAACAATTGGACGATCTCCAACAGAATGGAAGACACTCCCTCTAAGTCTGTTTCATTGACCCAACTTGAGTACTGCCTTGAGTTTGAGCAATAGTAAGTGCTACTTGTTGGGGCAGTCATACAGTCATGATCCAAATGAAAAGCGTACACGATGGTGTTATATGTCTGTTTGAGAGATCACTTTGTACAAACAAAGTCTGCAAGATTGCTCAAACAAAAGCACTCACTTGTGTTCAGAGAGCAGTAAGTGCTTCTTGTTGGGGTAGTTCTGGCGACTTTTCATACGACGTTTGGACAAATTTGATGATCTTAAATCACGATCATCTGAAATAAGAGGAGTTGGTGATTTCCCTGTTTTAAAAACATTTGTCTTTTAGGGTCCAACCAGGGTGTACTGTTACTGGCATATTTGAAAAATGTCAATCAATCACTTTGTGATGACCTCAAATGGAAACGCCAATGTTATTTTTATTTTCATAAGTGCTTCCTTTTGGGGTTCTCTCGGCTGCGAATTTTTCTGGAGACAGCTGCTCACACTGATAACCATCACATGAATTGACAACGATTCTAGCCCATTCATCGAATGGGAGGATGCAATGGGTCCAACCAGGGTGTCATTTACAGCATCCATCTGCGGGTCACATTAGGTTCTCACTCTATATTTGTCAGTTTCACAACCCAAACAAACGTACTGACTGGAATTTTCACTGCAGTAAGTGCTTTTGTTGGGGTAGTGTTGCTGTAGCAACGTACGTCTTATGTCCGTTAAGAAATGGTAGGAACTTGACTCCCAGATTTGTATGGCCCTTGCATAGGTTATAGTTAAATGTTCAACGGAGTAAGGCTCCTTTTTGGTTGCTTTTGCATTACTGACATATTTGAAAAATGTCAATCAATCACTTCGTGATGACCTCAAATGGAAACGCCAATGTTATTTTTCTTTTCATAAGTGCTTCCTTTTGGGGTTCTCTCGGCTGCGAGTTTTTCTGGAGACAGCTGCTCAAACTGATAACCATCACATGAATCGACAACGATTCTAGCCCATTCATCGAATGGGAGTAGGACTGCAATGTGTTCCAGAGCCTACTGTATGCATGGAAGGCGGGGTTGAGTTTCATTGGCCAATGTCTGTATTTAAAGTGGTTATCATTGCAGGCTGCATATCTTCTCCACTTTAGGATCTTCGGCAAGGCAGGAATGATACAATAACAATTGGACAATCTACAACAGAATGGAAGACACTCCTCCCTCTAAGTCTGTTTCATTGACCCAACTTGAGTACTGCCTTGAGTTTGAGCAATAGTAAGTGCTACTTGTTGGGGCAGTCATACAGTCATGATCCAAATGAAAAGCGTACACGATGGTGTTATATGTCTGTTTGAGAGATCACTTTTTACAAACAAAGTCTGCAAGATTGCTCAAACAAAAGCACTCACTTGTGTTCAGAGAACAGTAAGTGCTTCTTGTTGGGGTAGTTCTGGCGACTTTTCATACGACGTTTGGACAAATTTGATGATCTTAAATCACGATCATCTGAAATAGAGGAGTTGGCGATTTCCCTCTTTTAAAAACATTTGTCTTTTAGGGTCCAACCAGGGTGTACTGTTACTGGCATATTTGAAAAATGTCAATCAATCACTTTGTGATGACCTCAAATGGAAACGCCAATGTTATTTTTATTTTCATAAGTGCTTCCTTTTGGGGTTCTCTCGGATGCGAGTTTTTCTGGAGACAGCTGCTCAAACTGATAACCATCACATGAATCGACAACGATTCTAGCCCATTCATCGAATGGGAGGATGCAATGGGTCCAACCAGGGTTTCATTTACAGCATCCATCTGCAGGTCACATTAGGTTCTCACTCTATATTTGTCAGTTTCACAACCCAAACAAACGTACTGACTGGAATTTTCACTGCAGTAAGTGCTTTTGTTGGGGTAGTGTTTCTGTAGCAACGTACGTCTTATGTCCGTTAAGAAATGGTAGGAACTTGACCCCCAGATTTCTATGGCCCTTGCATAGGTTATAGTTTAATATTCAACGAAGTAAGGCTCCTTTTTGGTTGCTTTTGCATTACTGACATATTTGAAAAATGTCAATCAATCACTTCGTGATGACCTCAAATGGAAACGCCAATGTTATTTTTCTTTTCATAAGTGCTTCCTTTTGGGGTTCTCTCGGCTGCAAGTTTTTCTGGAGACAGCTGCTCAAACTGATAACCATCACATGAATCGACAACGATTCTAGCCCATTCATCGAATGGGAGGAGGACTGCAATGTGTTCCAGAGCCTATTGTATGCATGGAAGGCGGGGTTGAGTTTCATTGGCCAATGTCTGTATTTAAAGTGGTTATCATTGCAGGCTGCATATCTTCTCCACTTTAGGTTCTTCGGCAAGGCAGGAATGATACAATAACAATTGGACGATCTCCAACAGAATGGAAGACACTCCCTCTAAGTCTGTTTCACTGACCCAACTTGAGTACTGCCTTGAGTTTGAGCAATAGTAAGTGCTACTTGTTGGGGCAGTCATACAGTCATGATCCAAATGAAAAGCGTACACGATGGTGTTATATGTCTGTTTGAGAGATCACTTTGCACAAACAAAGTCTGCAAGATTGCTCAAACAAAAGCACTCACTTGTGTTCAGAGAACAGTAAGTGCTTCTTGTTGGGGTAGTTCTGGCGACTTTTCATACGACGTTTGGACAAATTTGATGATCTTAAATCACGATCATCTGAAATAGAGGAGTTGGCGATTTCCCTGTTTTAAAAACATTTGTCTTTTAGGGTCCAACCAGGGTGTCATTTACAGAATCCATCTGGGGGTCACATTAGGTTCTCACTCTATATTTGTCAGTTTCACAACCCAAACAAACGTACTGACTAGAATTTTCACTGCAGTAAGTGCTTTTGTTGGGGTAGTGTTGCTGCAGCAACGTACGTCTTATGTCCGTTAGGAAATGGTAGGAACTTGACTCCCAGATTTGTATGGCCCTTGCATAGGTTATAGTTAAATGTTCAACGGAGTAAGGCTCCTTTTTGGTTGCTTTTGCATTACTGACATATTTGAAAAATGTCAATCAATCACTTCGTGATGACCTCAAATGGAAACGCCAATGTTATTTTTCTTTTCATAAGTGCTTCCTTTTGGGGTTCTCTCGGCTGCGAGTTGTTCTGGAGACAGCTGCTCAAACTGATAACCATCACATGAATCGACAACGATTCTAGCCCATTCATCGAATGGGAGTAGGACTGCAATGTGTTCCAGAGCCTATTGTATGCATGGAA